>NC_091070.1:97512500-98252500 GCF_032405125.1 Capricornis sumatraensis | reverse complement strand
CTTCAGAAGAATATCACGCCTCCTTATAACCATTGAATGCACTGACGTTCAAAAACTGAGATGGGGTTGTGTTATGAATGAGCTTTTCTGGTTGAAAGTGTTGCTTGAGGACTACCATCTTCGTATAAAAGAGAATAGGATAATTTAATTTTTATTGTGATCATAGGGAATGATTATATGTTTGTTAATATGTTTATAATTGAATGAAATAGTTGTTTCTTTAACACAGCAGCAGTTAACGTATTTAATTTGAAGTTAACATTTGTTTGAAACACTGACTTAGATCTCTAATTGGTGATTTATTTTAATGCAAGATAAATTGTTTACTTTTAAAAAAGGTCTGATTTTATCTGTCCACCTGAGCACCATTATAGAAGAGTCAATTCTAAAGATTTATCGTTAGAAACAAGCAAAGAAAAGCAAATGACCAAAATCTAAAAATGTCCCTTTAAAAAAGTGTGTGCTAATTAAGGAGTATTCATTCTGCCATTTTTAACCTGAAGTACATTAAGGAAAAAAAAAAAGAAGAAGAAGAAAGAATCTTCTTTTTCCGCAGCTATGTGAAACACAGTAAAAACTGAAGAAAGGCAGAATTCCTTCCCGACTTGAATCAGATCAGATTAAGTGCTTAATCGAGGTGCTACCTCTATTAACCTGATGTGTCCAAACCATCCTTTCTCCTACATGACAATCTTCACTTATCTCTGATACAAAAACAGTGATTATGAACTCTTCATTTTGGCTAGAGAAACTTTATTTAGACAAGTTAAAAATTTAAGCAAGTTATACAAGTTGGAAAAAAATTGCTTGTAACAGTTAATGGTAACTTGGTTTCTGTATGTTTTCCAAACTGAAGCTCCCAAGCAACACACGTTTTCTAGTACTTTTTATCCTACTTATGTTTCTGGGTAAGATTTCTCTCTCACTCCTTTTTTTTTTGCGTTTGTGGTTTAATAAACGGAGAGTAACTCTTTGTAAACCCATGTTAGTGCCAACTCTTGCATTTCTTTGCCATCTCAGAATTATTTGGTTTGATCTCTTTACCACAGTTGTCTATAAAATTTCCTTAGAGGCTTTCTGAAGGGAAATGGAAGTTCAAGGAGAAATGAAAGAAATGTCTTGGTTACTGAGTTTTAAGTGAAACAGGGTTGATAGCACTTCTCATGATGCATTAGGGTCATTGATATGTAACAAAAAACCAACATATATCTAATTTAAACACAAAAAGAGTAAGTGCTCTGCTTCTTTATTTAAGAATAAAGAAGTGAAAAGTCATTCATCAGCATAAAATCTCGGGCCCTCTACTCTACTTTCTCTGGGAAAGCATTGTATGTTGGTGCATTAGTTTAAAATGCCGGCTGTAACTTTTGCCTGTACTTGTAGTTACTGGGATTTTGTTTGTTTTATACTTTGAAACATACCTGTAAATTGAGCCTGTATGAATTATGTTCCACTATATGTATATTACAGTTCTTTTCCTATTAGAGAAAGTTGTGGTTTTCTGATAATGTATACATTTATTTAGGTATATATTTAGCAGTTCACAGTATTCTAATCTGGAAGTAAGAATGTCTAAAAAATAGAACTTGTTTCAGTTTCCACCTGTTTTCTAATATCTATCCCTGTATGTAAATAATGAGTTTGTTGATATTTAAGATGAACACAATTTGAATGTAATTAAAATGCTGTTTTTTTGAGAGAGATGAACTTTCAATATACTTATTAAATGAAATTCTGTTAAATCATTTAGATTTTGTTATTTTTGACATTATCAATGATCAACAGTTGTCCCTTGAGATATTAATGAATTTCATACACTTTGAAGAACACTAAATTGCAGTAGAAGGTGATGGCCTCATATTAGTACCTTTCCCTAGAAAAAATTACCTTATTATGATAGGGGCATGAGAAAAATCCCAAGACAGGTTTTAACGTAAAATCTTCCAATTATTAATAGGATATGTAGCTGTCCACCTTCTGTTCTCAAGACAATGCATTATGTGCTGTGCCATTGTATCCAGCCTCACTCTACCAATTACAGCAAAGATAAGCAATAAGGAAAGGATAATCTCAGTTGAGTACTTCAAGGAAAGACATGTTCATTTAAGAATTTGTTCTCAGAGACTCATTCTTCACCGTTTAAAATCTTATATCCTGAGACAGAGAAAATGTTGAGAAATAAGTCAAATGAGCTTTACACCTGAATCAACACCAGAGTGAAAAACTGGACACATACTTCACAGGTGACCACATGTCTTGGTCTGAGTGTGCTTCTCATACACAGATCCTCACTGTGCTGCTGAAATCTCCATGATTGCTGTCTACCCAGAGGCCCACACAGTGCAGGCAGGCTGGCCAAGGCCACTGGATGCATCGTGGTCTTTCAGGCCAAATATGAATTTCTACTTGGCTGTCTAATAAAATCTCAGATTTGGTATATTCAAAATTTAGCTGCAATTCTTTCACCACAGTCTGTTCCACTTAAAGTTGTCCTGTTTTTTATTAATGCCACTTTCATTCTTTTAGTTGTTCAAACCAGAAAACTTGTAGTTATATGTGATTCCTTTATTTCTCTCAATCCAGTCCATCAGAAAATTTTCTTGGGTTCAGTTTCAAAATATATCTAGACTCCAGCTGTTTCTCACCACATGTGTCACAACTACCCTGGACTGAGCCACCTTCATTCCTAAGATGTCTTCCCTTTTCTACCCCTTCCTCATGCTACCAGTCTATTTTCAACACAGAGTCAGTCTTTAAAAACAGTGAATCAGTTTGTATTATTCTGTTTGCTCAAAACTCTGCAGTGGTTCCCTGATTCACTCAAGCCAGAGTCCTTATAGTGGCATAATGGTCTGGTCCCCTTCCATGATCTGGTCCCCTATTACTTCTCTGATCCTCTCTCCTCTGCTCTCCTCCTCTACTGATTCCACTTTAGCCACACTGACCTCTTCACTGTTCCTTCAATATCAAGTACCTTCCAGCATCAGAGACGAGTTTTCCTTCTTCACTCTCCCTGGGATGCCTTTCTCAGAATATCTGTTTGGCCAAATAGTTATATCATCATTTAGTGTTAGCTTTACTATAAAGTTTTTTTTTTTTTAAAGAAACTGTATCAATAACTAAATATGCAGATGATACCACCCTTATGGCAGAAAGCAAAGAGGAACTAAATAAAGATGAAGGTGAAAGAAGAGAGTGAAAAAGCTGGCTTAAAACTTAACATTCAAAAAACTAAGATCATAGCATCCAGTCCCATCACTTCATGGCAAATAGAAGGGGAGAAAATGGAAACAGTGAAAGACTTTATTTTCTTGGGCTCCAAAATCACTGTGGATGGTGACTGCAGCCATGAAATTAAAAGACACTTGCTCCTTGGGAAAAAAGTGATGACAAACCCAGACAGTGTATCAGAAAAGCAGAAATATCACTTTGCTAACAAAGGTCCATAGAGTCAGAGCTATAGTTTTTCCAGTAGTCCTGTATGGATGTGAGAGTTGGACCATAAAGAAGGCTGAGCACTGGAGAACTGATGCTTTTGAACTGTGGTGTTGGAGACTTGAGAGTCTCTTAGCAAGGAGATCAAACCAGTCAATTCTAATGGAAATCAACCCTGACTATTCATTGAAAGGACTGATGCTGAAGCTGAAGCTTCAATACTTTGGCCACCTGATGCAGAGACAACTCACTAGAAAAGATCCTGATGAAAGATTGAGGACAGGAGAGATGACAAAGGATGAGATAATTGGATGGCATCACCAACTCAAGGGACAGGAGTTTGAGCAATCTCCAGGAGATAGTGAAGGACAGGGAACCTGGCATGCTGCAGTCCATGGGGTTGCAAAGAGTCTGAATAACAACAGTTTAACTTTTAAAATTAACAAACAGTAAAATCAAATGTTTCTTAGATACGTAGCTCTGTGAGTTTTCATGCATGTACAAATATATGTAATCTATACCACAATGAGGATACAGGTCCATCACCTCCAGAACTCCCTCATGCTATCCTTTTGTAGTTACATATGCCTCCCACCTTTAACCCCTGCCAGCCATTGGTCTATTCGCTAACATTCTAGTTTTTTTCCTTTAGGAATATATTAAAAAATTATACAACGTGTAACCTTTTGAGTCTGTTTTTTTTTTTTCTCAGTGCCTTTAAGAATGATCCAAGTTGTGTATATCAAAGTTTATTTCTTTTTATTGTGAGTAGTATTGCATTGCATAGAATGTGACATGTTTTATTTTTAACCATTTATTTGTCAAAGGGTAGGTAGGTTGTTTTCCATTTTTTATTTTCATTTTTATAAGTAGAACAGCTAAACATTTGTGTACAGTATTTTGTGTGGAATATGTTTCCATTTCTTGAGTAAATACCCAGGACTGGAATTGCTGAATCATATCATGAGAAATGCTGGGCTGGAAGAAGCACAAGCTAGAATCAAGGTTGCTGGGAGAAATATCAATAACCTCAGATATGCAGATGACACCACCCTTATGGCAGAAAGTGAAGAGGAACTAAAAAGCCTCTTGATGAGAGTGAAAGAGGAGAGTGAAAAAGTTGGCTTAAAGCTCAACATTCAGAAAACGAAGATCATGGCATCTGGTCCCATCACTTCATGGGAAATAGATAGGGAAACAGTGGAAACAGTGTCAGACTTTATTTTTTGGGGCTCCAAAATCACTGCAGATGGTGACTGCAGCCATGAAATTAAAAGACACTTATTCCTTGGAAGAAAAGTTATGACCAAGCTAGATAGCATATTGAAAAGCAGAGACATTACTTTGCCAACAAAGGTCCGTCTAGTCAAGGCTATGGTTTTTCTAGTGGTCATGTATGGATGTGAGAGTTGGACTGTAAAGAAAGCTGAGCTGTGAAGAATTGATGCTTTTGAACTGTGGTGTTGGAGAAGACTCTCTTGAGAGTCCCTTGGACTGCAAGGAGATCCACCCAGTCCATTCTGAAGGAGATCAGCCCTGGGATTTCTTTGGAAGGAATGATGCTGAAGCTGAAATTCCAGTACTTTGGCCACCTCATGCAAAGAGTTGACTCATTGTAGAAGACTCTGATGCTGGGAGGGATTGGGTGCAGGAGGAAAAGGGGATGACAGAGGATGAGATGGCTAGATGGCATCACTGACTCGATGGATGTGAGTTTGAGTGAACTCTGGGAGATGGTGATGGACAGGGAGGCTTGGCGTGCTGCAATTCATGGAGTCGAAAAGAGTCTGACATGACTGAGTGACTGAACTAAACTGAACTGATGGTAAGTTTATATTTTGTTTTATAAGAAACTGCCAAAGTATTTTGCAGTGTGGCTATACCATTTTGCATTCCTATAAGAGCTCCTGGTTGCTCTGCATACTTAATAGCACTTATTGTTGCTAATACATTTATTTCTACCATGCTATCTGTAAAGTATCTGATCATCATTTTACCTTGTAGCTCTCTAATGACTATTAATGTTTGCCATCTTTTCATGTGCTCTCTTAGTCTGTTCAAGTTGGTAAAATAAAATATTACAAACTGTGTGGCTTGTAAACAACCAAAATTTATTTCTCACAGTTCTGGAGGCTGGAAGGCCAAGATCACGGTGCCAAGTGTACAAGCCCTCTTCCTGGTTGCAGGCTGCTGACTACTTGCTGTGCCCTCACATGTTAGAAGGGGATGAGCAAGCTCTCTGGGGCCTCTTTTATTAAAGCACTAATCCTGTTCATGAGGGCTCAGCCTTCATCACCTAACCACCTGCCAAAAGCCACTGAAATATTTCTAGTATCATCACATTGGATATTAGAATTTCAAAAGAAGAATTTTGGGAGCACATAAACATCCAGTCTCTAGCCATCATCCATACATCCTCTTTGGTGAAATGAGTGTCCAAGTGTGTTGACTATTTAAAAAGTAAATCAGTTTGTTTTCTTACTGTTGAGTCTGAGGCTTTCATTATGTTTTTAAAATACAAGTTATTTGTCAGATATGTGATTAATTTTTTTCCTTTATTTGTAGCTTGTCTTTTAATTCTCTTAACAGTAGTGGGTTGGGTGGTTTTTTTTTTTTTTTTTTGTATTTTTAAATTGTGATGAACTCTTACCAGTTCTTACCAGTTTTTCTTCTTTTATGTCATGATTTAGGTGTCATTTCTCAGAATTCCTTTACCTAATCCTGAGTCATGAAGATTTTCTCTTGTTTCCTTCTAAAAGTTCTGTAGCTTTATATTTAGATTCATGACCCATTTGGGGTTAATTTTTGTGCAAGTTGTGATATTTAGTTTGAGGTTCATTTTTTATGCATATGAATGTCCGGTGGTTCCAACACTATTGTTAAAGACTTTAATCTTTATTGTCTTTGCACCTTTAACAAAAATCACTTTGCCTATTTCTTTGGCTCTATTTCAGAACTCTCTATTATGTCCCATTGGTTTATGTATCTGTCCTGTCACCAATACTGAAGTCTTGATTATTGGTATTTTAGGGTAATTTTTAGAAATTGGATAGTGAGGAGTTTCACCTCTAAGATTGGGAGTAACATGGACCTTTACTTTCTTTCCTGAAACATTAAAAAAAAAAAAAAGACAAAATACATGAAGTTGCAGTTTTCAAGACACTGAACTTCAGGTTAAGGACAGTAATCCTGAGACAGGAAACAAGGTGAGTCCTACAATTGCCCAAGTTTAACTGCCTCAGAGGGTTTCCAAGTTGTGGCCCAAGGAGGGCAACTGAAGCAGAAGTTGAGAGTTTCTGAGTTGAGGAGACAAGAGGTTAGAGTGGGGAAACCCAAGCAGCTAGAGTTCCTAGAGCAGAATAGCAGAGAGGGTAGAACTGTACAGCAGGTGAGGCCTGGAAGCCGGCCAGTAGGCTCCCTGCAGTCCTCATCAGAGTGCTCCTCAGCGGATGCACACAGAGATTACCTGACGCGAGGAACTCTCTCAAAGGACAAAGGAGATGGTGCTTGGCCAGGAATAGTATCTCTTCCCACTAGCCAGACTTGTAAAAATACAAAAGAAGGCAGAGAAGAGGAAAAAGGAAAGAACACACAAAAATAGAAAATAGAAAACAAATAATGAGATGATAGAACTAAAAACATCAATAATCATATTGCCTCACAATCCCAGTTAAAAAGGGGAAGCTTGTCAGACTGGATTAAAAAAAGACTCAATTACATGATGCCTATAAGAACTGTACTTTAAAAATGAAGACACAAATAGGTTAAAAGTTTTAAAAAATGAAAGAAGTTATACCATGTTACTATTAGTTAAAAAAATTAGAAGGGCAGTAATATTCAGAACAAAGACTATAAACAAGGGATAAAGACAGTAATAATAGAATCAGTTGACATAATAATGCTAAATATTTAATCACCTAATTGAAAGTTTCAAAATACTTAAGTGAAAGGTGATAAAACTGAAAGGGTAAGTTCATAGTATTGTCAGATTTCAATACCTCTCAGTAACTGATACAGTAGACAAAATCAGCAAATATATTCTAGACTTAAAGAGCCATATCAACCAACTTGATCTAATTAGTATTTACAGAACTTATCACCCAACAGCAGCAGAATATATACTCTTCAAGTGCATGCAGAATATTTATCATGATAGACCACTTTATGGGTCATGACACAAATCTCAATACATGTATTTCTTAATTGATTTTATAAATGTGGTAAGAGCATTTAACTTGGGGTCTACCCTCAACAAATTCTTAAGTGCACAATACAACAATGTTAACCACAGGCACAGTATTGTGTAGCATATTTGTGGAACTTATCTGCAATTCCAATCCCCACCTAGTCCCTGGCAATCATTGTATTCTCTATGATTTTGTCTACTGTAGATACAAAGTGGAATGATGCAGTATTTGTCTTCCTGTTACTAGTTTATTTTATTTACCATAATGTTTTCCAGGTTCATTCATGATGTGTTTGGCAGAGTTTCCCCCTTTTTTCAAGGCTGAATAATATTTCACTCTAGGATGGACATTTTCTTTATCCATTCATCTGTGGATAGAAATCTGTGGATAAGTTGTTTTTGTATCTTGGTTATTGTGAATAATGATACAGTTATTCATAGACTGCACATATCTCTTTGAGATCCTGATTTCAATTTTTTTAATATATCAGAAGTGGGATTGCTGGATTATAAGATAGTTTTATCTTTAAAAATCTCAATAAATTTAAAAATGGTTCAAATCATGCAATGTTCTCTTACCAAAATAGACTTAAGTTAGAAATGAGTAACGTCCTACTTTAAACCAGCTGGAAGAAAACAATATTTTCTCACTAGCTTCCTCATAAGCTCCAGGATCATTCTCATTGGATCAGTTGGTCATTTGCTTCTCCTTCCACCAATTACTATGCTAATTGGCCAAATCTGTGTCAAATATTCACCCCAAACACATGGGCCAAGAATAGAAGAGAAATGACTCTCTAAAGGAATATCAAAGTAATGTCACCAGAGTAAGGACTGTGGGGAAAGCAAAATTATTAGCTATGCACTACCAAAAGCTACTAGGATTAATTAGTGAGTTTAATGAGGTTGCAGGGTACAAGGTTAGTATTAAAAATGTATTGCTATTAACAACAAACAGTTGTAAATTAAAAGAAATGCCTTACCAATAACATTAAAAATATAAAATACCTAGAAATAACTTGCAAGAGATGTGGGAAAACTTACACACTGAAAAGTACCGAGTAGAAGTGCCGGTAAGGAAATGATAAAATATGTTGCTTTGAATGAAAGTTACCTTTTGGGTCACCTCTAAAAATTTGGTGTGTGTATCAATCAAAAACTTCTATGTAACTTAATTGTAAGTAACACATTCTGCTTATACTGTAAAAGGATTTACAGGATGTCAAAGGGACTTCCCAGGTGGCATTAGTGGTAAAGAACATGCCTGCCAATGCAGGAGACAAGAGATGTGGGTTTGATCCCTGGGTGGGGAAGATCCCTTGGAGGAGGACATGGCAACCCACTCCAGTATTATTGCTTGCATAATCCTATGGACAGAGGAGCCTGGCTGGCTACAGTGCACAGAGTTGCAAAGAGTCAGACACAGCTGAAGCAACTTCGTACACACCCACGTCAAAACAAAGAGTTTAGAGAACTGATGAGATTGAATAACCAGATATGGAAATGGCCAGGGGAGTGGGTAGATGGAGTTCCAGCCAAAGAAAGGTCAGTCCAGGATTTTACTCCTGGCTTTGCTGCTACTGGACACTGACAATATAGATCCCACTTCTTTCTTCAGTGATTTTTCCAGTCTCCCCTGTATCTTTGCCACACCCTCTCAAGAATCAAAGTTGGTGGGATCAAATGACTGGCCAAGTGGGTACCCTTCCTGTCAAAGAATACAAAGCGGGAGGTTCTGGCCTCTTCTGCCACGGAAAAAGGGACCCTGCCTCCTACCAGCCCTAATACAATGAAGTATTCCTCCCAATAATACGGAGGTTTGAATTACGGTTATTATTATTATTTTTTAAAGGAGACATAGATCTGTTATAGCATCTTCTGATTCCTGATGATTACAGTATCGTTTCAAATTTTCCCAGTGGTTGAAATAATGCAAACAGTACAGGCTCTTATTAAACTGTGGCCCTTGCATGATTGGAGAAGTCTGGAGAGGGCCATTATGTTCCCTGAAATTGTATGTGGAATTTTGGTACATGTGGATTTTTCACTGGGGCGGGGGGAGGAATCTCGAAGGGGCCCACAATGTTTAAAAAAAAAAAATACTACGTGGAACGTGCTATACAATTACTTTCTCCTAATGAAATTTCCTTTTGTTTGTATTAATGGTCACTGGTATTACTTCCTTTATCCACTAGATGGCGGTGTTGCATGGCGTTTTCAAACCAATCGCAAGTATTACAGACAGGAGAGAAAAAGTGTATTTAAATGGCACGTTCTCAAGATGGTTTTAAGGTTGGAAAGAATTTAAGAAATCGCAAAGTTCATGATTCCCGTCCCCCCCCCCCTCCAACCCCGCCCCACACAGATGAAGAACCTGTTGCCCACAGGTTAAGGGAGAGATCTGACTGAAAACAGGTCTTTGGAAAAATCTAAAAAATTCCCTGAGGGGAAGGAACACTTGAAGCTTGGGCTCTTCAGTCATAACATACTGTACGGATGTGCCTCTGGCCGCCGAGGCACTGGAGTGATACTGGTTGTGGACTTTGACTCTTCGGCACTGAAACATTTGTATATGTTAGTAACATTTGTGACGAAAGCCTGTCTTTCTCCCCTGAGGCAGAAGGGATCCTAGTAATGCCTAGAGGCTTTGGTTGAGGAGGGAGCTGGCCCAGAGCCTTCCTTGACTAAGCTTCTTTACTGCCTTTGCATACCTTGCAGTTATGTGCTTGATGTTTTTTCCACAGCCAAAGGTAACCCAATAAACGTGCGTATACGGAATATTGATGACACATAAGGAACATACTATATACTGATGTTTGGATTCCTTCTCAGACACGAAGAGAGAGGAAACTCAAGTCAAATGGGCAGACCACTTGGGCAAGGTGGCTGTGTAGATTCTCTGTAGTATCCTTTGTATTCAGTTCAGTCACTCAGTCGTGTCTGACTCTTTGGAAACCCATGGACTGCAGCACGCCAGGCCTCCCTGTCCATCACCAACTCCCGGAGTCCACCCAAACTCATGTCCGTTGAGTCGGTGGTGCCATCCAGCCATCTCATCCTCTGTCGTCCCCTTCTCCTCCCGCCTTCAATCTTTCCCAGCACCAGGATTTTTCCAATGAGTCAGTTCTTCACATCGGGTGGCCAAAGAATTGGAGTTTCAGCTTCAGCATCAGTCCTTCCAATGAACACCCAGGACTGATCTCCTTTAGGATGGAATGGTTGGATCTCCGTGCAGTCCAAGGGACTCTCAAGAGTCTTCTCCAACACCACAGTTCAAAAGTATCAATTCTTCAGCGCTCAGCTTTCTTTAAAGTCCAACTCTCACATCCATACATGACCACTGGAAATCCTTGTGTACAGACCACTAAACAAATTATGAGGAGGAGCTATGGCATGTGCTCAGGACCCACCTCTGAGCACCCAAAATTCTTTTTTTTCCTGACCATGTTGTGAGGCTTACAAGATATTAATAATTACCCTATCAGGGGTCAAACCCAGGCCCATGGCAATGAAAGCCCTGACTCCTAACCACGGATTGGCCTGGGAACTTCCCTTTCCTCCCAGAATTCTTGACGTGCCTAAGTCTCCAAAAGATGTGCTAATTTCCCCTCCACTTCCTTATTTTCTTTTTTTCTCTGATCCTTTTTAATTTTGGTAATATCCTCAACCACACTGTAGCGGAGACCGGAAGGAAAGTGCTCACCATTTACACCTCTTTCCGCTAAAGCTAATAATATTGAGTCAATAAAGTATCTTTTAAAAGAGCAACCTTTTCATTTGCACTGATAAATATATGTAACTATATCTAAAATTCAATGTTGTGTCTTAAATTTCAGTAAGCTACTGTGAAGGTCACTATGATGGATAGTTCTTGACTCTACAGATCACTCTGCTTTCTGCCCAGGATGCTGGCTTTTATGTCCCCTGACTTCGTGCTGGGTTTGGCCAGTGGGAGGCAACAGCAAGAAACAGGAAGGTGAGAGGATAGAGAGCTGAGAAGTTACTTCCCTATGCCTGTCTTTTTCCAGGTGGCCCAGTGGCAGCAAATCTGCCTTTCCGTGCAGGAGACTCAAGAGACGCAGGCTGGATCCCTGGGTCGGGAAGATCCCCTGGAGGGAGAAATGACAACCCGTTCCAGTATTCCCGCCTGCAAAATTCCATGGATGGAGAAGCCTGGTGGGCCCAGTACATGGGGTCACAGAGAGTTGGACACAACTAAGCACGCACACGCTCTGCTAGGTCACTAGGTAGGTTCCCTGTATCCTTGATCCTTTGCTAGAAGTCGTACTTTCTGTCAGATAACTCTCTCCTGCAGTTGGTTAGCTCCTATCAAATCAGTCTCTCCTGTCGCTGGGACTTTGTGGTTTCCAGCAACTCCTTGTTCCTTTGGGTCTAGGGGTGGCAGTAGCCTCCTGCTCTGGCAAGTCATCAGGTGCTTCATTCTCCCTTGTTTTTTTCTAACCCTGCCTTCTCCTCTGTAAACAGACCCTTCAATTCAATCTCTTCAATCTTCTCATCTGTTTTTACCCAAAAACCCTGACCTGTTCAATGAAACTACTCAATTTCTATAGTATGAAATTCCTTATAAATGTCTGTTTGTGATGTTGAATTTATGTGTGAATTTTCAAGTTCGAATGTTAATGGTCAAGTTTTATTAGACTGAGTTTGAAAACATTTATTAACCTTAAACATTAACCTTTAACCTTAAACATTATTTAAGGTTAAATAATATCTTTGAGAGACAACATAATTTGAACTAAATTAGAGAGGGATGCTCAGAGCTGAGTCTTATGTCCTCTGATATTGGGAAAGGGACAGATTTCAAAATATAAAATAATGGATTAGAAAGAACCCCATTAGTAACTTTACCCTGATGCTATAAGGAGTAATCATATGAGTCCATCAAGGAGAAGTAGTAGACTGCACCACATTTCCAAAAGTGACATATTCCAAAAACAACAAAGGAGATGATGTTGAAAGGTACCAAGTGCCTACAAACTTTATTGTTGAAGATCTTAGCTTCATAACTATTAATTCAGTTGATCCTTAAAACAGCCCAGAGAGGTAGGGACTACCAGGACCTCCATTATTGTAGGTAGCCAACTGAGGCCCAGAGAGGTTGAGCCTGGGATAACTTTCAAAATGACCAGTATCCTAAGGGAATACTGCTGCTGCTGCTAAGTCGCTTCAGTCGTGTCTGACTCTGTACAACCCCATAGATGGCAGCCCACCAGGCTCCCCATCCCTGGGATTCTCAAGGCAAGAACACTGGAGTGGGTTGCCATTTCCTTCTCCAATACCTGAAAGTGAAAAGTGAAAGAGAAGTCACTCAGTTGTGTCCGACTCTTCGCGACCCCGTGGACTGCAGCCCACCAGGCTCCTCCATTCATGGGATTTTCCAGGCAAGAGTACTGGAGTGGGTTGCCATTGCCTTCTCTGCCTAAGAGAATACCAACATGTTTATATAACAGAGAGTTAATGAGTTTTGTAGGAAAAGAATTTATATTAAGCCTAGGTTTCTATGTAAAGGCCAAAAGAAAAAAATTAGAAAACCAAAATCTCCAAGAAGGGAAAGTGATTTTGTGTCAAAGATGCACTAAAGCAGGTAGTTTTGACAATAAAATGGTTAAGAAGTGAAATAGTCAGTGCTATAATATCTTGAGGAAATGTCTGATTTTGGTTTGAACTTAGAGAAAGAGGAAGAATGAAAATTTTCTGAAGTCATTTTCTGACATGCACCAGTTCAGTTCAGTTCAGTCGCTCAGTCATGTCCAACTCTTTGCAACCCCATGAATCGCAGCACGCCAGGCCTCCCTGTCCATCACCAACTCCCGGAGTTTACTCAAACTCATGTCCATCGAGTTGGTGATGCCATCCAGCCATCTCATCCTCTGTCATCCCCTTCTCCTCCTGCCCCCAGTCCCTCCCAGCATCAGGGTCTTTTCCAATGAGTCAACTTTTCACACGACGTGGCCAAAGTATCGGAATTTCAGCTTTAGCATCAGTCTTTCCAATGAACACCCAGGACTAATCTCCTTTAGGATGGACTGGTTGGATCTCCTTGCAGTCCAAGGGACTCTCAAGAGTCTTCTCCAACACCACAGTTCAAAAGCATCAATTCTTTGGCACTCAGCTTTCTTCACAGGCCATATATGACGATTTCTCACATCCATGCATGACAACAGGAAAAACCATCGCCTTGACTAGACGGACCTTAGTCGGCAAAGTAATGTCTCTGCTTTTTAATATGCTGTCTAGGTTGGTCATAACTTTCCTTCCAAGGAGTGAGCGTCTTTTAATTTCATGGCTGCAGTCACCATCTGCAGTGATTTTGGTGCCCAAAAAAATAAAATCTGACACTGTTTCCACTGTTTCCCCATCTATTTCCCATGAAGTGATGGGACCGGATGCCATGACCTTAGTTTTCTGAATGTTGAGCTTTAGGCCAACTTTTTCACTCTCCACTTTCACTTTCATCAAGAGGCTTTTTAGTTCCTCTTCATTTTCTGCCATAAGGGTGGGGTCATCTGCATATCTGAGGTTATTGATCTTTCTCCCGGCAATCTTGATTCCAGCTTGTGTTTCTTCCAGTCCAGCGTTTCTCATGATGTACTCTGTATAGAAGTTAAATAAGCAGGGTGACAATATACAGCCTTGATGTACTCCTTTTCTTATTTGGAACCAGTCTGTTCCATGTCCAGTTCTAACTGCTGCTTCCTGACCTGCATATAGGTTTCTCAAGAGGCAGGTCGGGTGGTCTGGTATTCCCAACTCTTTCAGAATTTTCCACAGTTTATTGTGATCCACACAGTCAAAGGCTTTGGCATAGTCAATAAAGCAGAAACAGATGTTTTTCTGGAACTCTCTTGCTTTTTCAATGATCCAGCTGATGTTAGCAATTTGATCTCTGCGCCTCTGCCTTTTCTAAAACCAGCTTGAACATCTGGAAGCTCATGGTTCATGTATTGCTGAAGCCTGGCTTGGAGAATTTTGAGTATTACTTTACTAGCGTGTGAGATGAGTGCAATTGTGTGGTAGTTTGAGCATTCTTTGCAATTGCCTTTCTTAGGGATTGAAATGAAAACTGACCTTTTCCAGTCCTGTGGCCACTGCTGAGTTTTCCGAATTTGCTGGCATATTGAGTGCAGCACTTTCACTGCATCATCTTTCAGGATTTGAAACAGCTCAACTGGAATTCCATCACCTCCACTAGCTTTGTTCGTAGTGATGCTTTCCAAGGCCCACTTGACTTCACATTCCAAGATGTCTGGCTCTAGATTAGTGATCACACCATCATGGTTATCTGGTTCATTAAGATCTTTTTTTGTACAGTTCTTCCATGTATTCTTGCCATCTCTTCTTAATATCTTCTGCTTCTGTTAGGTCCAGACCATTTCGGTCCTTTATCAAGCCCATCTTTGCATGAAATGTTCCCTTAGTATCTCTGATTTTCTTGAAGAGATCTCTAGTCTTTCCCATTCTGTTGTTTTCCTCTATTTCTTTGTAGTGATCACTGAAAAAGGCTTTCTTATCTCTTCTTGCTATTCTCTGGAACTCTGCATTCAGATGCTTATATTTTTCCTTTTACTCTAATTCTGTTTGATTATTTTTCCCTAAACACTTTTTTATACTAAATAAGGAAAGGAAGTGGTGAATCAAATCTGGAGTTTTTCCATGATTTTCATGGTTTAGGTAATTTCTGTTTTCTGTATCCTGAGATGATCAAGAGTTGACTGGAGGTGAAAATCATGTTTCTTTGTCACTGGGTGAGTTCTTTTTGTACTTCCGTGATTTCCAATATACGGAAGTTATATACTGTTTTGCCATTATTTCCTATAGAGAGTCTGTTGTCCAAAGATAAAGTATTAACCTCTGCCTTTACTTATCTGTGTGACTTGGGGCAAGTTTCTCAATGTTCTCAGGTTTTGCCCTTGTAAAATGCAGATAATGTATACCTCATAAGGTTGTTGTAAGGATTAAATAATATTTCACAGAAAACACCTGATTTAGAGTCTGGGACAGAGAGGATGTCCTAATAATATATTGTTGTTGCTAAGACAATGATGAGAACTCATAAGTACCACGATCATGCCAGAAAGAATGCTTCCTTCACTGAAGGATTTTGTCCATCCTAGGCGCTAGGCCACTCATGACATCTGTTACATTATTCTGCATTTTTAAAATTAGCTAGCATACCATTCCGCTGGACATTTTATGGATGGGAATAATTAGAAATTTTATTTTTGGCTCATATAATGGCCTCTGAGCATATGGAAGCCTCCTAATTCACTGGCAATGAGTTCATAAACCCTGCTGGATCTGCATCTGTGAACCTACAGTACACATCCTCTGGGCATTTAAAACAACTTTTACTTGGTGATAATTAATAAATTGATAATTGGAACTAAGGGAATGTAACGTATCATGCAAGGAGAAGCAGAAGCAGCAAGTCAGAAATTCATGTGGCTGTAAGGGACATGCTATTAGAGCAAAAGGGAAATTTGAAGGCTGGTGTGACCTTGGCTAACATGCTAGCATGTTAGATTGATTATCCCCACTCCTTTGTGATGATAAAATGAGTCTCCTTCACTAAAGCACTGATCACTGATGCTATGAACGTTATCTTGGTTTATCAGGCTAGTGGTATTATGGGAACTCCTGAATTATTAATGATTAGTGCTTAAATATTAAATTCATACAGAATACATCTGCAGCCTTTTAAGGAAAAGTGATGTTCACATTTTCTTTGAAAAATTGTTACTGTGCAAAGTCTTATTCCTCCATATAATCCCTCTCCTTTACTAAGGAAGATCTCTGTATATAGTTTCATAATCATTCTCAATAAATTATCCCGTGTTCAGTACAATTGTATGCACCCAATGATGAGTTCAATGCATACAGTGACTTTTAAAGGTCTTCTCCAAGTTGTTTTGCATTAAATATTTTATTACAATAATTAGTTTTAGTATTCAGGGACCAGGAATCTTTGTTTATCAGGGATTATAGGTTGTAGTGCCCTTCAGAAAGAGTCATGGCTTAAGAGTGAGTCTGTCCTAGTAAGAACAGTACCTCTGGCTTCATTAATTTCTTTTGAAAAATGGAGAAAGGAGTGAGAGAGGTATTTGAAAAGAATGTTGCTTTGATACCTTTTCTTTCTTTCTTTTTTTTCCTATGATAAACATCTAAGTGTGATCAGAGGCCATGTAAAAGTCTTAAGGTCCACACTGCCTCCTACCCACTATTTCCACTGGATGTCTCCAAGGAAACAAATTGCCATGTCTAAAACTATCAAGGTCACCATTTGGATTCCCCCTTCCCACACGCCTCACCCCCTTCCACTTTTGATTTCCCAGCTTAGCAAATGATACCCCAGTTTATTTAGATGCATATGCCAGGAGCTGGGCGTGATTCTTAATCTGGAGACATCCTTCTGCTTCACCTTCCACAACCACAACTGACCAATTTACTCCATATCTTTCAAATGTTTCTCTCCATTGTCACTGCCCTTGGTAAACCATCCTCACATTTTACCTGTACTTCAGTAGCCGTCTACTTGGTCTCTCTATTTCCACTTTTCCATTCTAATCCATTTTCTGCCACTCAAGTGATCCTTTAAAACCATGTTGGATTACATCACTCCCTATTTCAGATCTTTGCTGTGGGCACAAAGTGTATCTGATCTGGCCCCTTCTTGTCTGTCCACGTTTGCCGGACATCTCCTTTACGCTGGCCGCATGCTGTCTTGAAGTCCTTCAGCTGAGAGGTGTTCCTCCCCACAGCAGGGCTCACTTCAGTCCACATCTTCAGATCTCAGACCGAAAGTTCCTCCTGGAGCCTCCTCAGATAGTTCAAGCTTGGTCCAATCCCCATTATGTGCTTTTATTGCACCAGATATTTTTCCTTGGACATTTATCAGACATATACCTTGCGTAGTCTTTTTTTTTCAGGGTTTGCACAATTTCTCCCCTCTCTGCTTGTGCATTTCTAGGATAGTTCTAGGGGCTTCCGAAGTAAGAATGTGAATAGTAAGAGGACACCATTATCTCATCAGGCATCCCTAACACAATTCTTTATCTGTGCTAACCCTAAAATTAGGAAATAGAAGGAAACGAATGAACCACTTAATCAACTTTAAAGGATAAAAATAGACTCCAGGGCAGAATAAAATCTAGGACAACAGTGATTTAGAAAATAAAATCGAAGATAATAATGCCAAAGGCACACAGTAAATGAAGCCCTTTCCAAAGCAAAAAGCTTAAATTAAAACCTTTCAGGCAGTTCAGAGAATTTAAGAAGCATATCATCTTGCTGAGCAAGTTGTGACTGGGGGGAATTCAACATCTGTTTGGGAACTTTTTTTTCCATGTAGGTCTCATAAAACTAAGTGCTGTCATTTAAGTTTCAATCCTTTGAAAATGCAAGCCGTTAACAATAAAGGCGCTTTGCTCTATCAATCTCCTTTCACTTGGGATGGCACTCAGAGGGCAAATGATGTGTAAGGAGGCTGCAGTTCTCTCCTTAAGCTTGCTGCTGCTGCTGCTGCTGCTAAGTCACTTCAGTCATGTCCGACTCTGTGCGACCCCATAGACGGCAGCCCACCAGGCTCCCCTGTTCCTGGGATTCTCCAGGCAAGAACACTGAAGTGGGTTGCCATTTCCTTCTCCAAAGCATGAAAGTGAGAAGTGAAAGTGAAGTCACTCAGTCGTGTCCGACTCTTCGCGACCCCATGGACTGCAGCCTACCAGGCTTCTCCGTCCCTGGGATTTTCCAAGCAAGAGTACTGGAGTGGGGTGCCATTGCCTTCTCCGCTCCTTAAGCTAGTTGAAGATAATAAATAATGCCAAAGTTGGTTGTGTTTCCATGGGGTCACTAATGTGATCTTTAGCATTTTTAATTCTATCATGGATCAGACTGGGGAGGAGGAAAGGTAGATTCATTTTTTTTTTTCGTCTTGTTGTCTAAACTTAGATATGTCCCATTTCTGAAGCATTATCATTTTTGGAATTGAGGAAAGAGAGCTGAATTGAGTCATCTATGTTTACTTTCTGTTGGTTGGGTATAGAAGCCTGGTGCATGCCTGCCCTCAGTCCCACATCTGAGGTCATATCTGTTTGAGATTAATCCACTCTTACAGGCAGACTAAGCAACCAACAGACAAATGATCATCCCCATTCAACACTGCTATAAAGTATAGAAAATGCTTTACAACTGGTCTAATAAAAGAAGTTATCACTGTTTTCCAAGTTCAATCAAGTACTGAAATTGCACTAGGCACTGAGGTAGGTGCTGACACATATATTATTTCACTTCATTGTTAGTATCATTGTTTTCCCCAAAGTTCCAGTGGGAAATTAAATGATACGGTAAGCCGTTTGTGGGTGAAATTGCTGCCAAATGCTTCGAGGAGATTCAGAAGTTTAATTCAAGACTGAAGTGAGCTGACCTCAAATGCTTTTTCATTCCACTTCAACTTGTGTTGTTTTTGCCTCATTCATTGAATCTTCCACAAAAGGTCTCAGGTCTAGGACTTGTCACTGTGAGCACTAGAACAATGAAGACAAATTTGAAATCTACAAACTCTGAAAGATACCAGGACTGACTTACACTTGTCAAAAAGTCCATTTGTTACATTGATTCAATGAAGAAGTTTGCATCCCAAGAAGTTTGAAATTTACCAACTGCTTATAAAACCCTTAAGAAAGAATAGCCGGATATGAGGATGCACACAATAATATTTTATGACACTGGAGAAGTGCATCTCTGAAGCTTAACTCTTTGTCCCCCATTCAGATGAGATGTTGACAGAGGAGCCAGAGGAAGATCAGGTGTGGGGGGCTTTCTGGATGACTGGACCTCAATACCATTTCTCTCCTTTATTGAGCCCATCTTTGCATGAAATGTTCCCTTGGTATTTCTAATTTTCTTGAGGGGATCTCTTTCTCATTCTGTTGTTTTCCTCTATTTCTTTGCATTGATCGCTGAAGAAGGCTTTCTTGTCTCTTCTTGCTATTCTCTGGAACTCTGCATTCAGATGCTTATATCTTTCCTTTTCTCCTTTGCTTTTCACCTCTCTTCTTTTCACAGCTATTTGTAAGTCCTCCCCAGACAGCCATTTTGCTTTTTTGCATTTCTTTTCCATGGGGATGGTCTTGATCCCTGTCTCCTGTACAATGTCACAAACCTCATTCTATAGTTCATCAGGCACACTATCTATCAGATCTAGGCCCTTAAATCTACTTCTGACTTCTACTGTATAATCATAAGGGATTTGATTTAGGTCATATCTGAATGGTCTAGTGGTTTTCCCTACTTTCTTCAATTTGACTCTGATTTGGTAATAAGGAGTTCATGATCTGAGCCACAGTCAGCTCCTGGTCTTGTTTTTGTTGACTGTATAGAGCTTCTCCATCTTTGGCTGCAAAGAATATAATCAATCTGATTTCAGTGTTGATCATCTGGTGATGTCCATGTGTAGAGTCTTCTCTTGTGTTGTTGGAAGAGGGTGTTTGCTATGACCGGTGCATTTTCTTGGAAAAACTCTATGAGTCTTTGCCCTGCTTCATTCCGCATTCCAAGGCCAAATTTGCCTGTTACTCCAGGTGTTTCTTGACTTCCTACTTTTGCATTCCAGTCCCCTATAATGAAAAGGACATCTTTTTTGGGTGTTAGTTCTAAAAGGTCTTGTAGGTCTTCATAAAACCGTTCAACTTCAGCTTCTTCAGTGTTACTGGTTGGGGCATAGACTTGGATAACTGTGATATTGAATGGTTTGCCTTGGAGATGAACAGAGATCATTCTGTTGTTTTTGAGACTGCATCCAAGTACTGCATTTCAGACTCTTTTGTTGACCGTGACGGCTACTCCATTTCTTCTGAGGGATTCCTGCCCGCAAAGACTAGAGATCTCTTCAAGAAAATTAGAGATTTTCTTTTTACCAAGGGAACATTTCATGCAAAGATGGGCTCGATAAAGGACAGAAATGGTATGGACCTAACAGAAGCAGAAGATATTAAGAAGAGGTGGCAAGAATACACAGAAGAACTGTACAAAAAAGATCTTCATGACCCAGATAATCATGATGATGTGATCACTAATCTAGAGCCAGACATCTTGGAATGTGAAGTCAAGTGGGCCTTGGAAAGCATCACTACGAACAAAGCTAGTGGAGGTGATGGAATTTCAGTTGAGCTGTTTCAAATCCTGAAAGATGATGCTGTGAAAGTGCTGCACTCAATATGCCAGCAAAATGGGAAAACTCAGCAGTGGCCACAGGACTGGAAAAGGTCAGTTTTCATTCCAATCCCAAAGAAAGGCAATGCCAAAGAATGCTCAAACTACTGCACAATTGCATTCATCTCACATGCTAGTAAAGTAATGCTCAAAATTCTCCAAGCCAGGCTTCAGCAATACGTGAACCGTGAACTCCATGATGTTCAAGCTGGTTTTAGAAAAGGCAGAAGAACCAGAGATCAACTTGCCAACATCTGCTGGATCATGGAAAAAGCAAGAGAGTTCTGGAAAAACATCTGTTTCTGCTTTCTTGACTATGCCAAAGCCTTTGACTGTGTGGATCACAATAAACTGGAAAATTCTGAAAGAGATGGGAATACCAGACCACCTGACCTCCCTCTTGAGAAACCTACATGCAGGTCAGGAAGCAACAGTTAGAACTGGGCATGGAACAACAGACTGGTTCCAAATAGGAAAAGGAGTACATCAAGGCTGTATATTGTCACCCTACTTATTTAACTTCTATGCAGAGTACATCATGAGAAACGCTGAGCTGGAAGAAGCACAAGCTGGAATCAAGATTGGCGGGAGAAATATCAATAGCCTCAGATATGCAGATGACACCACCCTTATGGCAGAAAGCAAAGAGGAGCTAAAAAGCCTCTTGATGAAAGTGAACGAGGAGAGCAAAAAAGTTGGCTTAAAGCTCAACATTCAGGAAACGAAGATCATGACATCCGGTCCCATCACTTCGTGGCAAATAGATGGGGAAAAAGTGGAAACAGTGTCAGACTTTATTTTTTGGGGCTCCAAAATCACTGCAGATGGTGACTGCAGCCATGAAATTAAAAGATGCTTACTCCTTGGAAGAAAAGTTATGACCAACCTAGATAGTATATTCAAAAGCAGAGACATTACTTTGCCGACTAAGGTCCGTCTAGTCAAGGCTATGGTTTTTCCTGTGTCATGTATGGGTGTGAGAGTTGGACTGTGAAGAAGGCTGAGTGCCGAACAATTGATGCTTTTGAACTGTGGTGTTGGAGAAGACTCTTGAGAGTCCCTTGGACTGCAAGGAGATCCAACCAGTCCATTCTGAAGGAGATCAACCCTGGGATTTCTTTGGAAGGAATGATGCTAAAGCTGAAACTCCAGTACTTTGGCCACCTCATGTGAAGAGTTGACTCATTGGAAAAGACTCTGATGCTGTGAGGGATTGGGGGCAGGAGGAGAAGGGGACAACAGAGGATGAGATGGCTGGATGACATCACTGACTCGATGGACATGAGTCTGAGTGAACTCCGGGAGATGGTGATGGACAGGGAGGCCTGGCGTGCTGCGATTCATGGGGTCGCAAATAATCAGAGATGACTGAGCGACTGAACTGAACTGGACCTCAATATATATCTCTAGTCATATTCACATTCCATATTAAAAAGAAAAAAAAAAAACCTTTTTAAGGCTGCAAGTCAGAGGACTTACTACCTCAGTTTTTAACCTTTACTCCAACTCACTTGGAAAGGCATTTGAGCCGAGAGGTTTTATATAATACTGCCAAGACAGGTCAGAGCCCAAGCCTGAAGGCACGCATATGATCTGGTGTAAGGACAGGAGATGAAAGTATAACTAGAGGAGTCTCTAACATAACCATCAGGTCCTTCCACTCCCCTTCCTCGGTAAGGAGTTGGGGTGAGCGCCACGAGATGTTGGCTCTTCTGTATCCCTGCTTCAAAGTGTAAAGCTTCAACCTCTTCCAAATGTTTAATACAAGTCCACGTGATACCATCTCACTGTTAGGATGTTTTCCGAGGGGGCAAGGAGCTCACCGAGTTCAGCTGGCACCAAGAATGGAAGTTATCCCCTGCGGAAAACAGGGAGAGTGCCCCAGCGCAGTGGATGTTTCCGTCAGATGTGCTCAGGTCCTCGGGTCCCCTCTGCCTCCTCCAGTCCAGGATGAGGGTCTGGCTGCCCAGTGTGCGTAGCCACAGACCACAACCTCGGGGCACAGAAGGGGGTTCACAGCTGGTGAAGGTATGCCACACTTTTTCTAACAAGAAAATCAGGTTTTTAGTAGTACAGAATCTAGGAGTATGGATAAGGAACGTTTCATATTTAGATCAAGCACAGCTCTGCTTGTGCGCACATGCATGTGTGCATGTGTGTTTATGTTGTGGTAAAATAATACATAACATAAACTCTTCCATTTTAATAGTTTTTCAGTTACAGCTCAGTGGCACTGGATACATTCACAATACTGTGCAACCATTACCACAGCTTTTCCTCATCCCAGATTGACACTCTGAACCCATTAAACACTGACTCCCTGGTCTTCCCTTTCCTCAGTCCCTGGCAACCAGCATTCTCCTTTGTGTCTATATGAATTTGACTCTTCTAGATACTTCATAGAAGTGGAATCATACAATATTTGTCCTTTTGTGGCTGGCCTGTTTCATGTTTTTAAGTTGTATCCATGTTGTAGCGTGTGTCACAATTTCCTTAGTTTTTAAGGGCAAATAATATTCCAGTTTGTGTATGTGTGTGTGTATACAAATATAAACACATATATATATATATATGCATCACCATAATTTGTTAATGCAGCTATCAATAGATACTTGGTTTGCTTTGGTCTCTTGGCTATTGTGAATACTGCGGCTATGAATACGAGAGTGCAAATGTCTGTTTGTACCGTGAAAAACTACACGTCTACAATTTGGGGTTGGAGCATTATGTATTCCTATTTGGATTCGCATTATTCATCCTTGAAGAATGTCCCAGCATGAGAGAAAGGAGGATTCTCAACTGTTTGACTAAAAAACTGGGCCCGGCCTGGTACTCTGAAGCACTGAATTCATGAATTAATGCTAGTTTCAAAGGTTTCTCTGATGAGAAAATCTTTCTGAGTAGTATGCTGCTTTTGAACATGTTGGTTGGTTTGATTTTCCTAACCCTAACCAATGTTCTTGACGTTTGTTGGGCGGGAGGTAGTTTAATCAAGATAAATTGCCTTCTTCTGGGGACGATGAGGCGGATGCCTCCGGGCAGCCGGCACCACCTGCAGTACCGGATTTGGAGCTTCTTTTCAGCGTGGTGTTCTTCCGAAGATGCAGGACACCCTAGACCAGGGCGTTGGCCGTAGCTGGGCAGCTTGGGGTGCAGAGGTCTCCCTGCACGATGCAGCGCAACCCCGCACCAGGGAGCAGCAGGAGCGGTAGTTGTCGCTTCTGGTGGCGCAGCTCCAGTGGACACGACGCACGAAGGTCTGGCATCTGGTTGCAGACCTGGCCGGGCACAGTAGCTGTCTCGCTGGTGAGCCTCCCGGGCGGGAGCATCACGGGGGCTGGCATGGAAGATCTCTCAGAGGCGGTCTCCTAGTGGACCGCGGTGTGAGCCTATTTCCTTGGGCAATGGGCTAACGTGTGATAGAGACCTTACATAAATGTAAGGATTTTTGTACATTTTCTATCTCTGGTTCCAGGAGCACATGATGTTTAACTATTCATCTACTGATGGGCTATGGGTTCTATGCCTTTGTTTCTGTGAATAATGCTGCAGTCAATATAGGCGTGGTGGGTATCTTTTTGAATTGGTGTTTTCATTTTTCCGTGGATAAATACTCAGAAGTGAAACTGCTAGGTCATAAGCTAGTTCTATTTTTAATTTTTAGAGGAATATCCACACTCTTTTGGCACAGTGGTTGTGCCAGTTTACATGACCATCAGCAGTGTACCTGGGCTCCCTTTTTCTGTGCATTTTTGCCCACATTTATGCTTCGTTGTCTTTTTGCCGCTAGCCACTCTGACAGCATGCAGTGATCTCACTGTAGTTTTCATTTGCAGTTCCCTGATGGTTACTTACATGGATCACACTGCTTCTGTTTGGTGTGTTGTATTCCTTTTTCTGTCTTCAGGAGAGCTGAGATCTTAGGCATTTGCTTCTGGCTTGCTGTTGTAGCTGATACCAGGAGAAAATGGGAAGATAGTTTATCGCCCCTGAATGTCCACACAGCTAAACATACTGTAAATGACAGTGACCATGGTAAAGGTTTCTCAGAGAGGAAGTGACACCTAAGCAAACTGTTGCTAAATGGTGGACATAAAATGAAGAGCACTTTCTGACATTACGGTAATTATCCCTTGTAGTTTTGTCTTAGTAATAAAGATGTATATATGTGCAATGTGTGCCCAGTCACTTCAGTCGTGTCTGACTCTTTGTGACCCTATGGACTCTACCCCACCAGGCTCCTCTGTCCATGGGATTCTCCAGGCCAGAACACTGGAGTGGGTTGCCATGCCCTGCACCAGGATATCTTTCTGACCCAGATCCACTATTAATCAAGAGAAAGGTCAATTTAACAGCTCATGGGTGGCATATGTTATAAAAGGATGTCTTAAAGATTGAATAAGAAAACATTTTTTTTTAACCTCAGGGGCTTTAATGAACTTAATTTATGCATCAGACAGTTTTACATAGGTATTGGAGTATAGTTGCTTTACAGTGTTGCATTAGTTTCTGCTGTGTGGAAACATGTTTTCTAAAAAGTAGAAGCAATATTTGCATGTAAGAATAATGGAAAATATTCACATACGTGTTGATGTTAAACATGAGTGCAACTGGGGTAATATTCTTAAAAGTGTGTTGTATTTTTCTGTTTTTGTCTCCCTGCATGTATTTTTCTTCTACAGCCTGAAGGATTCATATGGCTGATGGTGGGGATGAGCTTATAGGATTGTTACAGTAGGAATATAAAGAAAAAGAAGGAATTCACATTCAATTTCCACTATATGAAACAGGATTTTGCATTAAGGCAACAGGCTTGTAAAACAAACTTTATTGAGGAAGAGACAATTTTCTCAAATTTAGCACATCAAGAGCAAAACAAGGAGGGGTTTGGATTAGAGTATCAGAGTTTCTCCAATAAAGGTAAACAAAAATAAATGTCCATCTGTGGCTATTCCATGAGGCATATGGCCTCAAGGATGAAATGAAATCCTCTTGTCCTGAGGGATTATGGAATAAAGATGGAGGAGAGAGGTAAATAGTGAGAAATGGAGTATTTCCTGCCATAGCAGTTAACAAAAGATATCATTGTCAGTAGTGGCTGCAGCCACAGCCTGTGGAGAGCTACTGAGCCTGAGAGAACTCAGCAAAGAAGGAACACTTGCCATCTAGCGGACGTCAGACTTCAGCCACTCCCAATGGCTGAACCCTGAGGAAGCTCAGCATATGAAAACATAGGATACTGGTCACAAATAGCTGAGATGCATATCAGAGGGATGATTTCAGCAAACCCAGACTCTTGCATCTTCCCATACATAGAAAAGCACTACATTCTTTAACTTACAATTTCTGGTTTTCTTTAACAGTAATCCATTGATGTTCTGATTACCTGCCCTTTGTTGTGAAACTCATATATATCTTAGCTCCCCCTTCAACTCCTCAGAACAGTTTTCTCAGTGTTACTTGAGATGCTACCTTCCAGGCTTGAAGTCCTAAAAGTTCCTGCCAAATGAAAGATTACCCTCAACTTTTATGTTGTGAATATTTTTTAAGTTGACAGTAGAGACTGAGAGACATTCTAGAGGTCAGAGAAGCAAGAGGACACCACTCAGATTGTTAGATCCTTTGGCCCATTGCCATGAGCAGCTCCCCATCTGAGGACAAGGGTGGTGGATGGAGGAGTTCTGAAAGCCTGGCCTTGGCCTGAGCCTGAGAGTCCCAGTAGACGTTTGGCTGTATCTCCAATATGATCCCAGGAGGGATCAATGAGTTTCTTCAAGAGACACTTCAGAGTATGATCTCAGACAGACAGATTACTAGATTGGACTGAAATGTAAATGACTTTCTTCTGCTACTAGCTAGTGGGTGTTTCAGCACTTTAGAAGACTTATAGGCAGGATTATTTAAATGTACATTTTTTTCTGCCTATCTCAACCAAGGGTGGGAAATTGACAGCCTTAATAAATCAATAAAAACTCTCGATATATAGTATGACAAATGACAGCCACAACAAATTGAAATGAGAAAACCCTTGACATTTTTAAATCTTAGAAATGTATTGTGAAAATGCTGAACACCTTGAGGGTTGATTCTGACTGCTGTCCACTCGGTAGAGAATATGGGCTACTGTTCCTAAGGGCAGTGGGTGTACAGGTGAGAGTGCAGGCTTTGGGCTCAAATCTAGACGGCACCATTCCCTGCACTGGAACTTGGCCAGGTTGCATCTGTGTCCCTGTTTGAACATGGGAAGGATCAAACATCTTCAAAGGGTGGCGTTCAGACACATAGGTTAATATGTGTAATATTTAATAAGTGCTGCACTTTAATAAGTGGCGCAATGGTAAAGAATCCACCTCCCAACGCTGAAGACGCAAGAGATGTGAGTTCAATCCTTGAGTCAGGAAGATCCCCTGGAGTAGGAAATGACAGCCACTCCAGTATTCTTGCCTGGGAAATTTCGTGGCTAGAAGAGCCTGTCAGGCTATAGTCCATTGGGTCGCAAGGAGTCGGAAGTGACTGAGCATACTGCATGCACAGTAAGTGCTCATAAATATTCACTTTCACTTAAAAATGTGGACTCTCTATTACCTTATGTGAAAACAAACTTGAGAACTGTCTAGGAATAAGTAAGTCATAGAGGTCTTGCTAGGGGAGCTTCTCTGTGGGGCATACCTTTTGAGTGTCCTGAGTTTGTATATTTGGCAGCAACTTTATTCTAAATCTTCAGATTCTTTAGTTGATAGTGAATCATTCTTTTACCTAGTTAAAAAAGAGCAGAAAAAAAGACTATAATATGAGTTGTTCATTAAGAAGAGTTCCATTGTGTTTCATTATATTAAATTCCACTTTCAGAGATCAGAATATGATCATAAGACTTAAGAAACCAGTTATGAATTAGCTTAGTATGTGTATATTTAATGTCACATTAGAGCTCATTTCATGGTTTGATATAATTTCCCTTAATATTTAAGTGTTCTGTATAACTTATTTTAGGCTTCCCAGGTGGCACAGTGGTAAAGAACTCATCTGCCAATGCTGGATACATAAGAGACCCAGGTTTGACCCCTGGGTCAGGGAGATACCCTGGAGAAGGGAATGGCAACCCACTCCAGTGTTCTTGCCTGGAGAATCCCATGGGCAGAGGAGTTTGGTGGGCTATAGTCCATGGAGTCACAAAGAGTCAGACACGACTGAAGCGAATTAGCACGCATAACTTATTTTGCATTTCTTACTCATGGGTTTTTCTAATCTGAAAAAATTCACTGACGTAATTTCTTAAAGGGGATGAGTTCCCTCAGTTTCCCCCCACACTGTGTAGAAATTCCTTTTATTTGTAATTAAACCACCTCTCTCAAAAATGTTTCACTTTGTTTTCAGACAAAAGGAATGAGGAAAATGTTGTTTTTGCTTTCATGATGCATACTAATCTTTGAAATGAGATAGTTTGAAAGCAGAGTGGCAACTGAGCTAGATTATTTACCAAAGTTCAGAAGACATTGTTCTTTACACACAAGTAAAAAACAGATATTTTCTTAAAATGGCTGTGTACTGTCTATCACTGTGAAATCCAAAGCCCTCTCTCAGGGGTTAGAATTTGGGGACTGTTGTCTTGGACCAACTTTCTCAGTGAGGCTTCTATGCATTTCTGAGTCCTTGTTAAGTACGGCATATAATGTGGATATTCTGGTCCTTACTTTTCACTGGGAAATTAAGGAAACAAGCTCCAGATGACTAGCAGTTTTGAATTGAGTGGTTGCATGTGAACTGACTCACTGGAAAAGACCCTGATGCTGGGAAAGACTGAGGGCAGGAGGAGAAGGGGACAATAGAGGATGAGATAGTTGGATGGCATCACCGACTCAATGGACATGAGTTTGAGTAAACTACAGGAGTTAGTGATGGACAGGGAGGCCTGGCGTGCTGCAGTCCATGGGGTCGCAAAGAGTGGGACACGACTGAGCGACTGAACTGACTGAAGTGATGCTCAGTATACTTCTTGAGAAGAATGAACTGAAAAGCAAAAACTGTATGTTAGCAGGCAGTTAGTTCTCCTTGTGTCTCATGCATTTCTGTATTTCTTTTGAGCAGAGGCACAGAGTGACTTTGTTTTGTTTACAGTGTTTGTCTTGACTTAAAGGAAAACACACAGCTTAAGAGCTGTGAATTTTAAAGTTAATTATTTAATTATTTTAAATTTTATTCCTGAAGACTGTAGCCCAAGAGGCAATCACTTATCTCTGAGGAAACTGCTCTGAAAAGGTAGGGGAGAAATCAGTTTATATCTGACTTTTGGCTAGGGAATATGTACAGTCAAGCATACATCTTGACAAAAGATTATTGCTAATCACCAGAAACAGATATCTCAAGTGAATGACGTTAGTGCTTTTCTATATATGAGAAGATGCAAGAACCTGGGGTCAGATACACATCTAACTGTGTAAGGGACCTCCTTGTCCAAAGCACAGAATGCCTCATGCTGTTATCTCAGTTTCCTCTCAGAGTACACTGTGGGTCAGCAGTGGGTTATCACTTAACCTGAATGGAACTAGGGTGGTGAATATCACACTTTGTTCTTTGTTCACATTTGTATAGCAAACAGCCTTGGAAGACAGAGACACTGTCTCCTTCTGAAACAAATGAGATGCAAGCTTATATCCTTGTAAAAAAGCTAAGGTCCCTGCAACACACCCTGCTGTATATGCAGGTGTCCCTTGACTCTCTTTGCGTTGCCTTCCAGGAACCAGGGCTCAGGGAGTTGACACAAAAAAATGCAAGTACTCTGGCAATTGCTGTTGCTGTGAGTAGCCAGGTGGTTTTACTCTGACCCAAGAGTTCTGTGTCTTCTGTCAGGCTCTGCAAACTGTGGCAGACTGAGAGTGAAAAAGGAGTTAATCTCCAAAAGAAAGCTGGGGTACAATTAATTACCTAAAAAGGAAAAAGGATACTGCACAAACAATGACCAAATATCTGCTCCCCTGACAGGTACTTTGGTATCAGTGCTCCTTTCCTCTTATTGATTTTATTACTTAGCAGCTCTCCTTGTCCAAGTCCTAGTCTTCAACCAAGGCCAAGCAAAATCTGTGCAGCCTAGGAATGGCATCAGAACTCTGGTATCTTATTCCTAGAAAAATGCATTGCATAAAGTAGGCATTCAGTAGATATTTGCTTAATCATTTTGATCTGTGGCCTTCTATGTCTTTTGGCTATAAGATCTTGGAGGACAGAGAGTATAGTATATGGGATTTATTAAACTCTTTAGCAAATGTGGGTATACCAAGTGAAAAGAATCTTATTAGGCTATAAATAGGTATTAAAATTAACTATGTTGATAAATACCTTATTCTGGGGTTCAAACTTATATCACAGGAAAAAAATCACTTGCAGTAATATAAAATAGAGAAAGTGTAAACTCTTCCTTTGGTAAAATACAAGCTGTGTTCTTCTCTGTTTTGAACTTTTGAATCATGCAACTTTTGGCTGTATCCTTGTGGAGAACGTTAAGATTTACTGTGAAGAGACATATATACTGGGAAATATTTTTACTTAAAATATTTTACTGGAATTTTGGCAAGTTTGATAATAAATTAATAATAAAAATGAAAAGATGAATGAAAATGGAAAGGTGGTCTCTGGCTTCAATATCTAAGAGCTAATTTGACCACATATGTGGCTCAAGATGAACTTCTCTTTGTAAAGATCAACTTAGCATGTCTCAGGACAAATGCTATTCTGATCCTCTCTAAGATCATGGACCTCACTTGAAAGTACTCCAAAGCATGAGTACCTCTTTTCCATACTCATATCAAGATTCCATTAAAACCTCATCTCTTCCTTTATTCTCTGAGGTTAATACTTTATAGACCTTAAAGCTCTGAATGTTTAATCATTCTTTTTAGAGCAATTATTTAAAATGATATGGATTTCCAGTGGATACAATGATCTACTCAAAGGAATTAAATCTGAAGCAGCTTGTCTTTGCCTTTGGCAGAAATATGTATTCTGAGGCAAAGACCAGCAGATTTGTGGATCTCTGGGGTCCTAAGATCTTAGAGCACAATCAATAGGAAAACATAGCCATATATTCAATGAAATATTCTTTTGTTTTTATAAAAGGCTTCATTTTAATACAGATAACCACAAGGGAAAAGTTTAAGAGTTTTAATAAGCATGCAGATACAAGTAAAACTGGAGCATTTTGAACTTGAAGATAGTGAAAACATATAGAAGCAAAGAACTGCTATGAAAGCAGCGGTTTCCAAATCTTGTGGCACATTAGAAAGACCTGGGGCATCTTTAGAAACTGCTGATGCCTGGTTCTCCTTCTCCAACGTTGCAGTTTGTTTGGCCTGGGGGTGCCAGCAGGGTGTTAGGACTTTTCCATGTGACTCTAGTATGTAAGCAGAGTTTGCGAACCACCATGTCAAAGAGTGTTTCCTCAAGAAGATCTCTTACGATCTGTGACAGGTTTTAAAGGACATTAGTGACCAGTGGTGGGCTCAGTAGTGGCAACCCAAAACATATGTCCATTTCCTATGGTACTTTATTTGGAAAAAAAGTGTCTTTGCAGGTGAAATTAAAGATGATGAGTGAGGAGATCATCTTGGCTTATCTGTGGTTTGGTGATTTAGTCACTAAGTCATGTCCGACTCTTGTGACCCCATGAACTGTAGCCTGCCAGGCTCCTCTGTCCATGGAATTCTCCAGGCAAGAATACTGGAATGAGTTGCCATTTCCTTCTCCAGAGGATCTTCCCGACCCAGGTATTGAACCCAGGTCTCCTGCACTGCAGGCAGATTCTTTACCAACTGAGCAATGAGGGAAGCCCTGGGTGGGCCCTAAATCCAATGACAAGTGACCTTTTAAGAGGTAGGCAGATTAGACAAAGAAGGCGAAAAAGGCCTTGTGACCATGGAGGCAGGGATAGGAGTGATGTGCCCACAAGCCCAGCAATGCCCAGAGTCAGGGAGAGGCAAAGAGTGGACCATAAACTCTCTGGAAGGAGTGCGGCCTGCCAGCATCTTGATTTTGGACTTCTAGAACTGTGAGAGAGTAAATTTCCATTGTTTTTGGTGACTTGTTATGACGACTCTAGAAAACAATACATTACCTAATGCTGCTGTAGTAGGAGAGTGGATGCTAAGATGAGGGATGCAGTTAATGGATGACAGCTTATTACTACATGTGAATTATAGCCACAGGACAGCTTTGTATCAGGTTCCCATGTTCCCATTGTGGGGAGTTCTGCTAGAGTTACAGCTTGGCAGTCCATCGTTTGCTAAAGCAAAACCTCCTCAGCCTCAAATATCTTTTACATGTGTATCATTTAGGAATTTTACAGTTGAGACAGAGAGTTCAACTGACCTCCTCCAAACTGTCAGATAGATGATTGACCGATATGTCCTTGTGGAATGCTCAATAGCTTACACTGAGGATTAAATAGTGGAAACGGGACAGAATTCTTTACATACGGCAGCTCTGTCTGCTCCACGTGGGCTGCGTTCTCAGACAAGCTCAGTCCTTTGGGGGCAGAAAGGAATAACTTCAGACCTGTGTCCTCACAGCAGCAGCTGCTTCTGTCCCAGAAGTGTCAGCAGACCTCTCCCCATACATCAGTGCAGGTGGTCAGAGGCCTGTCCCCGATGGCCGTGAGTGAGCGTGAAGGGTACACATCTCTAGACATGCGCTGATGTTCCTGCTTGCATGATTCCACCTCAAGGCTAAATTTTAATGACTAGGGGTTCTTATTTACTGTGATTTATTTTTATAAGTAGAATACTTGTATTTTATTAACCTTTACTATTGTTTCCTTTGTTTATTTTTCATTTATTTCTGCTTGGATCTTTATGATTTCTTTCCTTCTGCTAACGTTTTTTTTTGTTTTTTCCTTCTTTTTCCAGTTGCTTTAGGTGTAAAGGTAGGCTGTCTATTCGATGTTTTTCTTGTTTCTTGAGGTAGGATTGTACTGCTATCAACGTCCCTCTTAGGACTGCTTTGGCTACATCCTGCAGATTTTGAGTTGTCATGTTCTTGTTGTCATTTGTTTCTAGAAATTTTTTTATTTCCCTTTTGATTTCTTCAGTAACCTGTTGGTTACTTAGAAACGTGTTGTGTAATCTCCATGTGTTTGTGTTTTTTACACTTTTTTTTCCTTGTAATTGATTTCTAGTCTCATAGCATTGTGGTTCTGAGAAGATGCTTGATACAATTTCAGTTTTCTTAACTTTACTGAGGTTTTTCCTCTGATGGGCAAGGCTGAGTCAGGTAGTACTCCTGTCTGCTGATGATTGGGTTTGTATTTTTGTTTAGTTTGTTGTTTAGATGAGGTGTCCTGCATAGGGTGCTACTGGTGGTTGGGTGATGCTGGGTCTTGTAATAAAGTGGTTTCCTTTGTGTGAGTTCTCACTATTTGATACTCCCTAGGGTGAGTTCTCTGGTAGTCTAGGGTCTTAGAATCAGTGCTCCCACTCCAAAGGCTCAGGGTTTGATCTCTGGTCAGGAATAAAGATTCCAGAAGTGGTTTTTTATGGCATTAAGGGAGAGAAAAACAAATATCCAAAAATGAGAAATCAAAGATGAACCCCATACAAATGGCAGTTACAAAATCAGGCAGATAATAATTAAAATAATGGAATATACACATATACATATACACCTATGAGCAAAGTGAAAACAGTCCAATAAAATAAGATTGATCCAGTGAACAAAACAAATAAAAAATTAAATTTACCAGTTAAGAACAAAACTAACTTAAGCACAAACTGGAAAACAAAACTGAAGCAAGGTGCCAAGTGGGGAGTAAAGCAATGAAAACAAAACTAGCAAACATGTTGAGAGGAAAGGAAAGAAAGAAAGAGCAGATAGTCAAAGTTAAATAGAGGTAGATAAAGATTTATATACAGTAAAGATTAACTGTAAGGGGAAGAGAACAGTAGGAAAGGCAAATGAATAAATGTAGAAAAAATATAATAGGTTTAAACAATTAAAAATATAAAAGAGAAAAAAAAATGGAAGAAAAAAGAAAAAAGGGGGAAAAAAAGGAAAACTCCACAGAACTGCAAAAGCCTAATGTAGAGACAGAGGTTTATAACAATAGAAAGTGTGACTGAATAAACACATATACATATATACCCATAAGCAAAATCAAAACAGTCCAACAAAAATTAAACGCAACAGATTGACCCAGCGAACAAAGGAAACCAAAAATTATATCTACCAGAACAAAACTAACTAAAGCACAAACGGGAAAACAAAGCTAAAGCAAAGTGCCAATTGGGGAATAAAGCAATGAAAATAAAACTAACAAATATGTTGAGAGGAAAGGAGAGAAAGAAAAGAATACATATGCAGAGTTAAAGAGAGGTAGATAAAGGTTTATATATGTTAAAGATTAACTGCAAGAGGAAAAGAACAATAGGAAAGGCAAATGAAGGGATAAATGTAGAAAAACTATAAAATAGGTGTAAAAAAATTACAATTAAACAAAGAGAAAAGAAAAAAAAAGTTAAATTCCATAGAACTGCAGAAACCCAGCATAGAGGCAGAGGTTTATGACAAAAATAAAAATGTGACTGAGGGAAAAAAAAAAAGCTTAAAAGCTTAATTGGATTTCTTAGTGCCAATAAAATTGACACCTACAACAAGAGGGGGCAAAAAAGGTTAAAAAAATCCAAACTAATCTACAGAACAAGTCACAAACTGAAAATAATAAAGGTTTATCTTGAGTCACTGCTGTCAGAGTCCTTTCCTGCGCTGAGAATCCCAGTCCACCTTACCTGCCTAAGATGCCCTCCAACACTGTGCTGATCACTGGACCTGCTGTGCGGGCAGCTCAGATTCTCATCTGGTCCTACTCCTGTGTGTTCTTGCCTCCAATGTCCACAGCTATCAGAGCTCGTGCATTTTCTTTTGTGGGAGCTCTCAGTGGCCTTTTATACATTCCATAGACACAGAGTCTGTCTAGTTGATTGTGTGGATGTAATCTGCTGCTTGTATAGCTGGTGGGAAGGTTTTGGGTCTTCTTCCTAGCCACACTGCCCCTAGGTTTCAATTGTGGTTTTATTTCCACCTCTGCCTGTGGGTCATTCAATGGGGTTTAGGTCCTGAGGCTGCCCTGGAGGACTTGGGTTTGCCCCGTGAGGGCCAGGTGTGGAGGTGGTGCAGCTGCTTGGGTTGCAGGGGTTCTGGCAGCACCAGGTACTCAGGGGGGTTGGCAGCTAGGGCATCAGGAAATACAGCGCTCTAGAAGGGTATGGCAACCAGTATTGGCCAATATGCTCCAGTATTCCTGCCTAGAGAAACCCCTCTCTGACAGAGCCTGGCAAGCCACAGTCTGCTGCTGCTGCTGCTAAGTTGCTTCAGTTGTGTCCAACTCTGTGCAACCCCAGAGATGGCAGCCCACCAGGCTCCCCTGTCCCTGGGATTCTCCAGGCAAGAACAATGGAGTGGGTTGCCATTTCCTTCTCCAATGCATGAAAGTGAAAAGTGAAAGTGAAGTCACTCAGTCATGTCCGATTCTTAGCGGACTCTTTGCCCATGGACTACAGGGTTGCAAAGAGTCGGACAGGACCAAAGCGACCCTGCATGTATAAACACAAGACTTTTTTTTTGCCTGTGGCAGCTCTGCCCCAGTGAGGGTTGAGCGTGAAGGTGGTGCAGCTGCTTGGCTTGGGGGGGATCCTGGAGGCACCAGGTGTGCAGGGACACGGATTGCCTCCATGGCAGGAGTTATGGCCTGATCAGAGGCTTTTTTCCAGTGTCTTATAGCTGGGTGCTCAGGGGGCCTCTTTGGCCAGTCCGTCTCCGTAGCTCCCCCCATTCAGGCACTTAGAGGGATCCCTTGCCTGGGGTCCATCTCTGTTGTTCAGGCTTCAGGCACTTAGAGGACCACCCTGGGTAGGGTTCTGCTCTGTAGTTTGGTGCATCAGTCACTGAAAGGAGCACCCTGGTTGGGGTCCTGCTCTGTAGTTCAGTGTGTTAGGCATTTGATGGGCCAGCCTCTGTTGTTCAGCTGCCAATGCCAGCGTGTGGAGAGAGAAGTATCAGCAGTATCGCCTTGCTTCCGTGGCTGCCTGGCTTTCCTCCACAGGCATTTCCCACCATGATCTCTTCCCTCACATCCCCTCGGTCTGTCTCTCCACAGTCAACAGCAGCCCTCGCCCTGGGATTGCTCCATTATCCCTAAACTCCAGCTCCCAGCTGCTGCCCCTTTCAGGAGACCTGCATTCCTGCCCGGCATATGTATGGTTGTGTTAGGTAGGTTGAATAGGGAAGAGGAGTCCAAAATGGTGGTGACTGAGAGACAAGGAAGGGAAAAGCCGGTGAAAATAGAACAGAGGAAGGTCAGAGGAAGGTCAAAGGAAGTTCCTAGGACTGGAGTGAGAACTTCAGGTAGAACAGCACTCCTGGCTGAGCCCAATTTGCATAGGGCAGGCCCAGGGGGAAGAAAATATTTAAAAGGAGGAGCCAAGCGCTCTCTCACTCTCTCCTGCGTGTGTACGCTTTCTCTCTCTCTCTCTCTCCCCGCCCGCCCCACGTGCATGCTGGTGCGCTCCTCCACTCTCTTCTCTTCTTCGAGGATGGATTCTCCTGCTATCTTCTAAAGAAAATAGAGCTGTAACACTGATTTGTCTAAGAGCTATGCCACAGTTTGTTCAAGACCCGAGAGCTGGGACGCGCTGAGGGCTTTAATGTCCGTCGCTCCAAATCATTGTTGTGAGAAGACAAGAACCGAGAAGCATACACTCACCTGGCATCTATGGTGCCGTGACTCGGATTTAACCTGGCTGAAACAAGCTCTGCGCAGAAGAGGCCAAGCACAGCAGGAGCCCAACTCAGTGAAGCACACCCAGAGCAGGGGAAGGCCCATCATGCTGGGAACCAGGACAGCGAAAAACGAACTCAGCAGAAAGCTCATGCAGCTCAGCCTCAGATTCCAGAAGACCTCTGGTTAAGGTAGGCGATCCTCGCTCCTATGGCTGGAGTGACATGCCTAACAAAATCTTAATTCCTTTACAATCTCTCGTTTCTTGTTTCCTTGAACCCCCCGCGAACAGGCAGGCAGCAGTGGGTGCAACTGAGGGACTCTGGAGAGGCTGCTCTTTGGTATGTTCCAAAGGCACTATCTGCTGGGCCCTAGTAGCTGTTACCCAAGCTGCTGGGGGTTCTTCTGTTGTGCCAAGAATCAGGACAATGAAAACTGTGAGCACTGGTCAGATATTTAGCAAATTTTCTGGCAGTCTATGAAGGGGATTCCTTGGCACGTTTTTCCCACTGCTTTATCCTCTTGTCCTTCAGCTCTATCCCAGAACTGGAGCCAGGCAAAAAAGTAAGAGGTGGATTTGTTAGGATTCAGAGAAAAGCCACTCTTCAGGGTGTGAACCATTGCCAAGGGCAAGGGCTGGGGCCATGGAATTAGCCTTGGCTAGGTTTTGCCAGGGACTTCCCTGGTGGCTCAGATGGTAAAGCATCTGCCTACAATACAGGAGACCCAGGTTTAATCCCTGGGTTGGGAAGATCTCCTGGAGAAGGAAGTGGCAACCCACTCTAGTATTCCTGCCTGGAGGATCCCAGGGATGGAGGAGCCTGGTAGGCTACAGTCCATGGGGTCACAAAGAGTCAGACAGGACTGAGGGACTTCACTTCACTTCACTTCAGGTTTGGCTAGTGGGGTTTATTCATATGCTAATGAGTGGGAGGATCATCCCAGCCATTGGGGAACCACCCACTCCTCCATCATTTGACAGTGCCTTGGAGCTCTCCTGCCACCTCTGGGTATGTCTGTTGGTTTATAGACTGGGGATTAAGGTTTACTTGAATTTGACTTGTCATGTTGGACCCAATTGATTTTTAATTGGTTTATGTTATGCCCTTGTGCTATGTCATTCTTTCAAAGGTTGTGCTCTGCCTTCTTCCCTCCTGTTTCATGCTCCTTTCCTCACCCCCATCCAGCCCCACAATGTGGTCTCTACAATATTCTGGAGAGACAACCAGAAAATAGCTGGCCTTGGGAGGGAAATACTGTATAATATCCAACCACCTAATCCTACCCATCACTGGTTACACTGGAGATCTTGGGGATGCCCAACTCCAGTCCAGGGGTCCCAGGAGGCCATCATGCTTTGACCTGCCTAGGGACTTGGTCCTCAAAAGGTTGTCACGCCTCCACCTGCTTGGGGATCCTCCAGTCCTAGGGGTCCCAGGAGGTCGTCAAGCCTCGACCTGCCCAGGGACTCAATTCTCGGGAAGCCGTCATGCCTCGACCTGCCCAGGGATTCGATCTCTAGGAGGCTGTCACACCTCAGCCTGCCTGGGGATCTGCACCCTGACCCGGGGATGCCTGGCTCTCAGGTTGCAACAGTACTAGGTAGGATGAGCTTACATCATGATATCTATTCCTGTCCACGGTGGGCAAACTAGCAATGAGTTACAAACCCCTTAATTCTACCCAGCACTGGTCACACTGGAGACCTTGGGGACACCCAAACTCCAGTCAAGGGGTCCCAGGAGGTCATCACGCCTTGACCTGCCTGGGGATCTTGTCCTCAAAAGGTTGTCATGCCTCAACCTTCTCGGGGATCCGCTAGTCCTGGGGGGTCCCAGGAGGTCATCATGCCTTGACCTGCCTAGGGATCTGGTCCTCGAAAGGTTGTCATGCCTCAACCTGCTTGGGGATCGCCAGTCCCAGGGGTCCCAGGAGGTCGTCATGCCTCGACCTGCCCAGGGACCCAATTCTCAGGAGGCCGTCATGGCTCAACCTGCCCAGGGATTCGATCTCTAGGAAGCTGTCACGCCTCAGCCTGCCTGGGGATCAGAACCCTGACCCGGGGATGCCTGGCTCTCAGGTTGCAACAGTACTGGGTAGAATAAGCTTCAGAAAGACTCACCCCTGAGGAAGTCCACCCATGGAACAGAAGGAAGCCTATTACTTGTGGGACTGTGCCCAGTCTCAGCAATAACTCAGGAGTCCAACAAGAACCCCATTGACTTTCTGGAAAGGCTAAAAGAAGCCCTTCAAAAGTTTACCAATCTGGCCTTAGACTCTTACGAGGGACACGTGATTTTAAAGGACAAATTCCTGTCCCAATGTGCATCAGATATCAGAATTAAGTTACAACAGCTACAGCAGCAGGACCCTGCTGCCTCTTTAGATGAGATGGCCCAGACAGCCACCAATACCTTTTATAACAGAGAACAGGAGAAGGAGGCCAAGGCCCAGGAGAAGGAGAGAAAGAGAAAAGGCATGGCCAGATGTTGGCCACCTTCCAGAGAAGCCCTACGGCAAACCCCAACTCCTTGAAGGACAAGGCACGAGACAAATGCCTAATCTGTAGACAGGTGGGACATTGGCCAAAGGGTGTCCCAACCATGATAAGTCTCCTAGAATGGCTTGCCACAAATGTCATCAACTGAGACATTGGGCAGCACTCTACCCTCAAGACCCAAGAGGCTCAAGGTCAAGTGCCAAGCCTTCCCTCACAAGGGTTCAAGAGGACTGAAGTGGCCCGCTCCAGCCAGCCCACCTGTTACAGATAACCATCATGGGGCTGGAGCCAAGGGTGCAACTGGATGTGGTGGGTAGGTCCTAGAACTTCTTTGCTGACACAGGGGCTACCTATTCTGTCTTGATTTCCTACTCCAGAGCCTTCTCCTCCCAAACCTGTACCGTTTTGGGTGCTACAGGAAAAGCAACTACCAAAAGATTCACCCGAGCATTTCTTTGTTGCTGGGATGGACAAATATTTTCCCACCAGTTTCTGGTGGTGCCTGAGTGTCCTACTCCCTTATTGGGAAGAGATATACTCACTAAACTGGGGACCACCCTGTGATGGGAAGTTTTTCAGCCCCTAGGGCCCTACAGCTCCTGGTTACTCCTGAAGAACCCATTACACCTTCTTCAATAGAAAGGGACCAAAAACTATGGGAAGACAAAATTAACCCCCAGGTGTGGGACCAGGGAATTCCTGGATGAGCCTACCAAGCTGAACCGGTCATCGTTGTCCTCTGAGATCCCACTCGGTTTCCTAACTAGAAACAATATCCCCTCAGAAGAGAGGCTTGTGAGGGACTACAGCCTTTAATAAATAAATTCCTTGCTTGTGGGCTATTGGCCCCCACCATTTTACCATGTAACAATCCTCTCAGTAAAGAAAAAGGATGGAATCTAGAGAATGGTTCAAGGTCTCCGGATCATAAATGAATCTGTAGTCCCCCACCATGCCACAGTACCCAATCCCTATGTAATCTTGGGAGAAATCCCACCCAGTGCCAAGTGGTTTACAGTCTGGGATCTCAAGGATGCTTTTTTTTTTTTTTTTTTTTTGCATACCATTAGCTAAAGAATCCCAATATCTTTTTGCCTTTGAATGGGAGGCCCCAGGAGAAAAACACCAACAGATGACTTGGACAGTATTACCTCAGGGGTTCAGAGACAGCCCCCACTTGTTTGGACAGGCCCTCAGCCAGGATCTCCTAGATCTGGACCTGGGACCTAATGGGAAAATACTACAATACGTAGATGACCTACTAATCTGCTCTCCAGATGAGGAAAATGCCCAACAGCATGCAATTCAGGTTCTAAACTTTTTGGCAGGAAGGGGATATAAAGTCTCCTGTGCTAAGGCACAGATGGTTGAGAGAAAGGTCCCTTACCTGGGAGTTTAGATTACACACGGGTCTAGGAGGCTGTCCTCTGATCGGGTACAAGGAATCCTCCAGTTGCCCTCCCCCATGACTTGAAAACAATTGCGAGCTTTCCTGGGGCTAACTGGGTATTGTAGAATCTGGATACCCAACTATGGTCTAATTGCCCAGCCCTTATATGAACTCTTGACTTCCCTGGTGGCTCAGATGGTAAAGCGTCTGCCTGCAATACGGGAGACCCAGGTTTGATCCCTGGGTTGGAAAGATCTCCTGGAGAAGGAAATGGCAACCCACTCCAGTATTCCTGCCTGGAGAATCCCAGGGACGGAGGAGCCTGGTAGGCTACAGTCCATGGGGTCACAAAGAGTTGGACAGGACTGAGCGACTTCCCTTCACTTCACTTATATGAACACTTAAAGGGACAGGATGATTCAATCCCACTGATGTGGGGAACTCCTCAAAAGAAGGCAGAAGCTACATTAAAACAAGCCTTAACTCAGGCACCTGCCTTGAGGTTGCCAGACCCAGAAAAAGTGTTCCAACTTTATGTCCATGAAAGAGAGGGAATAGCCTTGGAGTGTTAATTCAAAGGTTGGGATCTGAGCCCCAGCCTGTAGCTTACTTATCCAAGAGGCTCGATCCAACTGCCTGAGGCTGGCCCCCCTGTCTTCGAAATCTCGCAGCTATTGCAATCATGATAGAAGATGCTTTAAAACTCTCCTTTGGAGGCAAACTAACTATTTTCACCAGCCACCAAGTAAAACAACTCCTAAATGGGAGAGGCCATTTATGGATGTATGATCAAAGAATCCTCAGATATAAAGTAATGCTGATGGAAAATCCAGGCCTCACTACATCCCCTTGTGAGGTTCTTAACCCAGCCACCCTCCTGCCTACCCCCGAGGGCTCTCTCCCCTTTCACTCTTGTCTAGAAACCTTGGACCACTGGACAAAACCCTGAGAGGGATTGTTGGAAGATCCTCTGACCAATCCTGAGGAAATCTGGTATACTTATTCAAGAAGCTTTGTCTTAGATGGAAAAAGAAGAGCTGGGTATGCAATAGTTTCCGATTTTGAGACCATAGAGGCTAAGCCTCTGCCATCAGGTACTTCAGCCTAATTAGCTGAGCTCATAGCCTTGACTCAAGCTTTAGAGCTGGGAAAAGGAAAAAGAATAGCCATTTACACTGACTTCATGTATGCCTTTCTGGTGCTACATGCACATGCTGCTATTTGGAAAGAAAGGGGTCACTTGGCCACCGAGGGTCCCCAGTCAAATATGGTGCTCAGATTCTTAGACTCTTGGAGGCAGTCCATCTGCCCACTGAGGTTTCAGTCTCCCACTGTAAAGGACACCAAAAAGGGAGCATGGAAGTGGCACGAGGGAACCATGAAGCTCATCAGACAGCTAAGAGAGCAGCATTACAGAACCGTGACCTAATAGGGGTTGCCACCTTAGTTTCACAGACTAATTTGCCAGAAATTCCTTCATATACTGAAGGTGAGACTCTTAAAGCTAAGTGTGAGCACTTTCAAGATCATATGGGGTGTTTCCAAAAAGAGGGACTCTTTTTTTTCTGCCTGGGAACCTCCAATGGAAGTTGTTTAACTCCTTACTCATTTAGGGGAAAAGGCCCTAAAAAATTTCTAGAAAGGTCCTTCTGAGGAACAGGTTTCCAAACAACTATAAGACAAGTTGGCTCCTCTTGTCCCACTTGCCAGTTAAACAACCCCCAAGGAGCTTGGATATGCAGATGATACCACCCTTATGGCAGAAAGTGAAGAGGAACTAAAAAGCCTCTTGATGAAAGTGAAAGAGGAGAGTGAAAATGTTGGCTTAAAGCTCAACATTCAGTGCCGGGAGCCAGCATGGGGAATCCCACCTGTGGCAAAAGTCATGAGGAAAGGGGCCTGCCAAAATGCAAAGGCAGGATCAGGCCTCAGGGGTCCCGCTGGATTTTCTCGAACATCTACCCCCAAAACCAGAGTCTGCCTGCTTTACTATATTATGCCTTTCAACTACTCTTCTAACATTAATAGGGGGCTATCCCCCCACCACCTTTTTCGGGAAAAAGTTAATTTAGAGCTTTTAGATAATAAGTCTCCTGGGCATAATAAGAGTGTTTCTATCCAAAACCCCCTCTGATGGCTTTCTAGCCTGGCTGACACGTTTATCCGGACTCTTACAGCTGTGCATGTGATTGTTTACAGCCTCCCGACCACGAGAGGCACAGGAATCTTAAAACATCCTAGGAATATAGGGGCTTCTGAGGAGTCAAAATCATTAGAATAGGACTGATTAAGGGTTTCATTGTTGAGCCAATACTTGCTGCCAAGTTTTCATATCTTTTATTTGTTGATATAGTTGGTATGTAGAAAAAACAGGTGGTAGCCCTGGCATTAGCATTAGATCTTTGAGTTAAGTACTTTCTTTGTTATAACCCACTGTGCCTTTGTTCTACAGGAATGTAACTTTATTTAGTACTTTGAGGGTGATGCAGATTAAAGAAAAAACACTTCAAGGGAAAATGAGTTTTCTGGTTGGTAGACATTTATCTAGGAAAAGAGCCATAAAAATGTTAACAGGCCCCCTGGCCAGAAGATGATGTAAAATCACCTAAGACCTTTTGTATATGGGAAGGTATGCAAAAAGAAAGCCTGGTCTCAATAAGGGTCAGGACTGCTGCCCCTGCATAACTCTGCATATTCCATTATTTCTTTATGTACAACTTGGGGTATATAAGCTGCTTTTGAAAAAAAAAAGTTGTGGGTCTGGCACCAATGCTTGGCTCCCCCATGTCGTTCTTTTCTCCCTTTACAGGCTGAATTCCCATCTGGAGCACAGAGGCTCTCCCTGTCTACTTATTTGCCCTGGCTTCTAAGACCCACATGAGAGGGAGCCCAAGGCGGGGCACTCTCCACTATTCAAGCAGGCGCCGGTGGCCTATATAGACAGTGCAAGCCCCTTGTCTTGGAGCTTAATTGGTCTCCTGTGTAAACCAAGTTATTCAGCCTCTTTTCTCCACTATTTTTTCTCCTACACTATTCTTTCCTAATCTCTCTTTATATCTCTAAATAAATGAGTCTCTCCTCACTGACTCTGTCTCCAATTCGAATTACCCTGGATCCACCAGGGCTGGACCCCGGCAATTCAGAAAACTAAGATCATGGCATCTGGTCCCATCACTTCATGGGAAATAGATGGGAAAACAGTGGAAACAGTGTCAGACTTTATATTTTTGGGCTCCAAAATCACTGCAGATGGTGATTGCAGCCATGAAACTAAAAGACACTTACCCCTTGGAAGGAAAGTTATGACCAACCTAGATAGTGTATTCAAAGCAGAGACATTACTTTGCCAACAAAGGTCCATCTAGTCGAGGCTATGGTTTTTCCAGTGGTCATGCATGAATGTGAAAGTTGGACTGTGAAGAAAACTGAGAGCCGAAGAATTGATGCTTCTGAACTGTGGTGTTGGAGAAGACTCTTGAGAGTCCCTTGGACTGCAAGGAGATCCAACCAGTCCATTCTAAAGGCAATCAGTCCTGGGTGTTCTTTGGAAGGACTGATGCTAAAGTTGAAACTCCAATACTTGGGCCACCTCATGCGAAGAGTTGACTCATTGGAAAAGACTCTGATGCTGGGAGGGATTGGGGGCAGGAGAAGGGGACGACAGAGGATGAGATGGCTGGATGACATCACTGACTCAATGGACATGAGTTTGTGTGAACTCCGGGAGTGATGGACAGGGAGGCCTGACATGCTGTAATTCATCAGATCACAAAGAGTCGGACATGACTGAGCGACTGAACTGAACTGAACTAAACTAAAGGAGCTCAAAGACCCCAGCTGGCCCAGCCCATCCAACGACATGGGACCTATCCAGGAGAGGACTGGCAGATGGACTTCACCCAGATGCCAGTTTCTCAAGGGTATAAATACCTATTAGTCATGATAGATACATTCACAGGATGGATTGAAGGCTTTCTACCCAGACTGAGAAGGCTGAGGAGGTGGTAAAAAAACTGCTCCATGAAATCATTCCAAGATTTGGTCTGCCCACATCATTATAAAGTGACAATGGGACATCATTTACTTCTAAGGTCACCCAAGGGGTCTCTTGGTGACCTCTAAAGCATTGGGCATTACTTATCTCCATGGTGCCTGGTGGCCTCAGTCTTCAGGAAAAGTAGAAGGAGCCAACCAATTCTTAAAATCAGCAGTAAAAAAGATAACCCAGGAGACCTCCCTGGGATGGAAGGAGGCTTTACCAGTAGCCCTTCTTCTCTGTACCCAAATTGCCCCTAAAGAACAGGGTGGTCTTAGTCCTTATGAGATGCTATATGGGAGACCTTTGGTTTATGTCAATGACCTCTTCCTAGATCCAGAGGTTCAGACCCTCCAGTCTTATACCATGGCTGTTGGACAATTCCAACAGGATATACGCTTGTGGGGTATGAACCAGAACCCGGAAGACTCAAAGGAGTCATCACTATATGCTTCAGGGACACAAGTCCTAATTAAAATCTGGAAAGATCAGTCTGCATAGGCTCAACTCCAGCCCACATGGAAGGGCCCCTACCCTGTAATACTTTCTACCCCCATAGCAGTCAAGGTACCAGGACATGACTCCTGGATTCACTACTCACGAGTCAAGCCATGGGAGAAAAGAGAAGAGGACACTCAATACACCTGTGAACCCCTGGGAGATCTCAGATGCCTTTTCAGAACTACAAATGAGTGCCATTCTAATGAACACCCTCAAAATCTGGTTTCTGGGAATAAGATTTCTTAGGACAACTCTAAAGAGCCAACACTGCTTGGTGTAGGGACTGTACTCCAAAACAGGCAGGAGATAAATCTTCTGATCCCTGAACAAGGAGGGAGTTGAGCCATCCTAGCGATGTGAATTTGGAATTGGTTAATGCCCTTACTAGTCCTTGTCATGCTGTATTGATGCTGCTTATGATTGTTCCACGCATTATCTATTGTCTAACCTGTTTGTCTCTGCTCAGGTCAACAAGCTACAACATGCAGTCCCAATTCAACAAAGATACAAAACTACAGCCGACCATGGAAAATACCACTCACCCTTAGATGGACACCACTCTGAGGACTCTGAGGCCTGAGACTATCAAGAAGGGGAGGCCAAATACCCCTCGCCGTTCCACTTCAACAGGAATTAGCGAGAAAGACCTCGATGCCCCTATTCCCAAAGAATTGGCCTCCCATCTCTTGAGGGGGGAATGTTAGGTAGATAGGATAGGGAAAATGAGTTCAAAATGGAGGTGGCTAAAAGACAAGGAAGAGAAAAGCCTGTGAAAATAGAACAGAGGAAGGTCAGAGGAAGGTCAAAGGAAGGTCCGAGGACCAGAGTGAGGACTTCAGGTAGACCAGCACTCCTGGCTGAGCCAAATTTGCATAGGGCAGGCCCAGGGGGAAGAAAACATATAAAAGGAGGAGCCAAGTGCGCGCTCTCTCACGCACGTGTGTAGCCTGTTTCTCTCTCTCTCTACCCTCCCACCCCCACCCCAACCCTGCGCGGGCGCTGGCACGCTCCTCCACTCTCTTCTCTTCTTTGAGCATGGATTCTCCTGCTATTTTCTAAATAAAATAGAACTGTAATACTGATTTGTCTAAGAGCTATGACACGGTTTGTTCAAGACCTGAGAGCTGTGACGTGCTGAGGGCTTTAATGTCCGTTGCTCCAAATCATTGTTGTGATGAGACAAAGAACCAAGGAACATACACTCGCCTGACAGTTGCAGCAAGGACTGTCTGATTCTCATGCCATTTAAGCTTCCGCAGATCAGCTGTTTCACTCTCAGCCTTAAATGTTTCTCCTCTGACTGAGATAGTTGCCCTGTAGGGATCGGACCCCTGCTTCAGTTCCCCCACCCGCTCAGGGCAGGTGCAGTCCTACTAACACTCCTGGTTTTTCCCCCTGGTTCCTTCATCCCACTGAGTTTTGCGTGGTTCTGTGGGTTCTTTTCCACTGGTCAGGTCCTCCTGTCCGCTCTCGGCTGGTGTTCTGCATGCACTTCTGTGTCTGAAGGTGTGTTCCTGATGTATCCGTGGAGAGCGAGGTACTCCACGTCCACCTACTCCTCTGCCATCTTATTCTCCACAGGTTACTTTCTTAAGGCATCTGGTACTAGTTAATTATTACTGCACAAGCATGATATTGAAGTTAGAGGGGTAAGATGGAAAGAAGAAAGAAAAAAATTAAAATAAAAAGTTGATGCTAGTTAGTGAACTGGACTTGATTTTACCACTACTTTAATTACCTTTCTTTCCTAGTTCCCATTAAAAAATTTTTTTTAGTTGAAGGATAATTGCTTTACAATATTGTGTTGGTTTCTGCGAATCAACCATAGGATACATGTGTCCCATTTTTTAATGTTTTTGCCCTGTTTTCTAGGACATTTCCTCAAGTATATTTTCCAAACCTCCACTGATCTTTTTAATTTTGACTATCTTGTTTTTAATTTCCAATCCTCTGTTCCTTCAAGTATCCCTCCCTTGTTTCTTGAGGTAATATCAGTTACTTAGGATGGCAATGATAATTTTCTTCTGTTATTTTCTTTTGCTTCATGGCCTTCCTCCCCTCTTGCTTGCTTGTTTTGGTCTTATCTTTCACATTAGGAGCTTTCTGCAAATGGTTGGTGACACTGGGCTGTCCATTCATCTTTAAACGAAGCATTAACAAGCTGGTTTGATGGTGCTCATGGCCAGAGCCTGTCTTTGGCGTCTTCACTGTAGGATGATCCTGGGAGTATGCAGTCACTTATTAGACTTTTCCTTCAGTTGATTAGTTTCTCCAGAGTAAAATTCTCCTATCTCTTCTCTGGGGTGAGGTGGTATAATCCTTGCTCCTAGATTCTTACATGCTCAACGGGAGTAAAGGAAAGAAAGGTTTTATAGATCAGCATGTCGACTCTAAATTCTTTCCTTGTTTCATGCCTTATCTTTGCCTTCTGCTATTCAAGATGTCCCCAGATCTGGAGTCTTTCAGGTTCAATTCTTCAGAGCACTGATTCTCAAGCTCTTTGGTCTCAGATACTCTCTATATGACTTTAAACGTTACTGAAATTTCCAAAGAGATTCTGTTTTATGTTGGTTATATCAATTGATATTTACCATGTTGTAATTTTTTGAAACAACAATAACAAACCTATTGTGTGTAAATACAAACAACACTCATTTATGAAAAATATCTGAAATTTCCAAAGCAAGCAATAGTGAGAAGAATAGCATTTTAAAATATTTTTGCAAATCATTGTTATTGATTGATTGAAGTACTACTGCTGCTGCTGCTGCTAAGTCGCTTCAGTCGTGTCCGACTCTGTGTGACCCCATAGACAGCAGCCCACCAGGCTCCCCCGTCCCTGGGATTCTCCAGGCAAGAATACTGGAGTGGGTTGCCATTTCCTTCTCCAATGCATGAAAGTGAAAAGTGAAAGTGAAGTCGCTCAGTCGTGTCCGACTCTTAGTGACCCATGGACTGTAGCCTACCAGGCTCCTCTGTCCATGGGACTTTCCAGGCAAGAGTACTGGAGTAGGGTGCCATTGCCTTCTCCGGATGGAAGTACAGTTGGCTTGTGATAATGTATGTTTTAGGTGTACAATATAGTGATTTAATACTTTAATAGACTATGTTCCATTTAAAATTATTACAGAATAATGACTACATTTTCTTGTGCTGAACACTATATCCTTGTTGCTTGTTTATTTCATATATAGTTGTTTGTGTCTCTTAATTTCCTGTCCTTACGTTGTCCCTTCCTTCTGCCCTATCCCCATTGGTAACCACTAGTTTGTTCTCTATGTCTGTGTGTCTATTCCTATTTATTATTTTCATTCATTTGCTTTATTTTTTAGATTGCTCATATAAGAGAAAACATGGAGTATTTGTCTTTGGTTTGTTAATATTTCACCAAGTATAATATCCTCTTGTCTATCCATGTTTGCAAATGTTTATCCTTGTACTGTTTATTGTAGTTATAGTTAATTTTATACTTTTTTGTCTTTTAATTTTCATACTTGCTGATTTAAATGTTTGATCCACAGCCTTTATTTATTTGCCTTCACTAGTGGGATTTTTCCTTTCCTATAAGTACTTACTTCTTGCCACAGCCTTTTCTTCTCCACTTAGAGAAGACGTTTTCACATTTCTTTTAGGGTTAGTTTAGTTTTGAGGAACTCTTTTAGATTTTGCTCACCTGAACAATTCTTTCAGTTCAGTTCAGTCGCTCAGTCATGTCCGACTCTTTGCGACCCTATGAACCGCAGCACACCAGGCCTCCCTGTCCATCACCAATTCCCAGAGTCCACCCAAACCCATGTCCTTTGAGTCAGTGATGCCATCCAACCATCTCATCCTCTGTCAGTTCTTTATCTCTCCTTTAATTCTAAATGATAATCTTGCTGAGTACAGTGTCTTAAGTTTCAGGCTTTTCCCTTTCAGCCACTGTAAATATTTCATGCCACTCCCTTCTGGCCTGCAAAGTTTTTCTAGAAAAATCAATCGATACCTTTGTGGGGGTTCTCTTGTATATGACTCTGTAAAATCTTGCTGCTTTTAGAAATCTTTTTAAGTTTGCCATTTTAATTATAATATATCTTGATGTGGGTTTTTTTGAGTTCATCTTGTTTGTGACCCCCTGTGCTTCTTATACCTAGATATCTAGATGTTTCCTTCTCCAGGTTTTTAGCCATAATTTATCAAATACATTTTCAACCCTTTTTCTCTGTCTTCTCCTCTGGGACCCGTATACTGTGAATGCCGGTGTGCTTGATGTTGTTCCAGAAGTCCCTTAAACTGTTCTCATTTCTTTTCATTCTGTTCTCTGTTCCCTCAATCTGACTGACCTCCAAACTTCCTCTAAGACACAGCTTTCTCTGCAACACTGAGCTGCCCTGGAGAATCTTTGATGGTCTCCCACACTGCACCGGGCTGTGAGAGCTCAGTGGGGCTGTCTGAAGTTTCCTCTGTCTGGTCATTATTTCTGCTCCACCACTGCAGCCGTAGGTAATTTCTAGGACTTAGTTTAGGAAGCGAGGTTCAGATTTTATCTGCTCTCAAACCCTTCAAATTATGGTGGGTTCTTTCAGCTGAGAGAGGGCAGAGGTAGCATCAGGGACGCTCACTGGTCTCTGACTCTCCTGCCTCCTCTCTGACTGTTCAGGGGAGCCTCTTCTGTGTGTGGAAAATTCTGCTGTAAATCGTCAAAGAATTATTTGAATCCGTTGTGCCCCTGAGTTGCCTCTGACAGTCCCTCTTGTGTCCCTTCACCCTCTGAAAGTGAAAGTGAAGTCGCTCAGTCGTGTCCGACTCTTTGTGACCTGTGGACTGTAGCCCACCAAGCTCCTCTGTCCATGGGGATTCTCCAGGCAAGAATACTGGAGTGGGTTGCCATTCTTGTCTTTTTGTCAGGTATTTCCTGTGTTTGGGTGGGGGGAGGCCTGTTGTCCTTATTTTTACAGAGATTTTATCTTTTGGAGATACCGGAGTGCCCTTTGAGCTTTTTTTTTTTTTTTGCATTTTCTCCTCTGGCTGCCTGTAACCCATACATGACACCAGGAACAGCCGCAAGGTGTCCTTGAGCATGTGAGTCAGATTCTGAGGGTGGAAGAGCAGGAAACTAAGAGGAGCTGGATCCCAGATAACTTCAGGGTGCAAAGGCCCCAGCCCTGGACTACCTAACCGCAGACCAACAGCCCTATACTTGAATGCTCTTATGTGAGAGAATACACCCTTTGTGTTTGAGCTACTATAACATTTTCCTTTATATGCAGCTAAACCTACTTCTAATGAGCACTGCCACCCTAGGCATTTCAAACTTGCGTCTTTGAGTGTTGAGCACACAGAAAGGTAGCAGGAGATCATCACTGTTCTCACGGAGCTCATAAGCTGGCATGAAGGGCAGAAGCCTGTACAACTCACTCTGGCACGAGGTAAAGCAGGAGAGGTGCAGACGAGATGGCAGAATGCTGTAGGGGTTCAGAGGAGGAGAAAGAGAAGTAGGAGAGGTGCAGGCGAGATGGCAGAATGCTGTAGGGGTTCAGAGGAGAAAGAGGCATCAAGTTTATCATGGGGCACAGGTGGTGAGAGACTCAGCAGAAGATGGATCTTGAAGGAAAAGAAGAGATTTTGTAAAAAGGCTGGAGGCAGGAAGGGAAGGCTTTTGAAGTAGAGTGAACAACATGAGCAAAGGGGAATACATGGTATCTGTTGAAGGAACGCTCTGTTGTTTAGATTGGTGACGTTTCCGCCTGGAGAGGAGTTCGGAGAGGTGAAGCTGGAGAGTTAGGTTGAGGCTACTTCTAAGGGGCCTGGAATGTCCATGTGTTAGGGTCAATGTACTGAAAAATGGTAACAAGTTATCTCTTTTTAAATTCTATGTACTTGAGTTTCTCCATCATCAGCCAAAGCATACAACTTCCTTTAGATCACAGACATTAGAATAAGTTGAAATGCAAATGAAAACCAAGTACTGATAGTTAGCTTATGATATTCAAAATGGGGTTTAGCTGCAAGACGATAAGCTTGGAAACCAAGTTTTTTCTTAAAAGGAGGATTGCTTTCTGAATTCCTTTATCAGGATGAGAACAGAGCCCAGGGCTTCAGAGGAGTTCTGCTACAGTGTTTAAAGATTCCCCAGAGTCTTTTGTTGTCTATGCCTGGAGGCTTGAATCAGGAATAAGGCAGAACAGGGCTTCCCAGTCCAGTCTGTGAGAGCTTATCTCCTGTCTCCTAGTTTTCAGGAAAGCCTGGCATGACCTGTGGTAGCCATGCCCCTTGGCTAGTGGCTGTGGCACCCGGCTGGCAGTTTCTCACATGAACAGTTTTGAGCAATGGAATCAGGCACTCTGCCTATGCTTGGCTTAGGAGACACTCTTCAGTTTGGATTCCACCAGCCAGCTGCTGGGCAGGTATGTTGCTACCCACTGTGGCCACGTGGCTTCCGATGCTGCAGGGGATTGCATAGGGCTGTGGGGAAGCCCTCATCTTCCAGGTGCTTGGAGTGTAGGGTGTGACCTGAGGGCCTGTGGTCAAGGTTCAGAGGCGGAGAGGCCTGGCGCAGACTCCCACTAGACCCATTATGGCTGTTTTCCCACAGATGATGTATTTTTGCTCAGTTGCAGCAACCCGCTCCAGTGTTCTTGCCTGGAGAATCCCAGGGACGGTGGAGCCTGGTGGGCTGCCGTCTATGGGGTCACACAGAGTTGGACACGACTGATATGACTTAGCGGCAGCAGCAGCTGCAGCAGATGCACTCTTTCATGGTGCCCAAGCTGTGGGTGGAGAGGCCGCTCTAACAGCACTTGTGTCCTGTTCAAATTAACTTTACCGTTAATGAGTGTGCATACTTGCATTTGAGGTGCTTTTATATAATCACTTACGATTTCAATATCTCATTTGTCTATGAAAGAAAAGAAAGAGCTCATAGATTCTTTATTTTTTATTATTATTTTTTTTTCATAGATTCTTTAAATGTCACTATTTCAGCTATTATAAAATTTTGAAGTTTTATACAAACCCCAGATTTTGAATAGTTGCAAAATATTTGATGTAAGAAAAAAAAAAGGTTCTAAATGTATCACATCTTTGTGGGAAAAAACCTTTCATATCAGGGTCAACTTTCTGAATTTGAAGAGCTAATCATTAAAAACTTGGTCAGAAATTATTTGTATCCTTATTTGAGGGATTAAAACTGATGCAGAATTTATGCATAAAGAGTCACACCCAAGTTTCTTTTAAAAGATTGAAAAATATTTATGTATTTTATACAAATTCAAATTTAACAACTTTCTTGTTTCCTGTCTATTTATCAAAATTATAATTGCAATGTAATATATTTTTTTAAGCAGGCAACATATAGATGTCCCCAAGTCTCCTCCAGTGTGCAGAACAAAGATGCTGAACTTTTATGATTGTTATGAAAAAGGACTAGAAGCATTGGCAGAGAGAAAGAAAAGTCTGTGGTCCCTCTGTCCCTTCTCTAAGGCTTAGAAAGAAGGGAAGCCAGTGAGGCCAGGCGTCAAGGATTACAGAATTAGCCAGATAGGTATGTGGGAGCCTAAGATACTAGTTTTAGTAGTAAACGGTCTCGGTTATGCTATGAGATGCTGCAGGATTTAAAAGCAGCCTTACAGCTGGCCGCTACGAACATGGAAAGTGCAGATGGTACCCAGCAGCAATGGTGGAAATGAACAGGCCTGTGGCAGCCCTTCTGGTTTCATGGACTTGGAATCATGAGCAAAGGATACAGGAATCCCTTTCTGCCCCAGGGAGGGGATGTGGAGGTACCATCTGTGATAAGACCTGATGGAGGCCTGGAGTAAGAACATTAAGCTTACCATCTGTGGAGCCATCTAGACTGGGGACAAGCTGCTGGGACAGTAGACCTAGAGACGGATGCTCTCACATCACCTCCAAGCAGCCAGACTTGACCAACTGTATCACAGAGCAAGGGCTTGCTGCATGATAACATGTAGAAGCCAATACCGTGGCCCTGGCTTCTGAGAAGAGAAAGAGTTTTATCACAAGGTCCACCAACAAGGAGACAGGAGGGAGGGGCAAATCCATCTCCCTGATTATGGGTTTGGTCAAACTTTATGAATTAGGGAAGGATGGGTTGGTTTGAGGAAGCACTGGCAAGTCAGATTTTGATTGGGAGGATTTTAAGCAAGACAATTTATGATAAAGTCTGAAAAAGGGCTTTACCTCTGATCTTCCTGTACAATGGACCCCTTCCTCCTCCTGAAGAAAGATCTGGCTTTCAAGGTCTGGTTGTGTCCCAGGCCTTTGATTCCCTGGTGGGGAGAAACTTGGGTGCCTGGAGGTATCTCAGGTCAAAATATCCCCTTCTGCACATGCTCCAGTTACATGACTCACAGTTTAGACTCAGTGCCCCCTGTAAGTTGACTTTGACATCCTGTTATTGATATGATAGGGCCAGACCAGATCAGACCAGTGTGAACTGGTCTGTGATGGTTACAGCTGCACCCGTGGGGTCAGGCAATCCAGCCACTCAGCAGCAAGGGCCACTGGACTCAGAGGATGCTGTTGTGGTCTGACAGTCCCTCCTTGCCGCTACCAGGAGGGCGGGGTAAGTGTCTTTCACCTATACAGTGGCCATCTCAGGGAAGCTGGAAGTAAGGGGGCAAAGGCTAAAAGGCTGAAGTTTTGATTATAAGGTCTATGCCGTCCAAAAGAGATCAGGGAAACTAGCTGTTGCTATGAGGCTAGCTTTGCATAAACTATTTAAATGTAGTCATTTAAACTGACTATTTAAGATCAAAGACAGTGAAATATTACTAATGGCACATCTAAACTATCCATGCTCCTGAGCTTGGTGGGAGTTTGATGAGGAAGATCAGGTCAGTCTTAGAAAGAAAACACTAAGCTCTTCGGTCACATTGGATTGCAGTGTGAGTAAGTGAGTATCCACTCTCCTCAGCGGAGGACTTTCACCTCATTTGCGAGGGAGAGGTGACTTTAAGCGTTTGTTGGCCCTAATGTCTCTCTCTGAGCTATAGACTGAAAAGACGCCTTCTTCCCCTTCCGTTCTCCTGAACCTCCAGTCTCTTCCGAGATGGACACATGCTGCTGGAACAAAAGCGTCCTCACTCCTCCCAGCAAACCAAAGGAAAACCTCTTTTTAATTCAAATGATGCATTTTCCTGTTAGGAAACAGTCTGGCCTAATAAATATGCTCATTAGAGCTTTTATTTCAGTTCACACTATCTTTTCTTCCTAAATTCTAAAATATACTAAAATAAATTAGGTAGCAGGAGAGTGATGAATCAATCCCCTTATGTAAAGTGGTTATAAGTAGAGATGGCTTGTAAAAAGTTGGCATAGAGACATCACCAAAAACAACCTCTCAGGTCTGCAGAAAGGATTTTGGAAATGACATGTGATACATTAATTCTAACTTACTGCTTCCCACATACCATGGAATGGAATAATCACTTTTTTAAATGCTGGAAATATTGGATGATTATTTCTAATGTGAAACTCTTAACATCATAAAATATGCATTGTGAAATGCCTGTCATATATATATCTGTTGGGTTGGTAATCTCTAGGATAAAGGCAAATAAATATGAAAGCACAAAAATGAAAGTTGTAAGGGAGCCAGGCCTCTCCCTGAGGTTTCTGGTGTGTCTAGGCCTCTCCCACCAGTGACATGAGATTTTTGCTGAGGATTCTACCTCTTAACTCTCCTGCTTGCTCTGCCGTCCTCCTTGAGATGCATCTTGCTGTGTGCCCTTTCTCTTGGAACACTCATATTTTATCACATACTGTATGGGAGTCATGTACTAAATATCTATGTGATCTAGAAAATGTGATTGCTAAAAAATTTTTTTCTTTTAAAAAAGTGAAGAGTCCAGTTAAGATGCTCAGATTTCAGTTATATACAGAAAATGTGACTACAGTTTCTTAACCATTCTCTCTTAAACTACACCACTGATTGAAATGTAATAAGAAATAGCTGGTCCATGAAATATGATTAAGAATGACAGATGCTTAGATTTTAAATAAAAAAGATCAGATCCTTAATGCATCACAGAATCTTAGTTTATGAGGTCCTGTTTTATCAGCCCATCCATCTCATTTGTCTCCTGGATTTTTTTTTATTTTAAGGACACGATGATGCTGTTGGTTTAGGGCAGGGTCCTCTGCTGTGATAGCAGTAATGGAAGATTAGGGAGAACTCTCACATTGACGATGCAGTCTTTCCTTTATTCTGACAGTCTTGTCTTTGAATGGGAAAGGGTATGTTCACTATGGACATAAATGACGAGCCTTTTTTCTCCTAGAAAAGAAAAGGAGAAACATAAAGGTTTCAGATGATAATTGCTCTTTGATTCTGGACATGAGTCTTTGGAGAAATTCCCTTTGGTAAATGCAGTTCACTGCCATGCAGTGGAAAAGGCCATCAGAAGCTTTCATAAAGACGCTAATAGTAGAGAGTAATAACTGTTTTGCCAGGGCTTTGGGGGAATTCACCAGAGAGGTTCTGTAAAGTGGTTTAGAGATGAAAAGTGCAATATAAATGCTAAGCAGCCACATGTTTTTTCTGGGAAGAGGTGCAGCAAATGTAATCAGGGTTCTGCTCAAGCTGAGCTGCCTGATGGCCACTTCCACGCTCACAGTTCATGTTGAGAGAATCACCCGCAAAACTTCCAACAGAGCATCTTTTCCCCTGCTACCACAATGTAAGCCTTTTCCACAAAACTTAGGGCAGCTCAAGTCTTTGAAAGCCTTTGCATGATTGTGAAGAAAAAGCCAGCATAAGATACATAGTAGGCACTCTGTTGATTTTGTTTTGTTTTCCCGTTGCTTGTGGGAGCCCTTTATTCGGTGCTTTCCAGTGTCTCCAGGATGCCAGCACTAGATGGCGCTCCGTCACTGCAAAAGACTGGCCTACCGGCAGTGCTGGCCGCGATGGGAATCTCTCATTTTGTAACTAGCCAAGGGTGCAGATACGCAGAGGTTTATTTTAAGCCATTTTCTTCTCGTTTTCCTTGATAAGAAATCCTGACCTTTTTATTTTGGAGGAGAAGGGGTGACAAGGGACCTACTGTCCGATTTGACCTCTGCATAAAGCAAATGCAATTTGATTTAATTCTCACTTTGAGGGACAGAGTGCCGGGCTGCTGGCAGCTCTGTCTCATGGGGTGTGGTATTGGTAATGGGCTATAATGACATCCCTCCTGCCACTGACTCTGTCTCACGTGAGCAGTCGGAAGGTGACTGGAGGTCTGGAGAGACAGAGGTGTGTGATTGATTCTCACGATGAGAATATGTTTACTAGTCTTTCCTTCTCTGAAAGCTACTGACTTTAATTTTCATCAGAATGAAAGTATTGGTTTTCTTATAGTCCTTGGAAATTCCCATAATGGACTGAAATGTTCCTTTGCCCTTTAAAAAACAGTTTACAATGATTCAGACTATTAGTATGATTTTTAAGATAACTGAACAGTTAAACCTTAAGGTAATGTCTAAGAGTAAATGCTTAGCAGAAGAGATTACTGGCTTTCAGAATAAGCAGAATTAGTTTTGTGGGCACAGGGGCTATTCCCTGCAGCTTCCCATTGTCTACAGGTGCTGTGAGGAGATGTGTTTTGATTCGTTCATTGCGTTATGATCAGTTTGGTGTTAAAAACTTTCAGAAGGAGCTAAATACTTTAAAGAACTTAAGAGGACAAAGGAAATGAGTTCTTCACCAGAATAAAGGCCTCTGAATGACTGCCTGTTATTTATACATTTATGTCTTATTGAGGCAATCATGGGGCTGCCCTGGTGGCTCAGACGGTAAAGAATCCATCTGCAATGCGGGAGACCTGGGTTCAGTCTCTGGGTTGGGAAGATCCCCTGATAAGGGCATGGCAACCCGCTGCAGGATTCTTGCCTGGAGAATCCCCAGGGACTGGCGGGCTACAGTCCACAGGGTTGCAAAGAGTCAGACACGACTGAGCGACTAAGCACAGAGGCAATAGGGCATGCCAGGTGGCTCTAGTGGTAAAGAACCTTATAGCAGATAGTCAGAAAGGAAATCGGGGAGGAGAAATTCTTGAAAGAAAAGCCAGAGAAGCTACTGAAGAGGCTAGAAGTAGCTTGATCTAAGAGAAGGGAAGAAGTTCAGGTGTATGTTAACACCACAGGTCTTAACCTGTGTGCTGGGACACCCCCACGGAACTGCAGCGAACTCACAGGGATGCCCCATGACTCTGATGTTTGAGAGAAACAGCATCACCTGTCAGAAACCAAGCAAACTACTTCAGAGTTTCAGTATTGGATTGTGCTCATATTCCTTTAAATGACATATTTCTGCAAAGCTGGTTTTATTGAGGTTAAGGGGATAAAAAGCAAGCACTATTTTAACACCACTGAAGCAATGGGCATGAACTTGAACAAATTTTGGGAGATGGCGAGGGACAGGAGTTCCTGGTGTGCTGCAGTCCATGGGGTTGCGAAGAGTCGGACAAAACTGGGCGACTGAAAAACAAAAATTTAAAAATCAGCATGTAAAAAAAAAAAAAATCAGCATGTAATAGTGAGGGTGGCAGTGTCTGAACTGATTCTGACAACTGGGGAATCGTGCAGTGTCCAAAAGGCTCATAGATGCCTTGTTTGTAAGTGAATGCTGGGGTCCAGCCCCGGTGGATCCAGGGAATTTGAAGCGGGGATGGAGTCGGCGTCTGGGAAAGGATTATTTAATTAGAAATATAAAGAGATTAGGAAAGAATAGTGTAGTGGGAAATTTAGAGAAGGAAAGAGGCTGTATTCCTTGGTTTACATAGAAAGCCAATAAAGCCCCGAGACAAGGGACTTGAACCATCTACGTAGGGTCATAGGCACCTGCTTGAATAGCGGAGGGTGCCCTGCCTTGGGCTCCCTCTCGCGTGGGTCTCAGAAGCCCAGGCAAATAAGTAGACCCGGCTAGCCTCTATGCCCCAGATGAGAATCAGCCAGAAAATAGAGTAAGAAAGAAAAGAAGACACGGGGGAACCAGTCTTTCCAGGAACTGGCCCATCTTTTATTGTCCAGAAAAGCTTTCTATACTTTTGGTTGTACATAGAGATCAACGGATAATACAAAATTGTGCAGTGTCAGCAGCCCTGACTCTTATCAAGACCAGGCTTTCTCTTTGCGTACCTAGCTGTATACACAAGTCTTAGGTGATTTACATCATCTTCTGACCAGGAGGCCTATTAGCATTTTATGGCCCTTTTCTGATAAGGGTACGTCAACCAGAAAACTTATTTGCCTTAAAAGTGTTGTTCTTACTAAAGTCTGGTGCCACTCTCAGAAAGCACTAATTAAGGTTACATTCTTACATAGCAAGGACACAACAGTTTATAACAAGGAAAGAGGAGTACAGTGATTTATAACAAAAAGAAAGTTCGCTAACTCAAAAGTCTAGTGTTGCTAACATCAAAACTACTATATTCCTTTTTCTATATCCCAATTACATTGATTAATATCCTCTAGTGCCTAAAAGATAAAGAATATGGAGGCCTGGTAGCAGTCATTGACTCAACAGTGAAACCCATCACCAATATAACTTTTAGCTTTTTAGAAAAGGCTCTATATCTTTAAGATGCTTTAAGCTGTGTGCCTCTCGTGGTTGAGGGGCTGTAAACAATCACAAGTTGTAAAAGTCTCTAACTGTCAGGCAAGTTAGAGAGTCATCAGAGGGGTTTGAGCTGAGACACGCCTTTTATATGCAGGAGACTGTTAACTGGAGCTCTATGTTAACTCTTTCCAGAGAAAGGTGGTCGGGGATAGCCCCCTGTTATGTCAGAAGAGTGGAAAGCACAGTACAATAAAGCAGGCAGACTCTGGTTTTGGGGGTAGATGCTCAGGAAAATCCAGGGGTACCCCTGAGGCCTGATCTCAGCCTTTGCCTTTTGCCAGGTTCCCTTCCTCATGACCTTTGCCATGGGTGGGATTCCCCATGCTGGCTCCCGGCAAGTAACTGTAGTTTATAAGTAAGTGAAACTACTTTTTTCCCCTTCAGTTTATGTGTATTATTTTTTCAAATGGTTGCTACAATTGTTAGGTTGTAAATACTTATTTGGTGTTTTGGATCTAACTACTCAATGAAAGGAACTATTAGGTATTTATTTTGGCATGGGGTTCCATGAAAAAAATTACTGACAACCTTGGGGTACCATGACCTTTGAGAAAGTTTGAGCACTTCTGAGCTAACTTTTAAGTGGCTGCTCCATCTTCCTTAAGGAGTGGCTGACATGCTCCCATCTCTAAGCCTCTATATTCACTGTATCTCCATGTGGCATGTGCTTCCCTCAGACCCCTGGTTGGCTGAATCCATCACTTGCAGGAAGTCTGCTCAGATCTCACATGTTCACCGAGGCCTCCACTCATCATGCTCACCTCTCCAGCTCTCACCTACCCCTTCTTATTCTATTTTTCCACCATGAATATCACTTTTTAAGGCACTAAATTATTTAGTTGTTTGTTATTTTTATTATTGTCTGCTCTCTCACTAAGCTGTGTCATATGGGAAAAGCTCTTTATTTACTGACTTGTAAAGTAAAAAAAATGTTGGGAAGAGTGCCTGGACACAGAGTTCTTTGTAAATATTTATTGAACTAGTGAAAAATTGTTGGTGGTATCTCAAGCCTGATAAAGCCATATTTCCCATATATGTTTTTATACAAAAAGTTTAAAAAATTATACAAATAAAAATCCCTTAAGAACTAACTCTTCCTTGCTCAGAGATATTTTGTGGTTCATGTCCTGGAAGAAAAGTTAACTGAGTCACATTGTTGTTGCTACTTAAATAAATTCCTGTGTTTTTACTTTATAGAATGAGAAAGTAAATGAATCCAGAAGTTCTATTTTTGCTTTCCATAGTTCTTCATTCTTTAAGATTAGCTTAATATATACCAAAGCTATACTTATACATTTCCTTTCATTATCTCCAGTAGATGTGATCTTTAGTTCTGTGAAAGAATTAAGGATCTGTGATGGTCACTTAAAACTTGAGACCTCTCTGAAGTTAAGAAAACCTCACAGAGGTGTCAGGCCTGCTATGGTGAGGGTTGGAATCATTACAAAGAAATGAGGGAAGAAGGTCAGCTAAACTTGGTTGGACTCAAGGTGGAAAGATTCCATGTTGACTCAGTGTATCCATTTTCTACACTGCATGACACATTACCACAAACTCGGTGACTTAAAATAACACACGTGTATGACCTCACAGTTGCTGTGGGGTAAAGAGGCTGTGTATGGCTGGCTGGGCCCCCTCCCCAGGCCCTCACAAGGCTTTAGCCAGAATGCCAGCTGGCTCACACTCTCAGGTGAAGGCCTGACCAGAAAGACTGGCTCCAGACCTGAACTCACTCCTGTGACTGAATGGCTGGGGACCCCTGCTTCTCAGTGGCTCTTAGCTGGAGGCCCTCTTGGATCCTAGAGGCCGTGTGGTTACCGGCCATGTGACTTTCTCCACGTCTGGTTTCTGATCCACACTTTCTCCCATCTTGGGCCAGGCTGCATGGCATGCAGAATCGTAATTCCCTGACTAGGAATCCAGCCTGTGCCCCTCGAGCAGAGTCTTAACCACTGCACCACCAGGGAAGTCCCCTCAAAAGCTGGTTTCTAGCATGGCTGGTTGCTTCTTTAAGGCCAGCCCGGGACTCTTGCTAAGACAGAATCATGTTACATGATCGTGGGAGTGACAGCCCATCATGTTTGCTATATTTTATTGGTTAGAACAAGTCATGCATCGTATACTCAAGAGGAAGGGATTTTACAAAGGCATTAGCATCAAGAAGTGGGGATTATTAAGGTGTGCCTGCTACATCAGGTGGCAGAAATGGAGCACTTCTTTATTTTCTGTAAGAATTCTGACTCCTGTTTACCACTTCAGCTCTATATTAGACTAATGCCCTTTTCCTTCCCTGTATTCTCCAGCAAGAGCTGTGGAAAGGCCAGTAACTGTGCTCCTGGTGTGGGTTCATAGTGATGAAGCCCTTCAGCCCAGGCTGCTCTCTGTGCCCTCTGACCACCTTTGCTTATCTGACAGGTGGTTCAGCTTTAGGCTCTTTGCTGCAGGAACTCTGTGTTGGCTACAAAATGAAGGTTTGAAAATACATTCCCCTCTGTGAGTTTTAGGCTTCATTATTTTATGTTTATTTTTTTGAAGGTTAGTTGTTACATTTGTGATCTAATGAAGTACTACCTTAGAATCAATGATAATATGTTGTGTCTGGCAAAGCGTGTTTAGATATATTTAGAGGATGGGACCTAACACATCACATACGTTTTCTTATCACAAATGTTAAAAAATTACCTAAAAACTCAATAGCTTACCCCTGCTGCTGCTGCTGCTAAGTCGCTTCAGTTGTGTCTGACTCTATGCAGCCCCATAGACGGCAGCCCACTAGGCTCCTCTGTCCCTGGGATTCTCCAGGCAAGAACACTGGAGTGAGTTGCCATTTCCTTCTCTAATGCATGCAAGTGAAAAGTGAAAGTGAAGTCGCTCAGACGTGTCCAGCTCTTTGCGACCCCATGGACTGCAGCCTTTCAGGCTCCTCCGTCCATGGAATTTTCCAGGCAAGAGTACTGGAGTGGGGTGCCATTGCCTTCTCTGAGCTTACCCCTATTCTTATCTAATTTGAACTGCTCATCTATTTTATTGCTAACAAATGATGCTCTCTTTCTATCGAGACAGACTGCAGGAATAGTGGCGAGCAGCACGGTGGAGCTGCCTTGTAGCTACACTGGATCACCATGGATAGACACTAAATCTTCCTGTCTTTCCTCACTCTTAGAGTTTCTCAATAGTCTCATCCATAAAACAGCCTTCAGTCCTTGGAAGAGTAGAGGAGGGGCAAATTGTTTTGTACTCACTGGCTTAAGAAAAGTTTGGGCAAAAACGTCACTCAGGACTGCAGGAAGATATTAAATGCATTTTAAATAACTATATTTTAGTTAATTTGACCTTACATTTTCACTAAAATATAGTGTGCATTTTATTAAATATTGTTAACCAGCATCTTCATAAAAACATAAGGATAGAGTTGCTATTTGGCATTAGAGAAGGAGAAACCAATACTGCTTTCTTGCATTAAGCTCTAAAAAATGGGTTCATCATCTGATAAATTCTACTAATTATAAAACTGAATTTTAGAAAGAAAAGAAAAATACAAAGTAGTGATTTAACAAAATTAATCTGTCATTTTTACAATAAATATTTAGTTTCAGTAATAAGAACAATTAAATGTTATTAATACATAAATTAAGCTATCAAAAGACATGTGCAAGCTATTTAGAAGTTAGAAAAAAGTCATTTTTTGAGGTATTATGAAGTAAAATTTCACTGGGGATGAATACTGGAATGTTTTTCTCAAAGCTCATGAGAATCATAAATCCATGGAAACTGAGGAGTCTCATTTTCCTTTGGTGAAAAAGAACTGTGAGAAGCTTTGCCCAGGGGTATAAATCTGCATTTATAAAAGCCATAACAATTTCACTGTTTTTAATCATCTCACCTTTCTGTGGATTTCACTGTGAGTGAACTCTGTACCCATGGAAAGCATGTGATACATAGTTACCCAACAAGATAGTCAGGATTCAACTATTCTAATAAATCAATAAGTACTCTTAAAATATTTATCAAGCACTCTTAATATCTTGGGTGCCATATAGAAATACATGGGTTTTCCCCATGGCCTCATAATTCAAGGGATCATGGCGTCTACCCACCAATGATTGTCAGAATGCAGGACTGTATGTATCTGCACATCCTCTTTAGAGGAATGTTGACTGTAATTTCCGAAGGTTTTGTAGGCTTGATGTAGACTTTATAGGTAAGAACAAATTCTCACAGCCTTTTTAGGGTCGAGATTTCCTGTGCACATGCTGGGGCTGCTTCATGAAGCCTGTCAGTGTCTGTGAGAGAGTTTATTGACAAACAGGTCAATGGCTGCTCCAAATGGGGACCCACATTGAGAAGGTACCATGTCTGCAACAGCACACCTATAGCAGTGGTTCTCCAAATGAAGCTTCTATCAGAATCACTTGGAGGCCTTGTTAAAACAGATTGCTTCCCCGCCCCCAGTTTCTGATTAAGTAGATCGGGCTGTGGGGTGTGAGATTCGGCATTTCTAATGACGTCTTAGATGATGTGCAGCTGTTCTGAGAACCACATTTTGAGAAGCAGTGACCTGGAGGGTTATCCTAAAGGAACCAGTCCATGCTAAAGGAAATCAATCCTGAATATTCATTGGAAGGACTGATGCTGAAGCTGAAACTCCAATACTTTGGCCACCTGATGCGAAGAACTGACTCTTTGGAAGAGACCCTGATGCTGGGAAAGATTGAAGGCCGGAGGAGAAGGGCATGACAGAGGATGAGATAGTTGGATGGCATCACCAACTCAATGGACGTGAGTTTGAGCAAACTCCGGGTGAGGGTGATGGACAGGGAGGCTTGGCGTGCTGCGATTCATGGGGTCATGAAGAGTCGGACACAACTGAGTGACTGAACTTACCAACTGCCTGACCTGGAGGGTCAGACCATTAGCTAGTTAGATTAGGAGCTGGCTGCTTGCAGGGAGAACATGAGGAGAGGCAAGCTGTAAGGAAGACCTGAAATGAGAGTGAGGAAGTGAGGACCCGAGGCTTGATACAAAATACTTTCTTAGGGAGTCCATGGCCGACAGTCATCTTGGGAGCAGTCACTCCCTCCCCTTACCTGCGGCAAGAAACAGGGAACTGCTCACATGGGGAGGCAGTTCTCATTGTGATTAGGACCATGGGATTTGGAGTTAGCTGAGAACCCAGTCTGAATCCCTGCTCCACCTCATAGTGCCAGAGTAAGCCATCTAACCTCTTTAAAGAGTAGGTTCTCAAGAGCAACAGTGTGGAAGTCATCCATCCTTCCAAAGCAGAAGGACCCCAGTGAATGTAACTCCTGCTTGTCCTCCCTCTGCCCAGCCCTGGAACCAGGGCAGGGTTCACGTAACCTGGCTTGGCCCCATGGCGGGGCAAGACTCTACCTCCAACCGCCTTACGTTTTCAGCTTCATTGTTGTCGTTTAGTCATTCAGTGTTGTCCAACTCTTTTGTGACATCACCGACTGTAGCCTGCCAGGCTTCTATGTCCGTGGGATTTCCCAGGCAAGAATACTGGAGTGGGTTGCCATTTCCTCCTCCAGGAGATCTTCCTGGATTAAGGATCAAACCCGTATTTCCTGCATTGGCAGGTAGATTTTTTACTGCTTAGGAAGCCACCCTGGTAAAGAATTTGCCTGCTAGTGCAGGTGATGCAGGAGCCTCGGGTTTGATCCCTGGGAGGGAAAGATCCCCTGGAACAGAAAATGGCAACCTACTCCAATATTCTTGCCTGGAAAATTCCATGGACAGAGGAGCCTGGTGGGCTACAGTCTAAGGGGTCGCAAAGAGTCAGACACTACTGAAATGCGCACTCACACGCAGAAAGCTTTTCAGCTGGGGCTCTTTAAAAGGAAACGTCAACAAGAGACAACTGGCTAACATGCAGTGCGTGTCATTCAAAAGAGTAACTCAGATGATGGCTTAGAATTCCGGCTTACAGAGAGTCTTCAGCGAAGACCAGCACATTTGTGGAGAAGTGACAAGACAGAGGAAAGTGATTTTAGGCTTCCAAGGACTGCACACTGGGAAGGTAAATATCTGAGAGGGAACTGATGAGTAAGGTTTGCGCACAGGTTCCTCTGGTGGGGTCTCTGGGCTGGTAAGTTAAAGCAAAATTTATATCCTGCTTTTAGGCAGAAAAGGGGGAGGATAGAGGGAGTGTTTCTTGCGTTTGCTGTTTCCCAGTGGCCTTCAGCTTGAAATTATTTTCTATATCAAAGAGGTGTATTTTGGGTTTCCTTCAGCAATATAGATGCTCTGCTAAGAGTGAGGGGCAAGAACCAGTGGGGAGACAAAAATGAAGGGATAGCGAGAGTTGGGTGGTGGTCACAGCCCCATTGGTGCCATCTGCAGTGGCAGCAGCATCCAGGGGTGAAGGCCCCTATCTACTGCCAGAACTGCTCCATGCCTTCACCTCTGCCAGGACTTTGCCCACATGTCAACTTCAGGTGACGTCTTCCCAAAATTGTTCTTATTTAAAGAGGCAGGCCACCTATCCCAGAACTCCCTCTCCTCATCCTAGCTTTAGTTTTTATTTTAGCATCATCTACCATCTTTTTTTGTCTGCCTCTCCTGTTAGAGGTTGAGTTTCATGAAGGAAGAAAATTTGGCTCTTGTTCACTGTTGTATCTCAATGCCCAGAATAATATCTGACACATAGTAGTGCTTGATAAGTATTTATTGAATGAATGAACTCTGTAAGCCTGTGATTTTCTCCAGCAAATTCACTCTTTGCCTAAGAGAGCTAAAATTTGTTGCTTGTAGCTTTTGACTCTGACCAATACAGACAGCTGTTATGAAATTTTTGGTAGTTTTTGGTTACTTTAAAAATCTTTCCATTCTACTTTCATGTAGAAAAAGCGTCAGCCAAGAATGTTTGTTATTAACCAGGATTTGGTGAGATGCAGATGTGAAATAGCTTCGTTTCTTATCTCCTTTTTCCCTTTTTACCATCAAACATGTGTTGCCAAGTCTTTTCCATCTCAACAGTGTCTTGGGCAGATTTCACTGCTTCCTGGACACTTTTGGGCATAAAATTCCAGGCCAGCTTAATTTAATCAGGCTAAAACCTCAGCCTCATCCCCAGTAGAGAATTCTCCTCTGCCAGGTTTGGCTTGGGTCCCCTGAGACCTGTGTTGGCGAGGGGACTGCACTGGTGGGAGCCTGGCTTGCTCCTTGTTTCGTTGTGAGCTCCCTTTCCTTCCCTCTCCTGGGGTTCCTCTTTCTTTTAGGTTTGGGAGGAAGAATGGAGGAAGGGGCACGTGTCTCCTGTTTGAGAATGCTGTTTCATCGTTGGCTGCCCATGTCCTCTGTATGGCTGTTATCAAATGACAATGCTTTTATTGCCCAGTAGGCTGCCCTTTGGCCACACAGCTCAAGCCTGCCTGCCTCCCACGGGGTCTGTTTGACTCAGAGGATGTACACCTAAGGCGGAGGGGGGGAGACCACTACATCGCCACCCCTTTCTTCAGCCATCATCTTCCCACAACTAGTTCCTTGTATTCTTTACTGAAAAGGTCGCAGAGGCAGATCAAGAAGTCCATGAATATGTGGCATCTGGCTGGGGAATGGATGTCTGGTGTTCTTTGCAGCCACCGCTAATTTCTCAAATCCTATACCACCTGGCTCTGGGGCAGGAGAATAGCCTTGTCCTCAAAGCAGAGTGGAGCAGCCATGGGACTCTCACCTTATGCCAGGATTTCTTTTTTCATGTTTTAAAGCCCTTTATTTGGCTATGTATTTGTGTGTGTGTGGATTTTTATTGGGGTGACATTGGTTTATAATATTATACAAATTTCAGTTGAACAACATTGTATTTTGGGCTCTTATACACCACAGTGTGCTCATGACCAAAAGTTCAGTTTTCATCCAGTACCATAGAGCTGACCCCCTTCACTCTTTCTTCCTCCATCTACCCACCTTCTTATCAGGTAACCACTACTCTGTTTTCTGTATCTATGTGTTTATTTTGTTAATTATTATTTTGTATATTCCACAAATGAGTGAAATCGTACAGTATTTGTCTTTTCCATCTGGCTTATTTCAATTAACATAATACCCTCAAGGTCCTTCTGTAACAAATGAGAAGCTTTCATCTTTTCAAACTTATGCCTTTTTTTTTTTTTTTTTTTTTTAGGCCTCTCTATTCATCTTGCAGGATCTTGGTTCTCTGATTGAAGCTGGACCCCTGATAGTAGAAGTGTGGATTCCTAAACACTAGCCTGCCAAGGAATTCCTAATGCTAGTATTGCTTAATATGAACGCTATTGCTTATTTGGATGGGAAAATTCTTTGCTGTGCAGGGCTCTCCCTTATATTGCATTGATCTTTAACATTCTTAGATCCTGCCCATTAAATGCCAGTAACATTCCCCAAAATGCCTCCGCACGTTTTCAGCCTCTACTTGGCTGGAGAACCACTGCTAGGCCAACAGCTCAGTAACCCATAGGAATTCTAGAATTTCCAGTCTGTTACTTATACAGGATGGTGAGAGTAGTGGGTAATGGCTGCATGGCTTTTAGTTCTGTAGAAGAATGCCTGGCAGTTCGCTTTAGAATGTGGGGGTCCTTCGTACCTATTATCCTCAGCTGTGGGCTTTAGTTGATATTCTGAGAGGAGAGAGCCTTTTAATATCATTTTACAGGCAGCTAGCAGCATGTCTCCAGATCACAGTGTAAGATGTATTTTATCTGGCATTTCTTTTATATCTGTGGTCCCCTCCTAGTATGTATATTCCAGTCAATCTCAGTCAGAAAAGCTGCCCCTTTACTATCTCCTTCTTCTGAATTTTCCTGGAGTACTCTCATTCTTTGGCACAGTATAGTTCCTACTCATCATCTTTAAATGTAAATCTTATCAGAATCCTAGCAAATTATTTGTGATATGTGTCTTTAAGGATGTAAAAAGTAAAAGCTAATGGTTTATATTTGGTTGAAACATGGAATGGCCATTCTTGTAGGTTAAAAATGATTGAATATGAGCATTTTGTGTAATTCAGTCTAATTATGGTAGTAAACTTCATACCCAGTTTGAATGCAACTATAAGGCTTATCATGAAGCAGTAGTGACTGTGACAGCAATTGAGACATTACGTTACTTACAGGGGAGACGGCCTCAGATTTTATCCCTGTTTGCTGTGAGTCAGTAGTATCTGAAGAGCATAGGGAATAGAGAGGGAGCAACCCCCTTAGGAGGTTGCGTTCTGCAGGTACAGAGTGTTTTCACATGTGTGATCTCATTTGCTCAAGCCTGTTCTCTAATGGCATCCCTCACTCGATGAATGTGAGTTTGAGCAAGGTCTGGGAATTGGTGATGGAGCAGGAAGCCTGGTGTGCTGCAGTCCATGGGGTTGCAGAGTCAGACACAACTGAGCAACTGAACCAAACTGATTCTCTAATTAGGCTAAATACTTAAAATGTTCAAATAATAAGGAAATACCTTGTTATGATAGTAGCATTAGATACTTTGGTTTCAGGGATATATACAGTTTTTATGACTTTTGATGTTTTTCATCAAAATGGAGTTGAAATATTGGTGTTGATTTGAAGACAAAAATAATATTTTGTGGGTAACAATAAGAGAGATATTAGTTAATAATAATTAAAAATCCTCAGACTTATTTTTCAGTATCTACAAATAAGGAGATCTCCCTCATTATTCTTGTAGTGCTAACCCATGGAATTCCATTGACATGGATTTTTCAAGGAAAATCAAGCTCATTCATAATGTGAATGAAAACTTTGTGTCCATGTATGTGAATGTGAAGAATGTGCCCTAGTGAGTAGAGCCCTTTGAAGCTGAATGCTATGTAATATGTACATGGTGATTGTTCAGCTCTCTCTTTCTTCTTGCAGAGAGGAAGGCATGAGAATCCTGGTGCTGTGTCCTTTGTTCTCCTCACCCTGGAAGAATCCACCATGTCACATGGATCGGTTTGCTTTGAATCCTGTCTGTTTAATTGTGGTAATCATTTTTGCTGATCCTCTTTCCTGAATCTCCTTCTTGAGGAGCAGTCTCGGATCTCTGCAACTCTGCCTCAGCCTCAGTCTGCTCTAGTATCTCAATCCTAGATGTTTAGGGGTTATTTAGATAACCCCTAAAACGTCCCGGAAAATGCTGGGGGAAAGAGGTCAAGAAATGTTGGTCTAGTCTCAGGCAGAGACTTATGTTTATCACAGCTTAAATGAAAGCATTACATTTAATTATATTCCCTTTGGCATGCCTCTGTCTCTTGGATGTGATAATTAATGTGTTTGGCACAGAACAAGCAGTTAATAACTGTTGGTTTTTATCTGTCTATCTTTAACTAATGACCTTTGACTTGAAAAGATGGTTTAGAAAAATATTAGGTAACTCGGTTTTAGCCATTATGATGTTGCAATGACTTGTGCTGACCTAATGTCCTTGGTTTATTTGGTGGCTCAGATAGTATAGCCAAAATATAAATGTGAGAACTCTCTAAATCAAGGCTAATACCTCCAATGACAAGACTGTTGTCAAGGTGCTTGGATGGAAGTGACTTTTATAGTTGTACCTTAACTTGGATTAACTTTCATAATACAGGCCACATCACATGATCTCAATATTAGAGGTAAGGATGCATTGTGATGAAGCTTCCTACCAATTTTCCAATGTTTGCCACTTCTCAAAGCTATTTTCTCAGTTTCACTGCTGCTGCAGTTGCTACTGTTTACCTGGACTTTTTTTTTCTAATTATTTTAATTGGAGGCTAATTACTTTACAATGTAGTGGTTTTTTGCCATACATTGACATGAATCAGCCATGGGTGTACATGTATCCCCCATTCTGAAGGCTCCTCCCACCTCCCTCGCCATCCCATCCCTCAGGTTTGTCCCAGAGCACCGGCTGTTTCATGCATCAAACCTGGACTGGCCATCTATTTCACATATGGTAATATACATGTTTCATTGCTATTCTTTAAAATCATCTCAAATCAAATCATCCCATCCTTGCCTTCTGCCACCTGGGCTTATTGAAGACATTCTTCTGAAACCCAAGAAATAACTTTTGCATGACGGCATGTAGTCAGAATGGTTGTAATGGTATGAAAGTTTTTTGCTTTGAACCAGTTTCCTTCAACAACAAACTGTTCTGTTGCCCGCTTGGAATGACAAAACTTCTTCATAAATGATATATTAAACATATAATGTTTTAGCAACATCAGTTATCCCAAGGCAGACATGATGATTTCTGATCAACAATTCTGGGAAAGGGCCTTATCAAAATTTATAGCAGAACTTTAGGTTTAAGGTTTTTAAAAAAATATTTTTAAGTCCCTGTCAAGTCGAGCGGGTCCCTGGTAAACGTTTGCTGAATTAACGAGGGGATAAATTGTGGAAGGCATCCTTGTATGTAATTGATATCCCATATTTGAAATGGACAGTTCTGTGTCCTGTGCACTGTCTATCCTGGACCCTTGGCCAGTTTCTGGATGTTGCCCGAACTTTCTTGTCTGCTGTGCCTATGGTCACTCCATTCCTCCATCTTGATTGCCGTTTCCATCTCTACTAAAATTCTACCCATCCGTCAGCCTGCATCAAATGCTGTTGTTTCCCTAAAGCCTTCTTGGCTTTTTCTATCACCCCCAGAGGAAAACATTAGTAACTATCTCAAATGGTTGTCATAGTACATTTGCTTGTTTCTTTTGTCTTCATCACTTTTCTTGTGTAACAGTGAAATGTATACACACATATAATGTCTTTCATTTTAGAACTTAAGTTCTCTAAGAATAGACTGTGTTGTGTTTATCTTTGTACCTCAGACACACACACACACACACTCTTTAGCATAGTGTCATATATGATAGTTTCTCAATCTTTTTTTTTTGTTATATGAATAAAATTTACAGGGAATTAACTTTTCTTTCTATATTGTAATACCTATAAATTCCCCATCCTTCATGGAAAATTTTGACAAAAATCCTGATAAATTGAAAAAGCATTAAGACTTGATTTTCACTGAAATTTTTAAGTCACTGGTAGAAATGTAAATGAAGAACAATGGACCAGGCTCTGGGAAAACTAGATTTTTAAAAGACATTGAGCAGATAAACTTGTTTTGATTGGTTGGGTGGGGATGAACAAAATCACTGTAAGAACCATTGATATTTAGTCTAAAAACCTAGGGAGGTAACACTCTTCTGTCAAGAGTGAAATATTTATTAATATTGTTTTCTAGTTTAGAATTCAGCACGTGGTTCTCAAGTAGTCCCCAGATCATTTATTTAACTCATAAACTTAAAGGAGCAGCAACAGAAATAACATTAGAATATTATTTCTAGTTTGGGTAGTAGACGGAACAAAAAATGATGAACAGGGGCTTAGCCTGGAGTGGGGGTGGAACTGGAACCTCAGAAACTGAAGCAAAGGTGTGAAAGGCTGCAGCTCTTTCTGTTTTACTGTTATTCCAGGCGGGTGGCTGTTTGGGGTGATTATTTATAGATAAATCGCAGTGTGATAACCAGTTTCCCGAGTGGAGCCTCAGGCATTGAAGTTGGGATGAAATAGGCATGACACCGCAGGTTTCCTCGAGCCATGGGAAGGAACTGCAGGGCAGCTGTGCAGTATTACCCCCACCCCCTCCTGAGTTTCCCTTTCGATACCATTTTCCCAGAGGGGTTTGCAAAACATTTATTCATTTTAAAAGGTGTTACGGTAAATTCCCTAGTGGAAGCTTCCTTTCTGGCAGAGACAAGTATTACAGCCTGCAGAAATCTGGGTTACTGACTTGGAAACCAAATAATTGAGGATGAATGAATGGACAAGAAGCTGCACATAGAGGGAATCCCTTCTGACTGCATCTTTCATGCTGCAGGACATTAGGATGCAGGCAAGGCCGCCCATGGGTTTGGGTTGCCAGGTAACCAGCGAATCCACAGATTTCCACTTTTACTTTATTTCTGATTCAGGAAAGCTGTGGTGCTTTATGCAGAAGGTTAAAGAACTGCCCCCACCCTCTAAACACAGACACCCTCATTAAGGTTGAACGAATCACATTCACCTCTTGGTGGCTAATACGTTTCAAGGGATACAATTGTTCTTAAAATCTAAGCTGTATGAAAATCAAAGTTTGGTAAGGTAACAGAGTTCCTGCTTGGCAGCCAGAGGGAAACCCCACGCTTTCTGGAGGGGGAAAGGAGGAGGAGGGGAGTGGAGGGACAGGGATTAATCCCAGCCATAGTGGATTCATCCTGCATTTTCAGCAATTCAACCTCTTCTGCCCGCTTGCTGTGAATTTTCCTCGAAAACACCCAAAACTTACTAGGGAAATTCTCCTGCGTTGCTTGATTTTATTTCCCTTAAAAATCTATTCTTTAGCCCTCCTTTTCTAAAAGAAGAACCAGCTTTTATAATGGGTACTTAGCAATATGGAAAAACCTAAAAGGACTGAGTTCTCACTCTTATAGAGAAGGAATATGGGGATTAAAAGTCTTAGGTTAACCAGTTTTCTTCCCATTTTGTGGAGAGGTAGCCAAACTGACTGGCAACCCACTCCAGTGTTCTTGCCTGGAGAATCCCAGGGACAGGGCAGCCTGGCGGGCTGCCGTCTATGGGGTCGCAGAGAGTCAGACACGACTGAAGCGACTTAGCAGCAGTAGCAGCCAAACTGAATGGCTTTTGAAATTTTATGGAGCAAAAGCTAAACAAGCTTGCAGCCCAACGTTTGATTAAAAGTGAGCTGTTTGGATAGTTTTTATGCCTTTAGGTTGTATGTGGCTGGGTGTATGTGAGGGTGGTATGTACAGTTGAGGTTCCGGTGTGTGTTAAGTGATATAATCCCTCTCTGAGAATACCTGACAGGAGGCTTACAGTAACACCCTGCTTTGAGGATGGCACTCAGCATAAGGCCCAATGGTGGAAGGTGACTCTAGTATTTCCCTATAGGCAGACAGTGCTCTAGGCCAGTGGTGGAAGGTGACTCTAGGATTTCCCTGTAAGCAGACAGTGCTCTAGGCCAGCGGTGGAAGGTGCTCTAGTATTTCCCCGTAAGTAGACAGTGCTCTTGGCCAGCAGTGGAAGGTGACTCTAGTATTTCCCCATAAGTAGACAGTGCTCTTGGCCAGCAGTGGAAGGTGAGTATAGTATCTCCCCGTAAGTAGACAGTGCTCTTGGCCAGCAGTGGAAGGTGACTCTAGTATTTCCCCGTAAGTAGACAGTGCTCTTGGCCAGCAGTGGAAGGTGACTCTAGTATTTCCCCATAAGTAGACAGTGCTCTTGGCCAGCAGTGGAAGGTGAGTCTAGTATCTCCCCGTAAGTAGACAGTGCTCTTGGCCAGCAGTGGAAGGTGAGTCTAGTATCTCCCCGTAAGTAGACAGTGCTCTTGGCCAGCAGTGGAAGGTGAGTCTAGTATCTCCCCGTAAGTAGACAGTGCTCTTGGCCAGCAGTGGAAGGTGACTCTAGTATTTCCCCATAAGTAGACAGTGCTCTTGGCCAGCAGTGGAAGGTGAGTCTAGTATTTCCCCGTAAGTAGACAGTGCTCTTGGCCAGCAGTGGAAGGTGAGTCTAGTATCTCCCCGTAAGTAGACAGTGCTCTTGGCCAGCAGTGGAAGGTGAGTCTAGTATCTCCCCGTAAGTAGACAGTGCTCTTGGCCAGCAGTGGAAGGTGACTCTAGTATTTCCCCGTAAGTAGACAGTGCTCTTGGCCAGCAGTGGAAGGTGACTCTAGTATTTCCCCGTAAGTAGACAGTGCTCTTGGCCAGCAGTGGAAGGTGAGTCTAGTATTTCCCCGTAAGTAGACAGTGCTCTTGGCCAGCAGTGGAAGGTGAGTCTAGTATCTCCCCGTAAGTAGACAGTGCTCTTGGCCAGCAGTGGAAGGTGAGTCTAGTATCTCCCCGTAAGTAGACAGTGCTCTTGGCCAGCAGTGGAAGGTGACTCTAGTATTTCCCCGTAAGTAGACAGTGCTCTTGGCCAGCAGTGGAAGGTGAGTCTAGTATTTCCCCGTAAGTAGACAGTGCTCTAGCTCAGCGGTCCCCAAGATTTTTGGCACCAGGGACTGGTTTCATGGAGGACAATTTTTTTACTGACTGAGGCTCGGCGCCTAGCTTTGGGATGATTTAAGACTTGGGGTGAGGCCCTGGCTTTGAGATGATTCTAAGTTCATTACATTTATTGTGTACTTTATTATTATTACATCATCTCCACCTCAGATCATCAGGCTTTAGATCCTAGTGGCTGTGGACACCTGCTCTAGCAAGCATTCCAGAGAGAAGTTTCTCAAGCTCTACTTCTTGAGAAAAAGTAGAGCTGGGAAGACATCTTCAGTCTACCCTCTTTTAATGCTTACTGCGTGGGAAATTTGTCCTTTAAAATCTCAGTCATTTTTCTGAGCTCCGATGGGATGAAGGCCAAAGCAAAATGAGCCTTGTTCTGCCTAGCTGCCTTTAGCACTTTGGATAATTAACTGTTGATGGCTCAGTGAGAGCATTTTCTGTTAGTAAAAAACCCGACATTTAGAAGATTTGACTAAAATAAGCAGAGCACAATAGCTTAGTGTTTAGTGGAATTCTTCAAGTCTGTAATAACCATCTGTAAAATTCATCTTGTTTGAATTAGCAAAGCCTGCTAACAGACAATAAGTGACACCAGTGGCTGGGCGTTTTGCAATGCTTTTCGCCCTTGGTCCTTTAACGTTTGGGATGCTTCTTGGGTTATTTATAAATTACAAATGGGTGGGCCTGCAATTTCATGATATTAATATGGGACAAATAACAGTATATTACAGAATGTTATTTCTCCCTCAGCATTTCTATAGAGATGAAGTCTGACTAAGACGAGCATCAACAGTCATGCAGATGGGAAAAAGACATCTCCCAAAAATAAAACATGTTCTGAATGGTACTCCAGGCTGGGTACATCTCCTAGTCCTCTAGGTAAAGGGAGTGATGAGTGATAATTGTGGTTACTTCTATGTGTTTGTATATATCTGTATGTATGTATTTATACTTTTGGGCACAAATATGAATATGTAATCACATGTACAAATCTCATTTTTCGTGTGAGTGGATCCCACCACATTCTCCTCTACCCTTTTTCAAGGTTTTTGTTCAGTTCAGTTCAGTCACTCAGTTGTGTCTGACTCTTTGCAACCCCATGAACCGCAGCATGCCAGGCCTCCCTGTCCATTACCAACACCCCGAGTTTATCCAAACTCATGTTCATTGAGTCGGTGATGCCATGCAGCCATCTCATCCTCTGTCATCTCCTTCTGCGATCAACTTTTCCCAGCATCAGGGTCTTTTCAAGGCTTGGATTCCATTAAAACCAGGGAACTGGAGTTGGTCCTACTGTAGTCATGTCTATCTTCTGGAGTGGCCAGGTCAGTTGGTGTATATACTTCTAAGCATCTAGTTCTCAGTGTGATTTATTGGGATGTGAGAGGCAAGGTGGGGATAGGGAGAAGAGACTCATGGGAGTCAAAGGATGGCTTCTGACGGGAAGTGGACATGCTGCCTTAGAGGGAGTTGAAATGCCAGAATCAGAGTGTGCAGATCTAGAGACTAGAAAGTGGCTTTCGTGCAGACTGACTCCACTGGCCCACCCTGGTTTTCAGAACTCCCCCGCTAGACACACAGGAAAGGCTGTTTAGAAGAATGAAGGGATTTTCCTCTTCTATTCCTCCAGCGTCGCACAGTCGTCTTGATGGCCACGCTACACTTGCTGTTCTGCCTGACACTCTCCTTCCTAAGAGAAAAGAAAGGGTGACTAACTTTCATTCAAGGGTGGGTACCTTGCCAGTTCAATTCAAAGTGTCCCCTCCCGCTCTGGGGCTCAAACTGGAAGAGAAATGGTCTTATTTAGAGTTTATTCATAATCCTGAGAAGCTGAATGTACAGTTTCACAGCATGTAGATGTTGCCTGCAGGCTGTCAGATGCGGCCATCCTGTGTTCTCAAGGATGCTTTTAACATTGTACCTGTCTCTTCCACCAGTAATAGGATTTATATCACAGAATTTTTTTGACTTATTTATACGTATTATGTTGTTTGTGCTGCTAAGTTGCGAAAATGGTATTTCCTCTGTAGTGATTTATAATTTCCTGCTGCCTTTTAAAAGTAATCTCTGGTTTTGATTTAATGTGAGACTTATTATTTAAGAATAAAATCATCAAGAGGAACCAAAGATATTTACAGTATTTTTGTTTGGCTCGCCTTAGTGTCTGGTTTCCTCAGCAAGCTCTTGGTTCAGCGTGTGTGCCTGGGGTACAGACGGATGCTGAAGAAAAGTGCTAATTGAAGGCCCAGTGACTTGGATGATGTCAGAGAGCTCTTTCCACATAGAAAAAAAGATTTCTCAACCCGAAAGCTTTCAGAAGCCCTTTAATATACGCGCTGTGTCCCATGTGTGCATGAAGGTAGGGAAGAAACAGTGAGGCAAATAAAGCAAGGATCTTTTCTCCCCAAGTGCACACAAGGAGCCCTTGGGGGTGGCTTCCACGTGTGCTTTCTCACAGGCGCACAGACCACTCAGGGATGATCAGGAAGAGGGGATCTGTGGAAGAGCTGGAGAACCATGTTCTAGGGAGCATGGCACTTCTCAGAAATCACAAAATCTGTGTCAGAAATTATCATCTTGAAAACTATTTATAAGGTAGAGAAGAGTATTTTGAGCTTCATTTGAAAATGTGGAAACAAATATAAACCAGTCTGAATATCATGTCAACTGAAGTGAAAACATTCCATTTTCTTATAAATTTACCTTAAGTTTAGGATGAGAGCACATGCTTTAGGGTCTTCAGCAGCTGAATGAGGCTTTTCAGGTTATTAAAAGCAGAAAGCAATATGGTGCCTCTCTTTGTAGTTAAAGGTACAGAGTTGATTTTGCAAGAGCAGTTGGTCAGTGGTTACCTCTTCAGTTAGCTTTTCCCATGGATCCTTAATCTTTCTTCTGCTACTTCCTTCAAAAGCAATGACACTGGGTGTTGGAGGAGAACATATGAGAGAGATCTTTCTTATTTTTATACTTTAAGGTTAGAGAAGGAAGGTGTCAATTTTTAAATAAAAATCATGTATTTAATCACAAACTTTTGCAGTCTCATGATTGTGCTATCTAGAGATTTTTCAAAGTCTTGACTGGAGTCCATGCAGTGATTAGGAGGTATTACTAGGTTAATTAGAAGCTGCTGCTCTTAATGACTCAAAATTGTTCAGGAGAGAAAATTGCTAGAGAAGGGAGAGTTCGGGGAGAGGATTTGTCTCTGAAAGCTGCTCTCCCATGAAGGTCGTGCTATTGCTGTAGCAAGATGTGTCTGTGTTCTTGTTAGGCATGCTCATTATGCCTGCTTTATAACAGCTGTGTTACGTGAATGGCAATATACTAAGAAAATTTTTGCTAATTGACTAAAGCTAGAATACTAAACCGGCTTTGACCCTGACATTACTGGTGACTTAGTTCCCTTGGTGTTCATCCCTGGCCAGTGCTCATTCTGCTTCTTGGACCGATGTCTCCTGGTGCCTTTGGCTGGGCTGTGTGGCTGGGTCTCCATGCGCTCTGCATGGCTTAACACCACGTACGTCCTGATGGCTTGAAACCACTTTCCCAGCCCAGACCTTCCTCCTGACCTGCTGAACCATGAATATGACTGATCCCTCATCCACCTCTCAGACTCAGTGTTCCCAGCTTAACTTGTATTCCCCCACCTTCAGATCTGCTCTCATTTCAGTAGAAATAAGTGTATCAACTTTGCTTTCTCTCCCTTCCACATCCAACAGACCCATGCAGTCGTCACCTCCTATAGAGTTTGAATCCACATCTCTTTCAGACACGTTCTCCCTCTTCAGTTCTGCCAATGCTACTGTCCATCCCTTGTCCTGACCCAAGCTGCGTGGAAGGCTGCGACTCCTGGCCAACCAGTAAGGCCCCTGGAGCACGACTGTTCCTCTGGCCCCTTTCTTTGCTTTCCTCCATACAGTGAAAGTAGCTAGTACACAGAGCCTGGCCTTGCAGATGTGGTTTACTGTCTGTGAACTGGCTTGGAGTCCTCTGGAGAAGCAATAGAGATCCAGGGCCCTGGAACTTGTCTCACACATTGGCAGTTCCCATCTGGGGCTTTCCTCTGGGCAGTTCAACAGAGTTGCCTGCTTGCCTATGAGTTCTACCTGCAACAGTTGTGTTTCATATTTCATAAAGGCTGTGGCTTTTTCCTTCTTTAGCACCTAAACAACTGTTCCTTGGAGTAACTTTTGACAATCCATAGGGCCAGCTAAGGTCCTTCCAGATGGTTAGCTTCTGTGACCGAAGGGTGAGAAGTCGGTGCTCCCTCCTTGCTACATTTCTGTAATGTTGGTTGCAGTTGACCAGCCTCTTTTCTTCTTGTCTCCTCTTTCGTCCTCTTCTCTTCCTCTTCCGCCTCCTTTCCTCCTCCTTCCTTCCCTCCACCCCCTGCCTCTGCCCTCCTCCTCCTCACCTCCTGTTGACACGGGTGCCTCTTCACCTTCCCCTCCTCCCCTCTGCCTGCCCTCTCCTCCTCACTTACACACCATACACTCTTGTTTTATGTTTTTGGCAGAGGCCCTTTTTGAGGGAGCTTGTGTTTACTCATTTCTGAGATGCTTTTAGTTTTTCCTTTTTTTGTGCTTTACTGTAATGTCCATCATTCTCTTACTTACTTTCTTCTGTTAAATACTGTGCACTTCGTAATTTTCTGTTTAATTGGCCTCCACTTTTATCTTCTATTATGATTACCTCATCACTTCAGACCCTCTTCTTCCTGTGGTGTTAATAATTTGTCTTCCTGGCTTGAATTTTCCATCCTCCCCTATTTCACAGCAAAAGTCATCTTTCTGAATTGCAGACCTGCTTCGGAGGCTCTTTGTGTGGTATACAAGTGCCTTTATCCCTGGGCCTTCCTGACTCCCACCAACATTCTTTCTTGCATTGACTTTCTTTGAAACTTATGCTTCAGCCATGAAGAGTTATCTGTGGCTCCTGTGGTTTAACAGCTGGTGTGCTCTTTCTGGAGCCCCTGGTACACAGGCTTTCCCTGTCTCTGCAAAGCTCTTGGCTGTTCTCCACTCCACCCATTTGCCTTAAATACACCTACTTAGTTTTCATAAGTTATCTCAAGTATGAGTTCAAGCATCTTTGTCTTAAAGACTTTCCTGCTTTTGCTTCTCCCACTGTAGAATTGACCGCTTTTCCCGTGTAAGTCCCCACCCTGCCTTCTTCTCAAGAGTGTTCAGGAGCAGCATTGAGCTTCATGAAATCTTAATAGAATCTCTTCATGACCCCTACTATGTCCCAGGCTCCATTTGGAGCAATTTCCACAAACCGCTTACCTGGTAACTTATCTGTCTCTTTATATGGACAGGGAATGTCTTAATAATATTTTAAAGTTATTAGATTTCAATAATAAGAATAAAAGATGCAATCAGAGGAGAAATGTCAGTTCTTAACACAAATTTTAACGATTTGTATACTCTGCATACCATCTGCTTTTGTTTCTGAGACCCATCCCTCTGGAGCTCTCTCTCACTTTCTCAGGGACTACTTTTTTTTTTTTTTTTTAAATAATTATTTGCTTTCTTTTGTGCATCTACTTCAGTAACAGTATTGCCAATTTTCAAATCATAGCTTTGCAAGTGACTAACTGTGTCTTTGTACTTTAGTAACTTTATTTCTAAAACGTTGATATTTTGATAATTAAAAGAGCAATTCCTCTCCATTGCTTCCCTGCAAATAGGTTCATCAGTACCATCTTGCTAGATTTTGTACATGTGTGTTCAATATTTGTCTTTCTCTTTCTGACTCACTTCATTCTCTACAATAGACTCTCGGTTCATCCACCTCCTTAGGACTGACTGAAATGCGTTCTTTTTTAAGGCTGAGTAACATTCCATTGTATATACGTACCACAGCTTCTGTATCCATTCATCTGCTGATGGACATCTAGGCTGCTTCCACGTCCTAGCTATTGTAGCAAGTGCTGCAATGAACACTGGGGTACGTTGCTTCTCTTTCAGTTATGGTTTTCTCAGAGTGTGGAGATGTAGACGTAGAGAGTGGACCTGTGGACCCAAAGTGGGAGGGGGCTGTTGCCGCTGCTGCTCAGTCATGTCAGTCGTGTCCCACTCTGTGCGACCCCACAGACGGCAGCCCACCAGGCTCCCCCATCCCTGGGATTCTCCAGGCAAGAACACTGGAGTGGGTTGCCATTTCCTTCGAGGGAGGAAGAGGGTGAAACAAATTGAGAGAGTAGCATGGAAACGTGTAAGTTACCATATGTGAAATAGATAGCCAGTGGAAATTTGCTGTGTGGCACAGGAAGCTCAACCCAGTGCTCTGTGACAACCTAGAGAGGATATAGTTGGAGGCGGGAGGGAGGCTCAAGAGGGAAGGGGCATTTGTATACCTGTGGCTGATTCATGTTGATATATGGCTATGGCAGAGACCAGCACAAAATCGTAAAACAAATATCTTGCAATAAAAAATTAACAACAAAAAAGAGCAATACAAGAAAGTATGTGAAACAGTCCCTGATATAATGTGAACAAATCTTAATTATAAGATTATTAAAACTTATTTGCAGCAGCATATGAAATGCCTTATCATCATGTATTACCAAATATACTGTGGGCTGTTGTCCCCATCCAGCTACTGGCCCATTTTCATCTGTACTTCCTAATAAATTATAAAGAGTTTCCTATATTTGCTGTCTTGCTCTCATTCTCCTTCTTAACTCACTGAAATGGGGCTTTTATCCAAACCACGCTAGTGAAGCAGACCTTATAACATGAATCGAGGTCCCCAGTGATTGACAACATGTCAGTCAATTGTCAGTTCTCTCTCTTTGTCCCAGTTGACTTCTTAAGAGCAGTTGACATGGTTGATGAGTCCCTCCTTGAAAAAGTTCCTTCTTTAAACTTCAGGCACATGGGAAGCCTGATTCCCCCCACTTTTGGGGCCCCTGTCTTTGCTGCTGGCCCCCTCCTGTTCTCTCCTCTACCAGACCCCTGAAAGTAAGCATCCTCCAGGGCTCAGTCTTTGGTCCTTTTCTTTCATCTGCATTCTCTTTCAACCTGATCTGACCTGATTCCATAGCTTCAGTTCAGTTCAGTTGCTCAGTCATGTCTGACTCTTTGCAACCCCATGGACTGCAGCATACCTGGCCTCCCTGTCCATCACCAATTCGCAGAGTTTACTCAGACTCATGTGTATTGAGACGGTGATGCTATCCAAACATCTCATCCTCTGTCGGCCCCTTCTCCTCCACTTTCAATCTTTCCCAACATCAGGATCTTTCAGATTAGTCAGTTCTTCCCAGTAGGTGGCCAATGTATTGGAGTTTCAGCTTCAGCATCAGTCCTTCCAATGAATAGTCAGGACTAATTTCCTTTAGGATGGGCTGACTGGGTCTCCTTGCAGTCCAAAAGACTCAAGAGTTTTCTCCAACACCACAGTTCAAAAGTATTAATTCTTCAGTGCTCAGCTGTCTTTAGAGTCCAAATCTCACATCCATACGTGACTACTGGAAAAACCATAGCTTTGACTAGACAGACCTTTGTTGGCAAAATAACATCTCTCCTTTTTAATATGCTATAAGAAATAGAGTAGCCATCATGGTCAACAAGAGTCTGAAATGCAGTACTTGGATGCAATCTCAAAAACGACAGAATGATCTCTGTTCATTTCCAAGGCAAATTATTTAATATCACAGTAATCCAAGCCTATGCCCCAACGAGTAACGATGAAGCTGAAGTTGAACGGTTCTATGAAGATCTACAAGACCTTTTAGAACTAACACCCCCAAAAGTTGTCCTTTTCATTATAGGAGACTGGAATGCAAAAGTAGGAAGTCAAGAAACACCTGGAATAACAGGCAAATTTGGCCTTGGAGTACAGAATGAAGGAGGGCAAAGGCTAGTAGAGTTTTGCCAAGAAAATGCACTGGTCATAGCAAACACCCTCTTCCAACAACACAAGAGAAGACTCTACACATGGACATCACCAGATGGTCAACACTGAAATCAGCCTGATTATATTCTTTGCAGCCAAAGATGGAGAAGCTCTAAAGAGTTAGCAAAAACAAGACTGGGAGCTGACTGTGGCTCAGATCGTGAGCTCCTTATTGCCAGATTCAGACTTATATTGAAGAAAGTGGGGAAAACCACTAGACCAATCAAGTATGACCTAAATAAAATCCCTGATGATTATACAATGGAAGTGAGAAATAGATTTAAGGGACTAGATCTGATAGAGTCCCTGATGAACTATAGACAGAGGTTCGTGATATTGTACAGGAGACAGGGATCAAGACCATTCCCATAGAAAAGAAATGCAAGAAAGCAAAATGCTGTCTGAGGAGGCCTTATAAATAGCTGTGAAAAGAAGAGGAGTGAAAGGCAAAGGAGAAAAGGAAAGATATAAGCGCCTGAATGCAGAGTTCCAAAGAATTGCAAGAAGAGATAAGAAAGCCTTCCTCAGGGATCAGTGCAAAGAAATAGAGGAAAACAACAGAATGGGGAAGACTAGAGATCTCTTCAAGAAAATTAGAGATATCAAGGAAACATTTCATGCAAAGATGGGCTCAATAAAGGACAGAAATGGTATGGACCTAACAGAAGCAGAAGATATTAAGAAGAGGTGACAAGAATACACAGAAGAACTGTACAAAAAAGATCTTCACTGCCGGGGTCCAGCCCTTGTGGATCCAGGGTAATTCGAAGCAGGGACGGCATGGTGAGGAAAAACTTATTTATTTAATTAGAAATATAAAGAGAGATTAGGAAGAAATAGTGTAGTAGGAAAATTTAGTGGAGAAAAGAGGCTGAATAACTTGGTTTATGAGGAAAGCCAATAAAACTTCAGGACAAGAAGTTTGCACCATCTACGTTAGGCCACCGGCGTCCATTTGAATAGTGGAGAGTGCCCCACCTTGGGCTCCCTCTCTCATGGATCTTAGAAGCTGGGGCAAGTAAGTAGACATGGCGAGCCTCCTTGCTCCAGATGGGAATTCAGCCAGAAAAGGAGAGAAGGAGAATAGACCACACGGGGGAAGCCAGTCCAGTGACTGGCCCATCTTTTATTGTCCAGAATGGCCTTTTATACCTTTTTTTGTACATAGAGATCAATGGATAATATAAAATTATGCAGCATCAGCAGCCCTGACTGTTATTGAGACCAGGCTTTCTCTCTGCATACCTAGTTGTATACACAAGCCTTAGGTGATTTACATCATCTTCTGGCCAGAAGGCCAATTAACATTTTATGGCCCTTTTCTGATAAGGATTTGTTAACCAGAAGACTTATTTGTGTTGTTCTTCCCAAAGTCTGGTGCCACTCTCAGAAAGCACTAAATAAAGTTATATTCTTACATAGCAAGGATACAACAATTCATAACAAGTAAAAGGAGTACAGTGATTTATAAAGAGAAAAGTAATTAACTCAAAAGTCTAGTGTTGCTAACATCAAAACTACTATATTCCTATTTCTGCATCCCAATTACATTGATTGATATCCTCCCAGGTGCCTAAAAGATAAAGAATATGGAGGCCTGGCAGCAGTCATTGAGTCAACAGTGAAAACTGTCACCAATATAATTTTTAGCTCTTTAGAAAAGGCTCTATATCTTTAAGATGCTTTCAGCTTTGTGCCTCTCGTGGTTGAGGGGCTATAAGCAATTCACAAGTTGTAAAAAGTCTGGGGGAACCTGTCAGGCAAGTTAGAGAGCCATCAAAGGGGTTTGAGCTGAAGCATTCCTTTCATATGTAGGAGACTGTTAACTGGAGCCCTAAGTTAATTCCTTTTAGAGGCAGAAGAGTGGGAAGCACAGTACAATAACATCAGGCCAACTCTGGTTTTTTTTGGGTAGATGTTCAGGAAAACTCAGGGGGAACCCCTGAAGCCAGATCATGCCTTTGCGTTTTGTTGGGCTTCCTTCCTCATGACCTTTGCCATGGGCGGGATTCCTCATGCTGGCTCCCAGCACTTCATGACCAAGATAATCACAAAGATGTGATCACTCACCTAGAGCCAGACAGCCTGGAATGTGAAGTCAAGTGGGCCTTAGAAAGCATCACTATGAACAAAGCTAGTGGAGGTGATGGAATTCCAGTTGAGCTATTTAAATCCCAAAAGATGATGCTGTGAAAGTGCTGCACTCAATATGTCAGCAAATTTGGAAAACTCAGCAGTGGCCACAGGATTGTAAAAGGTCAGTTTTGATTCCAATCACAAAGAAAGGCAATGCCAAAGAATGCTCAAACTACCACAAGGAAATCCAACCAGTCCATTCTAAAGGAGATCAGTCCTGGGTGTTCTTTGGAAGGACTGATGCTAAAGCTGAAACTTCAATACTTTGGCCACCTCATGCGAAGAGTTGACTCATTGGAAAAGACTCTGATGCTGGGAGGGATTGGGGACAGGAGGAGTAGGGGACGACAGAGGATGAGATGGCTGGATGGCATCACTGACTCGATGGATGCGATGGAAGTTCTCTCAAAATTTAGCCAATTGTTCCAGTACCTATTTAATAGGCAGCTATTTTCTCCACTAATTTGAAATGCCAATAGCAGACACCTCAACTGTTTGTTCTGGCATTTCTTGTGAAGGAATTGGTGAGTGCATTTAACCCAGATTTGTATTTCACAGAATGGCCAGGAAGTCTTGTGGATGGTGGCCAAGGTTTATATTTGGTTGAAAATCCTTTGGTCTCCAGGGAATTTTAATTTTATGCTAGCATCTACTATTCAAGGAAATTTATTTGTGGACAACACTCTTGTGAGCATCATAAGAAATGTCCAAGTTAAATACCTATTAACTACCTCCTTATCTCTTGCCTGGAAAGTCCTATGGATGGAGGAGCCCGGTAGGCTGCAGTCCATGGGGTCGCTAAGAGTCCGCACGAATGAGAGACTTCACTTTCGCTTTTCACTTTCGTGCATTGGAGAAGGCAATGGCACCCCACTCCAGTATTCTTGCCTGGAGAATCCCAGAGACAGAGGAACCTAGTGGGTTGCCGTCTATGGGGTCGCACAGAGTCGGACACGACTGAAGTGACTTAGCAGCAGAAGCAGTAGTATCTGTAAAATATCTTGCCCATATGGTAAAGAGTCTGCCTGCAGTGCAGGAGACCTGAGTTCAATCCTTGGGTCAGGAAGATCCCATGGAGAACATAATGGCAACCCACTCCAGTATTCTTGCCTGGAAAATGCCATGGATGGAGCAGCCTAGCAGGCTACAGTCCATGACAGGGTCACAAAGAGTTGGACTTGAGTAAGCAACTTCACTCCTATCTGTAAAATATTTTTCTAGCCCCTTAGCTGGGAATCTTATGATTCTAGGTTTGGGCTATTAAAAAACTTTTCTCATATATTTTTCAATGAACTCCACCCATATATAGTGATATTTGGGTATTTGTGTTTCTATACAACATTTTTGTTTGTTTGTTTGCCTTAGAGATTAGAGTATAGAAATTCAGCTGTTTCTAGGTATTTCTTTTTCTGGAAAAATATTTGTCAACATCAAAGACAGTGCTTGTTGTTAGCATTTTGAGATTCTAAACTTTGCCTCACATCCATCTTTGTTCTCTTTTTAGCTCAGCTGCTGAGTTTCGTTTTTACTATATGACCAGACAAAATGTTAATAATCATGGGGCCCCTAGAGTATGCTGGAGTTTTGCAGGCTTTACTCTTTCACTCCTGTTAATGCAGGAAATTTCTGATCTTCCAAAGGAGACTGAAAGGCAGAAATATCAATGTTTGTTCAAGATCTCTTTTTCCCAAATAGCTGTGCTGAATTTATACCTTATTCGGACAGTTTCCATATTGAAAGGCTCAGAATGCTCTACTGACTCCTTTTTTGCCCTCTAAGAAAAAGGTCTAAACATTTAAAATAAATAGAAATAGCAAAGCTATGATGTGGGAAGTGTGGTCATAGGGAAGAATGTCATTTTAATAACAGAAAGCAGGAAAACTCCCGAACAGAGCCTGGCTTTGTTCTTGTCAGGGCTAAATAAATAATGCATTTCTCAAAGCCTGTATCTTTGGATAAAAACCTAGGTTTGAGTAAAGAAGAAAGGCATTTTAACTCTATTATTGGCCTTCAGATTGTTTCTGTTTTCCACCAATTCTGAAATTGCAGTCAATTAGGTACTTTTTCTTGTGACAGATTGGAAACCAGAAGGGAGCTTTATGAATTCAAACAGAGAAATTTGAGCTAAAAATGTCTGTAAAGTACTGCTTTGCACATTTTCTCTTTAGAATTTACAGAGTACATTAATTTTTTGATATAAGCAATTATGAGATGTTTTAGGCTTAGCCTTCTGTAAAGTTAATAGAAGACATGCCCTATTTTTTGATTTTCTAATTTTTAAATGTATTTATTTTGATCATTTGCATTCTGTTACAAAATTGATAGGCTGATTGCAATGCAATCTCATAAACCTGAATCCCGACACTTTCTCCTTGATTATCAATTCTTACGTTTTGAGACTCGATTCTGTGTTGATGATCCAGGAGAGCTAAACTTTTTTGAGTTTGTAGCACCATCTGGGCTTCTCATTCTGTCTGTGAAATGAAAATGATATATTTCCTTTTATGGTTGGCCATAAGCTTTTGGTTTCTTAAGAGCAAAGCTTCCCACTCAGGGTTCCAGTGGCCTATCTGTGTTCGTGAGCGGAACTTATAAGAGGGAAATTAGGGATGGTCTACAGCCTGGGTCGGCATCTCGTGGTCATGGTTTTTCTCCTATATGATCCGTTCTAAATTTCCTTGCTTTCAGTTAGCATTTCTGCTGGTTTTGGTGCCTTACCTGGTGGTGTGACCCAAGCTCCCATTCCTGAGGGGTTTGAGCCCCTGATAATTCTACCCTTCTCCAGTTATGGCTGTTACATGTATCCATTTACAGTTGAAATTGGAGAAAGGAGTACCAGAGTTGTTTGAGTGGATCACTTGAATTCCAGGTATATTCCTCCTTGTCTACACCTCCACCTGCTAATTAGGGTCAATTACCCTGCCATGATAATGACCATTCTTTTTGTCTGTTGGCCCCTGGACACGGGAGTTCAAAGTACCCAAGTTACAGTCTTAGCTTGTAATTCAGTGAGTTCTTTGTTGTGTTCCCTGACAAGACAGTCCCCTCATCTTTGGTCCAAGACTTGAACCCTGCAGGGCCCAGAGTTGTGGGAACAGGAAGCACAAAATGCCCCCATGAGACACTGGGAGTGATGATCAATGGGGGCTATTTCTGCTTCTTTGCTTCAGTCCTGGATCCATGTAGGCTTTTTAGTGAGGAACATAAGTCTCTGATTCAGTGTGTCTGCATCCTAAAGGATGACACACCCATCATCACAGAGTATTGCTTCTGAGCGGACTTTCTAGCCCAAGTGATACACAGTGAAGGGCCAGGGTGAACTCATTATTGAATTCAATAGGGTTAAAGAAACCACTGTATACTGAAAATGGGGTACCCAGTTTCTCCTCTCAGGGTGGACTGATTCTCAGGACACATGTAGCCAGAGAGGAGATCAGAAGTTTTGTGTTTGGATAATAAATGCCCATATCAATTGCATTTGATAACACCTCAGTGAATGTCCAGTTCTCTGCTGATGGAGCAATTGCTTTTAAAATCAAATTATCTGAACTGTTTGAATATGTGAAAAATAGTAATTGTAGGCATTTTGCAGATATGATGGGCACATGGAGAAAAGTTAAGCATAGTACATAGAAACTAAGAAAGTAGATTTTAAAGAAAAAACATGTACTAACTTCTCAATTTATTGATTTGTCATATTTATTGTCTCCTGCTGGAATATCAGAGCCAAGGTGCCTGGGAACTCTTCTGTTCACAGATATTCCAAATGCTTAGAATGGAGCCTGCCACTTAGGAGAGCTGAAGAAACAACAATTGAAGATACCCCCTTTGGTGCCTTGGAATATGGTTAAGCATCAGTCAATATTTGTTGACTGGGCTTGAATGATTTGATAAATGCTGCCAGGTGGCACAGTGGTAAAGAATCTGCTGCCAGTGTAGGAGATGTGAGTTTGATTCCTTGGTTGGAAAGATCCCCTGTAGGAGGAAATGGTAGCCTTCTCCAGGATTCTTGCCTGGAAAATCCCATGGACAGAGGAGTCTATCCTTGAAGATTGTTGAGCTATCGTCCATGGGGTCACAAAGGGTCAGGGATGCCTGAGTATGAACACATGCACGCGCACACACATGAGGAGTAAACTATACCTTGAGCTTTTATTTGTTCTTTCTGTATCAATTTGACCCTTTAAAAATGAATTTAGTTATCATCATATATATTATAATGAGTGTGTGCTAAGTCACTTCAGTCATGTCCGACTCTTTGTGACCTATGGACTGTGGCCTGCCAGGGGATTTTTCAGGCAAGAATACTGGAGTGGGTTGCCATTTCCTCCTCCAGGGGATCTTCCCAGCCCAGGGATCAAACCCAGGGCTCCTGTGTCTCCCGTGTTGCAGGTGGATTCTTTACCACTGAGCCACCGAGGAAACCCAATTTATTATAATAATATAACATATTTCATTAATGGGGCTTCCCTGATGGCTCAGATGTAAAAGAATCCACCTTCAATGCAAGAGACCTGGGTTTGGTCCTTCAGTCAGGAAGATCCCCTGGAGAAGGGAATGGCAACCACTCCAGTATTCTTACCTGGAGAGTTCCTTGGACAGAGGGACTATAATAAAATACAATTATATGACAGCAATGGAAAAGGAGATCTTTTCAACAAAGGGTACAGTAGATATATGGTTCAATATAAACACTTATTTTTAAAAACATCTGTTGTATGAGTTGTTTCCTTGCAGTCAATGCAGTGATACAGCTTTGAAATTATAGATACACCTGGTTTTATTGCTTTTTTTTTTTTTTGTACTTCACATGTTCTGTGTGTTTTACAAATTGAAATTTTGTGGCAACCCTGCACTGAACAAATTTATTGTTTGTTTTTTTTTTTTTTCTAACAACATTTGCTTACTTCATGTCTCTGTCACATTTTGTTAATTCTTGAAGTATTTCAAGCTTTCTCATTATTGGGTTTTTTTTTTTTTTTGGTACAACAGTTTTATTTTATTTTTTTAATTTTTATTTTTACTTTACTTTATAATACTGTATTGGTTTTGCCATACATCGACACGAATCCACCACGGGTGTACATGAGTTCCCAAACATGAACCCCCCTCCCACCTCCCACCCTACACCATCCCTCTGGATCATCCCCGTGCACCAGCCCCAAGCATCCTGCATCCTGCATCAAACATAGACTGGCGATTTGTTTCTTACGTGATAGTATACATGTTTCAATGCCATTCTCCCAAATCATCCCACCTTCTCCCTCTCCCTCAGAGTCCAAAAGTCCGTTCTACACATCTGTGTCTCCTTTGCTGTCTCGCATACAGGGTCATCATTACCATCTTTCTAAATTCCATATATATGTGCTAGTATACTGTATTGGTGCTTTTCTTTCTGCCTTACTTCACTCTGTATAATAGGCTCCAGTTTCACCCATCTCATTAGAACTGATTCAAATGTATTCTTTTTAATGGCTGAGTAATGCTCCATTGTGTATATGTACCACAGCTTTCTTATCCATTCATCTGCTGATGGACATCTAGGTTGTTTCCATGTCCTGGCTATTATAAACAGTGCTGCGATGAACATTGGGGTACATGTGTCTCTTTCAATTCTGGTTTCCATGGTGTGTATGCCCAGCAGTGGTATTGCTGGGTCATAAGGCAGTTCTATTTGCAATTTTTTAAGGAATCTCCACACTGTTCTCCATAGTGGCTGTACTAGTTTGCATTCCCACCAACAGTGCAAGAGGGTTCCCTTTTCTCCACACCCTCTCCAGCATTTATTGCTTGCAGACTTTTGGGTCGTTCACACCAGTCATTATTGTTATATTTTTAGGGTGATCTATGATTGGAGAAGGAAATGGCAACCCACTCCAGTGTTCTTGCCTGGAGAATCCCAGTGACGGGGGAGCCTGATGGGCTGCTGTCTATGGGGTCGCACAGAGTCAGACACGACTGAAGCGACTCAGTAGCAGCAGCAGCATGATCAGTGATCTTTGATGCTACTATTGCAATTGTTATGGGGCACCACAAACCTTGTCCATAAAGACAGTAAACTTAATAAATGTTGTGTGTGTTCTGACTATTTCACCAACCAGCCACTCCCTACCTCTCTCCTTGGGCCTCCCTGTTCTCCAGGTCACAGCACTGCTGGAGTTTGACTGGTTAACAACCCTACAGTGGCCTCTAAGTGAAAGAGTTGCAAGTCTCTTCACTTAAAATCAAGAACTAAAAATATTTAAGCTTAGTGATCACAGCATGTTGAAAGCTAGGCCTCTTGCACTGAACAGTTAGCAAGGATGTGAATGCAAAGGCAGGACTCTTGAAGGGAATGAAAATGGTATTCCAGTGAACATATGAATGATAAGAAAGCAAAACAGCCTTGTTGCCTTTATGATGAAAGTTTTAGTGGCCTGGATAGAAGATCCAATGAACCACAACATCCTCTCAAGCCAAAGCCTAATCCAGAGCAAGGCCCCCACCTCTCTTCAGTTCAGTGAAGGCTGAACGAAATGAGGAAGCTGCAGAAGATAAGTTTGAAGCTAGCAGAGGTTGGTTCATGAGGTTCAAGGAAAAGAATCCAGCTCCATAGCATAAAAGTTCAGGGTGAAGCAGCAAGTGCTGATGAAGAAGCTCCAGTTTCAGAAGATCTACCTAAGATAGTGAGAGTGGCTTCACCAAATAAGAGATTTTCAGTGTAGAAAAAACCAGCCTTCTGTTAGAAGAAGAATGCCATCTAAGACTTTCATAGCTAGAGACAAGAAACCAATGCCTGACTTCAGTGCTTCAGAGGACAATCTGACTCCTTTGCAGCTGGTGACTTGAAGTTGAAGCCAGTGCCTATACTCACTGACCACTTGGAAGACTTGGGGCCCTTAAGAATTATGCTAAATCTTTTCTGGTTGTACTATAGAAATGGAACAACAAAGCCAGAATGCCAGTACATCTGTGATGACATGGTTTATGGACCATTTTAAACCCACTCTTGAGATCCACTGCTCAGAAAAAAGATTCCTGAGACATTACTGCTCATTGACGATGCACCTTGTCACCCAAGAACTGTAATGGATATATACAATGAGGTTAATGTGGTGCCCATGCCTGCTGACACAGCTTTCATTCATTCTTCAGCCCCCAGAGCAAGGAGTCGTTTGGACTTTCAAGTCTTATTCTTTAAGAAATACATTTTGTAAAGCTATAGCTGTCATAGATAGTGATTCCTCCAGTGGATATGGGCAAAGTAAATTGAAAACCTTCTGGAAAGGATTCACCATTCTAGATTCCATTAGGGTCATTTTTAATTCATGAGAAGAGGCCAAATATCAACATTAATAGATCTTTTTGAAATAAGTTGATTCTAACCCTCATGGATAACTTTGAGGGGTTCAACTTCAGTGGATAAAGTAACTGCAGATGGGATGGAAATAGCAAGAAAACTAGAAGTAGAGGCTGAAAATGACTGAATTGCTGCAATCACATGATAGATCTTTCATGCATGAGGAGTTCCTTCTTCTAGGTAAGCAAATAATTGGTTTCTTGAGATGGAATCTACTCCTGGTGAAGATGCCATGAAGGTCGTTGAGTGATAACAAAGGATTTAGAATATGACATAAACTTAGCGGGTAAAGCAGCAGCAGAGTTTGAGATGATTGGTGCCCATTTTGAAAGAAGGTTTACTTGGGTAAAGTGCTATCAAACAGCATTGCCTTCTACAGAGAAATCATTTGCGAAAGGAAGAGCCAATTGGTGCGGCAGACTTCACTGTTGTTTTATTCTAAGAAATCGCCACAGCCACCTGAGCCTTCAGCAACCACCACCCTGAGCAGTCACCAACCATCAGCTTCAAGGCAAGAACCACCATCAGCATAAAGATTTCAACTCACTGAAGGCTTGAACTGTGGTTAGCATTTTTTTAGCAGTAAAATATTTTCAAAATTAAGCTGTGTACATTGTTTTTAGACATAAATCTATTGCACATTTAATGAACTATAGCAGTATGCCAACAAATTTGGAAAACTCAGCAGTGGCCAAGGAGTGGAAAAGATCAGTTTTCATTCCAATCCCAAAGAAAGGCAATGCCAAAGAATGTTCAAACTATGATACAGCTGCACTCATCTCACACACTAGCAAGGTAATGCTGAAAATTCTCCAAGCTAGACTTCAACAGTCCATTAACTGAGAATTTCTATATTTCAAGCTGGATTTAGAAAAGGCAGAGGAACCAGAGAGCAAATTGCCAACATCTGTTGGATCATCAAAAAAGCAAGAAAATTCCAGAAAAACATCTGCTTCATTGTCTACACTAAAGCCTTTCACTGTGTGGATCATAGCAAACTATGGAAAATTCTTAAAGAGATGGGAATACCAGATCACTTTACCTGCCTCCTAGAAAACCTGTATGCAGGTCAAAAAGCAACAGTTAGAACCAGACATGAAACAACAGACTGGTTCCAAATTGGGAAAGGAGTCAAGGCTGTATATTGTCACCCTGCTTATTCAACTTATATGCAGAGCACATCATGTGAAACGCCAGACTGGATGAAGCACAAGCTGGAACCAAGATTGCAGGAGAAATATTAATATCCTCACATATGCAGATGCCACCACCCTTATGGATTTTTGAAGTAAGTTGATCCTAACCCTCATGGATAATTTCAAGGGGTTCAAGACTTCAGTGGATGAAGTAACTGCAGATCTGATGGAAATAGCAAGAGCACTAGAAGCAGCGGCTGTACTAGAAGTAGAAAGCAAAGAGGAACTAAAGAGCCTCTTGATGAAAGTGAAAGAGGAGGGTGAAAAATCTGGCTTAAAACTCAACATTCAGAAACTAAGATCATAGCATCTGGTCCCATCACTTCATGGCAAATAGATGGGGAAACAATGAAACAGTGACAGACTTTATTTTCTTGGGCTCCAAAATCAGTGCAATGGTGACTGCAGCCATGAAATTAAAAGATGCTTACTCCTTGGAAGGAAAGTTATGACAAACCTAGATAGCATATTAAAAAGCAGAAACGTTACTTTGCTGAAAAAGGTCCTTATAGTCAAAACTCTGTTTCTCCAGTAGTCATATGTGGATGTGAGAGTTGGACCATGAAGAAGACCAAGAACCAAAGAATTGATGCTTTTGAACTGTGGTGTTGGAGAAGACTCTTGAGAGTCCCTTGGACTGCAAGGAGATCCAACCAGTCCATCCGAAAGGAGATCAGTCCTGAATATTCATTGCTGAAGCTGAAGCTCCAATACCTTGGCCAGCTGATGCGAAGAACTGACTCAGGAAAAGACCCTGATGTTGGGAAAGATTGAAGACAGGAGGAGAAGGGGACCACAGTGGATGAGATGATTGGATGGCATCACCAACTCGATGGGCATGAATTTGAGCAACTCTGGGAGTTGGTGAAGGACAGGGAAGCCTGGTGTGCTGCAGCCCACAGGGTTGCAAAGAGTCAGACATGACTGAGCAACCGAACTGAACTGAGTGTAGCTCCAGTATTCTTGCCTGGAAAATCCCATGGACAGAGGAACCTGGCGGGATACAGTCCACAGGGTTGCCAAGAGTTGGACACGACTTAGCAACTGAACCTGCACACACACACCAAGATAACTTCTGTATGCACTGGGAAACCAGAAAATTTTATGGCTGTATTGCCACACTCACTTTACTACATTGATCTGGAACTCCACCGTGCATCTGTGGTGTATGTCTATACATTTTCTACAACAAGTTCAAAGCATTTTCCATGCTTAAAGTTCTCACAACAGAGTGACAAAGGCATTATGTCCCAGAAATCCTTATGCATATTTTTAGATGGAAAATAGAAAGGCAGAGCCAGGTAGCCATCTAGGTAAGGAGCACTGTGGGAAGATGCTGGCGGAGTTTAGGGCCACGGCTGGCTTCTGTGATCCATGCCGTGGCTCTGCTTGCTGGAGAACTTTGCCAGGCCTCTACCCGTAGCTTCAAGCAAGTGACTTTTTTTTTTATTGTATTGATATTTATTTATTTTATTTGAGTATAATTGGTTTACATAGTTGTATTAGTTTCTGCTGTACCACAAGGTGAATCAGCTCTCTGTGTACATATATCTCTTCCCTCTTCAACCTTCCTCCCAAACTCCCGCCCTTCTGTAGGTCGTTAAAGAGCACCAAGCTGAGCAAGTGATCTTTAATATTACTACTTTCCAGAATTTTCTCTTGTTTTCAGTGGCCCACTTGTTTTATATTCTCTAATATTTATCTCTTTGCATTTTTTTCTTGGCCTGTTTTTTTTTTTTTTCCACTTTCTTTCTTTGGTCTAAAGGATATCTTTTATTCAGATTTTAGATCAGCTAAGAGTTCCCACTTGGATTAGGTCCAGAGTCATGAAATTGTAATTAAATTGTCAACACCTCTAGTGCCCTAATGTTGTTATTCTGAGAAAGGATACAGGACAGGGGTTGGGTCGATGACTCCAGATGAGAAATGGGGGTACTAAGCTGTGAAAAAAATGTGGCGTTTAGGACACTCTGGAGATAGAAAGGGAATGATAAAGCTAGGGACTTTCAGAGCAAAATACATCTGAAACCTAGCAGGAAACCCACATGAAAAAGTCTCAGCTTCCTCTGGATGCAAAGGGCAGAGAGAAACAGTTCTTGCCTTGCAACAAAGGGAAAACCAGCAAGGAATGAGAGACCTGCCCAATCACAGTTTATAGCTGAGAATTCCCAAGTTGTAACAAAGCAGATTATTTGGTTGAAATAGCTAATTCTCTTTGTTTTACTGGAGGAGAACATAGGTGAGTGTGGAAGCAGATAAAGCTGTGGGCTATAGGGAAGCACCCTTTCATGCACCTCCTGTACTGCAGTAGATGAAAGACACCAAAGTAGCAGATTTATTGGATAATTAGAGATGAATCACGCAGGGAAGTAACCTGAACTTCGTGAGATGTATGTTGTTTCAAGCAGCTATTAATTCTGTGCTATAATTGGCAGCAGATGATTTTGAGTAGCGCCAATTCGATTATCGTTTCTTTGCTCTTGCACGTAACAATTTCCAAGTGTGCTAGTGCAGACAGGAGCAAGATAGAGGGTAAGATGCAGATGTATAATTGGACAGCCACAGAGACCACCGTTCGATGGAGATCTTTCCATTTGAGTACATACTTTTAAAAAGAGGTCTAACATCCTAACAATCTAATAAATCTACTTCTCAAGGGGTTCATGTTACTGAATACAGTAAGAATCATTGCAAAACAACATCTGAATAGGTTCCTTTGTGAAGATTTGCAAATGTGGCAGTAACAGAGAATAATGTAGAATTTCTTTTAATACCATAGTGAAGATTAGCTTCCATTTTACAGCTGCATCTAGTTATATCAGTATATTAATTTTTGCTTATGTATGGAAACAAAGTCTACACTATTGAGAAATGCCAGGGTATATATTCTATTTCTCTTAAAATGAATTAGCTGGAAAGGTCCCAGGGGATGAACCCCAGGATGAGTGTAAGGGTAGAGATCAATAAACGTTCAAACACCTGCATGGATCCTGGCAGTGCTCTGCCTGGGTCTCCTCGGAGTTAGCTCCATTTCCCTCTGTCCTGTGTCCTTTGCGCTTCCTTTTTGGAAGGAATACCCTCCAGGCTGCTGGAGCTAGCTTTGCTTCTGTGCAAGGAGAGCAGGGAATGTCTGGGCATTTAGTCCCCAGATCCAGCCCGTAACCAGTGATGGACATGTCGAGGTAATACGTCTCAATCTCCCTTGCCCTTGAGGGGACAGTGGCCTGCCCTCGAGTCCCAGTGGGATTGAGCTGAAGCTACATTCTCCAGGACTTGGCTTGAAATCTCAGCCTTGCATGGCTCCCTTCCCTGTCCTGTCTCCTTTCCCCATGTCCAGATTGTTTATTTCAGAATACTTCCTAATAAATCAGTTTTACATGATACATGAATCCATATCTTGGGGTCCCCTCATGGGGAAGCCAACCTGGGTACTTGCCCTATGCAGTTAGAATTGGAGTGCCATGGAGTGGCAGACTGTTGTGTTATAATTCCTAATGTTTCCATTCTATTTCCATTCATTCCATTACTGACTTTCCTCTTACCATTATTCCTGCTTCTTTTTCCTACAGAAATCGCCCACTGGTCTTCTGTAGGTTTTTAGGATAGGTATGCATTTTTAAAGATTCATATTGTATATAAGTAAGCCTCTACATATGCCTATTAGTAGGTTACCTGAGACTTTAGTTAAATAAATGAGAGACTTCAGTTAAATAAATGAGAGACTTCAGTTATTTTTATACTTGGGAATTCCTCTTTAGTATTCAGATCCATGAATCTGCTTTGTAAACAAATTACTTCCTATACCAGTTTATTTCAGTGCATTGAAAGCAGCACTAAAAATTTATCTGGTGTCTGCAGATCTGTAAATAGAAGAGGGAAAAAGAAAAATGAGAAGTGGGGGAAGATTGCTAATATTTATCAGGAATCTACTATATGCCAGACATTATATGTGACCTGAAGAATGGCAGGTTAAGGGACTTGCCCCAAGGTCACACAATTAATAGCAGTCAGGCGGGAATTTAAACCTGAACAGAAGTGAGGGAACGCAAGCTTCTGTGTCATTTGAGGGAAACCTGCACTCTTATACATTATGATTCTGCTTCTGCTATCTTCACGCAAGCTTGTCAGTCTTCTTGGTTAAATTTACCGCTGGCCCATTTTCCCCATTCTTACAGCCAAGCATCTATGTCAGGCTTCAGTGGACGGCTGCCACCTGCCATGCACACTCCCTTTGGCATAGGAAGGCCAGCATCACCTTTTTAGAGTGCCACGGCATCTCCAGAACACAGCCGTCACTCCCCAATCCCTCTTTCCATAAAATTAATAACATTTTTTATTATGGTCTTAGAGACTTTCCATTAGTAGGAGGAAAGTTCTCCTTTTGCCTGTTGCTGTTATTGTCCATTGGCTTTGACTTACGCTTCTGTCTTAGCATGATAAACCAATTCGCTTTTAAGCTTGTGCATTGGCACAAGCCAGACAAGGGCCTAGGACATCTAAATTCTTTCTCTCCTGACTGCTCACATGTGTGCCTTTTCCATGTGATGTCCCCCAGGCCCTGGTACCGGAATCCTTACCAGCAGAGGGAGGCCTCAGTCTTCATCCATCAGGTCCTCACCTGACTATGCACACTCCTCCAGCCTCACTCAGACACTAGCCTGAGGGGCTTCCATATCCTTCAGTGGCCCTGCTCTTTGTTTTCCTGTTGTGAATATTCATGCATTATTATTCACTCTCCTCAAACTTTCCATCACTTGGTGAAACCTCTGATTTTCTGGTAAACTTTATGCTATTTTGATAACTTTGTGTTTATTTGTGAGATAGCAGAGTTTAGAGCTTAGAACTGAGAGCAACTTTTGAGGCCCTCTAATCCAACCTTCTCAATTTAATTAGTACAATTTATGACCTAAAACATTTCATAATTTCAGAAGTCATATAATTTTCAGTTCAGGAAACTCTGATGACAGAAGAAAACAAAAAGCAAGGATCACATGTAGCATTACTGCCCAATAACTGTTACTGATATTTTGATGTATATATTTAAAAGAAATATTTTTATGCTTGTCTTATAAAAATTTTATGAATATTTTATGTGTTTCATATATGTTTTTAAGATTTTTTAATTAGGCATGTAATGAGTGCATACTCACTGTTAAAAATTCTAACAATATAGATAAATTGAAATTTCCCCTGGTTCCCTCTTCCCTGTTCCCCTTCCCAGTCTGTTTTCTCCTCAGACTTAATTGCTATTAATCAATTCAGTGTATGTCTTTTAAAATCTGTTTCATACACACATATACATATAGAAATATTTAGTTTTTCTTGCATATATATTTATATTAATTGTTTTATTATCTGCATTGGTCCAAAACTTACTTCCTCACTTAGTAATATGCTTTAGACATCTATTATGTCAGTCTATCATTTCATTCTGGATACTGACAGAAAATAAATAGCTCAAATAAAGTTAAGTAATTTCAAGACAGTTTGGTGATACCCTGAACTTCATGGCCAGGGTGTAGGGAGATCACAGGGGGCAGTGCCATACTCGGAGGTTACTAATACTGAGGGCATTGTTTTCACCTCTAGACTGGGGCAGAGGAGATATAGGGGGTGAGTGAGATGGGGTTTGGGGATGGAGGGAGGGAAAGAACGGGGGTAGGGGTGGGAAGAGAGAGACTTGTGGAATGAGCTGCTTGGCAGGACCAAGATTCAGCAGGCGGAACCAAATGTTGAAGCCCCGCCCCCACCATAGTGTATTTGGACATGGCGCCTTTGGGAGGTAATTAGGGTTAGATGACGTCATAGGGTGGGGTCCTCATGGTGGGATTAGTGCCCTCATAATAGAAGATAAAGGAGCGTGCTCCTTATCGCTCCGCACCCAGGGACTGAGAAAAGGGCCTGCTGGCACATAGTGAGACGGTAGACATCTGCAAGCCAGGAACAGCCCTCTCACCAAAAGCAAATCCTGCCGGACCTTGATCATGGCCTTGACAGCTTCCAGAACTGTGCAGAGAGATAATACTGTTGTTTAAGTCACTCAGTCTATGGCTTTTTGTTATGTATCCCCTCTGATCTTGGAGGGGGGTCTTTCCTGGCTGAATCCGGTGGGAACCTGGAGAGCTAGAGAGCTGTTGATGCAGCCCATGTCAGCCTCCCTAGGTTCAGCAGGCATGTGCATGAAGATTTAATTTGTTCATAAATTTTTCAGTGCCTCTAGATGACAGGCTTTGTTTTAAGGCAATAAGGTAAAAAAAGCTACTGTCATTCAGCAGCTCATGCCATTGTATTGGAGCTAGTGTTCCATAGACTGCAGAGTGTTTCTTGACTTCCTTGTGCAACTTTGTTAATGATTTGTTACTGATAGGAATTTATGTCACTTTAACTTTTCCTTATTTAAACAGTGCTTCATGAATATTTATGTTTATGCATCTTTCTGTACATATAATAATATTTCTCTCTGGTACAGTCTAAGAAGTAGAATTGCTGGATTAAAGGATGTAGGCATGAAAGTGTTAGTCAGGCAATTGAGTCTGACTCTCTGAAACCCCATGGACTGTAGCCTCTGCCTATGGAATTCTCCAGGCAAGAATACTGGAATGGGTAAGCCATTCCCTTCTCTAGGGGATCTTTGCAACCCAGTGATCGAACCTGGGTCTCCCACATTGCAGGCAGGCTCTTTACTGTCTGAGCCACCAGGATTTAATATTAAATAAGCTGATCTAAATTATACTTCTACAAATAGGTTATGAGTGTTTATTTCTCCTCCCACAATGATAGTTACTATCATTCTCTCAAAGTTTACCAATCTGACGCAGGGCAGACTGGGAACAGACATAGTGATTGTCTGAGTTTCAGTTTTGCAGACTACTAGTAGGGAGAAGGCAATGGCACCCCACTCCAGTACTCTTGCCTGGAAAATCCCATGGATGGAGGAGCCTGGTAGGCTGCAGTCCATGGGGTCACTAAGAGTCGGACACGACTGAGCGACTTCACTTTCACTTTTCACTTTCAGGCATTGGAGAAGGAAATGGCAACCCACTCCAGTGTTCTTGCCTGGAGAATCGCAGGGATGGGGGAGCCTGGTGGGCTGCCGTCTATGGGGTCGCACGGAGTCGGACACGACTGAAGCGACTTAGCAGCAGCAGCAGGGTCCTTAACCAGCCACCTGCCAGCTGCTCTCTGTCCTCTATGCCCGTCTGTGAGCTGGGCTTTCCTTGAAGTGACTCCAATTTCCCATGCTGTCTCTTTCCTTTTTAAATTTTTATTTATTTATTTTAAGTAACGGACTTTATTTTTTAGAATAGTTATAAGCTTATAGAAAAATGGACTAGAAGGTACAAAATTTACATATACATCTCCCCCATCCTTCCTCTCTCCACACATTTTCCTCTGTATTAAGATCTTGCGTTAGTATAGTACATTGGCTACAGAATGACGAACCAATATTGGTACAATATTGTTATTAACTAGAATCCTTAGTTTACATTAGGGTTCATTCCTGACATTGTACATGTTCTGTTGGTTTTGCCAAATGCAAAAAACTATTTATATGGAATAGTTTCACTCTGCTAAAAACCCCCTGTACTCCTCTGTTTATTCTGTCTCCCCTAATTTGTGATGAGCATTGATATTTTTACTGCCTCTCTACCTTTTAAAAATTTTTTATGGAAATAGAGTTGATTTACAGTGTTGTATTGGTTTCAGGTATACAGCCAAGTGATTCAGTTATACGTATCTAAGTATATTGTTTTATAAAACATTATCTTCCATTGTAGATTGTTAGAAGATATTGGGTATAGTTCCCTATGATATACAGTAGGTACTTGTTAGTTATATATTTATTTGAGTGGAAAAGGACAACCTGCTCTAGTATTCTTGCCTGGAAAATTCTGTGGGCAAGAAGAGCCTGGTGGGCTACAGTGTATCGCGTCTCAAAGAGTTGACATGACTCAGCAACTAAACCGAAACCATAGTTGATTTATAGTGTTGTGTTAGTTTCAGGTGTACCACAAAGTGAATTAGTTATACATACATGTTTATCCGCTCTTTTCTAGATTCTTTTCCCATATAAGCCATTACATAGTATTGAATAGAGCACATTCTTATTAGTTATTTATCTTATATAGAGTAGTGTGTATGTATCAATCCCAGTCTCCCAATTTAACCCTTCTGGTAGCCATAATTTTTTCTACATCCGTGACTCTACTTACATTTTGTAAATAAGTTCTTTTGTACTTTTTTTTTTGGATTCCACATGGAAGTGATAGCATATGATAGTTGTCTTTCTGTATCTGGCAGATGCCTCAGTATTACAATCTCTAGGTCCGTCCATGTTGCTGCAAATGGCATTGTTTTGCTCTTTCTGTGGCTGAGTAGTGCTCCATTATAATGGAGAAGGCAATGGCACCCACTCCAGTACTCTTGCCTGGAAAATCCCATGGGCGGAGGAGCCTGGTAGGCTGCAGTCCATGGGGTCATGGAGGGTCAGACACAACTGAGCGACTTCACTTTGACTTTTCACTTTCATGCATTGGAGAAGGAAATGGCAACCCACTCCAGTGTTCTTGCCTGGAGAATCCCAGGGATGGGGGAGCCTGGTGGGTTGCCGTCTGTGAGGTCACACAAAGTCAGACATGACTGACATGACTTAGCAGCAGCAGCAGTATTCCATTATATATATCTACATCTTCTTTATTTGTCAATGAACATTTAGATTGTTTCCATTTCTTGGCTGTTGTGAATGGTGCTGCTGTGAACATAATGGTGCATATATTTGATTGAATTATAATTTCATCTGAGTATATGTCCAGGAGTGATATTGCTGGATCATGTGGTAATTCTATTTATAGTTTTTTTTTTTTAGGAATCTCTGTACTTTTATCCACAGTGGCTACACCAATTTACTTTCCTGCCAACAGTGTAGGAGGGTTCTCTTTTCTCCATACCCTCTCCAGCATTTATTATTTGTAGACTTTTTGGTATTGGCCATTCTGCAGCTGTCTCTTTCTTGAATGTTCCATTTCCTTCTACTCCCATTTGCCCTCTGTCCTTCAGGGAGTCCTCGGAAATTCGTGTGCGCAAGAGTACCCCTTCTTGTTTTTTAGGAATATTCCATCCCCTTCTCCAGGGGATCTTCCCGACCCAGGGACTGAACCCAGATCTCCTGCATTGCAGGCAAATTCTTTACCATCTGAGCCACCAGATGGTAAAGATGTAATATATAATAAATATATAATATATATACTAAATATATATAATATAATATATATAAATAAATATATAATATATAAAATATATTACAGAATTCAAATATATTTTTCATATTCCATTTGTGATTGGAGGGAGAAGACTAGCGCGCGAACTATCTTAGGTATTGCCAGACTTTTGCTGTGAAAGGCCACATAGTAAGAGTTCGAGGCTTTGCAGACCAAATGGTATCTCTCACAAGTACTCCTTTCTGCCTATGCAGAAGAGAGCTATAGATGATCAGCGATGGATGGATTTGGCCATGTGCCAACCAGTATGATTCACAAACAGGTGCTAGACAGGATGTGACTCTCAGGCACTGGTTTGTGGCTGCCTGACTTTCTCCCTTTTGTGATAGGTGAAGACTCAGCCATGAGGTCAAAAGATTTGCCCAAAGCTATCCACTGGGGAGTAGAAGAACTCAGTTGATCTCCTCATCCACTTACTCATCTGTGATCTTTCCTCCACTTTGCTCTTTTTTGCAGTGTTAAAGAATTTCCTAAACATAGCTAAGCTCCCCCAGAGCCTTGGAAACAAGAAAGTTACTTTCAGCTTTTTATTTTTTGTTCTGTGACTTGAAGGGAAATAAAGCCCAGGCCAAGTTGCCCAACTGTGGAACTACTGGGGGATCTGAGAGCTGAGGGCTGGTTGGGTTGGTGGCATTAGGACTGCGAACAGGATTAGCTTCCATATTTCAATCTTTCCTTTTGTCAGCTATAGAAATATTTGACAAGATTAATGGAGCATTAAGCATTTGAGCTCTGCTGAGACATGGTTCTTTGTTACAATGTGATTCCTTTTGTTTTGTGATTCCTGTTCATCTTGAATGAAACTCATAGGATTTAAGTGTGTTAAATAATTAAAGATGGAGTTGCAGAGGCCAGTGTGAACTCCCATACTAGTTTTGAAACATTTGCTATAGTCAGTTTAGTTCAGTCACTCAGTTTCCTCTGACTCTTTGCAGCACGCCAGGCCTCTCTGTCCATCACCAACTCCTGGAGCTTACTCAAACTTATGTCCATCAAGTTGGTGATGCCATTCAACCATCTCATCCTCTGTCGTCCCCTTCTCCCACCTTCAATCTTTCCCAGCATCAGGGTCTTTTCCAATGAGTTAGTTCTTCACATCAGGTGGCCAAAGTATTGGAGTTTCAGCTTCAGCATCAGTCCTTCCAATGAATATTCAGGACTGACTTCCTTTAGCTCAAATTGACTGGTTTGATCTCCTTGCAATCCAAGGGACTCTCAAGAGTCTTCTCCAACACCACAGTTCAAAAGCATCGATTCTTAGGTGCTCAGCTTTCTTTATAGTTCAGCTCTCACATCCACACATGATCACTGGAAAAACCATAGCTTTGACTAGATGGACCTTTGTTGGCAAAGTAATGTCTCTCCTTTTTAATATACTGTCTAGGTTGCTGATGGTTTTTCTTCCAGGGAGCAAGTGTCTTTTAATTTCATGGCTGCAGTCACCATCTACAGTGATTTTGGAGCCACTCCCCCACCCCCGCCCCCAAATAAAGTCTCTCTCTAGTCTGTGAATGATAAATTAACAGTGTTACTTTAGATAAGGAACCTGTTTGGCAACATCCTCCAGAAGATGGAAGATGGAAGGGGCAACTGACAGAAACCAGACCCCATATTGTGCAGCATTTACACCCTACTGGCAGACCACCGAGCCCTGTGACTTGAAGGCTCTTGGCTGTAGGACTGACTTCAGGCTGCTGGAGCTGTTCCTGGAAGCCTTGTCAGAACAGAGGGCCACTTCCTGTTCTTGCTTTTGGGGAGACCCAGAGCTGCACCAGGGACCCCTACTCATCTCAAGATGCCTTCTTCCCACACTTTTCTTTGGAGTAGTTCATTACCCACGTTCTGTTTTCCCTACTTTGATTACACTATGTTGTCTGATTAGTTTGATTTATATTGTATGCAGTAAGCCAACTGATTTGTGAATTGAATATGAGCTCTGGGTTATATATCTCCAGTCCCATGGTTCTTACCTAGTTTTACTACTGGGCCCTGCAACAAACACATTCTCACTTAACCGTGAATATTATCCCTCAGTTTTAGTCAGCGGGTCCCTCATGGGGAGAATTTGATAGGATGAAAGCTGTCTCTCCTTTTGTATAGCTTGGGTGCAAAAGGAAAGGGATTGTGCTTGGAATCTGGATTAAAGGTTGAGTGTGTATTTTGGCACTCACAAGCTGGGTAAGTTTGAAAGCATTGCTCAAACTCTGTTTGTCATTTGATTCATCCTAAAATGAGAATTATAGTGCCCATCTCATAGGGGTTGTTTTGAAGATGAAGTGAGATAGTGTATAAGAAGGTAATTTATATGTTGAAAAGCATTGTAAAAACTAAAGCTATTATTAACTTGGAGATACTAAGGTTGGAGAATAGAAGCCTTGATACAGATAACAAATTAGTGCCAGTTGCTGTGATTTATTATTTGAAATGTAGGAAATGGGGGAATCTAACTGAAACACTCCACGTGTTAGCTAGCAAGCCCATATAACATTTAATAGGAAACTAAATGTTACTTTATTTGTTTAATTTTATTATTCCTGGGAGCTTTATTTCAAGTTAGTGCCTCTACTTTTAATCTTCTTACAATTATCTAGGAGAATAAATTAAACCTGCCTTTCATTGGGGGTGTTTCAATGAGGTGTTCCTTCTAAAAGTGTACTTGTACAAAATATAGTACTGCTTTGATCTGAGGAGTGTGATAGTGAAATGAATTTCACCTGTTTGTTTTAAAAAGTCATTCTTCACTCTGACATCATTGTCAGAGTACAAAGCTTAGATTTCTTGGTTTGAATTTCATCTTTGACATTCACCAGCTTTGTCACGTTGGACAGGTTTCTCACTTTCTCTGCTTCTCGCCTACTCCATCCATAAAATTGAGGGAATTATAGGGCATACTATTTGATAACTTGGTTTAAGAATCGAGTGCATCAGTGTATGTAAAGCATTTAGAGTAGTGCTTGGCAGATAGTAAGGGCTCACTGTGCCAAGCATGGTGCTAAGGATCTAAGAGAGCTGATCCACGTGTTAAAAGAGAGAAATGAGCAGATCTGGGATATTGAAAGAATATTCTACTGGGAGAGATGTGGGCGGGAGTGGGCTGGGGAGAGTTCAAGGAGCATAGAGGCAAAATGGGGAAATGGTAAAGGAATAAATCTGTTGCTTACTTTTCAGAAAACCTTCTCAATGAGGTTTCAAGGCGTGCGTCACACTTTGCATTTCTTTTTGCATTCAAGGAGACCAGAGCTCCACAAATGGTGCATGGTAAAGCCTGGTTTTGACCTCAGAAATCTGTCTTCCCCTGTGGAAGGCCATTGTCAGGCCTGCTCTATGGAAATATCTGACAGCCCAATGGGAAAGCAGGGAATAAAACACAGCAGTAGCTGTGCTGTATAAAGTGCTTTGTTAGTGCTAAGAGCTGTGTTATGTTACGCCATGCAGAGATACGTATTGAACCTGTCTGGATATTAGCTCACTTGATGCATGGTTACCATGCGTCAAGGCATATACCCTTGAGTGCTGGTGCCAATGTGTCCTGTCTACCTTCAGTGCAAGCTCCCTGATCTAAAATAAGACGAAGATGGTGAATCTGTGGTTCTTGGCTTTTCTGAAGCCCCGGAGAGCAACCCTTCAGGCTGCTGTGAGACCCCATAGACTGTAGTCCTCCAGGCTCCTCTATCCGCTAGATTCTCCAGGCAAGCGTGCTGGAGTGGGTTGCCACTTCCTCCTCCAGGGGATCTTCCTGACTCAGGTATTAAGCCTACATCTTTTGTGTCTTCTGCATTGGCAGGCCCCACCTGAGAAGCAGGCCGCTGAAAACACTAAACCTCAGATGCTCCTTCCTGGGGAATAAGAGCTGCAGGGGAATTGCATCCGGATACACAGTCATCATAACTTCTTGATCTTCCATGTGCTGTCCCATCATTGTTTACTTGTTCAGTGATAAAGTGAAAGGAATGAAGTTCAGATCCAGTCATTGTTCCCACCAGTCCTTGGACCCCGAGTCATCTTTGAGCTGGCCTCTTTCCTACCTTAGGGCCTCATACTGCACTGTTACTGAACTTAGACCTTCCCGGGACTCTTCATGATGGGGGCGGGGGGAGAATTCACAGCAGCAAAATGATAACTTTCACCACTGGCAAAGAGTCCAGAAGGACCACCTCACTGTGGGAAAGTGAAATCAGCTGAAGAAGAAACCCAACCTCTCCACAGTTATAAAGCTTTCTCTGTGGATCATTTTAATGATTGGAAAATGCTACCCTTAAGACAGAGTGCAACTATGAGGAGACCTAACGTTTTTGTTGCTTTGTAGCATAGCTGAGACCAACTAAAATTTTTCTAAAAGTATTAATATTAAGGAATCAAGTGAGATCAGCTTCCAGTTATGGCAGGAGGAAGATCATGGTAATTCCTCTCTGCAAAAATAAGTACAGAACTGGAAAAAGTTGCCCCAAATATGCGTTTAAGGGCATTAGAAATTGACCAAAGACAGACAACAAATTGAGAAGAGTTTAATCTTTGAAAATGAGAGAATTTAACATAAGGACAGCAGGCATATATGGCCTTCTTGTGTGAGGTTCCTTCTGTAACCCTAGGGTTGCTAGATAAAATACATTATGCTCAGAAATTTGAACTTCAGATAAACAATAAATAATGATATTCATAAGTATGTCTAAAATATTGCATGGGGCATACTTATATTAAAAAATTACTCATTATTTATTTGAATTTCAAATTTTACTGAACAACCTATATTATTATTATTATTTTTGCTAAATCACACAGCTTTCCATCTCTCTCCAACCCCACCCCCTCACCCCAACATCTGAAGCAGCAACAATGTGGGGCTGGAGGGGAAAACTGGTTATTTTGCTGCCAGAGTGAGTAGATTTGATTTACTGTGGGAGGTGGGAATTAAAACCTGTGGCTTTGTCAGCTAAAAGTGAAGAACTTGATTGGGAACAAGAAAAATCATCTACTTTATTGACCTGAGGTTGCAGTTCTTATTGGGGTGAGTATTAGACCAGCCAGAAACTTAATGGAGAGATCCTGGAAATGAGATCAGCTCTTCAAACATTCCTGGCTTAACGGAAAACTACAGAGATGCATGGACGAGACTTGAGAGGGCTGAGGGGCCAATGAATCTCAAAGAATAGCTGACTGACCGGAAATTTGAATATATTCCCAGGCTGCACACATCAGTCAGCAGAGGGTGGAAACTTTATGGGCTTAAGATGTTTGAGTCTAACCTCCACTCAAAACATTGACTGACCCACTAAGCTATATCAGTACAGGGGAAATCACTAAGAAGTCAGAGTAAAAGATAAAAATTAAAATGAAAATATCTGTCCAGAGACATCAGTGATAGCACATAGCACGGGAGACAGACTTTATAGTTTTAGTCTGTGCAAGCTAGGAAGGAAAGATAAAAAATTCTCAGAAAAATGAAGCAATGTTGTTATAATGTATTCTGTAAAATATCTAGTTTTCAGCCAAAAACTGTGAGAGATACAAGGAAACAGGAAAGTGTGATCAATATTTAGGGCAAAAAGCAGTCAATAGAAACTGATTCTCTTTGGGCCGAAAGGTCTCAAAACAGCTACTGTAAATATGTTAAAAAATAAAGTGTTGTTAAAAAACTGGCACTGATAGCAAATAGTAAATCTCAGTAGAGAAATATAAACTATTAAAAAATTGAACAGGCAGTCTAACAGTTAAAAGTAAGATAAAGCGAGAAACTCAGTAAATGGGCTCCAGAGCAGGAAAGTGAATAATCCTGAGGAAAGAAATTATCCAGTTCAAAACTAGAAGAGATGAGGATAAAGAACAGAACCTCAGGAACTTGTGGGACAATGTCAAGTGTCCCGACACTTCTGTAATGAGAGTCACAGAGGGAAAGGAAGGAGAAAGGGAAAAAAAGATATGAAGAAGTAGTCACCTGTCAAATTTGTTGAAAACCTGTATTCTACGTATTGAAGAAGTTCAATAAACTTAAACAAGGATAAACACAAAGAAAACTACACCTAGCAATGTCATAATGTAACTACTGAAACACAAAGACACAAAGCAAGTTTGAAAGCAGCCACAGGAAGAGTGACTCACATTACAGAGAAACAGCAGTGAAAATAGTGCATGATTTCTCAGAATACGAGAGTCCAGAGGGCAGCGGAAGGCCACTTTAAAACGCAGAAATGAAGAAAGTTTCATTCAGTTATCCTGTATCCAACAGAACTCTTCTTCAGAAAATGACAGTGAAATAAGGCATTCCCAGATTAACAAAAACCGAGTGAAGATTTTCAGAAGGAGAGGAAATGATAGTAATTCAGATACACAGAAGGAATGAGGAATACAAGAAATGATTACAATGTGGGTCAGTATAAAAGACTGTGTGTGTATATATATATATATACTTCTTGTCTTCTAATTTATGTAAAAGTATACTACTCTTTGGAGAAGGCAATGGCACCCCACTCCAGTACTCTTGTCAGGAAAAACCCATGGACAGAGGAGCCTGGTGGGCTGCAGTCCAGGGGTCACTAAGAGTCGGACACGACTGAGCGACTTCACTTTCACTCTTCACTTTCATGCATTGGAGAAGGAAATGGCAGCCCACTCCAATGTTCTTGCCTGGAGAATCCCAGGGACGGGAGACCCTGGTGGGCTGCTGTCTATGGGGTCGTACAGAGTTGGACACGACTGAAGCGACTTAGCAGCAGCAGCAGCAGCAGCATACTACTCTTTAAAGCAATAAATGTAAGACTGTTAGATTTATAACATAAATAGATTTAACATATATGACGATAACAGGCTAAAATATGGAGGAAGAAGTGGAACTATATTGGATCAAATTTGCTATATTTTATCAAAATTAAGTCAATATTAACTTGAATTAGGTTATGATTAGTTAATAATGAATAATGATTCCTAAATGAACAAGTACTTTAAGAAAAAAGCTTAAAACCAATAGAAGAATTAAAATGGTATATTAGAAAAAATATAACACAAAGGAAGGCATTAAAAAGGAACAGATTACGTAGGACATTAAACACAGAAAACAGATGGCAGACTAAGTTCAACTACGTCAATAATTACTTTAGAAAGCAGAGATGGTCAGACTGCATAAAAAGGCAATATCCTACTATATGCTATCTATAAGAGATACAATGTGTCTAAAGACGCTAAGTTGGCTGAAAGAAAAGAGATGGAAAAGGTTTACTTTGTAAACAGTAACCGTAAGAGACCTGGAATGGCCGTATTAATTTCAGGCAAAATAGACTTTATAGCAAAGAGTGTTATTAGAGTCAATGAGGATTGTTTTTAATAATAAAACTGGAGTGGGTTGCCATTTCCTTCTCCAGGGGATCTTCCCAACCCAGGGATCGAACCCAGGTTTTCTGCATTGCAGGTAGACTCCTTAGTGTCTGAACCACCAGGGAAATCATTTTTTAATAATAAAGAGTCAATATATCAGGGATATATAAAATTTATGAATTGTTACAGGAACAATTTATAACAACAATTTTTATAAGAACAGAGTCTCAAAATACATGAAGCAAGGGACAGAATTGGAAGATATTGACAATTCAGCAATTGTAGTTGGAGATTTTAATAGTTCTCTGAAAGTATTTAATGGAACTTCTAGACAGAGAATCAGTAAGCCTAGAAGAAAGTCACTGTGAAGCAGCTTGGCTTATCTGACATACGTAGATACATCAACAACAGCAGGATACGCATTCTTCTTGTGTGTGTCATCATTTTGGCTGAGTACTGGACATTTTCTATAAAACAGCAGCAGAGCCTGTGCTGAGTAGGGTTTCCACCTGGAAATGGGTATGCCTCTTTTTCCTAGTGATTCACAGGAGGGAATCTCGCCAGTCTTTTACTTAAGCTAATTTCAGGTCTTGTTGATGTATTTACCATTAATGTATCAGTCTTCAGATCTCTGCAGTGGTGGGTGAATTGCTGCTGCCTACTACTTAACATGAACTCTAGGGTGCTGGCGGGTTTCCCTAGTGTTCCTCATTCACCCTGATGAAAGCCTGTGTTTCAGAAGGGTCTGTTTCTGTGCTCTTACCGTCTCCCCACTGTGTACTGCCATTTTTGGTTATTTGGTGAGAGGCTAAAAGTGAGGATGGGCTGTGCCCAGTTCTCTTGATTCTGCTTCATTTAGCCAGATCCTGGTGCAGGGGTCTCAGGGATGGGGACTTTTCATGAGTCTTGTCTGCCATGTGGCTTCTGAAGCTCTGCCTAGAATCTCTGGGATGCTGAGGGCCTAGTCCTCCCCAGTGGTAGCTGACCTCTGAACCCCTGCTTTGTGCCAGCACAGAAGCCCGGCCCTGGGGGATTTCCTGCCCCTTCCGCAGCGGCCATAGCTTTATTCCTCCCTTGACGGTGGCCCGTGACTCGAGAGCACGCAGGTGGTGGCCCCGGACCTCCATGTCCCAGCCCTAGCGGTGGATTAGTAGTCCTCGTGTTGCCTGGTGCTAGCCTTGGTGCTGAGGTTGAGGGGGCGCTCCCTCATTCTGCCCTCAAAGTTTCCCTTTGCTTGGGGTAAAGACAAGTGATGGCTTCTAGTCCAGCCCAGAGACAATGACTCTTTGCCTGGGCTCTGAGGTGGGAGCACTTCCTGCCCCAACACCAGGGACCTACACCTCTTGGCTCTCACTTTCAGAAGGTCTTCTTCTGGAAGGGAAAATGCGTGGGGCTTTGTGCGCAGCACTGGGGATGGGGGTGGGAGCGGGTAGGAAGACCTGTGAGAGAATGGGGCTTCCTTGTGTTGCGAGTAGCAAGAGGCCTCAGCGTCACTCCAGCCCACACTTCAAAGAATGAACAATTCCTTAAATTTTATCTGTTTCCTGATTATCCTCTTTTAAAATGATCACCTCATCATGCTGTACGTTGCCACAGATGAGGCAGTTCGTGTGTTTGACCTCTCATGAGAGGAATCTATCTTAGGGAAATTAGTTCACCTCTCTGCCTTGCTGCCTTGGCTCTCCATGAGCTTAAGGCATTTCATGATTTTATGAGTTATTCCACTTTTTCTTGCTTCCAAGGTGGGTGGGAGTCACATTTTTGTTGTTGCTTTGTAGGTCTAAAGGGCACAGACACAGGAGTCCTCTAATTAGTCTTTACCATTTCTGAGTTTCTTTTTGGCTCTCCTGTTCCACAAAAGGTAGCAACTCCTCACACTTTTTGGGAGAAGGTATCTTTAGGATTCCATGTACCCTTAAAGAAACTGAAGCCATCAAGATACTTCATTTCTCCTTAAAAGTTGAGTAAGGAACTAAAGATTCTAAGGTTAATATTCTCAAGTTTAAAATTTTAATGTTTCAATACTAAATAGTTAATTGCTTTTAAAAAGGAAGTTATGAAAAAATGTGGGATGTGGTTGCAAATTTTGACTGGCTCTTGCCTTGAATAATTTTAGATTCTTAATAAGTTGCTTACATTTTACAGTCTTATATAGAATATATGTTTTAAAGTGTTAGAACTTTCTGTGTGACTTAGACCTACGCACCATAAACATTTGGAAAAGAGTGGATGAAACGGCATTTGGAAGAGACTTTGGCCAGCAGATGAAATTTTATTTGATCTTAATATCAAATAACTTTTAAAATGAAAAGTTTCAGTTTTCCACTTTTCAATTCTTTTGGCAAGATATGATGAAAAGAAATCCAAGAGGAGTGCCTTGAGTGGGATGATAGACTGTGAGATGCCAAGAACACTAATGACTTAAGAAGAATGGGAAAAAATAGGAAACTGTTTTGAGGCAGAGCAGTTCAAATACTGAGAAAAATATCTCACTCAATTTGAAGAGAGGGAAATTCTGGTAATTTTATTTTTCTTAGTAAAGAATCAGTCAGTTCAGTTCAGTCCAGTCACTCAGTTGTGTCCGACTCTTTGAGACCACATGGACTGCAGCACGCCAGGCCTCCCTGTCTATCACCAACTCCTGGAGTTTACTCAAATTCATGTTCATCAAGTCGGTGATGCCATCCAACCATCTCATCCTCTGTCATCCCCTTCTCCTCCCGCCTTCAATCTTTCCCTTCAATCAGGGTCTTTTCCAGTGAGTTAGTTCTTGGCATCAGGTGGCCAAAGTATTGGAGTTTCACTTCACTATCAGTCCTTCCAATGAACACCCAGGACTGATCTGCTTTAGGATGGACTGGTTGAATCTCCTTGCAGTCCAAGGGACTCTCAAGAGTCTTGTCCAACACCACAGTTCAAAAACATTAATTCTTCAGTGCTCAGCTCTCTTTATAGTCCACTTCTCACATCCATACATGACTACTGGAAAAACCATAGCTTTGACTAGACAGACCTTTGTTGGTAAATAATAAAAATCTTATTCTTGGTAAAGAATTAAAAATCTTCATTTCATCTGGGAGTACAGTCCTGCTTAACAGATAAAGCAGGCATTTCACATGAAACTCCTACCCATTTGTGAAGCTTTAGACCTCTACAGGAAGAATGATAAACCAACAAGCAAAAAACCCACAAATTAATCCTAAGAAGTAAATACTTGGTTTAATTGCTTACAAGAACCTATGGATGTCTGAGGGACCATTGCACAGTAAGGCAGTTTTTCCTTTTCTGCAAATAACAAATTTTCATTCAAAATACTCAGAGAAGCTCTCGCTCTTCAGTTTTTAGGCATGAGGCCAAATTACATCTACCTAAGACTCTACCTAGGTGATGGCTATATAAAGTTGAACATTGAGGTTTTATTTAGATATAGAATAAACAGAATCTTCACAAAGGAGCTTATTTTTAAAATTGTATGTCTCTTTTATTCCCTAGGTTTTATGAAATCATCTAATTCTCTTACCTACAAATTTTCTAGAGTCCTCCTAGAATAGGACTCTTCTTTTGTGTGTGTGTGTGACATGTAAAATTTATATGAAATTCAAATTTCAGTGTCATAAATAAGCTTTTACTGGAACACAGCCACCTCATTTGTTACAGCTCATCTTGGTCTGCTTTGCTCTGTGATAGCAAAGAATTTGGGTAGTCTTCTCAGAGATCAGGTGGCCCACAAATCCTAAAATGTTTGTTCTCATTTTTTATAAATTTTACTGACCCTTACTGTAGTCAGTAAGTCTAAAACTGCAGTGTAATCTCAGTCACCCAGGGATCTTATTAAAATGTGGATTCTAATAGTCTGATCAGTAGTGTTCTGATAAGTGGTTAGTGAGAAGGTCTGGGAAAAGAGTTACAAACTCCACCACCTTCTCTTCTGGATACTGTTGGCCTTCCCCTTCTCTTTTCTGTTCCTGTATTGGTCCCCCTGGCCCAGAGGAACGTGGGTCAGCCAGACAGACTTAGGCTGCGTGCAGCCACATGCAGAGAAAGGCAGTCAGCCCAATGCCTTTGGCAGCCCAGCTAGCTGAGAGGCCTGGGCAGGGTGGAGTAGGCGTGAGGGAGCATGTCCTGCTCTGACACACGCCCCTGCCTGCTTCCCGTGGTACCCTCTCTTCCCTGCCCCTCCCTGCCCCTCCCTGGCCTAGACCCCCACCTTTACGTCCCTGTAGACATGGAGACCGATTCGTTTGTGACTCTGGAGCACAAGAACTCCTGCCTTTCTTCTCACACCACCTTCTTCACTTTACCCTTTTCCTCTCTTCCTTCCAGCTTTTTTACTTCCTTTCTTCTCACTGTGTCTTCTCTTCCCAGGCGATGTCACCTGTTTCCATGGCTTCAACTGTTATTTTTATAACAAGAACCTCCAAAATGTTTGACCAGGCTTTCTTCTGAGTATTGGTTTGCCTGCTTGAGATTTCTACTTAGATGTATCAAATTTAATATTCAGGCATCATCAGTTCAAATGGATTATTCCTCCAAATGAGCTCATTAGCTCAAGACTCCTTCTCCTCCAGTGCTCTCTTTAATGGTAAATGACTGGCACCTCCCACTCAGCCATTCATGCCAGAGACCTGGAAGTTGGCTTGCTTCACCCTCTTTCTTGACCTCCTCAACCTATCATTATTAGCACCGCCTAAAGATCTTTGGATTCCATCCATTTCTTTCCTTTCTCACTGTCACCATTCTAATCTGAGTCAGCATCATTTGTCACCTGTTCTTCTGCAGTAGTTTTCTGTTGAATTTCCTTATGTCTGGTTCTGCCACACTAAAATCCATTGTCTTCACTGTGGCTGGAGTAATCTGTTTAAAATGAAAACAGGATCATGTTTCACTTCCTTAGGATAATGTCCAAAGTCCTTATTAAGATCTGCAGGTCCTGCGTACCTGGCCCCATCCCAGGCCTCTAGTCTTTCTTATTACTTATTCCCTTGCTTCCTATTTTCCTGCTGTATTAGATTTTCTTTCATGTGCTTTTCAGCCAAGTGTTTTAAACATATGTTGCTTGTAATCTAATATCACAACACTGTAGGTAATCCATTTGAACACTCATATTACTATGGCCCCCAGTAGGGAATTCCCATGGGTATACTGTGCAAACCAACTTTAGGTACTGAATTTCCTAGCAGGCAATAAGGTTTTGCTCAGACACATAACAGGTTTTTGCATTCAGAGGGAAGAATAGCATAGAGAGCTTTCAGATTCGTGTGCCCCTCACATTGCTGGGGAAATGAGTCCCTAGCTCTAGACACTTTTCTAAATGAGGCTTTGAGAAAACATTCATTCTTAGACATAATTCCATCACATATATTTTCCCTTTAAGGATTTTTTTTTTTTTTTTTAGATTTAGTTGTTCTTCCCAGGGATTAGAGACATTATCTCAAGGTGTCTCAGCTTCAGTGATATATATAATTCCATCCTAATGGAATACAGTGGTATACTCAATGTAAGGTGGCAATTTACTGAGAGTTTACTATGGCAGAAAATATTAATCATAATCTTAGATGTCAGTAATTTCCAAGATTTATTGAATGATTACTATATAATTCTTATCTAATCATATAAGATAAATACTGTTGTTAACCCCTTTTTCAGATGAGATTGAGGTTAAAAAACTTGCTTACAAACATATAGCTAAAGGATCCTGGATTTGAAAGCTTTGAGAAAAACTTATTTTCCTGAGTGTAGGTTTACAGCGTAAAGTAATGCGAGATTTCCCAGCCTTTTTGTCATACGTCACCTCCCACCTCCCTCCCCATCCCATGCTAGGCCAGTCTTCCCTTGTTCTGCAAGCTCCTGTATCTATCCCACTCATCCCCTCAATACCCCCACATCGTGTAGTTCACCATCTGTGTGTCCCATGGTGAAAGCAGAATGCTCTCACCCTGAGGCACGTCAGTAAGGTGGGCTGCTGCTGCTGCTAAGTCACTTCAGTCGTGTCCAACTCTGTGCGACCCCATAGATGGCAGCCCACCAGGCTCCCCCATCCCTGGGATTCTCCAGGCAAGAATACTGGGGTGGGGTGCCACTTCCTTCTTCAATGCCTGAAAGTGAAAAGTGAAAGTGAAGTCGCTCAGTCTTGTTCGACTCTTAGTGACCCCATGGACTGCAGCCTACCAGGCTCCTCCATCCATGAGATTTTCCAGGCAAGAGTGCTGGAGTGGGGTGCCATTGCCTTCTCAAAAGGTGGGCCAAGTGTGGATTTGTTTTTGAGAAGTTTTTGCCCATTTAGAAGATTAGCATGGATTGATTGGATAGAGAGGGATTTCAAGACCTGGCACATCAAGGTGCGAAGGCAAAAGCGTCTATCCAAGAGAGTTGTGATGATTCCCCTAAGTGGGGAAGGAGACAGGTGGGAATCTCTGAGGGCTCAGTGCCACCAGAGTGGGAGGGGTCATAGCTGCATGGTGAGGTCACCAAGTGGAGGCAAAGGTCCCCAAGGCCACACTGGACCTCACATCCCCAAAAGGAAGTAGATCCTGGCTTAGGCCAGCAGCAGATCACTGGTGACCACACAGACTGAAGAGTTGACCGTTCACTGTGACCCAGCATCCCATAAACCCTGAGATGTTGAAAGGTACAAACTGCATGGAGAGAGGCTTGGAAATTTACTGATATATTTGTCTTCATGTAGGCCATTGTCTTTCTTCACTGTCTTTCATGGTAGGTCGGAGTTGAAGCAGACACAATTGAGTTGCGTCTGCACATTTACAATAAAATGATGTGATATTATTGGCATCTTGAATGACCAGGAACAATTTGCCCTTGTTGCAGCGGGCCTTGGTTACTCGCCAGCTTGCTGGTTGGCCCCAACGAGAATCTTAGCCTCCAACTGGCACTACTGAGTGATCTTATATAGTGAGAGAGGACAACTTGTGAAGCCATCCTGAGGAAGTGTTCTCTGAAGGACCTGACCTTTGGTGTTGCAGCTATATGTTTAGGCTCTGGCATTATTGCTAGAAGTAACACTGTTCTCTCAAAGGCAAAAGTTACTAAATTTAGTTGAAAGTACTTCCTGTTATAAATAAAATGAGAAAATACAACCTTTGAATTTACCTGTAATACAACAGAATGTGATATGAACAACTGTGAAATCTTATTTTTATTTAGCTTTATCTAGCTCACGTGTAATTTTCATCAGACAGAATGCATCCAGTATAATTTCCTGGTGCTGAATTATCTTAGATAAATGATAACTGTACCTTTTTAAATGGACAGTTAAGCATTCTTCAGTTTAGGAGATTAAAAAAAAGACACTATTTTTTCCACCAGAGAAGTTTAAATAATAGATGAATTTTTCTTTTAAAAGATGACCTTGAGTTCTTTCTTTGTGTTTTATCAGTTGAACCTCCTCATGTGAATGTGAAATCTTTCATATATTTGTAAAGTATAATTTTCAAAGAGGTACAATGATGATTTCCAGGTAAAAGTCAAATGAATATATATTATTCACTTTATTTAATTATTAGTGAAGGAATCAGTTAGACGTTCATACCAGTTGAAAGGAGACTTCCCAGGTGGTGCTAGTGGTGAAGAACCCACTTGGCAGTGCAGGAGATGCAAGAGATGTGGGTTCACTCTCTAGGTTGGAAAGATCACCTAGAAGAGGAAATGGCAACCCACTCCAGTATTCTTTTGAATTTAGTTAATTTATTTTTAGTTGGAGAATAATTGCTTTATAATACTGTGTTGGTTTCTGCTGTACATCAGCATGAATCAGCCATAGGTGTAGACATGTCCCCTCCCTCCTGAATCTTCCTCCCATCTCCCACCCCACTGCACCCGTCTGGGTTGTCACAGAGCACCAGGTTTGAGTGCCCTGTGTCATACAGCAAATTCCCGCTGGTTGTCTGTTCTACATATGGTAATGTACATGTTTCAGTGCTGTTCTCTCAAGCCGTCCATCCTCTCCTTCCCGCACTGTGTGCACAAGTCTGTTCTCTATGTTTGCATCTCCACTGGTGCCCTACAGAGAGGTTGTTCAGTACTATCTTTCTAGAGTTCATATATATGCATTAATACATGATGTCTGTTTTTCTCTTTCTGAGTTCACCTTGTATAATAGGCTCTAGGTTCATCCACCTCATTAGAACTGACTCAAATGTGTTCCTTTTAATGACTGAGTAATATTCCATTGTATATAGGTACCACAACTTCTTAATCCATTCATCTTTCGATTGCTAGGTTGCTTCCATGTCCCAGATGTTGGAAATAGTGCTACAATGAACTTTGGGGTACATGTGTATTTTTGAATCATGGTTTTCTCAGGGTATATGCTCAGTAGTGGGATTGTTGGGTCATGTGGTAGATTTATTTCTACTTTTTAAAGGAATCTCCATACTGTTCTCCATAGTGGCTGTATTGATGGGAATGTAAATTGATATATTCCAGTATTCTTTCTGGGAAAATCCCATGGGCAGAGGAGCCTGGTGGGCTATAGTCCATAGGGTTGCAAAGAGTCAGACATGACTTAATGACTAAGCATGCACTAGTTGAAAGAACATTTAGGAATCCAGGACATTTATAGGTAACTTGATAAAGAAATATTATCCTAAGATAGCTGAATTAGTTATAAAACTATTTAATGTATTGCTTTGGCTATACATACAAAAGTTTGTTTGGGTTTTTTATAACATCCACTGGGTGAAAACCCAATGAACTTTTTGGCCATCCCACTATAACAGGCCATAAATCTTTGGGGGTTGTCTGTTCTACTGAATAGAAGTCTACACACTAATAAGTAAATTCACTTCATCTAGAACCTTTAGATGGCAAAAAGATAGGACACTGAAAGATGAACTCCCCAGGTCAGTAGGTGCTGAATATGCTACTGGAGATCAGTGGAGAGATAACTCCAGAAAGAATGAAGGGGATAGAGCCAAAGCAAAAACAACACCCAGCTCTGGATGTGACTGGTGATAGAAGCAAGGTCCGATGCTGTAAAGAGCAACATTGCGTAGGAATCTAGAATGTTAGGTCCATGAATCAAGGCAAATTGGAAGTGGTCAAACAGGAGACGGCAAGAGTGAAAGTTGACACTCTAGAAATCAGTGAGCTAAGACGGACTGGAATGGGTGAATTTAACTCAGATGACCATTATATCTACTACTGTGAGCAGGAATCCCTTAGAAGAAATGGAGTAGCCATCATAGTCAACAAGAGTCTGAAACGCAGTACTTGGATGCAATCTCAAAAATGACAGAATGATCTCTGTTCATTTCCAAGGCAAACCATTCAATGTCATGGTAATCTAAGTCTATGCCCCAGCAAGTAATGCTGAAGAAGCTGAAGTTGAATGGTTCTATGAAGACCGACAAGACCTTTCAGAACTAACATCCCAAAACGATGTCCTTTTCATTATAGGGGACTGGAATGCAAAAGTAGGAAGTCAAGAAACACCTGGAATAACAGGCAAATTTGGCTTTGGAGTACAGAATGAAGGAGGGCAAAGGCTAATAGAGTTTTTCCAAGAGAACACACTGGTCATAGCAAACACCCTCTTCCAACAACACAAGAGAAGACTCTTCACATGGACATCATGAGATGGTCAACACCAAAATCAGATTGATATATTCTTTGCAGCGAAAATGGAGAAGCTCTATACAGTCAGCAAAAACAAGACCGGGAGCTGACTGTGGCTCAGATCATGAACTCTTTATTGCCAGATTCAGACTTAAATTGAAGAAAGTGGAGAAAACCACTAGACCATTCAGGTATGACCTAAATCCAATCCCTTATGATTATACAGTGGAAGTGAGAAATAGATTTAAGACACTAGATCTGATAGACATAGTGCCTAATGAACTATGGACAGAGGTTCCTGACATTGTACACAAGACAGGGATCAAACCATCTTCAAGAAAAAGAAATGCAAAAAAGCAAAATGGTTATCTCCTTACAGATAACTGCGAAAAGAAGAGAAGCAAAAAGCAAAGGAGAAAAGGAAAGATAAAGCATCTGAATGCAGAATTTCAAAGAATAGCAAGGAGAGATAAGAAAGCTTTCCTCAGGGATCAATGCAAATAAATAGATGAAAACAATAGAACAGGAAAAACTAGAGATCTCTTCGAGAAAATTAGAGATACCAAGGGAACATTTCATGCAAAGATGGGCTCAATGAAGGACAGAAATGGTATGGACCTAACAGAAGCAGAAGATATTAAGAAGAGGTGGCAAGAATACACAGAAGAACCATACAAAAAAGGTCTTCACAACCCAGATAATCACGATGGTGTGATCACTCACCTAGAGTCAGACATCCTGGAATGTGAAGTCAAGTGGTCTTTAGGAAGTATCACTATGAACAAAGCTAGTGGATTTGACAGAATTCCAGTGGAGCTATTTCAAATCCTGAAATATGATGCTGTGAAAGTGCTGCACTTGATATTCAGGCAAATTTGGAAAACTCAGCAGTGGCCACAGGACTGGAAAGGTTAGTTTTCATTCCAGTCTCAAAGAAAGGCAATGCCAAAGAATGTTCAAACTATTGCATCATTGCACTCTTCCCACACGCTAGTAAAATAATGCTCAAAATTCCCAAGCCAGGCTTCAGCAATATGTGAACCGTGAACTTCCAGATGTTCAAGCTGGTTTTAGAAAAGGCAGAGGAACCAGAGATCAAATTGCCAACATCTGCTGGATCATGGAAAGGGCAAGAGAGTTCCAGAAAAACATCTATTTCTGCTTTATTGACTATGCCAAAGCCTCTGACTGTGTGGATCACAATAAACTGCGGAAAATTCTGAAAGAGATGGGAATACCAGACAAGCTTACCTGCCTCCTGGGAAACCCATATGCAGGTCAAGAAGCAACAGTTAGAACTGGACATGGAACAACAGACTGGCTCAAAATTGAAAAAGGAGTATGTCAAGGCTGTATATTGTCACCCTGCTTATTTAACTTCTATGTAGAGTACATCATGAGAAACGCTGGGCTGGAAAGAAGCACAAGCTGGAATCAAGATTGCCAGGAGAAATATCAATAACCTCAGATATGCAGATGACACCACCCTTATGGCAGAAAGTGAAGAAGAACTAAAGAGCCGCTTGATGAAAGTGAAAGCGAAGAGTGAAAAAGTTGGCCTAAAGCTCAACATTCAGAAAACGAAGATCATGGCATGTGGTCCCATCATTTCATGGCAAATAGATGGGGAAACAATGAAACAGTGGCTGCGTTTACTTTCTTGGGCTCCAAAATCACTCCAGATGGCAATTGCAGCCATGAAATTAAAAGATACTTATACCTTGGAAGAAAAATTATGACCGACCTAGACAGCATATTAAAAAGCAGAGACATTACTTTGCCAACAAAGGTCCATCTTGTCAAGGCTATGGTTTTTCCAGTGGTCATGTATGGATGTGAGTGTTGGATTATAAAGAAAGCTGAGCACTGAAGAATTGATGCTTTTGAACTGTGGTGTTGGAGAGGATTCTTGAGAGTCCCTTGGGCTGCACGGAGATCCAAAGAGTCCATCCTAAAGGAAATCAGTCCTGGGTGTTCATTGGAAGGACTGATATTGAAGCTGAAACTCCAATATTTTGACCACCTGATACAAAAAGCTGATTCATTTGAAAAGACCCTGATGTTGGGAAATATTGAAGGCAGAAGGAGAAGTGGATGACAGAGCATGAGATGGTTGGATGGCATCACCGACACAAAGGACATGAGTTTGAGTGAATTCCGGGAGTTGATGGACAGGGAGGCCTGGCGTGCTGCGTTTCATAGGGTTGCAAACAGTCAGACTCGACTGAGTGACTGAACTGAACTGAGAACCTTTAACCTGTAGTAAATAGTATATTCCTATGTATTCTTGCCTGGAGAATCCCATGGATGGAGGAGCCTGGAGGGCTACAGTCCACGGGGTCGCAAAGAGTCGAACACGACTGAGTGATTTCATTTTCACTTTCATGTACAATGCTTGGTTAGTCCTAGCCATTATATGATTCTGAAGGCATGTGACATGCATCCTTTTTTCCAACTTTCAGATAAATGTCCTGACATATTTTTTCAAATGAACTATTGCTTCAGCTTATTTCCATGACTGTAGATCCTTTCTGTAAGCTGAAGGGGTGATCCACCCACATACACTTCCCTTATACCTCCCTGGCCTTTCCAGCTGGGTTACCACCTACACAGTTACAAGGGACGAGGATGCTGTCTTGGCCACAGAACAGGGCAGAGTCGATGGCAAACAGCCTCATTCGCAGGACACTCTCACAAATACTCCAGCTCCCCAAAGAGTTCTAGAATCTCACTTTAGTAAACAGATGCACAAGGTAAACACGAAGTCTCTAGCTCATACTTTTGAGTGAATTTTCAACCATTTCAGAATAAGGAGCTAATAGTCTTTATCAGAAGGCTTATTAAATGAATATTTATTTCCTAGACTAGGGGTCAGACACCCAGGCACTGGAGTCAGAGAAATCAGAGTTACACCGTTTGTCTACCGCTTATGAACTGTGTCATCTTGAGTATTTACTTCTCCTCTCAGAGCCTCAGTCTTCTTACAAGGCTCATTGTGAAGGTTATGGAAAAGAATGACTATAAATGTTCATTACAGTGCCTTGGACACAGTTGTTCAGTAATACAAAGTAAGTCACAAGCTACGATTCTTCATTGTAGGTTAGATGCTGTACTAGGCAGGTCTTGGGCATTTAAGGATGATATGATCCTATACCTTAAGATAATGTTATCGAACCCAAGCTCATTCTGCTCACTGCATGACAGGCCAGTAAACTGGGAGATTAATTGTTGGAGCAAGAAAGGATGACTTTAATAGAAAAGCCAGGAAACTGAGGAGATGGCAGACTAACATCTCTAATAACCATCTCTTCTCAGTCAAGAGTCAGGGTCCTTTTATATATGATAGGGAGGGGGGAGGGGCTTCCAGTGGCATCAGTCAGTGGCAAAGCAGGGCTGTCAACTCCTTGCTGGTTGACCATTGCTCACTTGGCGGGGAGGAGGGGCCCCCTAGGGTGCCTGACCAATTGCTGGGTAGGACTGTTCAATTGGTGTCTGTATCAATGGAGCATGCAAGCTGGAGCCAGGGAGGGGAAGGCCCTTTATGCCTTGGGTCCCACCTGGGGCCACCACTACAATAAGTGTTCCCGTCAGAAGGAGACAGGCCTGTAGTTGACAGCTATCATATAAAGTATTCACTGATTTTATAGAGGATGCATAAAGGGCTGTGGACATATTAGTGACAAAGCCATTAATTCAGCCCATCTGAGGGTGGCATAATTGAAGAACGTACAAGACCTTCAAGATGGGCTTTGAAGGAATCTGAATGTAATAAAGTGCCCCTGAGCACAGCCCTTAGCACACAGCAGTACTGTGTACCCTTACAAAACCCCTGCCCCAGTATGTTAAGAGTTACTAGGAACCCTTGGTTGTCCTGCTCAGCCACTGGTTGGTGCATCAGTGGGCCCTGCCCCCAAGCAACCAGCTCTCAAGGGGCAACCGTCAGTGGGGGCATTTTTAGCAAACAGGTCAGAGAGTAGCATTTGGTCATCATTAGGCAGAGAGTAAGGTAAGAGGCAGACCCTGTCTCCCCGGGGCCCCTCAGCTCATCCTACCCTGGGCCAGCAGGTGAGCTGGGAATAGGCTGTCCTGTGTCCTGCAGGGCTTCAGAGCATTCCCCAAGGCTGCCCAGTGGCTGGTGGAGAGTAAGGTAAGAGGCAGACCCTGTCTCCCCGGGGCCCCTCAGCTCATCCTGCCCTGGGCCAGCAGGTGAGCTGGGAATAGGCTGTCCTGTGTCCTGCAGGGCTTCAGAGCATTCCCCAAGGCTGCCCAGTGGCTGGGTTCAGGCTCGGAGGCAGCAGTGAGCCTCTACCCCATCCCTATCTCTGCGACCTAATGGCAGGGCCCTCTGTGTGGGATACAGCCTGCGAACCTGGTCCACAGGGGCAGTCTGAGGAGCCTGAGGGCCAGTTGGGTTCTGGGTACCTGGCTCCCGCAGCGATGACAGCTGGTGGCAGGGTCTGGGCACTGGGCCTGAGGGAGCTGCCAGCTGAGAGCTGCCTCCTCTTAGCCAAGACCGGGACCTTGGAGGGGAAACTCATGACTCGGGACCTCGTCCTTTCTTGTCAGAACAGAGAATCATGTCAGTTTGGTAGAGATTTATAGAAATATCATTACCTGACCATGACTGGATCTCTAGAACAAAATGTTTGCAGCAACTAACCATGAACCTCCCTCACCTTTCCTAGAAAAGGGCTCTGCTGAAAGCTTTCGGGGAGTTGGGGATTTTTAAGGGATGAGCCACCCATCTCCTTTCATGGCCCTCAGTATGCCTGCCTCTGCTCCAGACCCCTAAGTTTGGTATTGTTTGGCCTCGCTGTGTGCTGGGCACAGGGACATGCATTTCAGTAACAGGGGTCAGCAAAGCTTTTCTTTACAGGGTCAGATAGCAAATTTTTAGGCTTTTTTAACCTTAAACATGTTTCTGTCATGCTGACGTTGCAGCGTGAAAACAGCCCAAAGAGAAAACACACAAACAAATTTTGTGTGACTCTGTTCCAATAACTCTTTATTTACAAAATCAGGCAGTTTCTAGATTTGGCCTTTCTGGCTTAGAGGATGAGCTAAATGGTACAGCCTATAGTGGTCCCCCATTATCTGTGGGGGATACAATTCAGGCCCCACAATGGATGTCTAAAATTGTGGATAGTACTAAACCCTAGGTATACTTTTTTCATTTGTATTAATGGGCAGGTAGCATACATAGTGTGGATACAGTGGACAAAGGGATGACTCACTTCTGAGGCGGGATAGAGGAGGAGAGTGGAGTTTTCACTATGCTGCTGAGAATGGCATGCAATTTAAAGTGCACCAATCGTTTATTTCTGGAATTTTCCATTAATATTTCAGATCATAGTTGGCCATGGGTGACTGAAACCATGGAGAGTGAAATGTAGGGGAGGGAGGGGATTGCTCTCTTTGTTAGAGGTCAAGGATAGACACAGGGTAAAATTGTTTGGTGATCTGATGGTGAAGCTCTCCAAAGGGAAACTGACAGAAGGTGGGAGAAGGAGTTTTCATGGTCTTGAATTTTAAGTGATGTAGTTTCTGGCTATGCTCTTCCCTTGAATATTCTTGGGCTGTCAAGTGGAGCACAGGTAGGGCCAGCCCAAGCTTGTCCACAGGCATGTGAGGGCAGGGAGTCGTTAGGGTTTTCTATATGGAGCATGATGTCATTGGCACCTACTGACAGTTTTCCCTCTTCTGTTCCAGTTGGGATCCCTTTCGTTTATTTTTCTCATCTGATTGCTGTGGCTAGGACTGCCAATAGTGTGTTGAATAGAAGTAGTGAGAGTGGGTATCCTTGTCTTGTTTGAGATTTTAGCAGGAAGGCTATCAGCTTTTCACTGTTGCGTATTATATTGGCTGTTGGTTTGTCGTAAGTAGCTTTTGTTATGTTGAGCTATATTTCATTTATACCCACTTGGGTTTAAGAGTTTTTATTATAAATGAATGTTTAATTTTGTCAAATGCTTTTTCTGCGTCTGTAGAGATGATCACGTGGTTTTGTCTTTCGTTGTTGTGTATCACATTGATTTTCACATGTCAAACTATCCTTGTGAATGTGGGATGAATCCCACTTGGTAGTGGTATATGGTTGTTGTTATCATTCTTAGTGACTGAATTCAACTAGTTGTGTTGAGACATCATGGTATATATAATCATTACAAGTAGGGAACATTTTTAGGTTTCTAAAAGGAGTTGCTTATAAGGATGTGAAATACTGTTGTCACTGTAATATCAGAATATCTACCAGAATACTCGCATTTTTTAATATGCATGTATATATGTGTATATATATATACACTGAAAGATGAACTCCCCAAGTCAGTAGGTACCCAATTTGTTACTGGAGAAGAGTGGAGAAATAGCTAGAGAAAGAATGAAGAGGCTGAGCCAAAGCAAAAACAACACTCAGTAGTGGATGTGATTGGTGATAGAAGTAAAGTCTGATGCTGTAAAGAACAATATTGCATAGAAACATGAAATGTTAGGTTCATGAATCAAGGTCAAACAGGAGATGGCAATATCTCCTGTTTATGAATATCAACACTTTATGAAGCAGTGAACTAAAATGGACCAGAATGAGTGAATTTAATTCAGATGGCCATTGCATCTACTACTGTGGGCAAGAATCCCAGAGAAGAAATGGCATAGCCCTCATAGTCAATGAAAGAGTCCAAAATGAGTACTTGGGTCCAATCTCAGAAATGACAGAATGATCTCTGTTTATTTCTAGGGCAAGCCATTCAATATCACAGTAATCCAAGTCTATGCCCCAACCACTAATGCTGAAGAAGCTGAAGTTGAATGTTTCTATGAAGACCTACAAGACATTATAGAACTATCACCCAAAAAAGATGTCCTTTTCATCATAAGGGACTGGAATAAAAAGTAGGAAGTCAAGAGATACCTGGAATAACAGGCAAACTTGAACTTGGAGTACAAATGAAGCAGGGCAAAGGCTACCAGAGTTTTACCAAGAAAACCCACTGGTCATAGCAAACACTTTCTTCTAGCAACAACACAAGAGAAGACTCTACACATGGGCATCACCAGATAGTCAATACTGAGATCAGATTAATTATATTCTTTGCAGCCAAAGGTGGAGAAGCTCTATACAGTCAGCAAAAACAAGTCTGGGAGCTGACTGTGGCTCAGATCATAAACTCCTTATGGCCAAATTCAGACTTAAATTGAAGAAAGTAGGAAAAACCACTAGACCATTCAAGTGTCACCTAAATCAAGTCTCCTATAAGTAAAAGTGACAGTGGAAGTGACAAATAGATCCAAGGGATTAGATCTGATAGAGTGCCTGATGATCTATGGATGGAGGTTCATGACATTGTGCAGGAGGCAGTGATCAAGACCATCCCCAAGAAAAAGAAATGCAAAAAGGCAAAAGGATTGTCTGAGGAGGACTTACAAATAGCTGAGCAAAGAATAGAAGCTAAAGGTAAAGGAGAAAAGGAAAGATATACCCATCTGAAAGCAGAGTTCCAAAGAACAGCAAGGATAAATAAGAAAGCCTTCCTAAATGATAAATGCAAAGAAATAGAGGGAAAAAAATAGAATTGGAAAGATTGGAGATCTCTAAAGAAAATTCGAGATACCAAGGGAATATTTCATGCAAAGATGAGCTCAATAAAGGACAGAAATGGTATGGACATATCAGAAGCAGAAGAGGTGGCAAGAACATACAGAGGAACTATACAGAAAAGATCTTTATGACGCAGATAACCACGATGGTGTGATCACTCACCTAAAGCCAGACATCCTGGAATGTGAAGTCAAGTGGACCTTAGGAAGCATCACTATGAACAAAGAAAGTAGAGGTGATGGAATTCCAGTTGAGCTATTTCAAATCCTAAAAGATGATGCTGTAAAAGTGCTGCACTCAATATGCCAGCACATTTGGAAAACTCAGCAGTGGCCACAGGACTGGAAAAGGTCAGTTTTCATTCCAATGCTAAAGAAAGGCAAGACCAAAGAATATTCAAACTACCGCACAATTTCACTCATCTTACATGCTAGCAAACTAATGCTTAAAATTCTCCAAGCTAGGCTTCAACCGTATGTGTGCTGAGAACTTCCAGATGTTCAAGCTGGATTTAGAAAAGGCAGAGGAATCAGAGATCAAATTGCCAACATCCGTTGGATCATAGAAAGAGCAAGAGAATTCCAGAAATACATCATTTCTGCTTCACTAACTACACTAAAGGCTTTGACTGTGTGGATCACAACAAACGGTGGAAAACTCTTCAAGAGATGGGAATACCAGACCACCTCACCTACCTCCTGAGAAACCTGTATGCAGGTCAAGATGCAATAGTTAGAACTGGACATGGAACAACAGACTGGTTCTAAATAGGAAAAGGAGTATGTCAATGCTGTATATTGTCACCCTGCTTATTTAAATTCTATGCAGAGTACATCATGAGAAATGCTGGCTGGAAGAAGCACAAGATGGAATGAAGATTGCTGGCAGAAATATCAATAACCTCAGATATGCAGATGACAGCACCCTTATGGCAGAAAGTGAAAAAGAACTAAAGAGCCTCTTGATGAAAGTGAAAGAGGAAAGTGAAAAAGTTTGCTTAAAACTCAACATTCAAAAAATTGAAATCATTGCATCCAATCTCATCATTTCATGGCTAATAGACTGGCAAAGAGTGGAAACAGTGAGAGACTTTATTTTCTTGGGGTCCCAAATCACTGCAGATGATGACTGCAGCCATGAAATTAAAAGGCACTTGCTCCCTGTAAGAAAAGCTATGACAAACATAGACAGCTTATTAAAAAGCCGAGACATTACTTTGCCAACAAAGGTCCATCTACTCAAGGCTATGGTTTTTCCAGTAGTCATGTATGGATGTGAGAGTGGGACTATAATGAAAGCTGAGTGCTGAAGAATTGATGCTTTTGAACTGTGATGTTGGAGAAGACTCTTGAGAGCTCCTTGGACTGCAAGGATGTAAAAAACCAGTCAATCCTAAAGGAAATCAGTCCTGAATACTTATTGGAAGAACTGATGCTGCAGCTGAAACTCCAATACTTTGGCCACCTGATGTGAAGAACTGACTCACTGGAAAAGATCCTGATGCTGGGAAATATTGAAGGCAAGAGTAGAAGGGGATGACAGAGGATGAGATGGTTGGTTGGCATCACTGACTCAATGAACATGAATTTGAGTAAACTCTGAGAACTGGTGATGCCAGGAAAGCCTGGCATGCTGCAGTCCAAGCGATCACAAAGATTTGGAATGACTGAGCAACTGAACTGAATTGTATGTGTGTGTGTGTGTGTGTGTGTGCGCGCGCGCGCTAAGCTGCCTCAGTTGTGTCCAACTCTGTGCAACCCTATGGACTATAGCCCACCGGGCTCCTCTCTCCCTGGAATACTCCAGTCAAGAATACTGGACTGGGTAGTCATCCCCTTCTCCAATCTTCTCGACCCAGGGATTAAACAATCCCGTGTCTCTTATGTTTCCTGCATCGACAGATAGGTTCTTTACCACTAGCACTACCTGGGAAGCCCATAGGTGTGTATATATATGTTTAACTGCAGGACATTTAGAACTGTAAATTCGGATTTTAATTGAATGGAAATCTAAAAAGACTCCTTTAGCTGAAAGTGTTATATATTGGCCTAAAGCACTTAAACATGCTCTAGGAGATATATATATATCATTTCTTCTTATAGCAGCCTTCAGTCTGATTTTAAGGAAAAACAATTAAAAATGGCTCAGTAAACTCTGAAAGAATTCCATTTGATGGATGATTGCACCACTAAATAAGAAACCATTGCCTGTGAAATAGTCTAATTGAATTTCTGATGCCATGGATTAGCTTTATTATTTTTCAAAAGAAAACTACATTTAAGATAGACTGAAGCTTTAAAATGGTTATTAAGCTACCAAATAGTTTTGCTTTTTTGTATAGTGAACATAAAATATTTGGAAAACTAATAAAATGGTTGGGAACTCAATCTAATAAGAAAATACATTAAAATATTTTAAATGATAGATTAGTAGATTCTTAAATCACTTGTATTATGACAGACTGGAAACATTATCCTTAACCCTTTTCAGTATTTCAATAGAATCTGCTTCGAAAATTATTACTGGTTCACTTCCACTGCTATCACGCTACTGATTTTATTCTTGGCTACTATGAGACATAAAAGATATGAATTTCTTAAAGTATCAATTCTCAAAGTTTTAAAGAAAATTGTTACCACTTTCCAATGGAAATTGAACTCACTGATAACAGGGAATCAGTGATGAACAAAATGGTACAAAAGTTCATACACAATGGGTTTATTAAATGGTTTGTTTTTTGGTAGGATTTGTAGTATATAAAATCAAAGTATTTAGAATTATAGATTATTCTCTTGTAGTGACAAGGAAAGCACTTTCATTTTTAGATTAGTTTTCAGTTCAAAAGAAAGACCCTCATCTCTTCCTAGCAGGTTGTAGGCTGTGATTTTTCAAGTCACTAATTTAAAGGAACAGAAATAATTCCAGTGTCAGACTTGCTCAGTACTGAAAAAAAGAACGACAGGACTGAGATGGAAAGGCATGCTCTGTTCCAGGAGGACCGTGGCAGTTTGGGGAACATGACTGGAAAGCCCAGGATATAAGACTGCAAGCGAGTACATTATTAAATGGTCTTTAAACATTGATGGCCGAGAATGGTTTCCCTTCTATCCTGTGCTGATTTATTTCTGCATGTGTGGGTTTGGGGAAGAAGGGGGAGGCATTGAGCAGGGGAAGATGGAAGAGATGAGGAGAGGATAAAGAATCTCCAGGGAGACAATCAGATCATTGCTCAATAATAATTTTACCTTCTCTTTTTAAAATCATCATTTATATCTTTCATTTTTAAACTTATTTCAGAGGTAAATAAAATCAGAGTAAGCATTTTCCTCTAATGCCTGATTGGGAAATGCCTCTGAGTTTTCACCATAAAGTGAAGAAAAAATTGCTCGTGCTTTAAGGTAAATATTTTGTATCAAATGACAGAATCATTGTTTATGCAATCATATTATAACTTATTGGATGCTTATATTGTAGGCATTCTGCTTTGGTGCTTGAAATGTCCTTTGCAGTCTAGTTTACTAACAGTTTATGTACGTATTTTTAATATCATCAATGAATGCTGTTTTATTAAATATCTTTACTTGTTTCAAAATACTTAAAGCTTTATTTCAAGTTCCAGTATGTCATAACTTCCAGGAATGCATCTCATATTAGAAGTAATTAAAAGTGGTGTATGTAGATGCAAATATACATGAGTAATGCACAATTCCCACACAGAGAATACAGCTAGTAACACTATCACAGCTTTGCATAGTGATGAGAGATAACTGGTCTTATGGTAGTCTTTTTATGGTGATCATTTATCCTTATCCTTATTTCATAATATATAATTATTGAATCACTGTGTTAGACATCTGAAACTAATCTAATCAGTTCAGTTCAGTGCAGTCGCTCAGTTGTGTCCGACTCTCCGACCCCATGAACTGCAGCACGCCAGGCCTCCCTGTCCATCACCAACTCCCAGAGTTCACTCAGACTCACGTCCATTGAGTCAGTGATGCCATCCAGCCATCTCATCCTCTGTCATCCCCTTCTCCTCCTGCCCCCAATCCCTCCCAGCATCAAAGTCTTTTCCAATGAATCAACTCTTCGCATGAGGTGGCCAAAGTACTGGAGTTTCAGCTTTAGCATCAGTCCTTCCAAAGAAATCCCAGGGCTGATCTCCTTCAGAATGGACTGGTTGGATCTCCTTGCAGTCCAAGGGACTCTCAGGAGTCTTTTCCAACACCACAGTTCAAAAGCATCAATTCTTTGGTGCTCACCCTTCTTCACAGTCCAACTCTCACATCCATACATGACTACTAGAAAAACCATAGCCTTGACTAGACGGACCTTACTCGGCAAAGTAATGTCTCTGCTTTTGAATATGCTATCTAGGTTGGTCATAACTTTTCTTCCAAGGAATAAGCGTCTTTTAATTTCATGGCTGCAGTCACCATCTGCAGTGATTTTGGAGCCCCCCAAAATAAAGTCTGACACTGTTACCACTGTTTCCCCATCTATTTCCCATGAAGTGATGGGACCAGATGCCATGATCTTCGTTTTCTGAATGTTGAGCTTTAAGCCAACTTTTTCACTCTCCTCTTTCACTTTCATCAAGAGGCTTTTTAGTTCTTCTTCACTTTCTGCCATAAGGGTGGTGTCATCTGCATATCTGAGGTTATTGATATTTCTCCCGGCAATCTTGATTCCACCTTGTGTTTCTTCCAGTCCAGTGTTTCTCATGATGTACTCAGTTAAGAGTCTGCCTGCAATGTGGGCGATCCCTGGGTCAGGGGTTCCCCTGGAGAAGGAAATGGCAACCCATTCCAGTATTCTTGCCCGGAAAATCCCATGGGTGGAGAAGCTTGGTGGGCTGTAGTCCATGGGGTCACAGGAAGTGGGACACAGCTGAGTGACTGCCCCGTACACACCCGTTTCATGCACTTTTCAACCCCACCTCTGGCAAGCACCAATTTGTTCTCTGTGAATTGCATTTTTGTTTGTTTGTTTATATTATCAATATAACTGAGATAATAAGTATTTGTCATTCTCTGACTTATTTCACTTCGCGTAATTCCCTCAAGGTCCATTTATGTTGTCGTGAATGACAGCATTTCCTTCTTTCTCATGGCTGCATAATATTTCATTGAATACATATGCCACATTTTCTTTATCCACTTTCCATTGATGGACTCTTGCTTCCATGTCTTGGCTTTTGTAAATGATGTTTCACTGAACACCAATTTTATTTTAAATGATTGAACTCATATTTATAGGGGAGAAGGACATAATTTTCTTTTTCATGCAATTTTGTCAGATTTTTCTATCAGGGATTTTCTACTTTTGTATGGTTCACTGCGTAGGTTTTCATCTTTCCTATGTGCTGAAGTAATTTATATGGCAAAAGCATTATCTGCTCTTTGAAGGAAAAAAGAGCCTACCTATAAAACTGGGTCTAGTGGCTTTTGGGGAGACAATATTAGAACATCATTTTAATATTTTTGTCTTGTTTGCAAGAAGGCGAAGTAGTTTTTGCTTGAGGAGGCTTTATGAATAGGGGAGGAAAGAAGAGTGGCAAAGGCAAGGCAGAAAGAGAAATGTATACCCAACTGAATGCAGAGTTCCAGAGAATAGCAAGGAGAGGTAAGAAGGCCTTCTTAAATGAACAATGCAAAGAAATGGAGGGAAACAATAAAACAGGGAAGACTAGAGCGCTCTTCAAGAAAAGTAGAGATATCAAGGGAACATTTCATGGAAGTATGGGCATGATAAAGGAACAAAATAGCAAGGAGCTGACAGAAGCGGAAGAGATTAAGAAGAGGTAGCAAGAATATACAAAAAAAAAAAGGTCTTAATAACCTGGGTAATCATGGTGTTATAGTCACTCACCTAGAGCCAGACATCCTGGAGTGTAAAGTCAAGTGGGCCTTAGGAAATATAACTATGAACAAAGCTAGTGGGAGGAGTGATAGAATTTTAGCTGAGCTATTTAACACCCTAAAAGATGAGACTGTTAAAGTGCTGCACTCAATATGCTAGCAAATTTGGAAAATGGAACAGTGGCCACAGGACTAGAAAAGGTCAGTTTTCATTCCAGTCCCTAAGAAAGGCAATGCCAGAGAATGTTCAAATTACCACATAATTGCACTTATTTCACATGCTAGCAAGGTTATGCTCCAAATCCATCAACTTAGCCTTCAGCAATATGTGAACTGAAAACTTTCCAGTACAAGCTGGATTTTGAAGAGGCAGAGGAACAAGAGATCAAATATCCAGCATTTGTTGAATCATGGAGAAAGCAAGGGAGTCCTACTTCTGCTTCATTGACTACGATAAAGCCTTTGACTGCATGGATCACAACAGACTGTAAAAAATTCTTAAAGAGGTGGGAGTACTAGACCATCTTACCTGTCTCCTGAGAAACCTGTATGCAGGTCAAGAAGCAACAGTTAAAACCAGGCATGGAGCAACTGACTGGTTCAAAATTGGGAAAGAAGTACATCAAGGCTGTATATTGTCATCCGCTTATTTAACTTAACATGCAGAGTACAACATACAAACTGCTGGGCTGGATGAAGCACATACAGGAATCAAGATTGTCTGGGAAATTATCAACAAATTCAGATGTGAAGATGATACCACTCTAATGGCAGAAAGCAAAGAGGAACTAAAGAGCCTCTTGAGGAGGGAAAAAGAGGGGAGTGAAAAAGTGGCCTGAAATGCAGTGTGTAAAAAACTAAGATCATGACATCTGGTCCCATCACCTCATGGCAAATAGAAGGGGGAATCGTGGAAGCAGTAACAGATTTTCTTTTCTTGGGCTCCACAAGCACTGAGGATGGTGACTGCAGACTTGAAATTACAGGATGCTTGCTCCTTGGAAGAAAAGCTAAGACAGATCTAGACAATATATTAAAAAGCAGAGACATCATTTTGCTGACAAAGGTCTATCTAGTCAAAGATACAGTTTTTTTCCAGTAGTCATGTACAGATGTGAGAGTTGGACCATAGAGAAGGTTGAGTGCTGAAGAATCGATGCTTTCAAGTTGTAGTGCTGGGGAAGAATCTTGCATGTCCCTTGAACAGCAAGGAAACCAAACCAGTCAATCCTAAAGGAAATCAACACTGAATATTCATTGAGAGGACTGATGCTGAAGCCCCCATATTTCGGCCACCTGAAGTCAATAACCAACTCATTGAAAAAGATGCTGGTGCTGGGAAAGATTGAAGGTGAAAGGAGAAGGGGGCAACAGAGGATGAGATGGTTAGATACTGTCATCGACTCAGTGTGGAGAAGGAAATGGCAACCCACTCCAGTGTTCTTGCCAAGAGAATCCCAGGGACTGCAGAGCCTGGTGGGCTGCCGTCTATGGGATCACACAGAGTCGGACATGACTGAAGTGACTTAGCAGCAGCAGCAGCAGCAGCTGACTCAGTGGACATGAGCAAACTCTGGGAGATAGTGAAGCACAGAAGAGCCTGGCATGCTGCAGTCCATGGGGTTGCAATTAATCGGACACAAATTAGCAAATGAACAACAATAACATTATTACTGATACATCTTCTTGAAACAATTTTGGTAATTTCTGTTTTTCTAGAAAATTGTTCTGCTCAATGAAAAATTTCAAATTTATATTCTGCATTTGGCCAGAGACAGAGAAGAGGGAATTTTTAGAGTAAAAATGATAAGCCTGACTTAGAATTTGGGTATATTGCTTTTGCCAGTGGAGTTAAGTATTCTATGAGACTTTCTTTAAATTTAATACTCAATAAATTATTATCACCTCTGATTTATGAAAATTTGTAAAAATTTTTGTACTACAATATATATCATACCGTTGTGCAACTTGGCTTCCCTTCCCTCTCTTACTATATCAAGGGAATCTTTCCATGTAGAGCATGATTTCTTAAACTCGGCAATATGAACATCTGGGGCTTGATAATTCTTTGTTGCAGGAGGCTATTTGGTGATTATAGGATGTTTATTTGCACTTCTGTCTTCTACCTACTAGATGTCTGTAGCCCACTGGTTCAATGAACACAAGTTTGAGCCAGCTCTGGGAGATGGTGAAGGACAGGGAAGCCTGGCGTGCTGAAGTCCATGGAGTTGCAAAGTGTCAGAAATGACTGAGTGACTGAACTGAATGATACTGTAATTAGTTAATACCTACTGATGAAGCTTAATTTCTTTTCAGTTTTCTACTGTTACAAATATGTTGAAATCAATATTCTTTCACTATTTTGTAAGTATTTTTATGGGATAAATCCTAGTACTGGAATTTTGCACACAATTTTCACCTTAATATTGCCAAATACCACACAAAGAAGTTATTCTAATAACACTGTTATCAACCAAGTATTACATTGTTTTTTCCCTTATACTCTCTATGAAATAAATCATTAATCTTTCCAATTTAAATTAATTTTACTGCTTTAATTTGCATTTCTTTGCTTAATGTATGTTGATCAAACTTCTGCATCATTTCCTGTAATGTATCTGTTGTGTTTTTTGCCCCTTTTTATATTAGATTATTAATCCATTTATTTTTTATTTATAGGAATACTTTATGTGAGTGTTAATATGCTCATTTGTTGAATTTTCCTTCAGTTCATTGTCTGTTATTCTTATCAAATTTATTTTTGCATAAATAATTTTGCTTTTTATGTAGTCAAATTGATGTCAGTCTTTAATTACTTCTCTTGTTAGGAAAGACTATCCACACACTAAGATGATTAAAATATTTACTCTTTTTCTTCTAGCACATTTATTCTCCTATTATTTATATTTAAATTTTTGATCCCTCTGGAATTTGTGCTACAAACTGTTATATAAAATAAACTTATTTTTTTCCACAAATTGTTACTCCATTTTTTTCATAGTATTTATTTACTAGTTTGTCCTTTTCTTTCTATTTAAAATATTACCTTTATTATATACTTAATTCTCAAATAGCTATTCAGTCAGTTCAGTTTAGTCACTCAGTCATGTCCAGCTCTTTGTGACCCCGTGGACTGCAGCATGCCAGGCCTCCCTGTCCATCACCAACTCCCAGAGTTTACTCAAACTCATGTCCATTGCATTGGTGATGCCATCCAACCATCTCATCCTCTGTCGTCCCCTTCTCCTCCTGTCTTCAATCTTTCCCAGAATCAGGGTCTTTTCCAAAGAGTCAGTTCTTTGCATCAGGTGACCAAAGAATTAAAGCTTCAGCTTTAGCATCAGTCCTTCCAATGAATATTCAGGACTGATTTCCTTTAGGATGGTTTGATCTGCTTGCAGTCCAAGGGACTCTTGAGGGTATTCTCCTACACCACAGTTCAAAAGCATTAATTCTTTAGTGCTCGGCCTTCTTTATGGTCCAACTCTTATATACATACATGACTTCTGGAAAAACCATAGCTTTGACTAGACAGACCTTTGTTGGCAAAGTAACGTCTCTGCTTTTTAATATGCTGTCTAGGTTGGTCACAGCTTTTCTTCCAAGGAGGAAGCGTCTTTTAATTTCATGGCTGCAGTCACAATCTACAGTGATTTTGGAGCCCCTCAAAATAAAGTCTCTCACTGTTTCCACTGTTTCCTCATCTATTTGCCATGAAGTGATGGGACCAGAAGTCATGATCTTAGTTTTCTGAATGTTCAGGTTTAAGTGCACTGTTTCACTCTCCTCTTTCACTTTCATCAAGAGGCTCTTTAGTTCTTCTTTGTTTTCTGCCATAAGGGTGCTGTCATCTGCATATCTGAGGTTATTTATTATCTTCCACTTATTTGTCCATTTCAAATACCATACTGTTTTAATTCCTGAATCTTCAGAGTAAAATTTGGAATTTGGTAGAAAATTTGTCTTTTGTTTTTTTTTTTCCCCTAAATTGTTAGTTAAGAATATTTTTGCACATTTATTCTTCTAAGAAATTTGTGATCAATTTTTTATATTCCATGGAAAATTTGTTGGAATTTTATTCAGACTATATATATTGTTTGGGGGATAATTGAAAGTTGCAATATCCCCCGCCCTTCCATTATCATGGTTTATCTCCCCATTTGTTCAGCTCTTTAATAAAACCTTTAGTAGAATTTTTCTTCAGTAGTTTTGTTCAGTTGGTTGGATCTCTCTCAGGTTACTTTCTCTAAATGACTGGTTATTTTCAGTTTTGCATTTATTTTTGTGATGATTATAACAGGCAGCTGATATTTATATGCTCACCTCAAATACTGACCCTTTGCTGGAGCATGCACAGTAGGCACCGTTGTAGTTGGTTAAGTGCTGCTTCTTGGTGAGCTTCCCTCTAGTGTGTGTGGGAGGTCCCCCGTACAGGTCCTGTACAGTTGGGTGTGTATTTCACTCCTGGGGGAGCTGGCTTGGGCTCTAACTAGAAGTAGACTAGCCAAGCGCCCCTTCCCTTTGTTTAGACTTGGGCAGTATCAACAGTGCTCAGCATTCTGGCCTAGGGCAGATGCTATAGGCCACTTCTGTATCTGCTGGGCAGAAGATGGATTGTGGGATCCAGCTGTCAAAGGCAGTCCTGTACTTAATTACCTTTAATGGTGCTTCACTGCCCATCTGGCTTCTGTTCCTGCCAATTCTGAGCCTGGAGCTTTCCTGGAAGGAATAACCTCTACTTCTGCTGAAGGCTTGCCCTGTGCTTACTTTGCATTTTGGTTTTCTCTGCTCTGGTTTATCTGCAACTATAATCTGTTGTGCTTTTTATCTTTCAGAAAGCCATCCATATTTGTGATAAAAACAATTCTTACTTTCATAATTGTTGTGTTTTATCTTTATTAGTATGGATTTACTGCCTTTTAAATGTAAATTTTATGTGTATGTATAGTTGGGGAGGGAGAATTCAAATCATAAATTTGGAATTAAAAAAAATCTGTTTTCTAATAAGCTACATTTCCTAACAGGAAAGTGATTTTAGTAGAATATGTAAGTAACTAGGCATATTTCTTGATGTTATTTTTATTTCTAATGACTTTTATAGTTCAATCTTTTGTATTTTTGGAGTTGCTTTCTGTTAATTTAGTTACCTGGATCTATAGACTCCAGACTGTCTTCTTCTCAAGAGCATTTTCTTCTGAAACTACTTCTGTCTCATCTATTCTGTTGCCCCTGTCTGGGGAAAAAAAAAAAAAAAATATATATATATATATATATACACACACATATATATACACACATATATATATACATACACACACATATAAATGCATACCTATATTTTATATCTTTTATTCTCTTGTTATTTTGAACTCTTTTCATATTCTGAGTTCTGGGTACACAGCAGACATTTATTGAAAATAATGTGTGTAGTAGCTACCACAGCAATTTTTCCAAGCAGCAACTCATGCAAAATCTTGACTATTTTTCAAAATCAATAAAATCCTAAACATGTAGGTAACTGATTGCTAGGTAATTTGAAAATATCACAGTAATACTTTTTAATATTATTGTTTTATTTCTCTTTTCCATCATAGTCACTTAAAAATAATGTGTTGTTTCAATTTTTCAGTCTTCTAGGTTTTCTCAAAAGGATGCAAGAGAATATTTATTAAATGGTCACTCATAACGTTTTCCAGAAGAGAAAAAACAGGGCAGAGCAAACCCGTCTCTCCTTCAGTCCCACCATTGCATGAATTTCTGCCAGACCAAACTGTGTATATATAAAGTACTTTACTAGGGTTCGACATACTCAAAAGGGTATTGCATGGTAGGAGAGTCCACAGTTGATGTATTAACTGGACTAAATGTTTCTTTTTGGAGAATGTTATTTATTGCTTTTAGCCTGTGCTGTGTCTTCGCTGCATATGGGCTTTCTCTAGCTGTGGTGAGTGGGGCTACGTGCTAGCTGTGGTGCGTAAGCTACTCAATACAGTGGCTTCTCTTGTTGCTGAGCATGAACTTCAGGGCGTGCGGGCTTCAGTAGTTGCGGCACATTGTCATTGTTGCTCTGCAGCATGTGGAATCTTCCCAGATCAGGGAATCTAACCCATGTCCCCTCCATTTTGCCGATGAATTATTAACCACTGAGCCACCCGAGAAATCCCCAAATGTTTCTTTTTATTGTAAAAGGGAACATATTCTTAGACTTTTGGCTTTCATATGCTCAGTGTTGCTTGCATATTTTTACTATCACTGACCTCACTTCTTTTGTATGTGACCCTCTGCTGTAATACACAGGCTTCTCAGTTAAACAACTTTAACATCCCTGAGGAAATACTAAGCTATTCCAAGGAAGCCTTTATGCTTTGATGTTTCCCGGCCGTGAGGAGCAATCCCACGTCCAAGGAGCAGCGGAAAACATCTATTTCTGCTTTATTGAATATGCCAAAGTCTTTGAGTGTGTGGATCACAATAAACTGTGGAAAATTCTGAGAGAGATGGGAATACCAGAACACCTGACCTGCCTCTTGAGAAACCTGTATGCAGGTCAGGAAGCAACAGTCAGAACTGGACATGGAACAACAGACTGATTCCAAATAGGAAAAGGAGTACGCCAAGGCTGTATATTGTCACCCTGCTTATTTAAGTTATATGCCGAGTATATCAAATGCTGGGCTGGATGAAGCACAAGCTGGAATCAAGATTGCTGGGAGAAATATCTATAACCTCAGATATGCAGATGACACCAACCTTATGGCAGAAAGTGAAGAGGAACTAAAAAGCCTCTTGTTGAAAGTGAAAGAGGACAGCGAAAAAGTTGGCTTAAAGCTCAACATTCAGAAACGAATATCATGGCATCTGGTTCTATCACTTCATGGGAAATAGATGGGAAAACAGTGGTAACAGTGTCAGACTATTTTTCTGGGCTCCAAAATCACTGCAGATGGTGATTTCAGCCATGAAATTAAAAGATGCTTACTCCTTGGAAGGAAAGTTATGACCAACCTAGATAGTATATTCAAAAGCAGAGACATTACTTTGCCAACAAAGGTCCATCTAGTCAAGGCTATGGTTTTTCCTGTGGTCATGTATGGATGTGAGGGTTGGACTGTGAAGGAAGCTGAGTGCTGAAGAATTGATGCTTTTGAACTGTGGTGTTGGAGAAGACTCTTGAGAGTCCCTTGGACTGCAAGGAGATGCAATCAGTCCATTCTAAAGGACTGGGATTTCTTTGGAAGGAATGATGCTAAAGCTGAAACTCCAATACTTTGGCCACCTCATGCAAAGTGTTGACTCATTGGAAAAGACCCTGATGCTGGGAGGGATTGGGGTCAGGAGAAGAAGGGGACGACAGGATGAGATGGCTGGATGGTATCACCGACTCAATGGACATGAGTTTGAGTAAACTCTGGGAGTTGGTGATGGACAGGGAGGCCTGGTGTGCTGTGATTCATGGGGTCCTGAAGAGTCAGACATGACTGAGTGACTGAACTGAATTGAAAGAGCACAGAGTGAGCATAGGTGTTCATCTCTGGGGCTTGTGACCAGGGGCTCCAGTTCCAGGAGAAAGAGTATATTCTCTTTATCTAGTCAGTTCTACTTTATCCTCTCTGTTAATGAGTGTATTAGTCAAAGTCCAGTTAGTATATGACTCTTTGCAACCCCATGGACTGTAGCATGCGAGGCTTCCCTGTCCTTCACTATCTCCTGGAGTTGTTCAAACTCATGTCGATTGAGTGAATGATGCCATCCAACCATCTCATTCTCTGTCACCACCGTTTCCTCCTGCCCTCAATCTTTCCCAGCATCAGGGTCTTTTCCAGTGAGTTGGCTCTTCAGATCAGGTGGCCAAAATATTAGAGCTTCAGGATTAGTCCTTCCAATAATTATTTAGGGTTGATTTCTTTAGAATTGACTGGTTTGATCTCCTTGCTGTCCAGGGGATTCTCAAGAGTCTTCTCTAGCACCACAGCTCCTGGAGTAAACTCAAACTCATGTCCATTGAGTCGGTGATACCATCTAACCATCTCATGCTCTGTCGTCTCCTTCTCCTCCTGCCTTTAATCTTTCCCAACATCAGAGTGTTTTCAAATGAATCAGCTGTTTGCATCAGGTGGCCAAAATATTGGAGTTTCAGCTTTAACATCAGTCCTTCCAATGAACACCCAGGACTGGTTTCCTTTAGGATTGACTCATTGGATCTCCTTGCAGCTCAAGGGACTCTCAAGAGTCTTCTCCAACACTGCAGTTCAAAAGCATCAATTCTTCAGCACTCAGCCTTTTTTATGGTCCAATTCTCACATCCATACATGACTACTGGAAAAACTACAGCTTTGACTAGATGGACCTTTGTTGCCAAAGAGATGTCTTTGCTTTTTAATATGTTGTCTAGGTTTGTCATAGCGTTTCTTCCAAGCTTTTCTTTTCGTTTCATGGCTTCAGTCAGTGTCCACAGTGATTTCTTAGCTCAAGAGAATAAAGTCTGTCACTATTTCCATTTTTTTCCCCATTATTTTTCATGAAGAGATGGGACTGGATGCCATGATCTTCGTTGTTTGAATGTTGAGTTTTAAGTCAGGTTTTCACTCTCTTTCACCTTCATCAAGAGGCTCTTTAATTCTTCTTTGCTTTCTTCCTTTAGGGTGGTGTCATCTGCATATCTGAGGTTAATATTTCTCATGGCAATCTTGATTTCAGCTTGTGTTTCATCCAGCTTACCATATTGCATGATGTACTCTGCATATAAGTTCAATAAGCAGGGTGACAATATACAGCCTTGATGTACTCTTTTCCCAGTTTTGAACCAGTTCATTGTTCTATGTCTGTTTCTAACATGTTACTTCTTGATCTACATACAGGTTTCTCAGGAGATAGGTAGAGTAGTTGGGTATTCTAATTTCTTTAAGGATTTTCCTCAGTTTGTTGTGATCTATACAGACAAAGGATTAAGCATAGTCAACTAAGCAGAAGTAGATATTTTTCTGGAATTCTCTTGATTTTTCTATGATCCATTAATGTTGGCAATTCGACCTCTGGTTCCTGTGCCTTTTCTAAATCCAGCCTGTTCATCTGGAAGTTCTTGGTTCATGTATGGTTGAAGTCTAGCTTGAGGGATTTTGAGCATTACCTTGCTAGCATGAGAAATGAGCACAATTGTGCAGCTGTTGGAACATTCTTTGGCATTTCCCTTTTTTTGGATTGGAATGAAAACTGACCTTTTCCAGTCCTGTGGCTGCTGCTGAGTTTCCCAAATTTGCTGATATATTGGTGTAGCACTTTCACGTCATCAACTTTTAGGATGTTAAATAGCTCAGCTGGAATTCCATCACCTCACTAGCTTTGTTGGTAGTGATGCTTCCTAGCGCCCGCTTGACTTCACACTCCAGAATGTCAGGCTCTAGGTGAGTAATCACACTGTCAGGATTATATGGGTCATTAAGACCATTTTTTATACAGTTCTTATGTGTATTCTTGCCACTTCTTCTTAATATCTTCTTCTTCTGTTAGGCCCACACCTTTTCTGTCCTTTATTGTGTCCATTTTTTGCATGAAATTTTCCCTTTGGTATCTCTAATTTTCTTGAAGAGATCTCTAGACTTTTCCATTCTATTGTTTTCCTATGTTCTTTGCATTGTTCACTTAAGAAGGCTTTCTTATATGGAATGAGTGAGGTAATGAAGAGATAAGAACTTCATGAAGCGACTGTTACCCTAGAGAAGAGGAGTGGAAGAGTGTGAGGTTAATGAGACTCTGAAGGTTGATGTTGGGGTCCCCCAGAGCTGATACCCAGACCTGCAGATGGGAGCTGCTGCCCGGTGCTGGCATCTCTGAGGGAGTGCACTGAAGCCAGCTCTGGGAGTGAGTGGATAAAGATGCTGCTGCTGCTATTAGGAACCATGGCTGGGCAACGCTGATGGGAATGAAGATGGCAAGTAGGAAGGAGAAAGTTCTTTGCTCTTCCTCCAGCTCACGGTCTCCCTGTAGTGACCTCTGTTGGCAGAAACTAACAGGAAGCCGCTGGGACAGGAGGGCTGTCTACAGAGTCCCAGTCCCAGCATCATACAGCTGGGCAGAGAAGGGAGGGTTTGGAGGTGGAACAGTAGTGATGTTAGTGAGGGTTTATCATGATGTGAGGCACCTTGCATTCGTCAGAGACACACAAGCTAGTCTTGGCTTGTGGAAATCACATTTTGGTGCAAGGATGGTTGACAAATAGAGCGGTGGAGCAGATAGGGTCCTGAAATGGAAGGGTGGTACATACATGGTGACATGATTTGATAAAAGTGCCTTGCCTTAAGTGGACAAATGATTACTTTTCAATAAGTGGTGCTGGAGAAAGTAGCATCTATTTGGGGAAAAATGAATCTTAAATTGACCTCACCATAAAAATTAATTCAAGGTGGGACATAGATCTGAGTATGATTGGTAAAATAATAAAGCCTTTAGAATGTAACAAAGGAAAATTACCATGGATTAGGCAAGATTACTTCAATAAGACCCCCCAAACACACTAAGCTATAAAAGAAGAGAGAAGAAGATATATTAAACTTCATTAAATGTAAGAACTTCTGTTCATCAGAAGATATCATTAAGAAAGTGGGCAAGCCTCACATTGAGTAAAGACATTCATTATGTACACACACACATATATATATATATATATATATATATTTATATATATATATACACACACACACACACCCTCAAACCTGACAAAGGACTCATATCCAGCATGTATAGATATTAAGCATCAGTAAATCAATAAAGGTAAAGCATATAACTCAAGTGAATGCCCCAATGAGAGAATAGAACAAAACCATAGAATGTCTGTAAGTAAAATACTGAAAACATTAGGGGATAACAGAGCAGCCGGAGTTGCTGAGGGGAGTGTAAACTGGTTCAGTTACTTTGGAAAACTTAGTTGGCATCTGTTAAAGCCAAACATACTCCAATCTTGTGACACAGCAATTCTATTTTCACATATATTTCCAAGAAAAATGAGCATCTGTATTTACCAAAAGGCCCTGGTTACCAAACGGCTCAGAGGTTTACCAAAAGGCTCAGAGGTTAAAGTATCTGCCTGGAATGCAGGAGACCCAGTTTCGATCCCTGGGTTGAGAAGATCCTCTGGAGAAGGAAATGACAACCCACTCCAGTACTCTTGCCTGGAGAATCCCATGGAGGGAGGAGCCTGGTAGGCTATAGTCCATGGAGTCGCAAAGAGTAGGACATGATTGAGCAACTTGACTTTCACTTTCACTTTCACGCCAAACATATTCCAATCTTGTGACACAGCAATTCTATTTCCACGTATATTTCCAAGCAAAATGAGCATCTGTATTTACCAAAAGGCATATAAAATGTTTTTTGAAGCTTTAGTTAGCCCCAACCTGGAAAGAACACAAATGTCGCATGGTAGGAGAATGTAGGAGCAAGCTGTAGTATAATGTATTTATGAAGTGGACTACTGCTATGCAGCCGTGGAAAGAGGGGAGGCATAAGCACAGAAACATGGCTCAGTCTCAGAAGCATTCTTTCAGACTCGTGAAACCAGGCAAGAACGTGTACACCCTGTGTGATTCCATATATGTGAAGTTAAAGGCAGATAAAAATAATCAATGATGATTAAAGTCAGTGTAGAGGGTGTCAGTGTAGAGGTGAGTATTGCACTGGGAAGAGGTGCAGGGAATTTTCTGGAGTGACATAAATGCCTATATCTTGATCTGGGTGATGCATACACAGGTAAAAAGTAAATAAAGTAAACATTTACTTAGCTATAGAGTTAATAATGTACACTTAACAGTATGAAAATCATACATCAAAAAAAGAAAGACTCTAAAAAGGGAAAGAATATTTCTTTTGTTAGCACGTTCCTGGCTTTGTGTGTTTGGAGTGATAGATTTCCATGATCGTGCTTTGGAGTATTTGGCTCTTTTCTGTCCGAAGAAAAGCATAGCATCACACAACAAAACAGAAATCTTAACAGCTCTTGGGTTGACCTTTTTGTATCCTGCTAGGAGTGGCATCATTTTCAAATTGAATTCTTTGATTTTAGGATACCTTCTGAGAGAGACCAAGGGGATGGGGAGTTTGTTCATCACACCCTGTATAGAAAGATGTAAAAGGCTCACTTACAAAGACTTCACAGCCCATGGAGAATCAAGTGCAGAGAGCACCCTGGAGACATAAGGGGAAAGCCATGAAGTGGTACAGAGAGCAGTGCTAAAGGGCTCAGGTGTGTAGTGAGATAACCTTGCACAGAAAGCTCTTGACAAGCATTAGCTAGTGATGCAAATCTTAGGCTTTTAATAAAGCCAATAAATAGCATATCTGAGCAGCTGGTGAAGACTTGTCTGCCTCTTCTAAAATCTTTGAGTGTGTTAGAGTGTGCATGTGTATGTACTCAAATGTACACTCTGAGAAGAGAACTCTCTTTGTATTAAGTCGTTGACCTTTCCCTATGAGAGATCACTTCTGTTGTGATAAACAGCCTGTTTGTATGTATGCCTAACGCTTGTCAGCAAGGAGCCCAGTGGAGTCAAGCCCTTTTGTTGAAGAAGTCATGGGCATTCTGCCAGAGAAAGTCAGGCACTCTGGGGAAAAGTTGATTGTAACTGAAGTGTAATTAAAGAAGCGACAAGACCGGAATGACCATCATTTGGAAGTGAGGGGAAAATCCAAGAAGGAGCGAATGAAGACTAATGGTGTAATGCTAACCCAAAGCTACGTTTCTAGCATTGCCTGAATAATACATAAACTTGTAATTAAGATTTAAGATGATCCCCTGTGGGAAATGTACTTTTGGGCCAGAAGAATTCAATATTTCTTGTACCCATTAAAGGCAAAATGATAAATCATCTCTTTCATTCTCTGTTGGAAGTAGGAGCATGGTAACTTAAATCACAAAGAAAGTGCTGATGTGTTTAGAAGGAAGAACAAGTCTGGGGTGGTGCCAGGAGGATGGAAACTTGGAGAGTCTCATCAGCTAAATGTGGCAAAACTCAGAAGAGTTATGACTTTTTGGTGTAGGCATGGGGTGCAAGGTAAGGGTAGAATTGGCTTGAAATTTGAACTTTTAGGAGTTTTTCTTTTGAGAAGTTGATATGAAGTGAAGTGAAAGACGCTTAGTCATGTCCGACTCTCTGTTACCCCTTGTACTGCACTGCCAGGCTCCTCTGTCCATGGAATTCTCCAGGCTAGAATACTGGAGTGGGTTGCCAACTCCAGGGGAGAAGTTGATATAAAGAGTTTCTAGTCTGCCACTCTGTTGGAGAAGGAAATGTCAAACCACTCCAGTATTCTTGCCTAGAGAATCCCGTGGACAGAAGAGCCTGCTGGGCTGCTTTCCATGGGGTCGCACAGAGTCAGACATGACTGAAGCGACTTAGCATGCATACATGCATTGAAGAAGGAAATGGCAATGCACTCCAGTGTTCTTGCCTGGAGAATCCCAGGGACAGAGGAGCCTGGTGGGCTGCTGTCTATGGGGTCACACAGAGTTGGACATGACTGAAGTGACTTAGCAGCCGCAGCAGTCTGCCACTCTGTATTTGTTCGACTGAGGTTTTCAGTTTGAGATCTTTGCAGAGAAAGTGTGAAACCGTCTTGATGGTTGGATGACATTGCCAACTAAATGGGAATGAGTTTGCACAAACTCAGGGAGCTGGTGAAAGACAGGGAGGGCTGGCATACTGTAGTCCATGGGTTTGCAAAGAGTTGGACATTACTGAGTGACTGAACAACAATCTTGATTACATTTTGTGAAATATTCATGTGTGGTCCTTGGATAGATGCCAGTTCACATCAGTCAGGAAGGTGCAGGGAGAAATACAGAGAAATAGAAACTGGAGTTGTAAAGGTGAAGAGCTCACTTGCTTCTTTTTATGCACAGGAAACCAGGGTAAATTGTCCAAAGTCCCACGGCCACTTTTCAGTAGGGCTAGAACTTGGATGCAAATTTCCTGACTCAGCACCTAAGATTCTGTTCATTTTCCACAAAGGGGTGATTTCCACCAGAGACACTGCTCAGTGTAGGAGTCATCATTTTGTCATCAGAAGGCATTTTCTGATATGTTGTTGCCTTCTAATCGGTGGTGATACTGTTCATGGATGGAGAGAATCATAGAAACTTTTTAAACTTTTAGGTTACAGGATTAAGGGCTAGATCTCAGGCAAGAATACTGGAGTGGGTTGCCATGCCCTCCTCCAGGGGATCTTCCCAACCCAGATGATGATGCCAGAGGATGATCCTAGGGGTCAAACCCCCATTTCTCATGTCTGCCTGCATTGGCAGGTGGATTCTTTACCATCAGCACCACCTGGGAAGCCCTGAAAATGACTTTTGCTCTTTTGAAATTATGGTTTGGCTGCATTTAACGTTTTGGAATGATGGCTCATTTTTCTCAGTACTTGGAAGATGTTGAATTGTTTTCTTCTGTTGTTGTCATTGAGAAGTCTGTTGTCAGTCTAATAATTAGTGTCCCTTGATAAATAATTGATTACTTTACTCTGGCCTTTTCACTTTTTGTTGTTTTCTTGTAGTTTCAGGCTGAGGGCTGATGTATATAGATTTAGCTGTATTAATTCTATTTGAGACTCATTAGAGTTCCTGTAACTAAGGATTCTTTCATCAGCTGTGAAAAAGTCACAGCTGTTATCTTTTTCAATATTGCCTCTTTCCTGTTTCCTCCTTTCCCTCCTGCCGGCCTCTTTAAAGATACATGCTGGGCCTTCTCATTCTCTCTCCTGCTCTCCTGAAGCTCACTTTCATGGTTTGCATCTCTATTTATATTGGTTTCATCCTTAATTCTTTCTTCACATCCATCTTCCTCTTCAGATTTTGAATCTGCCGCTCTACCTATGCATTATGTATTCATTTCCTAAAGTTCTGTTACTTCAACAAATAGGTTTGCCCTTTAGATGGTTAAAATGTTCTCTTCCTGATCCAGTCTTTCTCAAAAGTGGATCCCTTTGAGGATGCCCTCTTTGTGTGGAGTCTGTTTCAGCACCCTGACTTTCCCAAGCTAAAGTTCATCACTGTATGGCTCTTAATATACTAATCCTTCTAGAACCACCCCTCATTCTCTATTTCCTGATATCAACAAAGCTTTAGCTTCATTTACCATTTCAGCATCTACTGAATTTCAGTTTTTTAGTTTTCCTCTTCATTTTGGAGCTTTTCTTTTACTTTTAGGTCCTCGGTCATGTGTTTAAATGGAACGTTTTTATCATGCTCCTATGGATGCTTTGGATGGAAGGGTTTTTAAGGTTATTCAGATCAGGGTTTCTTAAATTTAATATTCATATATATCACCTGGAAACCATGTTAAAATGCCAGCTCTATTTCAGTAGATCTGGGAGAGGGCCTGAGATTTTGCATTTCTCACAGATTCTCAGTTGATGGTATTGTTTCTGCTCCATGGACACCATCTTAGTAGAAGTATCCTAAATCATATGCTTTTCTAAACAGAAACCCATGAAAATTTTATCTCTTTTCCCAAGAGGCAAAGGACTAGAAGATAGAGAAAAAAAAAAATCTAATTGTTTTGTTAGTTAGACTTGTTTGCCTGCAAGTTGTATCATACAAACACTAGAGAATCTCTTGGGATCCTAGAACAGAAACTTTTTTTTGTCTGCAGAATGACTGGAAACAGGAACTTAAATGTGATCTACTTTGTCTGTTTCCTGCATTATTATGTTTTCTCTCTCTCTTATGTTCCTTGTTACATGGAGCGCATCAGCCATAGAAGAACTTTCTCCTCTCCTGTATCTCTCAGGATCAAAGAAGTAGTATACCATGCTGGACAAAGGAATGGCTTACTGAACTAAACCGTCTGGTTTGAGTTATGACTTTGCCATTTACCAGCTGTTTAAGGTTGGGCGAGTAACTTAACCTCTGTGACCCTTAGTACTCTTATGTGTAAAATGGGAGTATTAACAGCTCCTACAGAATGGGATTAAATGAGTTATTATATAGACAGTTCTTAGAATAGCCATTGAAATAGAGTAAGCATGCAACAAATGTTGTAATTTTTATATTTTCTTCTGCTTTACTTGTTATTTGTCTTCTGAAAAATGACTCACTGGTTCAACTTGGATTTGATACACAGACTTGGACCTATCAGAGGTGGCCAGGAGTTATGATATGCGTTATATTCTATGAAATAGCTTATCTTGCAGTAGTCATGTGATTGAAAGTGGTGGCCATTCTTTGTAAAGAGGAGGGTTTGATCTTATGGACTATTGGTAGAGCTCAGCCAGTGGTTCACAATACAGTGCTTGTGAACTAATTTAAACAAGTATCTTATTTCTTCTAGGTAAATTATATTAATTACATAACCCATCATTTTAAAAGCAATTAGGAACTAGTTACTAGAAACTGAGAATCATTATTGATTTGTTATTGTTCAGATACTCAGTAGTGCCCAGCTCTTTGTAGCCCCATGCTGGGCTTCCCTGTTCTTCACTATCTCCCGGAGCTTGCTCAAGCTCATGTCCATTGAGTAGGTAATTCCATCCAACCATCTCATGTTCTGTCGTTCCCTTCTTTTCCAGTCTTCAGTCTTTCGTAGCATCTGGGTCTTTTCTAAAGAGCCATCTCTTTGCATCAGGTGGCCAAAGTATTGGAGCTTCAGCTTCAGCATCAGTCTTCCAATGAATATTCAGGATTGATTTCCTTTAGGATTGACTGGTTTGATGTCCTTGCAGTTCAAGGGACTCTCAAGAGTCTTCTCCAACACCACAGTTCAAAAGCATCTATTCTTTGGTGCTCGGCCTTCTTTATGGTCCAACTCTTATATCTATCTGAGACTTCTGGAAAAACCATAGCTTTGACTATATGGCATTTTGTTGGCAAAATAATGTCTTTTAATATGCTGTCTAGGTTGGTCACAACTTTTCTTCCAAGGAGCAAGCATCTTTTAATTTCATGGCTGCAGTCACCATCTACAGTGATTTTGGAGCCCCCCAAAATAAAGTCTGACACTCTTTCCATTGTTTCCCCATCTATTTGCCATGAAGTGATGGGACCGGATGCCATGATCTTCGTTTTTTGAATGTTGAGCTTTAAGCCAACTTTTTCACTCTCCTCTTTTACTTTCATCAGGAGGCTCTTTAGTTCTTCTTCACTTTTTGCCATAAGGGTGGTGTCATCTGCATATCTGAGGTTATTGATATTTCTCCCAGCAATCTTGATTCCAGCTTGTGCTTCATCCAGCCTGGCATTTTGCATGATGTACTCTGCATATAAGTTAAATAAGCAGGGTAACAATATACAGCCTTGATGTGCTCCTTTCCCAATTTGTGTGAAAGTCTGTCCTTGGAAGTCTGTCAATGGAAGTCTGTCCTTCCATGTCCAGTTCTAACTGTTGCTTCTTGACCTGCATACAGGTTTCTCAGCAGGCAGTAAGGTGGTCCAGTATTCCCAGCTCTTGAATAATTTTCCATAGTATGTTGTGATCCACACAGTGAAAGCCTTTAGTGTAGTCAATGAAGCAAAAATGATGTATTTCTGGAATTCTCTTTCTTTTCTATGATCCAATGGATGTTGGCAATTTGATTTCTGGTTCCTTTGCCTTTTCTAAATCCAGCTTAAACATCTGAAAGTTCTTGGTTCATGTACTGTTGAAGCCTGGCTTGGAGAATTTTGAACATTACTTTGCTAACATGTGAAATGAGTGCAATTATGTGATAGTTTGAACATTGGCATTGTCTTTCTTTGGCATTAGAATGAAAATATTTTATTTTTATAATTTAAACTGGCGTGTTTCTCAGGGCTAGTTTATATGACATCATAGTTGTGGTCCATGTATATTTCCAGAGGGTGTTATTCATATGACTCCAGTATGGATGGTCACCTGGACGTCTGCAAAAACTCTGGCATTTCTACAGTTGACTCAGCATGATTTTTCAATATTCTTTAAGAAACTTGAGTCTCATAATGTTTAGCACAGTTGCAAAGGTCCTGTTGCAGAGTGCAAATGCAAACAATTGGATTTTTAAATTTTTTAAGGAAGGACTTTTTTATCAAGGCACCTATCAGTTACCAGTGTGGTCTTGAGTGGTTCACTGCTTTGTATCACTCTTATTCTAGATTTCAAATTATAAATAATTTTTAGCTTATCTTTGTACATCAGTTAAAATTTTCTGTGGATTTATTGGTTAACCTTAAGTTTGTGTTGATACAATAATTTTCTAAAAACTAGGTATTTAAATATGAATATAATTCAGATATAAATCACCCATAGTCCTATTGCTAATGTAAATTTGTATGTAATTTTCCTAAACTCTATATTCACTCTTATTACTGGCTTCATTTGCCACTTATACATGGAAATAACTGAAGCCAAAGGGCTGTGGTTTCTCTTTAACTGCTAACATGGGGCTTGATGAGAAAGTTGGAGAACCTTGCATTGGAGAGAGTGTTATGGATTGAACTGTGTCTCCTTCAAAATGTTAAAGTCTTAATCCCCAGTGCCTGTGAATGTGACCTTATTTGGAAATAGGGACTTTACAGATGATCAAGTTAAGATGAAGTCATTAGACTGGACCCTAAACCAATGTCCTTATGAAAAGGAAAAATTTAGACACAGAGACAGACACATACAGGGAGAATGTCATGTGAAGTTGAAATAAGAGATCAAAGTGCTGCGTCCGTAGGTAAAGATGCCAGTGATTGTCAGCAAGCCACCAGAAGCTAGGAGAGAGGCAGGCCAGGTTCTTTTTCATAGCCCTCCCAGGGCTCCAGCCCTGCTGAAACCTTGATTTTATACATCTAGCCTCTAGGACTGTGAGAAAATATATGTATTCTTAGTCTGTGGTGTGTGTTACAGCATCCCTAGGAAACCGATACAGAAAGGAAGCTGGGTAAACAGGAATATAGATAGATAGGAGATATGTAGATAAGTGCATGGGGAGATGAGTGAATGGATGGAAGGATGGATAAATTGATAGGTAGTTAGGCAGATAGATGATACACAGATAGGTAGATGAGGAAGAAATCAGGAGAGATGAGGAAGGTGAGGCCATGTTCTATAAGATAAAAATGAATGCTAAGACTGTATCATTAGCTATGAGCTGTGGAGTTGTTTGCAAAGTCTGTTGCAAGTCATCCAACTTGCACGCAAAGCAGGAAAATCACAGTGGCCCTTGATACCAAAAAGACATCTTGTCTGACTTTATTCTGTTAGGGAGCTCATGTCTAGTGGTCCAGAAGTTCAGTCAGACCATTTGGACATGTTGAGTGGCAGTTTCTGGCTGGGTGTGAGAACAGCAGATGGTTTCCATTTTCTCAGCAATATTAAGAGTTTGCTACTAAAACATGCTGAACTGGGCTGTCACTGGTTCTGGTTGCTGATGAGACTGACCGTTCAAGTGCTGCTTTTTGGTATGTGCTCAAGAGCAGGAATGGCCAGTGTTGGAGTAGCAGTGGGAAAGAACGGGTTGTGAGGATAGAAACCTATTCTTTCCAAGCAGGTTGGCTGTCACAAGACTTTATAAAGCTGGCAGCTCCTGGGGTTGGGATTGCTGCTCTCCTATGAGGGGGAAGAGGCAGTACTGGGACTCTCTCTGTTGTTTCAGTTCAGTTCAGTCGCTCAGTTGTGTCCGACTCTTTGCGACCCCATGAATCGCAGCACGCCAGGCCTCCCTGTCCATCACCAACTCCCAGAGTTCATCTCTGGGGGCTTCTTGAAATTTCTAGAGAGTTTGGTTGAGTCTATCTTAAGCAGAGAGCTAACCTGCTTTAGGAAGTTAAATAGAGAAAAAAGTGCAAGGTCTCCAGCCTAGGTTTTCCATCTCACTTAGGTACTGGAATACCTCACTGAAATTGTTCCAAATCTCATTGATCCCTGTTCCAACATTATCCAGATTCTGAATCTTGATTCTGTTTCCCATGTTCATCATGTCACTCCTGCCTTGCACCTTGCTCACTGTGTGCTGTCTTATTTTTCTGACTTTTTGACTTGGGCCCTTTCAGCACAAGGCCCTTTGGTATCTTTGGCTCATTCTGCTTCAGCATCCTTTGTATAGGACCCCTGAGTCTCAGGGAGCCAAGCCCTGGCTCTCTGACTGGAGACCCAGCTGGCCTTGCCCAGTCTTTTATGTAACTGTACAGGATCATCCCACTGAACCCTGGGGTAGGGTAAATGTGACATTCCAGGGTGTGCTGCCACATCATTCTCGAGCAAACTTTCAGAGGAAATGTCTTGAAGCGACTCTGTGGCTCTGGAATCCCTGACCCACTTCAAGGATCAAGAAAGTAGAGGAAGTGGTGGTATGGAAGTTTCTTTGGAAAACACCATTGCTGTGAATGCTCCTTTTTGTACAAAGCCCCATGAGCATGGATGGCCTCCACAGACGCACTCTTATCCCAGGACTTGGCTGCCCCAGACCTGGTGCCAAGCTGTGGTGTGGAGGAGAGGGAGGAGGGGTGCACTCACAGGGAGATGACTGCTGCGCACTCCTGCACACTGTCTGACTGTGTGCTGCCTTTGGACTCGTGGTGTTTAAAGTTTCACTTCTGCCTCAGTGAAGATATCTTTCTGAATCCATATATGATACTGTCAGCGGACACTATCTTGAGTCATAAGTACTGTCTTGTATAACATTAAAAAATAGTCAGACACGACTGAGTGACTGAACTGAACTGAACTGCAAGTGAACACTGGGAAATGTGATTTCGAGAAAAAATAAGTGGATTTTAGTGAACACATAGTAGTCTCTGCCATACACATATTTTAAGCCTCTAAGAGAGACCCATGGTACTTATCTAAAGAACTCCTTCCCACTCACCATTCTAGTATCCGTCTATTCAAGTATTCCATGGACCACACTTGAGAAATACTAATGTAATGTTCCCTTGGAACCTCCTCCTAAACAGTTGCTGTTGAGTTTTTTGCTTTCCAACCATGGTGTAGAAACAGGAAAAGAAATGCTGCAGTTAGAGATGTCTGTGGATCCTAACTCTTTGAGGGTCATTTTTTCAGATCAAAAGATTGTTTTCTTAGCCATTTTATTCTTTACTTTCTGTTTGAAAAGACCTTGATTGTATTATTTTCCATGTATTTTCCTAGCTCTTAGAAACAGAGTTCAAGCCCAACCAGCAACATTTCCCCTCGTGCAGCTATGACCCAGGATGATTATAACTCCATTTAAAAAGAAATGGTGAACTTTCCATTTGCTTATATTTAAAATTGATAACTGACAAGGAGCTGCTGTATAGTACAGGGAACCCTGCTCAGTATTATATAACAGCCTAAATGGGAAAATAATTTGAAAAAGAATAGATATATGTATAGCTGAATCACTTTGTACACCTGAAATTAACTCAACATTGTTAATCAACTATATGACAGCATAAAATAAAAAGTTTAAAAAAATTGTTTAAATTTATTTTCAGTGTGTAGATGAGACCAGTACAATATAACTACTCACTGGGATGCTTTCAAATTATCTTTAAAAGTCTGTTTACAAACATTTTTTAAATTTGAATTTGTGTTAAATTTATTATTTTCCCTTTTAAAACACAGGCTGTCAGCTGACCACTATTACACTTTCCAAAAAAGACTGACACAGGTCATGTCAAGTTAATGGAGCAGAAACTATAAAGCTCATCAAATATGGCATTCTTTTCTTATACTTCCTAGCCCCCTTGCAATTAGATGAATTTAAGTGGAGAGTTTTGGCCAATACAATATGGGGGTAGCATTTGGGTCTCTTCCTACCTAACGTAGGGAAGAATCTGTGCACGAGTTTGTGGTACTACCTATTGTAGACATATTCCACATGGCGCAATTACAATATAGTGGAGACGCAAGCATCCTGGATTCCTGGGTGACCACATGGAACTGAGGTCTGTGAACCTGTAAGGGACAGGTGGTATGAGAGAAATAAACGAGTTGTGTCAAGTCACATGGACTTAGGAGCTACTTTATCGTCATAGCATGGCCTTCTCCTCCCTGGCTAAATATATGTCTTCTCTAAATGGGCAAAATAAAACAAAACAGAGAAACACTCTCATATAAGTCATTGTCTAGACTTGACTACACAGTCACCCCATTTTAATAAGGGATAATTTGAGAATATACTTCACTTTATATTAGACATGTATTGTACTTCTCTTGCTGAAACAGATTGACTGTTTCCTTATATGAAGAGCCCCAAATTACCATCTTTTGTCATTATTCATTTTACTCTAAAATTTATATTGACAGTGATAAAATTTTCAGTGTGTCCACAATTTTTCGTATGGTGATTGTATCAACAGCTGGTTAATATTGTCAATGACAGAAGATTAGTATAGAACTCTGAAAAATAATGATCTCTATATTGTTGGCAGTGGAAACCCAGAGTTTCTTCAGTTCAGTTCAGTTCAGGTCAGTTTCTCAGTCATGTCCAACTCTTCGCAACCTGATGAATTGCAGCTCGCCAGGCCTCCCTGTCCATCACCAACTCCTGGAGTTCAATCAGACTCACGTCAGTAAGTGATGCCATCCAGCCATCTCATCCTCTGTCATCCCCTTCTCCTTCTGCCCCCAGTCCCTCCCAGCATCAGAGTCTTTTCCAATGAGTCAACTCTTTGCATGAGGTGGCCAAAGTACTGGAGTTTCAGCTTTAGCATCATTCCTTCCAAAGAAATCCCAGGGCTGATCTCCTTTAGAACGGACTGGTTGGATCTCCTTGCAGTCCAAGGGACTCTCAAGAGTCTTCTCCAACACCACAGGTCAAAAGCATCAATTCTTCGGCGCTCAGCCTTCTTCACAGTCCAACTCTCACATCCATACATGACCACTGGAAAAATCATAGCCTTGACTAGATGGACCTTTGTTGGCAAAGTAATGTCTCTGCTTTTTAATATGCTTCTAGTTTAGTCATAACTGTTCTCCCAAGGAGTAAGCGTCTTTTAATTTCATGGCTGCAATCACCATCTGCAGTGATTTTGGAGCCCCCCAAAATAAATCAGACACTGTTTCCACTGTTTCCCCATCTATTTCCCATGAAGTGATGGGACCAGATGCCATGATCTTCGTTTTCTGAATGTTGAGCTTTAAGCCAACTTTTTCACTCTCCACTTTCACTTTCATCAAGAGGCTTTTTAGTTCCTCTTCACTTTCTGCCATAAGAGTGGTGTCGTCTGCATATCTGACGTTATTGATATTTCTCTCAGCAATCTTGATTCCAGCTTGTGCTTCTTCCAGCCCAGCGTTTCTCATAATGTACTCTGCATATAAGTTAAATAAGCAGGGTGACAATATACAGCCTTGACGTACTCCTTTTCCTATTTGGAACCAGTCTGTTGTTCCATGTCCAATTCTAACCGTTGCTTCCTGATCTGCATACAAATTGCTCAAGAGGCAGGTCAAGTGATCTGGTATTCCCATCTCTTGAAGAATTGTCCACAGTTTATTGTGATCCACACAGTCAAGGCTTTGGCATAGTCAATAAAGCAGAAACAGATGTTTTTCTGGAACTCTTTTTTTTTAATGATCCAGCGGATGTTGGCAATTTGATCTCTGGTTCCTCTGCCTTTTCTAAAACCAGCTTGAACATCGGGAAGCTCACGGTTCATGTTTGCTGAAGCCTGGCTTGGAGAATTTTGAACATTACTTTACTAGCATGTGAGATGAGTGCAATTGTGCGGTAGTTTGAGCATTCTTTGGCATTGCCTTTTTTTGGGATTGGAATGAAAACTGACCTTTTCCAGTCTTGTGGCCACTGCTGAGTTTTCCAAGTTTGCTGGAATATTGAGTGCAGCACTTTCACAGCATCATCTTTCAGGATTTGAAAGAGCTCAACTGGAATTCCATCACCTCCACTAGCTTTGTTCATAGTGATGCTTTCTAAGGCCCACTTGATTTCACATTCCAGGACGTCTGGCTCTAGGTGAGTGATCACACAATTGTGATTATCTTGGTTGTAAAGATCTTTTTTGTACAGTTCTTCTGTGTATTCTTGCCACCTCTTCTTAATATCTTCTGCTTCTGTTAGGTCCATACCATTTCTGTCCTTTATCGAGCCCATCTTTGCATGAAATGTTCCCTTGGTATCTCTAATTTTCTTGAAGAGATCTCTAGTCTTTCCCATTCTGTTTCTCTACTTCTTTGCATTGATCACTGAGGAAGGCTTTCTTATCTATCCTTGCTATTCTTTAGAACTCTACATTTAGATGCTTTTATCTCTCCTTTTCTCCTTTGCTTTTCACTTCTCTTCTTTTCACAGCTATTTGTAAGGCCTTCCCAGACAGCCATTTTGCTTTTCTGCATTTCTTTTCCATGGGGTTTGTCTTGATCCCTGTCTCCTGTACAATGTCACGAACCTCATTCCATAGTTCATCAGGTACTCTATCAGATCTAGTCCCTTAAATGTATTTCTCACTTCCACTGTATAATCATAAGGGGTTTGATTTAGGTCGTACCTGAATGATCTAGTGGTTTTCGCTACTTTCTTCAATTTAAGTCTGAATTTGGCAATAAGGAGTTCATGATCTGAGCTGCAGTTAGCTGCTGGTCTTGTTTTTTTCTGACTGTATAGAGCTTCTCCATCTTTGGCTGCAAATAATATAATCAGTCTGTTTCAGTGTTGACCATCTGGTGATGTCCATGTGTAGAGTCTTCTCTTGTGTTGTTGGAAGAGGGTGTTTGCTATGACCACTGTATTTTCTTGGCAAAACCCTATTAGTCTTTGCCCTGCTTCATTTCATATTCTAAGGCCAAATACCAAGGCCAAGAGCAGACACACTGAAACCATACTCACAGAAAACTAGTCAATCTAATCACACTGGGACCACAGCCTTGTCTAACTCAATGAAACTAAGTCATTCCTGTGAGGCCACCCAAGATGAGCAGGTCATGGTGGACAGGTCTGACAGAATGTCATCCACTGGAGAAGGGAATGGCAAACTACTTCAGTATTCTTGCCTTGAGAACCCCATGAACAGTATGAAAATGCAAAATGATAGGATACTTAAAGAGGAACTCCCCAGGTAATTAGGTGCCCAATATGCTACTGGAGATCAGTGGAGAAATAACTCCAGAAAGAATGAAGGGATGGAGCCAAAGCAAAAACAATACCCAGCTGTGGATGTGACTGGTGATAGAAGCAAGATCCGATGCTGTAAAGAGCAATATTGCATAGGAACCTGGAATGTCAGGTCCATGAATCAAGGCAAATTGGAAGTGGTCAAACAGATGGCAAGAGTGAATGTCAACATTCTAGGAATCAGCAAACTAAAATGGACTGGAATGGGTGAATTTAACTCAGATGACCATTACATCTACTACTGTGGGCAGGAACGCCTGAGAAGAACTGGAGTAGCCATCATGGTCAACAAAAGAGTCTGAAATGCAGTACTTGGATGCAATCTCAAAAATGACAGAATAATCTCTGTTCATTTCCAAGGCAACCCATTCAATAACACAGTAATCCAAGTCTATGCCCCAACCAGTAACGCTGAAGAAGCTGAAGTTGAATGATTCTATGAAGACCTACAAGACCTTTTAGAACTACCACCCAAAAAAGATGTCCTTTTCATTATAGGGGACTGGAATGCAAAAGTAGGAAGTCAAGAAACACCTGGAGTAACAGGCAAATTTGGCCTTGGAATACGAAATAAAGCAGGGCAAAGACTAATAGAGTTTTTCCAAGACCATTCAGGAATGACCTAAATTAAATCCCTTATGATTATACAGTAGAAGTGAGAAATAGATTTAAGGGACTAGATCTGATAGATAGAGTACCTGATGAACTATGGACTGAGGTTTGTGACATTGTACAGGAGACAGGAATCAAGACCATCCCCATAGAAAAGAAATGCAGAAAAACAAAATGGCTGTCTGGGGAGGCCTTGCAAATAGCTGTGAAAAGAAGAGAATCGAAAAGCAGAGAAAAGGAAAGATATAAGCATCTGAATGCAGAGTTCCAAAGAATATCAAGAGGAGATAAGAAAGCCTTCCTCATTGATCAATGCAAGGAAATAGAGGAAAACAACAGAATGGGAAAGACTAGAGGTCTCTTCAAGAAAATTAGAGATACCGAGGGAACATTTCATGCAAAGATGGGCTCGATAAAGGACAGAAATGGTATGGACCTAACAGGAGCAGAAGATATTAAGAAGAGGTTTCAAGAATACACAGAAGAACTGTACAAAAAAGATCTTCACAACCCAGATAGTCACAGTGGTGTGATCACTCACCTAGCGCCAGACATCCTGGAATGTGAAGTCAAGTGGGCCTTAGAAAGCATCACTATGAACAAAGCTAGTGGAGGTGATGGAATTCCAGTTGAGCTCTTTCAAATCCTGAAAGATGATGCTGTGAAAGTGCTGCACTCAATATTCCAGCAAATTTGGAAAACTCAGCAGTGGCCACAGGACTGGAAAAGGTCAGTTTTCATTCCAATCCCAAAGAAAGACAATGCCAAAGGGTTCCTTAGGAGGTGTGTATAATATATACTCAGGTTCATGTAGACTTAGAAGTTGATGGTTCAAAAGCTAGAATCAGGATTATAGTAGGCCTGGAAGCAGGCCTGTGTGTACCAATGTCTTCCCTGGTGGCTCAGTAGTAAAGAAACCCACCTGACAATGAGGAACATGAGGGTTTGATCCCTGAGTTTGGAAGGTCCCCTGGAGAAGGAAATGGTGACCCAGTCCTGTATTCATGCCTGGGAAATCCTGTGGACAGAGGAGCCTGGTGGGATACAGTCCATGAGGTTGCAAAAGAGTTGGACTTGACTTACTAAAGAACTACAGCATATGTTCCAAAGACATTGTAGCATCAGATAATACTCCCGCCATGAGTTAGCAGAATCTCATTTCTCCTAAAAGTATTTACCAATATTTTCCCAGAAGATGCCTCATGTGTATCCCCACAGCAGTTTGTCACCTGTGAGTACCGTGTCACATCTGGGTTCTTTCCCTGCTCTTGTTCTAGCCTTGTCTATTCCTCAGAGCTGCTAGCAGAAGGAAGAAGGCCACCCCTGTGATTGCCCAGCAGGAAGACAGTTCCGTCTGTACTTACTGATGGTCTTTGGTCTCTGAAATCCTTAATGATGGATTTGTTTCAGAAGCTCTGAGGCATCTTGTCACTTGAGCCTTGATGCAACTCTGCTTATCTTGAAGATGTCACCAAAAAATCTCTAAAGAATATTCTATATTATAATCCTCAGTCTTCCAGTAGGGGGTCAAACCTAGAAGATCTGAAGAGAAATAGACAGCATCCCATCCTCTTCATGCTCCTTGGCAAATTTTGTTATAAGATCCCAATGAAAAATATGTTCCTTCTTTAATTATAAAATAGAACCTAACATGTCTTTCACCAGACATCAACACGTGGTATGTGTGTGTAGTGTGCATGTACGTAGAAAATGGAAGTGTGCACACCAGCAGAAGAAGTGTGCCTTGTTAAAGCTGCTGCTGCTGCTGCTGCTGCTAAGTCACTTCAGTCATGTCCGACTCTGTGTGACCCCATAGATGGAAGCCCACTAGGCTCCTCTGTCTCTGGGATTCTCCAGGCAAGAATACTGGAGTGGGGTGCCATTGTCTTCTCCAATGCATGAAAGTGAAAAGCGAAAGTGAAGTCACTCAGTCATGCCGACTCTTAGCGACCCCATTGACTGCAGCCTACCAGGCTCCTCCGTCCATGGGACTTTCCAGGCAAGAGTACTGGAGTGGGGTGCCATTGCCTTCTCCGTGTTAAAGCTGAGGCCCACTCTACACATGATTTTACTTCTCTGTGACTTGCTTTTCATTGATAGAGCATTGTATCCATATCAAAGAGGCTGAGGACACTTGAAAAAGACTAATCTGGGTTTCTCAAACTAAAACAAATATAGAGATTGTAGAAATATGAAAAAGATTCCCTTAATAAGAAAAAAAAAACAGTCAAAAGGTGCAATGACTCAAGTGTCTGTCAACAGATGAAAAAAATAAAAAATGCACATGAAGGAATATTACTTGGCTTTAAGAAGGAATGGAATCACAATATATACTGTAACATAGATAAACCTTGAAAATGTTATGCTAAATGAAAGAAGACAGACACGAAGGACAAGTACCATATGATTCCTCTTAGATACTGAAAACAGACAAATTCATAGAGATAGAAAGCAGATGCTGGGGGAGGGGGCGGGGATTGGAAATTTATCATTTAATGGGTACAGAATTTTTGGAATGATGAAAAAATTCTGGGAATGGTTAGTGGTGATGGTTGCACAATTCTGTGACTGTGCTTAATGCCGCTGAATTGTACACTTAAAAATAATTAAAATGGTAAATTTTATGCTATATTTGCTTTACTGCAATAGAAAAGGAAAACAAATCTGCAAAGATTCTGAGAGTACATACATTATACCAGGTAAGCTGTGGAATTAAAGGATGAGGATTTAGTTTTGCTGGATTGTAAACTTCTTGAGGACAGAAACATTGCTTTATTGTAGATGCTACAGTATCTATTTGAAAGTCTTAAACATCTCCAGATTCAATGAATCCTAGATGAATATAATTAGATGATGGCCTACAGGATTTTTTAAATTTAATTTGTCCTCAGAGGAGAGGAATAAGTGGGTTTCCTGATCAAATACAGGGAAATGCTCTTGAAGGCTTGTTCTCTTAGAACAGTTTATTTAGATCTCTTGGTGTAGTAGGCTGGCTGCTCAAAAAGCTTGGCAAAGAGCCACGCAAAGCAATGAGAGAGGACTGATAGGTTGAGGGGAGAGAGATCAGAATTCAGTCTGATGTGCAGCTCTAGCAAAGGGATGCTCAAAGGTTAATAGCACAAGATACTGGCTTTGAATAAGAACATTCTTTGAAAGAATCCAAAAGGACACAGGAAGAAACTTGATTGGAATTGATTGTACAGAATCTCTACTATGCAGAATGAGGGGCTGAGCCACTGAACTTTTCTAAGCATTTATTAAAAAAAAAAACAACACCTCTTTTCTTAGATTATTTCATTTGATGCAAATTATATCTCTACATGCAAAAAAAGTTTTTCTGAGAGGTTATATTCTTAGGGGAGTACAATTAAGCATCTAAAATTTGCAGTGTAGACTGAAATTTTATTTTATAATTGAAATTTAATCAATTTAATCAATTTTAATCAATTTAATCAATTTTAGTTTTATTTTAGATCATTTCATATAAGTAATATATAAATACATTATCACTTCATTAAATATTTGAAATGAAAAATATCTCTCCCTTCCAATTATCTCATTTCTTTTAACAGAGGAAAATACTGTCAAGTTTTCAGACAGTTCTCTTCTGTTTACATACATATATGTAAATATATACATAGCTTTTATTTCCATTAATTTCTTTAACATAAATTGAATCAAATTGTCTTTTCCTGAAATCTGCTTTTTGCTGGAGTTTTTAAAAGCAGTAGAATGGCTGAAGTTAAGGAGGAGACTAAGAATATGTCATCTATACATCAAAAAAAAAAAAACCCAACAATGTTTGTATAATGAGGAACTGCCCACATTAATTAGATATTTAAAGGAACAAAACCTTACAAGGTGATCATCAAGCTATTTGTATGAAAGGTGTGGAAGTTTATATGACCATAAAGTAATAGGAAAAGTTTCACACACCACATATAAAAAAGTCTCACCACTCCAAAGTCACATCTTTATATTCATGCATGAAGAGTGCAGGCAACTTATCTGTTTTATCTTTGGTTGGTTGAAACTTCAAGAAATTAATAACTTTTGTATATGTGTTAAATTTTGCATTTTCCTCTGTTCACTAAAGTGAAGAATCACAGCTAGTTGAATTAATTATCTAGACTAGAACACGCATACTATTAGGCCAGATGTTTTGGAGATCTAAAACCTGGAGCAATTTAATTTAGCTACAGAATTCTCATTGAAGTCATAACCCTCAAATTGGAACTTGGCACTATGTCTGGCTTAGCGGGTAAGGAAAAGAGAAGGTGTTTTGCCTCCTGATTTTTCTCTAATTACTATGTATTGGATTAAAAAGTGTTTTGTTAGTTGTGTAGGTATTTGTGTTTCATTTGCAATAAATGAGGTCCTTTAGGTTGTTGCTCGTTGTGTTGTTATCACAAGACAATCTCTCTTCTTGAGTATTTGATCTATAGATAGGCAGGCCTCTGTGCCTGCCTCTGCCATGAGATGACTTCCCCACTTCAGTCATGGAACATCTCTTCATCTTCTGTGTCTCCCTGCATGTCAGTCCTACTAGGGTTCAAAGGGCTTATTGGAGACTTTGTTGTGGTCCAGTGGTTAAGACTCCACACTTCCACTGCAGGGGCCATGAGGTTGATCCCTGGGGAGCTAAGATCTCACATACTGCACAGTGCAGCCCAAACAGCAGCAATAACAACAAACAGAGGGCTTACTGGGGATGCTCAAATGGATCTGGGGCCTCCACTCCAACTGAGACCTTTGGAGTCTGGCGAATCAGTCACCAGTCAATCCTCTTGCCTTCCCTTTCCCTCCTCCCTGTAATTCTAGTACAGGTGGTTGCCCCAGCTGGAGGTGCCCCATTTTTTAAACAAATGTTCATTGGTAATAATGAGGTGTATGGTCAATTTAAATTGTTTTAAGGACAGACCTTATTACCAGCTGCTACTGCTGCCAAGTCACTTCAGTCGTGTCCGACTCTGTGTGACCTCACAGATGGCAGCCCACCAGGCTCCCCCGTCCCTGGAATTCTCCAGGCAAGAACACTGGAGTGGGTTGCCATTTCTGTCTCCAATGCATGAAAGGGAAAAGGGAAAGTGAAGTTGTTTAGTCACTCCCGACTCTTAGCGGCCCCACGGGCTGCAGCCTACCAGGCTCCTCTGTCCATAGGATTTTCCAGGCAAGAGTACTAGAGTGGGTTGCCATTGCCTTCTCGGGCAAAATATTGACAACTGTTGAATCTAGATTAGTACTATAAATTCGAATATAATGCAAGCTATAGGTATTACCAGCTAACATTTACTAAATGCCTCCTTTATATAAAACAGTCAGTATTTATTTCTAGTTCTTTTAGATCCAGGAGAAATGCATGCTTTGTAACCTTAACTTTGGACTTAGCAGAATCAGATAATCAAAGATGTTTGGATATGGCAGGAGATGGTGTTTTATGGCCTTTTTGGTCCTTTAGCCAAATTATTATCAAGGGAGTTGATTCTTGATGAACTGGTCTAAAGCAGCCAAGGTTTGGGAGGCCAGACAGAAGCAGATCAAGCAAACAAATAAGCTTGTTAATGATCTATGCATATGGGGCTTTACAGCTCCCAAAATTAATGTAGTGGCTTTAATTTTTGTGAGCTAGAGTACAAAGGATGATGCCAAACTAACCTGGATGGCAGGAGATGGAGACTGTATTAAACCAAGTAGGTTCAAGTCTGAAAATGCAAATTACTACTGCATTTGTTAATGAGGTTGCTATTTTTAAAGACACACACTAATACAGCCAATCTGTCTCATAGCACAAGGTGACTCTTATGTTATTGCTCCTTCATGGATTTTTTCCCTTATCTTCCACTTAAGCATTTTTTCCCCCTCTTTTCCTTCTGGTGGGATCCACTTAGTTATTTCAACTGGGTTAGGAGGTGCAGATTAGGAAATGTCCTTGGGCTTCCCAAACTGGACATTAATCAAGAAGTTTCAGAGATCACCCAGTTGGATTCTTGGAGGTCAGCACTGGCCAACCTCATATTCAGAACAATTCAGGAAAATAGGAACCTTGGAGTGGGATTTATGAGACTTGGGTGTTAGAGCCTCACATTCATTAACAGGTTGGGTGAGCTAAGCAGATGATTTGATCTTTCTGGGCTGCAGTCTGAGTGTATGAAATGGGACCTGGTAGGGAGGTGAATTGGTATAAGCCCTAGGGAAGTCAACTGAAAATATTTGGCAGAAATCACACATTTATATACATTTAGATCAATCCCATTTCCACAATTTAATCCTTCAGATTGTGAATGAGAGATTCACCAAAGACATCCATTCCTGCATTGTTTGTATTATTAGAAGTTTGGCAGCAACCCAGTAGGGGATTGGTCAAATAAATGTTGGTACGTCTCTATGTTGCACAGCTGTACTCTCCATTATTGATATGGAAAGTTGTCCAATATATATTAAATCAAAAAAGCAAGATTCAGAAGAATGTGTCTAATGCGCAATTTTGTTTAAAAGAAGAGGAGATGAATGCATACTAATTCTTAAGCTTATTTGCATGCAGAAACTTTGGAAGGAGACACAAGAAACTAACTGAAAACCAAGCCCATCTTTTCCCATACTCAGCCTGGACCCTGAAGTGGAAACCAGATTCAATGTCTACACGAACATGCCTTTGCTTTCCTACTGTTTCCAATAGCATTTCTTTCCTCCTCTGGGACACTTATGCTCAAGCAGATGTCTTGGTTGTTCATTATAGGAACTTGCCCAAAGACTTATCTACTCTTCACTGGAAAACATCAGCCATTTGTGCCTTAAGATTCTTTGAATTCTTAGTTCTTAAAATCCTCACCTTGATGATTTCATTAATCCTGGACTATTGTGTGGAGATTCTTACGCAATTCCAATCAAGTCATTGTGTTAAAAGACAAGCCTTAAACTAAGCTTCCAATTTTCATTAAATTTTGACCTTATACTACAAAGTTTTGCAATGTAGAATTCTCTTTTACTGCAGTAAAGAGTACACTCAGCTTTGTCTTATCAATAGCTTGTGTTGGTGATTTTAGGGGAACCAGTGTTTGATAGAATAAAAAGTCATTATCTAATGGGGCAGGCATAGTGTGTAAGGAAACTGGAGAGATGATGAAAGTGAGGTAAGACTCCAGATTTTTTTTCATACTGTAAACTCATGAATTCATTATCCATTTAAAATTAAATGGAGTAAAAATAAATCTTATTTTGGATAAACAAATATGTAAAATAAAGTCAGGGCTTAACTATTAAATCACTAAGCTTTCTTTTAATGTTCTGTTTCTATTAAAATTTTATAAATTGGTGTGTTATTGAAGAAGGCTGCTCAGTTTATATACCCATTATAATGGGGTAGCTTTCAAACACCCAGTCCGATGATTCACTGATGTTTCCAATGCTGATTTCAATTAACATTTGTCAGAGCTAAAAATACATTTTTTTTTTCCCCTAGAGCCCAGGTCTATTTTGACAGAATGATTTTCAACATTGTGACTTTTTAGCATAGGAGACTGTGGTTTTAATTGGAAAACCAATTACTTTAAAAACTATTCAGCTCCTGCCCTTTACCATGATTTATATCAAAAGAGGCCTGTATTTTTGGCAGCAATAATGATTATTAAGATTAGTGACTGGCAGAAAATCCAGTGTCCCAGGGTGAACTGGATCTAACTTCAGAGAACTCTGAAAGTATTCTCAGAGCCTCAGCTGACTGGGGTTTAAAGACTTGTTTTTGAGGAGTCAAAGTAACATTAAAAAGAAAGAAATAAAGAAAGAAAACTAACAGAAAAGAAAAAAAGAAATTTTAAAAGCAGTAAGAATGAGTAGAAAAACTAACTTTGGCAGGCTTTTGTGGGGTTATAGTTTGTTTCATCTTTTTATTCCCTTTAATATGTGGAAGGAGCAAGCTAAATTAAAAGATGATGAAGACAAAAAAGAAGAAGGAGGAAGAGAGAAGGAGAAAGAGGAAGAAGGAGAAAGAGGAAGAAGAAGGAGAAGGGAAAAGCAAATAGGAAGAAGCGGAAATAATACTCTGTGAGGATGTGCTAGGGTTAAGCTTTATGAAAAGTAAATCTAGGTGCTAAAAGAAGGCATGATTAGGCAGAGATAATTAGAAATGACACTGGAGCACTTATATTCATTCCTGAGTAGCCACATTCTTTAGGTATTTCCTTTTAACTTTATTAAATCTGAGTATAGAAAGAAGTCATTAATTTTCTATACCAGAGCTTTTACATTTGCATAATAATATGTTTGTTTGAACGGAATTTACAATTTAACAGAGACTCTAAAATATGTTCTCATTCCTGATATCCTGTTTTATTCACTATTTTCTATGTATGGCACATTGAACGAAGAATATGCTCTTTCTTTCTATCAATAGTATTTTTTTATTCTATTAATGTTATATGATGTTTACTTGCATCTTTCAGGCATAAGTTATTATGATATTTATCAATCAATATTAAAACAAATTACATATTCAAGAGATTTTTTTGAAGCTGGTGTCCATCTGTTAAATATAACCTCAGTTGACGGCACCAGTTTGATGATTTGCTTGAGCCTTTTTCTTCACTCATAATCATTTTGTTTTTTTCTCTGTCAGTTAACAAAGGCTGACATTTTTGTGTTGGCATATGGGACTGAAATTTCTAAAACTTGAGTAACAAATTTTTCTTTGTGGTTAGAGAAGAGGTTGGATTGAAATTCTGTTTATCCTGTCACTTGTTCTGAGGAAAACGTGGAGTACTGCCCCAACTTTAGATGAGAGAATGCCCACTGCTAGTTGGATGTAAGCATGCCTGGGGAACAGGGAGGGCAGCCTGCCAGGAGAGCATCTGCACGAAGAACTAAGGTTACTCTTGGGAGAGACTCATACTAAGGTGGACTTGAACACTCCCAACCATCTGTCTACCAACTCTGTTTCCTCCCTAGCCCCATGAATATATAGCTGTGTCTTTGTTAACAGGAGAAAGGTTGGTAAAAGCACAGAAAGAGATGTGTGGTACAGATCAACGCTGCAGCTCTGCTCCTTGGTGGACTTGTGGGAGACAGTGCAAGTGACTTGAGAATACCCCAGGTTTCACATACTTAGGTGGCACTGCCTGGGGGCTACCACGGTCTTGACTAGAAGCTGAAGTAGTGTTTATAGGGCATTGAGACTCAATCTTGAGCCTTGGGAGAAGGCTCACCAGACCCAGAACAGATTCCATAGCACATGGGATTTCTACTGTATAGAACTACAGTGAGCAGTCACTGAGATTCTTTAATGAGAGACACTGATTCTAACTAACTTTAGCAAAACTATATACTTCAAATACTACAAAAATAGCTGCTCACTTTTTAGATGGAAAGAACATAGCATCTCTTTACTATAGACTTTTCTCACTTCACAACTGAAATTTTCAGCTCTTAAAAAAGGCACTTAGCTTTTATATTCATGAAAAGAAATATTCAGAGCTCCTAATATTTGATGAGTAAATGAATGGCTGTTGATCCCCGAGGGTCTCTTCCAACTTTGTCTGACACAAAATCGTAATTAGAGGCTTATCTTTGCTGGCCATCTTGTATTAAGTTGCTCTTCCTTAGACTCAAGGTTCTGTATTGGCTGATTTAAGTGTTTCAGTGTTTGAAGCTAGGAGGTGAGCTAGAGAACAGTGAGATTTATTCTGGTGCTGAAAGTCTATTATTTTTCTAATAAAACCCAATTTCCATGCAACTCTTAATACCCAGGGTCCAGAGCCTCCTTCCTTTTTAGTAGGGAGTGTTGTGGAATTTTGGCCAATTTTGGGTTCTTTTATTCATGTCTTACTATGGCTGGGAAAAAAAATAACTCCAACTTTCCATATGTATTTATTGAAAATCAATAGAAGTATGGGAGCTGAGAAATTATCATCAAAATAAAAAATAAGAATGGCTAACCAAAGATTTATTTATGATTTCTTAGTGTTTTGACTTTCAAGATAATCTTTTTTTTTTTCCTCTTTTCTTTTGTTTAGTCCTTCAGCAGTTATTAATTGAACATCTACTCTGTGTCAAGAACTGTGCTGTGTGTATATTTACTAAGGGTCATGTTTATAACTGGAAACAATGGGGAAGTGGTCTCTGATCTCATGGAGTGTTCATCCTAACAGGTAAGGCAATTAAGGACTTCTCCGCTATCTGCTAACCTAAAGCTTGTGCTTTGGTTTCATTTAGTGCACAACAGATGAAATAATGCTTAAGTTATACTATTTAGATTACTGTAGCTTTGTAGTATAGTTCAAGCCAGGCTTCAACAGTAGATAAACCATGAAATTCCAGATGTTCAAGTTGGATTTAGAAAAGGCAGAGGAATCAGAGATCAAATTGCCAACATCTGCTGAATCATAGAAAGGCAAGAGAGTTCCAGAAAAACATTGACTTCTGCTTTATTGACTATGCCAAAGCCTTTGACTGTGTGATCACAACAAACTGTGGAAAATTCTTCAAGATATGGGAATACCAGACCACCGTACCTGCCTCCTGAGAAATCTGTATGCAGGTCAAGAAACAACAGTTAGAACCATACATGGAACAACAGACTGATTCCAAATTGGGAAAGGAGTACATCAAGGCTATATATTGTCACCCTGCTTATTTAACTTATATGCAGATTACATCACGTGAAATGATGGGCTGAATGAAGCACAAGCTAGAGTGAAGATTGCTGGAAGAAATAACAATAACCTCAGATATGCAGATAACACCACCCTTATGGCAGAAGGCAAAGAGGAACTAAAGAGCCTCTTGATGAAAGTGAAAGAGGAGAGTGAAAACTCTGGCATAAAACTAAACATTCAGAAAATGAAGATCATGGCATCTGGTCCCATCACTTCATGGCAAATAGATGGGAAAACAATGGAAACAGTGACAGACTATTTTCTTGGCACAGATGGTGGCTGCCGGCATGAAGTTAAGACAGTTGCTCCTTGGAAGAAAAGCTGTGACCAACCTACATAGCATATTAAAAAGCAGAGATATTAGTTTGCCAACAAAAGTTCATCTAGTCAAAGCTATGGTTTTTCCAGTAGTCATATATGGATATGAGAGTTGGACTATAAAGAAAGCTGAGCACCGAAGAATTAATGCTTTTGAACTGTGGTGTTGGAGAAGACTCTTGAGAGTCCCTTGAACTGCAAGGAGGTCCAACCAGTCCATTCTTAAAGGAAATCAGTCCTGAATATTCATTGGAAGAACTGATATTGAAGCTGAAACTCCAATACTTTGGCCACCTGATGTGAAGAACTGACTCTTTGGAAAAGACCCTGATGCTGAGAAAGATGGAAGGTGGGAGGAGAAGGGGATGACAGAGGGTTAGATAGTTGGGTGGCATCACCGACTCTATGGACATGAGTTTGAGTAAGCTCTAGGAGTTGGTGATAGAGAGGGAAGCCTGGTGTGCTGCAGTCCATGCGGTCGCAGAGAGGTGGACACAAGTGAGCGACTGAACTGACTGTTGTCTAGTCTGAATTTAGTGAATGTGATGAGAAAAAGAGTATTAATAGCTCAGTTGTGCCTGATTCTTTGTGACCACATGGATCTGCCAGACTACTCTGTCTGTGGAATTCTCCAGGCAAAAATACTGGAGTGAGTAGCCATTTCCTTCTCCAGGGGATCTTCCCAACCCAGGGATCAAACATGGGTCTCCCACATTGTGGGCAGATTCTTTACCATCTGAACCACTAGGGAAGCCCTATACTTTTTCCTTATTTTTTTCAAAAATAATGCCCAACTCATAGAACTGATGGATGTATAAAAATGAGATAAAACATATAAAGTACTTAGCAAAATGTCAGCGAGAAAGCTCAATAAATGGGGGAAGATCTGTGTATGGTCCCTTTTCTACGTCCTTTGAACAAAAACAAGTCGGATAGAACAATAACATTACGAGTAAATCTGAAGATAAATTACTTGGAAATGTTAATAAAGTAGCCCCATTCTCCAGTCATCCTCTTGCAGAAGATTGTCTGTATATTTCTTAAAAAGCCATGATAGTTGGGGTGAAGGAATGAGGAGTGACTCATACCCAAGTCTTCCACTGTGGTGTTGTACTTCATTTGTTCAGTAATTTCAGGCTCCCCACTGCAGGGCTAAGGAACGAATTAATAATAATAATAAAGTCTGGCCTCCTGCTCATTACACGTCTCAGAAGGGATATTTGTCCCCCACGTAGCACTTGCTTTTTGTTGTTTTCATTTCCTAGGAAGTTGGTCATCAATGATGACTAGTTTAGTTTAGTTTCTGGTACACAGCAAGGTGGTTCAATTTTATATAGGTACGTGTGTGTACATATGTATGTATATGTATGTGAAGTGAAGTGTTATTTGGTCAGTTGTATTTGACTCTTTGAGACCCCATGGGCTGTACCCCGCCAGGCTGCTTGGTCCATGGAATTCTCCAGGCAAGAATACTGGAGTGAGTAGCTGTTTCCTTCTCCAGGGGATCTTCCCTACCCAAAGATCAAACCTGAGTCTCCTGCATTGCAGGCAGGTTTTTTACCATCTGAGCCACCAGGGAAGCCCATGTTTATGTATATATATATATATACACACACACACACACACACATAAATATATACATAAAAAATATGCATATACATATATATACATATATACATATTCTTTTTCATAATCTCTTCAATTATGGTTTACTGTAGGATATTGAATATGGTTCCCTGGGCTGTAGAGTAGGACCTTGTTCTTGACCATCCTATATATAAGACTTTCCCTCTGCTAATCCCAAATTCTCAATCAATCCCTAAAACATTGTTCTTTAGACTTCTCAACTCAAAGACTTTGTCCCAGTTTTAAAAATGTAACATGCTTTGTAACAAAGAGCACTCGGACGTGGGGATTGATTTGCCTACTTATACAAAAATATATTGTACCTGCAGTGATGGAACTGAAATTCTAAGTTTGTATAAGAAGGAATTCTATTCTTAGAATGCTTCCTTCAGTAGCATAGAAGGCTGTGTCTATGCAGAGGCAAATGAAACGAAGATCTGACCATGATACAACTCTTCCGGTCTGTGTAGATAATCAAAATACTGAAACCAAAAGGCCCAAAATCCTTCTTATAGTTTTATTGCTGCAATATCCTGATTGGCTGCTTGAATCAAGTAGCTTCAACAGATCACTAAAAACTCTCCCCCTCTTGTTTTGTGATAGTTATAAAGTGGGTTACCTGACTTCTTTCTGCATCTCGTATGGATGCGGGCAAAGGTTTCATTTAGGCACTAACAAAAGGACTGCCGTTTATCCATCCAGGGTTCCCTCGGGTTTCTCTCCTGCAGTTCTACCAGTCTGAGAATGGCGGTGCTACTGCCCTGTTCTTGTTCCCCTGTTGAAAGTGACTTAGCTTAGGGCTTTCCCTCCCCGGATCATTAACAGCAATTTGCAGCGAGGTAAAGAAGAAAGCAGCGTTCAGCACTGTGACTCAGAACACAAGCCAGGGACTTCTGAAGGTCAGGGACAGCTGCCAGCATCTTCCTGGCTCCTGTGCCTGGTGTCCCACAGGTTACCAGGTGCCTTGGCTGGGTCACTGTCACTTTTACCGAGAAGCATCACGTGTGGGCATTGGCTGAGGAGGCAGAGCTGATTGCAACAGACTGACAATCTGATCTGTGGAGGCAAACCCGAGGCTGATGGGATACATTTCAGAAAGCTCTCCAGCATTCCCCAAAGCACAAATCAGGTCAGCGAAAACTTGAATTAACCCTTGAAGCAAAGCACAAGGAAAGCAGCACTTTGCAGGTGGGTAGAGAGATTTCTATATCCCCAAAGCCAAGCAGTAGGGAACCTAATAGGTGTCTTGCACAGAAGCCTTCCAAAACAGGCTAGAGGTACATATGCCTGCCTCTAGGTGATGACCAAATGTGTCTTGGGTGCCCCAAACCTGAGAAAATTCTGCATTTGTCCCCCTCTGAGGACTCACCTTTGAACCCAAGGGATGCACAAGGCTCTGATGCACCTGGCTCCCTCTCCTCCTCCCTTCTGGAGCCCAAGGGAGGGGGGAGTCCTCCCTCTGGGCACCCCTCAGGTGCCCAGAGCTGTCACGTCAGCTCTAGGTCCTTGCAGCCTGGCCCTCAGCAGGACAGGAGACTGTGTCAGCAGTCTAGCAAGCAGCCCTAGGGGTGCTGTTTCTCTGCAGTTCTTGTGTCTCAGTGATCTTTGGAGGCTCTCTGCTGAAGCAAGGAGACAGGTTTGATAGCTTCCCCATCCCGTGAGCTTGTCCACAAGATGCCATCCTTAGCCATATGTATCTCTGAATCGAGGCAATCATTGCCATTCTAGGGTTAAAATAATGAGAAAAAATTTCTGACAACTTCAAAGGCAGACCCTCCTGCTACTTTTAAATCACAGGCGCTGTTCTCTGGAGCAATAAAAATGAAAATTACAAAAAGGCAGGCTGGGAAGAAGCGTGAGCTCCTGTGCGTGGGCAGGATCGTCTGGGGAGTGTTTCCAGGGATCTCTGGCAGGAGGTTTCTAGTTCGTGAAGGATTTCCCCGGCACTGTGCCTGGGCAGGATAACAGATGGGCTGCTTGCTGCTGCAGGAGGGAAAATACCTTTTGTCATCGCCAATGCCCTTCACTGCAGGCCAGCAAATAGCAGAGCTATGCAGGCACCTCTTCTGCTCCTGGATGCAGTCATGAGGCTTTGGAGTTTGCTGTGTAAGAATAGAAATTGTATTTTCACACTGTTCGACTCCTGAAAACTGTCAGCTCTGAAGAGTGCCTTGTCCTTCTTGAGAGGCGCAGCTTCTGGAATGCTCCAGCGAGTAGCTAAAGGCGTTTTTATTTTTAGAGATTAGCAGACATTTTCAAAGCCTTCCTGTTTATGACCTCCCTCCCTCACGCCATGCTTTCCTAGGTTGCTGATCTCATTTTTCTCTGTCTTCAGGCTTGTACCATATGTAGAGACCAGAAGCCCCAGGATACCAGATCACAATTTGAAAAGGTTTCCCTAGTTAGAACCAGACTTTTAGCACCCTGAGCATGCAAATTAAGAAAAACTTGGCTACCGCTGCAGTTCTCTAAAGTAGCCTGCATTTGGCTTGTCATTCTGTTATCATCTTGAGGTGTATTGTTTGTGACCCCCAACACAGAGTACTGGAAAGAGTAAACCCATCCAGAATTCTTCACTGAATTCTTACAAGAACCCAATGAGGTAGAAGTTAGTTTCCTAATTTTTTCCCCAAAAGCCCAAATCAAAGAGGAATTAGTTAGTATAGTTTAGAAAATGCAGACCCTGGTTTGTCTTCTGCTGGGTGAGGCCCCGAGAGGAGCGTTGGTTCCGCTTCCTTCTCATCTCCAGCCGCCTCCAGCCTGGCGCAGTGCCTTTCCTTCCTGGGGAGGTGGCTCTTGCTCCTCTGATGCTCCTGCGCAGAAGAAGTCCAGCTGAACCTAGTTGTTCTGAGTGCAGATTTTGGACGTGTGAGTGTGCTGTGCGCACACAACTCTTGTCACTACTATTTCATGTTGAGAGCTGGGGTCCTTTTATACCTACTCTTCTTCCTTTTCCCCTTTTCGTTCTCTGCTTCTGGCTCCTTCTCATTCTTGTCTATTTCTTTGAGAACAATGGACTATTTTTGATCTATCATATGGGTTTTAAAATCAATTTTAAAATTGATTTTAAAATTGGCTCACTTTTATCTCTTGTTGCTATTTCTGAGAGATGTTTATGCAAATTGGGCCCCCAAATGCTAGGCTGCATTCTCAAATGACCTGATCTTGAGAGTCTTCTAATCTCTAGTGTGAAAAGCAATTTTGCCTGAAAACAGGTGATTAAAAACAGCTTCCCTGTGTTGTCATTTGTTAGCAATGCCTTCATGTGCTTATGCCTTTGTGATTGCTGGGTAAACTGCTGAGTTACCGTTCTGTCCTATCCCACATGCTACTTGGTGGCGAGGATGATGTCACTCATTCATGGTGCCTAGAAGACAGGGATTTCAGCTCATTTAACTCAATCCTTGTAAAAAGTCTGTATGTGTCAGAGAGCTGGAGGAAATGATTTGTGTGCAGCTGAGAAGGGCAAAGCCTTTTCATTATAGCTCTCTAACTACTAAACTATTGATTGAAAAAATTAATCTTTCCAGATACTTATAAACTAGATAACTACAGAACATGATCCAGAAAATATATCCAAAATTCTGTTATTTCCACAATGCTGCCAGGCATATTTGGAGAATTTTTAAAAACTCTTGGAAACCTACTAGCTTGTGAAAGAAAAAGCCCAGAAAAATATGTTTTAAACATTTAAAAACTTTTTCTTAACTCTTGTAAAGCCTAAATAGAAAATAATATGTTTGTTCCAGAAATGTTTACTAGGAACCATGATAACATAAAAGCAATCAACTTAGTTTTTTGAGAGGGACAGAAATAAGAATTCATCTTTGTGAAATTCTATAATTTATATGGAGTCTTTTGATGAAGTGGGGGATTTTTTTTTTCCAACTTCTTCGAAGGACAATACAGGGCTTCCCTTGTGGCTCAGATGGTAAAGCATCTGCCTACACTGCGGGAGACCTGGGTTCGAGCCCTGGGTCGGGAAGATCCTCTGGAGATGGAAATGGCAACTCACTCCAGTATTCTTGCCTGGAAAATCCCATGGATGGAGGAGCCCGGTAGGCTACAGTCCATGGGGTCACAAAGAGTTGGACACGACTGAGCGACTTCACTTCACTTTGGAGGACAAGTTGTTGAGGACCTTGAAGAGAGGTACTAACAATGAATCATTCACTGTCGGGATTTTATTATGAACATTGTTATTTTATTTAGTAGCAGATTCCTTTCTAGGAAGAGCTATGTTGGTCAAGTGAACAAGCTGATACACAGTTGGAGCTGAGACAGCAGAGGGCTTGCTCAAGATCTGATGGCTTTTTTTCAAATTACTTTGAGGGTGGCAGGATTAGATAACTGCAAGGATTTTGCTTTGCTGACTGAAATTTGCAAGCTTAGTGCAAGAATTGAGTTGCTTGTGACAATCAAGAAGATTTTCGAAGGATAAAGGAGAGAAGGATGATGGAAGGTTTAGTGACAATAGCGGCAACTGCAGGAGGGGAAAAACGTTGCCTCAGGAGGAATTGTTTAAAATGAAAATGTGCTGTGTGTTGTTAGTTCTTTTTTCTACTCTCCTTCTACTTTCCCTTCCCCTCTTCAGTTTTCAGTAAATTTTCTGCTATTCACTGATGAAATTGGTTGGGAGTGTGACAAAAGCTTGGGTGTAATCTCACAGTTGGGTTGTGAGCCAAGGCTGCTCAGGGGAGATGAGATCTGTATATTCTGTGTTTGTATATTCAAGGAAATCAGTTCTTTTAATCCCCTGACATGTATCAGAGATCAGGAGAAAACCAGCTTTGATCTATAGTCAGTTACTATTGGATTCCAGTATGCATTCATTACTTGAACCATTCAAAGTTGTCTTAATTGATCTATACTTTTACAGAGACGTGGTAAGCTGAATAACGACTCCCCAAAGGTATCAGGTAATGCCTGGAATCTGTAAATGTTACCTTATATGGAAACAATGTCCTTACAGATGTGATTAAGAATCTTGAGCTGGGGATGTTATCCTGGGTTCTAAATTCTATCACACATATGGCTGTAAGAGGGAGCAGAGAGGGATATCACACAAACACAGAGAAGAAGGTGTAATGGAAACAAGGTAGAGAGAGCTGGCTGGAAGATGTGGTCATGAGCCAAAGAATGCCAGCAGCTGCCGCAAACTGGAAGAGGCAAGAACTGGATTCTCCCCTAGAAACTCTAGAAGGAGCACAGTGCTGCTAACATCTTAAATTGGACTGATTTCACACTCCTGGCCTCCAGGACTGCGAGAAAATAAATTTCTGTTATTTTAAGCCACTAAATTTGGAGTAATTGTCACTGCAGCCAGACCTTGGTATTTTGATGGTTGGCCTGAATTTAGTGACTTTTAATAATTTTTTACATCTAAATGATGCTCGACTCAGAATGGTGTTAATAATATTAAGTACTGAGATCCAAACATAAGCTCTCCCACCAGTGGGGAAATGTTTACAAGTATTGTATTAGTTGAAAGTGGCTCTCCTGTGGAGTATAAAGTGTTTAAAGTGAGGGGCAGCCAGGAAAAAAAAAAAAGGGCCAATTAAAGGGGAGAATTTGAGGCTATTCTACCTCAGTCAGTTCAGTTCAGTAGCTCAGTTGTGTCCAACTCTTTGCGACCCCATGGACTGCAGCACACCAGGCCTCCCTGTCCATCACCAACTCCCAGAGATTACTCAAACTCATGTCCATCGAGTCGGTGATGCCATTCAACTGTTTCATCCTCTGTCATCCCTTCCTCCTCCTGCCTTCAAGCTTTCCCAGCATCAGGGTCTTTTCCAGTGAGTCAGTTCTTTGCATTAGGTGGCCAAAGGATTGGAGTTTCAGCTTCAGCATCAGTCCTTCCACTGAATATTCAGGACTGATTTCCTTTAGGATGGACTGATCTCCTTGCAGTCCAAGGGACTAGCTGTTTGGTATTTAAAAAGTGTGGTAGCAAATTTACAGCTCTATTGCATATTAATCAAAACATATATCATTTTAGGCAAAAGGAGTTTCAGAATTCTTTCTTGAGTCTGAAGAGATATTTGGCTTACCTTTAGGCAGCATCATAAAATTATACTTTTTAACTTTAGGATCATAGCTGGTAAGAATCAAAGTAATGGAGATGGACAGGAAAATCAGGGTGACCTATCTAATGTTGTATTTGCTTGTAGGATGTGCTCATTGTGTGAACAATGGCTGGGATCTGATGTCATATGTGCACTGTGCTCTCTATCCTGACTTTTTGGCAGGTGTGTCTGGTGAATCTGAGTTAAATAAATGCTATGAGTTGGGTTGCCACATTTTGCCATTTTATTTGTTCATTCCTTCAACATTTACTAACAGCTAGTGGAAAGGGCTTCCCTGGTGGCTCAGATGGTAAAGAATATGCCTGCCATGCAGGAGACCTGGGTTTGATCCCTGGGTTGGGAAGATCCCCTGGAGAAGGGAGTGACTACCTACTCCAGTATTCTTAACCTGGGAAATCCCATGGTCAGAGGAGCCTTGTGGGCTACAGTCTCTGGGATTGCAATGGAGTCAGACATGACGTGGAGACTAAACAACAACAACCTGAAGGGTAGGAGTTGAACTTGTGGGGAAAGGTGGGAAATAACTTTCTAGACAGAGATAAATTGTGAGGAAGGCACAGAATGCCTGTAAACTTCAGGCTTTCTTAGGAGATAGCGGTTTTTAAGAGAAGAAGAAATGTTCACCTCTGTTCAAGGTTCAGTAACAGATTGTTTGTGTGGTAGGCACGCTTCCTTGTTAATGAAATGGATTAACGTTCCCTTCATTTATTCTTGGCTTCTGCTTCTCTGCAGGATTTTATAAGAAACTAGCCAATGGAGGTGCACTCCAAAAAAGGAACGTTTAATTTACTAATTTATCAGTCCTGGGGATGATGGCATAGGATTCTCATTTTCTTTTATTATTCCAACTTTACAAGCATGCAAACCATCTGTCTTCACAAGCAAAACTTAATGCAGAGGCCTGAATAATTAGGAAGTAATGAAGATCTTGTAAAACAGCTATCAGTAAAACACAGGAGAGGCAGCACTTGTAAAACTGGAATGAATACGAATCAATAAGCCTGCAGATGCGGGCTCTTCAGGCCTGAAGATGCTACTTAGCTAATTTAAAGAATTGTTGCCAATTCATTTAGAAAATATTATGGCAGAGAGAGCAGTTTGAAATAGTTTCAAGTAGAATGTTTCTTGACAGTAGGTTCTAATGGAAGGGCTTCCATTAGACTATGGACCATTAGTCAAACTCCATTGACTATGGAAACACACGAATGGACATTGAGATAAAAAAGAGGTGAGATACAGAAGAGGTAGTTAGAACCCAGTTAAATCAGGAGTCCAGTCTGGCTTTGAGTCCTTCTACTGTCCTTTACTGTGTGATCTTGGTCAATTCATTTAATCTTGCTAAGCCTCAGTTTCCTCCTCTGTAAAATGAAGGCAATAGTATCTGCCTCAGGGTATTATTATTGTAAAGACTCAAGTGGTACTACAAATAAAGCACTTAGCAGAAGCCCTTTAATAAATGTAATCTAATAATTAATTATGGAGAAATCATACAAATCCACATTAACTAATATTTTTGCATGAAATTATAAAAATAAAAGATAAAGGGCCTCAAATAGTGTCTCATGTAATTTACTGACATTGAACAATTCACATTCTCTTGGTATCTGGCTTTGTTACACACACCATTAGTAAGCAGCCTGGAATGGGTAAATCTGTTGGAAATGCTTTCCTTAAATCTTTTTTGATTTGTTTTAAAAATTTCATCTTAAAATGCACCTTGTTGGTGAGTAAAGCAGGTGAATGGTCCAATTGTTGGCCAGTAGAGGTTCAGGATATGCTTGTTTGGGCTTGTTTTATTCAAGAGAAATACTGGTACCTGAGGAAGATGAGCCATCACAGGTGCCAGACTGATATTTCACCAGTAAGTTCTACCCAGGCTATGACTACAGAGAAGTGATAATATGAGATTTCCACTGAACAAACAAATCTAGACTACCACTTCTACAAAGACTCAGAATCTACGTTTTTATGAGAGAGAACTGAAAAAAGAAAACCAGATAGGCCAGAGGACTTGACCTGAGGGGTAGCAGGAAAGTCATCGGTTGTAAATGTCCCGTCACATGGAAATAGCTAAGTTAGATCTGGTTGGATCTCAATATGATTTTTGGAAGCTGGTATGAAGGCTTCTAAAAATTAGGCTAATTAATTACTTGATATTCCTGGTTATACTTTCTTTGCTCTTTAATATGAAATGACATACCTGGCAGTTGAGGGAAGGTGACCTTTGACCTTTCCCTATTAGTAATTAAAGAAGGTTCCAATGAATCACCTTGAACGGAATCAAAAGTGACTGCTTGGCAGCTTGCTTCCGATACTTCAGCATGGCTGAAAGGGCTTCTGAGAAAAGCAATGGAACTCTTTGGGAAATTAGGAAATTAGAAAGATTGGCTTGTAAGGACAAAGGACAAGGATGATCTATTTATAAGTTGTTAACAAAAGATTTATAACTTCTCAAAGTAAGGGAGAGACATGATTTATCTTGCCAAGCACTTGAAAAGTAGGAGTTCTCAGGAGAAAGCATGGATTAGCAGACCCGAGGCTGACGACGAGAGAGCCTTGGAAATCCATGACCCAGAGTAAGATGTGCACTTTCAGGAAACCACTAAATTGGTAACAGAACAGGTTTGGCCAGCTGGGCTTTGTCAGCGGTTTAGTGATGCAGAGGAGTTCATTCTGTCTGAGAGAAGCAGGCTTAGTAAGTCTGCAGTATTGAGGAGTAGAGACTAGGGGCCAGGGAGATTTAAAACGAGCAGCACATGGACAGGTGACCCTGAAATAAAGACCTGCTCTGAAAGCAGAGGCTGTGGCCTCCCTGGGTCCTGTCTACTGCTTCCTATTGGGCATGGGCACTCTGGGCCCACACTGCTAACCATGGCCAGACCTGGGTTGGGCCCTCAGAAGAACTTCACGCTTTGTCAGTACAGAGGGACGAAGCCATATCCCTGCTGTCACCTCCAATCCCTGACTTGCAAACGGCTTCTCCTTCAAGAGCCAGTTAAGGTGTAAGAATTCAAAGTTCATTTTCCTGTGCTTGTACCTAACTTGAAATCACCTGACCATTTTTAGATCTGGATTTTGGTGTTTGCAGGGGAAGTGGGAAGAAGTGTGTATTTGTTTTGAGTTCTAAATCCTCTCTTCTTTGCTTATTATGGTTTCAGGACCACAACATTTCTGCTCCACATATGGCACTCATATTTTCCTATTGCTGTTATTGATTGTTGAAAAGCTCAGCTTTTCCTTCTAATTTTTAGATGGGAAACAAAGTGGGTGCCATTTAATCCAATCTGACTTAACTACTTAAAGATTTTTTTAATTTAGAAATAATTTCAAACTTCAAAAGTTATAGACATAGTACAAAGAATTGCAGTACACCCTTTACCCAGATTTTAGCCCCACTTGGACCTATTTCTGAAGTGACTTAGCAGCAGCAGCAGCTAAATCATTGCTTCTCTCTTTCATATATTCTTTCATGGGAACCATTTGAAAATTGAAAACAATATAATTGTGTACCCCTAAATACTTCAGTGTAGATTTCCAAAGAAGCAGACTATTTTCTTCATGACTTTAATACATTGATCAACCTCAGTAAAGTTAGCATAGGTATAACACTTTTATCTAATCTAACTCCTTATAGACCAGTTTTAGACCAATTTGCTCTATAAAGCCTTTTATAATATTTCTGTACATGTGTGTGGATTTTTCTCCTGTACTCCAGGATCCAATTTAGGATCAAGTATGGCATTAACTATTCGGAGTTTTAGTCTCCCTAATCTGAAATAATTCCCCAGATTAGGAAAAAAATTATTTTTCTTTTATGCCATTGACATTTTTGAACAATGTAATTTCTTTTAACAGCAGAATGTTCTTCATTTTTGGTTTATGTATGTTTCGTGATGATTTGCTTTTTAGTCGTTAGGTTGTGTCTGACTCTTTTGTGACCAAGTGGACTGTAGCTCACCAGGCTCCTCTGTCCATGGGATTTTACAGGCAAGAATACTGGGAGTGCGTTGCCATTTCCGTCTCCAGGGCATCTTCCCAACCCAGGGATTGAACCTGAATTTCCTAAGTTGGCCGACGTTTTCTTTACCACTGAGCCACCAAGGAAGCCCCTCTGTGATGATTAGCTATATACCCTCAGTCAGAAAGGTACTATACACAAGTGACATTGTATTCTTCTTAGTGTATGTTGTCTGGAGGATTTCTACTTGCCTGCTGTTTGTGATGTTAGTTTTGCCAGATTTCTCCACTGTGTGGGTACTGTCATTTTTTCTCGCTACTAATAAACAGCCTGTGATGAGATGTTTTAAGACCTTGCAAATATCCTGCTCCTTATCAAAGTTTATTCTTCAAATGAAAGTTAAAACTACCATGAGATGTACTACCATCCACCCACTAGAATGGCTAAAATTATGAAGACTGATCATAACAAGCATGTGAAGCAACTGTAATTCTCATACTTACTGTGGGAATTGAAAGTGCTGCAGCCACTTTGAACAATATCTGACAGTTTCTTATGAAGTTAAACATGCACTTCTCATATGACCTAGGAATTTTGCACTTAGTTGTTAACCCAAGGGAAATGAAAGCACAAGTCCACACAAAGACTTGTGCATGAATGTCCATATCATCCTTATTCACAGTAGTCCCAAATTGAAAACAACTCAAATGCCGATCAAGAGGGGACCACATATACAACTTATACTGATACCATGGAATACTACTCGGTCGTTAAAAAAAGAATGACATTCTTATACGTGCAACAGAATGGATGAATCTCAAAAATATTACGCTCTGAGAAGGAAACCAGGCAAAGAATAGGCACTGTATGATTCCATTTATGTGAGATTCTAGCAAAGGTAAAACTAACATTTAGTGAAAGAAGGCATTATTGGTTGCTAGAGACTAAGGATGATGGGGATGTGTTGACTGAAGGGGGGCACGTAGCAATTTTGAGGAGATAGAAATGTTTCTAATCTTGATTTTAGTGGTGGCTACAACAGTGAAAAAATCTGTTGACACTTCTAACTATACAAATAAAGGGTACCTTTTATTAATATTATGTGTAAATTTTGCCTCCCTATAGTTGGTAATTCCCCTCCTATATTTAGCATCCGTTTATGATTCCACCCTGCATCAATCCTTATTGTAATGGTTGCAAAATGAAGACTGGCCAACTCCAGCATTCAGTCCACTTTAGCAGTTGGTACTTGACATTGTCTTGCATCAAAGGTGTACCCTGATCCTGTATCTTTCTTTCCTTGTTTGTTGTCATTACAGACTCACAGAGTCCCAGTTTTTCCTCGAAGCCTTATAGTTTACTAGCCCTTTAATTATTTGGCATTTAAATTGTTTCATATTTGTCTTGGGTAGCCATCTCATGTAACCTGGTAACTGTAACCTTGTGACAGGCCTCATCATTTATTTTTGAGCACTTCCTTGCTTTGAAGCAAACTGAAGTTCCAGGCAAATCTTGCATCTTCTCTGTCCCCACCCTAGAATAGCTATTTCTCAAGATGTCCTGGTTTCTATTAATATTAGCAGGAAATCTTAATAGGTCCTTTCAGAGCTGATTAGTTTGGTTTTTGCCAGAGTCACTCAAATGAAAGGAATAGGGATTCAATTTTTGGAACAGTCTTCAGAGAGTTTGAGGAAGAGGAGTGAGGCTGAGAGGGGAGAAAACTATCCTTTAAAAAACTTGTTTTTTTCTTATAAAATAATGCATTAATTCTTAAGACATGGAAAAATCAGAACTGGAAGTCATCCAAAATCCAAACTTGGAGCAGTAGTTATGTTGTTATTTGCGGGTCTAGATTTGATTTAGCCCATTTCACTAGCTGTCACCACCTTGCATTCCTCATTTACGTTGTAGAATGTTACGTCTATTCTCTTAACCATAAAAACTAGCATATTCCCGCTGGAGCTCTGTTGGTCACTACGCTTCTCAGGAAGGCAGCCCCATGTGTGATGTGTGTATGTGGGTCTGTGGGTATGTGTGTGTGTGTGTGTACGGGCTTGTGTGTATGCTTAGGAAGGAGAAGCAAAGTGAGTTCAAAACTGCCATGGGGTCTAGGAGGAGTAGGCTTCAGAATTCTATTTCCACATAACGCTGGGCAGGGCTAGAATCTCTTTCTTAAATGACCACTTATAATTTCACAAGCTTTGACATAGGGTTAGCAAGGCATCGTGGCCAAGAATATACGAATACTCAACAGCGGGGCTCAGGTTTTCTTCTTGTTACTGAAAAAACCCATAATGAGTCTAATTTATAGTGTCATTGCTGCTTAATCCGAATCTAGCGCCTGTGGCCTGACTAGAAGGCTCTCAGGCAGGGCCCCGTTAGAGCTCGGTAATGAAGTACAACCTTCCCTCACAGTTTTAGGAGCCGGTGTCATCTTGTAGATGTGAGAGAACAGTTGGTTTCTGTAAAGGGAAACAGATGAACCCTGACACTTGGGCCATTTAATATGAAACTAAAAGAACCCAAGAAAAATACTCCACAGGAAACACTGGCAGAAGACGGGAAGGCCTTATCCAGCCCTAATTTCTATTACTGAATAACAGAAAGGGAGGGATGCTCATTAAGTGTTTGGAATGGCTGTCTCATCTCATGTTTCCTGTTGTAAAGTTTGATTTACAGAATTGAAACTCCATTATACTATTTTCTTTCAACAGACACACCAAAGCATTATGATTATATGATTTTTTTTCTCCTTTTTTCTTATTTCCCCCTATTTTTATTTTGTAAACAATGAACTGTATGGGCTTTGTAGAAAAGGATATAAAATTCCTTTGTAGAAAAGGACATAAGAAATTCAAGTAATAAAAGATACTGCAATCACTCAAAAGTTCATTCAGAAATAGCATTCTTAATATTTGCTGAACTTTATTCTATAGATATTTTAATCTATATATTCAAACAGGATAGGTAAAAATAATTTAGAAAACTGAGCTCTTATGAAACATGCTAATTTAAATAAAATATATTAAATAGAACTTTCCTTGACTTTCACTTGATTTTTGAAAAAAAAAGACACTGAAAATTTTTTAAAGTTATAATTGATTTATAATGTTGTGTTGATTTCAGGTATATGGAAAAGTGATTCAGCTATATATATATATTTATTCTTTTTCAGATTTTTCCCTGTTTATGTTATTACAGAATATTGAGTACAGTTCTATGTGCTATACGTAGGCCTTTCTTGATTATCTATTTTATACATAGAAGCCCTTACATATAGTGGTGTGTGTATATTAATCTCAAGCTCCTAATTTATCCTGCCCCCCTTTCTCCTTTGCTGTGGCCGTTCACTCACCCAGTCATGTGTGTTCGACTCTTTGCAGCCCCATGGACTGCAGCGTGCCAGACCGCCTTTCCCTCGCCATCTCCTGCCCCTTTCTCCTTTGGTAATCTTTTATTTGTTTTCTATGTCTATGAATCTATTTCTATTTAAAAGACCCTAAAATTAAACTGAAGGAGTTACTGAAATACAGTAAATAATTTTCAGAGTATATTTGTTCTTAAAAATCCCTCTACAGTTAAGAAAAAGGATTTAGAAAACAAAATGTGCACGTGTGCATGCCTGTGTGCATGCCTGTGGTTGTGATGTATTTGCATAAATGCCTGTTCTGTATGTGTGCACATCTGTGTGCCAGTGTGTAAGTGTATTTCTTTGCATGTTGTGTGTGCAGGTACACACACATGTGTATTTGTAAAAAATGAGTTTTGGAGATTGGAGTTCTTAAATTCTTACTTCAGCTGAGAATGTCAGTCTTGCAAGAGGAAGTCTTGAATCAAACATTTTTTACTTTGGAAATTTGGAGACACCACTGCACTTTTCTTTCTTGAAGTATTATACAACTATTGATTGTGAGTTCCCCAATATGAACCCAGAGATGGGAGTAGCAGATTCTTCTATAAGCAGTCCTGGTGGCTTAGATGGTGAAGGATCTGCCCGCGATGCAGGAACCCCAGATTTGATCCCTGAGTCGGGAAGATCCCCTGGAGAAGGGAAAGGCTACCTGCTCCAGTATTCTTGCCTGGAGAATTTCATGGACAGAGGAGCCTGGTGAGCTACAGTCTGTGGGGTCTCAAGGAGTTGGACATGACTGAGCAACTTAACACTTTCACTATTATAAAGAAATCTAAGAAAACTCTGATTTTTTGCCCCACATGACTTACTTTATTGGTGTAAATGTCTATATTTTCAAAATATACTCTAAGCTCATTAACTTCTTTAATATGTTTTGGGGTTGATCAGTCTTTCTCATATCATAATGGCATTCATTGCCTTTTGAGTTTCCTAAAAGAACTGCCTGCATTCCTGTAAAGAAATACTTCTTGGTCATGGTGCATTATTTTTTCAATATACTGTGCATTTAATTTGCTAATATTTTGTTTTGAATTTTTGTATCTATATTCATGAATGAAATTTTCATACTTTAATTAATATTGGTGTTAAGGTAATATTAACTTTGTAAATAACTCTCCTTTTTTGCTGTGGTCTGCAGCAGTTTAACTATCATATGACTGGGAACTATCTGTTTTATATTGACTTGTCTGTAAAGCCCACAATAAAAATGTCTGGGGAAAGTGTCTTTTTAAGATGGCAGATTTTAAAAATTGGTTTTTTAATATTTACTACCAATTTTTTACCTGTTGGTATTTCAAAATTTTCTCCCTTTTCTTGGACCAGCTTTGACATCTATTTTGTTAGAAAACCATCTATTTCCTCTAGTTTTTCAAAAATGTTGATATGGAATTGAAGATGATATTCCCTTAAGTACTTTGATATCTTCTACATTTAAATCTTTGTTTTTATTTGTAATATTATTAACTTTTGTTTCCTCCCTTCTCCAGGGGTTCATTTATTTAAAATTTTTAGAAGCAGCTTTTGTTTTATCCCTTTTTCCTTTTTATTATTTGTAATTTCTTTCATTAAGTTTGTCTTTAAAAACTGTATTAATTTCTTCCTATCTATTTATACTTTTTGGCTTATTTTGTTGATCTATTTTCCAGTATATTATTTTCCATACTTAATTACGTTTATTTTTATTTTTTTTATTTTTCCCATATATTCTAACTGATGCCTTGATTAATGAACACAATTTGGCTTCTATTGGATATGGTTTAGTGTGTGGCTTATCCTTTACCTATTTTATCTTTTTTCTTTTATTTCTTAAATTCTGCCTGTTTAATTTTCATTCATTCATTCATAATAACTTATAATCTCTCCTTTGAACCATTGAATCTCTTTGAGATTTTTAAAAATAATTAATAAGCTTTCTGTGATTTCTTTGAGGCTACAGATGACTATGACTGTGAATTCTTTCTGTTTCTTTTTGACGATTCCCCTTTGCAATGTGATGTCTATTTGCCCATTGCTTGTATTTTATTATACCTCCCTCTTTTCTGTGTAGATTTTTATGCATATGTTTTAAATTGTTGCTTATCTTGGAGTTTGCTTGGCCACCTTATAGAATGTGGGATGGAGTGAATTGGTGGAAAAGAGGAGAAAGAGTGATTATGATCATCCTAAAGTTCTGGTTTGGTTTTCTGTCTTAAATCTCTTCCCTTAAATTCATTAGTTCCTTTGTCTCATGAGTCCTGATTCATAATTTGGCAGTTCTTTACTGGTGCCCCTCTTCCCCTAGCCTTACCAGGGGGAGCTTCCTTGGTTCAGATACTCATTGCAGGTAGCAGGAGCAGCCTGGCAACATGGTTCTCCTACAGCCCCACCTCCCCTGCCTTGTTCTGCATTGTTGGGACAATCTATATAGGAACACTCCAAGTTCCCCAGGATACTGCATGACCCTACATCTTAGCAGGCAGTCACAGGGTCAGTAGCAACATATCTGATGTCTGCAAACTTTGGAGGAAGTCTGTGTCCTGCCCAAGGCATGAGGCAAGGGCTCTGCATACTCCCAGACTTCACAGAATCTGGCTGCAGGGCCTCAGAGTTTGTTGCACGGTTCTCTGTTCTTTCCCTTGAAACTCTGAGAAAGCAGTGGAGAGAGCAGCTGAACACTGAAAATTCACTGAGTGGATTCACTGGAAGTTCACTGCTGCATTTCCTTTCTAGAGGAAGTCCTGAAGAGAAAGGAACCAGTGAGAGGAAAGCAAAAAAAACAAAAATCTATCAAGAAGCCCTTCAGTCCTTGGCTTACTGAGAAATCCGCATTCACTTTAGAATAGCCAGGAGAAGCAGACCTGCGTATTTGGATAAAATGACTTATGAGGATTGATTTTGTTATTCTGAGAGTTTTTGGGCCAAATTATATTTATATTTCATCAGTTAAGATGTTTCACATGATCAAGGTTGTGTTTATTCATCTCTGGCATCAGTGTCATTGCTTCTGTTAGTGGAGATTTACTGGGTGACTTGTGTGCTCTGTTTCAACATTAATAACAAAAACCCGTATCTGTTTCTAGGGGAATTTTTCAAATTCCTCTCTTTGGATGCTCTTCACCTGGTTGTGATACAAATGCAGTGAATAAAAGCTTTATATATATATATATATATATAATTAATATCTTTGCTGTCCATGGAATTCTCCAGGCAAGAATACTGGAATGGGTTGCCGTTGTCTTCTCCGGGAGATCTTCCCGACCCAGGGATTGAACCCGGGTCTTCCGCATTGTAGGCAGATACTTTACCGTCTGAGCCACCAGGGAAGTCCATATTGGCTGATAGCTACTAACAATTGTACGGCTGGCTTCTTGGCTTATATTTGATTATGTGTGTCTGCCTTGTGCTCAGTTGCTCAGTCATGTCTGACTCTCTGTGGCCCCATGGGCTGTAGCCCACCAGGCTCCATTGTCCATGAAATTTTCCAGGCAAGAATACTGCAGTGGGTTGCCATTTCCTACTCCAGGGGATCTTCCAAACCCAGGGATTGAACCCAGGTCTCTTGTGTCTCCTGCATTGGTAGGCAGATTCTTTACCACTGCATCACCTGGGAAGCTGTTAATTCAGTTCAGTCATTCAGTCATGTCCAACTCTTTGTGACCCCATGGACTGTAGCATGCCAGGCCTCCATGTCCATCACCAACTCCTGGAGCTTACTCAAACGCATGTCCACTGAGTTGGTAATGCCATCCAACCATATCATCCTCTGTCGTTCACTTCTTCTCCTGCCTTCAATCTTTCCCAGCATCAGGGTCTTTTCTAGTGAGTCAGTTCTTTGCATCATGTGACCAAAGTGTTGGAGCTTCACCTTCAGCATCAAACCTTCCATTGAATATTCAGGAATATTTAGGATTGATTGGTTTGATCTCCTTGCAGTCCAAGGGACTCTCAAGAGTCTCCTCCAACACCACAGATCAAAAGCATCAATTATTTGGCACTCAGCTTTCTTTATAGTCCAACTCTCACATCCATACATGACTACTGGAAAAACCATAGCTTTGACTAGACAGACCATTGTTGGCAAAGTAATGTCTCTGCTTTTTAATATTCTGTCTAGTTTGGTCAGAGCTTTTCTTCCAAGGAGCAAGTGTCTTTTAATTTCATGGCTGCAGTCACCATCTGCAGTGATTTTGGAGCCAAAGAAAATAAAGTTGGTCAGTTTCCATTATTTTCCCATCTATTTGCCATGAAGTGATGGGACCAGATGCCATGATCTTTGTTTTTTGATCTTTGTTTGTTCTTTCACTTTCATCAAGAGGCTCTTTGGTTCTTCTTCACTTTCTGCCATAAGAGTGGTGTCATCTGCATATCTGAGATTATTGATATTTCTTCCAGCAATTTTGATTCCAGCCTGTGCTTCACCCAGCCTGGGATTTCGCATGATAAGTTAAGTAAGCAGAGCAACAATATACAGCCTTCATGTACTTTCCCCCCAATTTTGAACCAGTCCATTGTTCCATGTCCAGTTCTGTTGCTTCTTGACATGCATACAGATTTCTCAGGAGGCAGGTAAAGTGATCTGCTATAACCATCTTCTTAAGAATGTTCCACAGTTTGTTGTGATCCACACAAAGGCTTTAGTGTGGTCAATAAAGCAGAAGTAGATGTTTTTCTGGAACTCTCTTGCTTTTACAATGATCCAACGGATGTTGGCAATTTGATCTCTGGTTCCTCTGCCTTTTGTAAATCCAGCTTGAACATCTGGAAGTTCACAGGTCACATACTGCTAAAGCCTGGCTTGGAGGATTTTTAATGTTTCTTTACTAGTATATGAGATGAGTGCAATAGTGTGTTAGTTTGAGCATTCTTTGGCATTGCCTTTCTTTGGGATTGGAACTAAAACTGACTTTTTCCAGTCCTGTGGCCGCTGCTGAGTTTTCCAAATTTGCTAGCATATTGAGTGAAGCACTTTAACAGCATCATCTTTTAGGATTTGAAACAGCTTGTCTGAAATCACCTCCACTAGCTTTGGTGGAAGCTATTATATTTGATTATACTCTGAAACAAATGCAGCATTACAGCTGAAGGTGAGTGAAAACTGACTGAGAGGAAAAGAATCAAGATTTGGAAACAAAACCCTCATGTACTAAAAATATGAAAAGCATCAGTAATTTCACAGGTTGACCCCCATGTGTGAAAGACTTGACTAAGACTCTAGGTTCCTAGATCATGCTTCCCTGGGAAGCACCTGGGTAGCAAATGTCATCACTTTGTGGTGGGTCTGAACATCTTGTGACTCACATCCATGATGCCAGCGGCAAAAACTGAGCCAGGTGAGCTGAAGGACCTTATGTGCCTTAGAGTTTAAATTATTATTTATACTTTAAAAAACATTTTAAGCATTATTTTTTATAAGCCAGTTCTTTTTTTTCAACTTCCAACTTATGTGAATTTGACAACTTTATAAACCTAGACTTTGTTTTTGCTTTTCTCTAATAACTGGAATATACAGCTTTTTATTTTAAATATTGAAGTTTTTTAGATGATAGGGTAAGGTTTTCATATAATTGATGTGTATTTTCTTTCAGTATCTAGACTGCAGTTGTACTACAGTGTTGTGTAATAATTTGGAAATGCTTTGGTCTTGTACATAAATAGGTATATATATATGTTTATTTAATGTTCAGTTGATGAGTTTTCCAATTGCCTTCCTTTGTCAATACCTTGTTATTATTTAACTTTCCCACAAGATGTGTTGTTTACAGAAGTCTTTAGACTAGTTTCAACTTTTTTTCTTTATAATTTCCACTTGGTGGAAGTGACTTATAAGATGTTCACTTTTGCAAAGGGCATATAAATTCAATTTATGCTGATACAGAAAGGGGACTGTTTTATGTTATTTTGCTGGATCAACTTGTAAAACACAGACACACTACCTTTCTCTGGCAAACTAGGTTATTTGTATGGTGTATTCAATAATGTCAGTGTATCAGCTAATTTCGATGTCCTGCTCCTTTCAGAGTTTAGGAGCTGATACTTTGGCTTCTGTATATTGACTCAGGTCATGTGATTATATTTGAAATTTCTGGAAGAAATAGTTTGAATGATCTCTGCTTGTGGAAAATGTCTTGCTCATATGGACTTCTTTTTTTAATTAATTATTTTTTTATTGAAGGATAATTGCTTTACAGAATTTTGTTGTTTTCTGTCAAACTTCAACATGAGTCAGCCATAGGTACACATAGATTCCCTCCTTTTTGAACCTCCCTCATCTCTCTCTCCATCCTACCCCTCAAGGTTGATATAGAGCCCCTGTTTGAGTTTCCTGAGCCATACAGCAAATTCCCATTGGCTATGTATTTTACATATGGTAATGTAAGTTTCCATGATACTCTTTCCATACATCTCATGCTCTCCTCCCCTCTCCCGAGGTCCATAAGTCTGTTCTCTATGTCTGTTTCTCTATTGCTGCTCTGCAAATAAATTCTTCAGTGCCATTTTTCTAGATTCTTCCTTCATTAATGCAACAAATGTGGTCAGTCACTGTCACATGCCAGGTACTGTGAGGCTCTGGCAGCAGTCAACAACTGCAGGTAAGATTCTTGTGCTCAGGGAGCTAGCCTTCTAGTGGAGAAAGACAGATAATATGTAAAAAGCATACTGAAAAGATTAATGATGATTGTAAAAGGTGCGCAGAGGGAAAGGAAATGGGCTCATGTGAAAATAACTGGTGTGGAGATGAGAGGTGGTCTAGAGAGGTTTCTTTAAAGAGATGGCACTTGAGCTGGGGCCTGAGAATAAGAGTCAGCCATGCTGCAAAAACGTAAGGAAGAGTGCTCTAGTGTAGGCTGAAGAGTAAGTGCCGAGGCACTGCAGCAAGAAAGGGGTTGGGATGCTTGAATGACAGAGAGGAAGTTAGGGACAGGGAGCCCAGGGAGCCAGGAGGAGCAGCGGAAATAACAACCATCACGGAGGAACTTTAATTTTATTATTAATTTTTACTTTATATGAATATTTCATTGAGTGAGAGAGAAGCTGTTTGCAAAAAGGAATACTTCAAATTTAAAATATTGAAAGTGGTAAAAAGATCAGAGGCATGATGTCACAAAATGGCTTATAAAGTGAGAATGAAGAAGCTGTTTAACCTTGACAGGGGGTAGGGGATAGTAGTCTAGACAGCAGGGAATATGTTAAAAGTAATTTTCTTATACCATATTAGATGGGTGACTTAACTTTAATTTATGACTATCAGAGGCATTTACAAGAAATAAGTTAAGTTTTACTTACATAGTTTAACTGATTTTGTATACTCAGAGGATCTTCAAGTTTCATCTCCATTTTATTTTATTTTAACAATTTTAACACATTTATTATCTCAGATATGGAGGGGCAAGATTTACTCACATTATTGGTCTTTAAAAAATAATTAAATTTGCCTAGATGGATCTTTAGAAATTTAGATCTTATTTATAGTACAGTAAGATGCTGATAAGGGAGTTGAAGCTGATAAAAGACTAAATCTAGTAGTTGTTACATTCCTAATCAAAGTAGAAATGGTATAAGGTGGATATTTGTCTATTTTTTACATAATCTAGTAACATAACTCTTTAAATTTCTATTTCCTAAAAAGTACTTAAGATTATTATCATTTCATCTAAAACCAAAAATTAGATTAAATGCCATCTTGGACAATTTAGGATTACAGGTAATACATGAATTGATTTTATAAAGAGAAATATTTATTATAGAGCAATCATTTCTAATGCTTAATAATCATGAATCTGATCAGGACTTCAGGGACTCATATATTTGAAGCCTTGGAAGAATCTAGAATAATCTAGCTTACCTGTGGGTTGAGTGGGAGGGTGGGAAATGACAAATTTATCTTCTCACTGGCAGTTGCCTTGGCCTCAGACTGTCCCATTGAAGTGTCCCACTGACTTGACTTGTAGGACTTTGGATCAGGATTTGTATCATTATATCAGCACCCCCTTTCTTTCTTCCTTCTTCTTGTACTAGGTGATACCCCCGCCTTGGACTGCAACCCTTGAACTGATGTTGCGGTGTGGAATGTCAGGCAAGAGAGGCATGATATTGTCCCCAAAGAGTCTCCCAAGAATCTTATGAAAAAGGAAGCTTATTCCCTGTTCATGGATGTCAGGCACACAAATAAGGACACTGGGGCCAGGTTGTATTAGGGAATTAGATTGTACTGGGGAGTTAGGAAAAGAAAGAATGTGACTAGCAGTCTACCACCCAACTTTGGCAGTAGGAAAGCATAATTGCTTTATGGAATATATTTTCATTTTGAAAAACCTAAAAGGTAAACATTTCCAACATATTAAGGGGATGCTGAAGAGACAGGAACAGCATACTGATTGTTTTAGAACAGGTGTCTCAGCCTTGACACGATTATTTGGGGCCATATAATTCTCTATGGGGGTGAGGCTGTCTTATGCATAGGAGAATATTCGGCAGCATCTTTGGCTTGCACCCACTAGATGGCTGTAGCATTCACTTCACTTGTGACAATCAGAAATGTCTCCAGACAGAAATGTCAAATGTCCTCTGGAAGCCCGCATCCCAGTTCATGGAGAACCACTGCTTTCCATTCTCTGCCAGATTATCCTTAGGCCCACCCTTCTTTACTCCTTTACTCTTTACTTGCCCCTTTACTCCTTAAGTCATCACTTTTAGGTTGGTAAAGATCCAGAATCTTTCAACTTTTTTCATCTATCCCTTTCCTATCTTCAGTTAAAATTTTAAAATGTGAAATGTGTCTGTGCACTCGAATTTCTTCCTATTTAGTTTGTTTTAGATGTTCAAAGACCTGAATTTGCTCTGATTATCAGCTCAGAGGACTTAGGAGAGATTGCTTAGAAAGATGTTGAGTGTTATCTGTGGTAAACACAAGGGGAGAGCAAAGATACCATCAAGAAAATAGGTAGGGATGAGTCCTTTTCATCTTATCACATACAGCTAACATTTGGTCAAATAATTTCTCAGGGTGAATAGAACCAAAATTTTATTCTTATAGACTTAAGTTCAACAAGGGAGAGAGGAAACAAACAACTTAAAAGACATGGTATTTGAAAGTTCTAAACTATGTTGATAAAACTTCCTAATTTAATAGCAACAACAAAAATTAGTCTATGAATATGTTTAGAAATTTATGGTATTCAACCGATGACCTTAAATTTGTGATTTGAGCTTAGTAGCTGTGTGACCTTGGGCTTTCATTCTTTGATTTAGGGGAAAAATTATCCATTAGCTATATATACATATATATACACACACACACACATACATATACACACATCGTACTTTCAATTTGGATAACCATCAGTCCTTAGCAGAAATCATATATATGACTCAAATGAACTCTTTGGCCAACCCGGTAATAAGATGGAGAGAAATATACCTCCTTTGTATTTCAGAAGAAGTCCAAGGATTTAGTATCTCAACAGATTTAACCAAAACAAACATTCCTGATATCATAGATGCAAGTCTTATTGGATCAACTCAATCAGATCAAACTAGTTTTTCAACCACATAATTTTTTAACTTAGTATCTTAACAGGTGTATAGATTTGACTGATAAGCAATTCAGGTGAAGTGATGAATTTTTGCCGATTTTAAACTAGATAAAGAAAGTGAAAGTTGCTCAGTTGTGTTCAACTCTTTGTGACCCCATGGTCTCCAGGAGGGAGTCTGACATTCCACAAAGGAAATGGATATATAAAACCGCCCCATTCAGAAGCCCTGGGGATATCAAGGTATCCTGAGGGGAGGAATGTGAAGAGTTGGGGAATGTCCAAGGCCAATCTCGTAAAACAGAGCTCAGGTGAGAGGAGCTGTGGAGCCTCAGACAATACACGGGGAAGAGGTAGGACTCTAATTATTTCTTATTTCCTAGTTTTGAATTGTCTGTGTTAAAAAAAAAACTGTTTCATTAACTAAATAGACACCTCATTTTATAAAATGCAGAAGTAACTTAAGTAAGCCCATGATTTTTAATGTTCAGTGTTGGAAGAGGTTCAAGTTAACAGGCCTTACTTATAGGAGAAATTACAGCTAGAGTCAGAGACCTAGGAAGTAAATACAAATTCTGTCCATGATATTGCCTGAAGCCAATGGGAAAACATAGTGTCCGCGGGATGCATTCAACTTTATTAACAGAGAAATCATTCTTTGTTATGAACACAGACCTGAGTGTCATAGCATGAAATAACTACAGCTTGCCCAACTTTCATAGTGACTACAAGGATCACATAATCCCCAGAGCTCTAGCCCATGATCCTAAACATTAGGTGACTCATCAGATAAGCTGCACAATTTTTAAAACAATCTCCCATACACCTGGAGAACTGTTTGGACACAGGACATAATCAGGCTCATGACACAGTGCCCTTACTGACAGTACTTTAAATTCTAAGGTGCATGAGCATGGCCTGAATATAGTACCCCAGAAAACTCAATGATGAGATTCTCCCTTGGAGGCAAAAAAAAGTTCAAAGTCAGCTGATAGGTTTGGTCTTTCATTTCCTTTTTACATCTGAGTACTTGAAATTTAAAATGGGTGCTGGCCCTCGTCCTCACCGTCTCCTCCTTGCTCAGCCCTGATTTTGGGGGGAAAGAGAGGACAGCTGGCCCACTGGCTCCTCTGGACTTTCACTTGAGCATTGCTCCTTTTCTGACTCCTCCTTGGAGCGAGAAGTCCCAGTCTCTTGGGAATCAAAGTAATTCAAAATCTTCTCTGTACCTCTTTTATTTTGTTCACCAGGGCCCAAGCAACCTCCAGTTGTCTAGCTGACCGGTGCTGCGCTTTGTGGTCCTCGTTCCCTGCACCTTCTTGATTTCCTGTTCCCTCTCCTATTTTAACCTCCTGTCAAAACTCAGGTCTGCCAGTCAATTCCTTTCCAACTTATTCTATCAGTCAGCTATTCTCTTCTGTAGTCTGGATGAAATCTAATTTGTGTTTGAATGCAGATCTTGTAGAACATGTATTTTAAGGACACTCCTCTTTCTTTCTATAAACCAGATCCTGGAAATGCCAATTATCTATAGCACTCATTTATCTATTTACAGTCTGAACCAATAGGAGCCAATGTGCCGTATCATAGTTGTTTTCAAGAAAATGATGTATCAGTAGCTTGGTGGAAAAGTCTTTTTCCATCCTGTTAGTTCAGTTTTCTGATGAAGGTTTGGATTTATATTTCCTGAACTCTTATTTACAGATTTAATTGCAAATAAACCCTGTATTATTTTCTTTGTCTTGCTTGAAGGACAGTGATGTTTGCTGTATGCAGCCATAAAATCACAGAATTTTTCTCTGCTTTGAACAGCAGCCAGATTAGGAAAGGAACCCACAGGTTTCTCCTATTTCAGGAAAGAGAAAAAGGGAAATTTTACCAGATGAAGCTTTTAAATCAATGTTGGTACGGTTTTCATTAGAAAAAAGGGATTTTTAGTGGCGTTTTTGAAGTTATTTTCCTCTTAGTATAATGTTGAGGAAGGTATCATGCTCACAGGAGCCTGACTTATTCCTCCTCAGGGTTTTAAGCTATGCTAGTTGCTGCTATAGTGATCTTAACAACACTTCCCAATATGTAGACTATTAGATGATGTCATGTGGGAAATCAGCTGTCAAGGGACTATTTTTGGCACAGCTTTTTAGGCCATAGTGTAGAAAGAGCAAATGACAGAGAAGATCGGAAAAGCAGTCTCTTTCTTACATCTGTCACTAAAATGCTATGTAACCTTGGGCAAGATATTTAACTTATTTAAGACACAGGTTTTGTATATGTATGGAATTCAAGATACCCAAGAATTCCAAAATTGCTACGACATTTGAAAGAGTTAAATTTGTTCTTCATATCATTTATGGAGTCTCATTTGTTCAGCAGACTTCAAGATGGCAACTACCTTCAAATAAAAATGCCTATCTAAACATGTATGGTGCTCAAATTTGGGGGAACCCCCTCCCTTCCCTGGTGGCTCAGATGGTAAAGAATCTGCCTGCAGTGTGGGAGATCTGGGTTCGATCCCTGGTCAGGAAGATTCCCTGGAGAAGAAAATGGCAACCCACTCCAGGATTCTTGCCTGGAGAATCCTATGGACAGAGGAGCCTGATGGGGTACAGTCCATGGGGTCACACAGTCGAACACAACTGAGCAACTGACACACCTCCCCCTGTGTCAGACTGCTCCAGTTTTAAAAAATTCCATTGGAAATAAACTTTCTTCTTTGGTAGTGGAAGAGCTAAACAGTACTTAGGTATTATTTCCTTGCTTTCAGTCCTTATCCAAAGTGGGAAGCTTGAATGCTCTCAGTTGCTAGCTGAACCTCTGCAGAGCATCTCTCTCTCTCTCTCTCTTCTTTTATTTATTTTTCCTTTTATTTATTTATTTTTTCCATGGAAAGGCATTTTATTTTAAAAAATAGCAGTGTGTACATATTAATCCCAAGTGAAAGTGAAAATCATTCAGTTGTGTCTCTTTGTGACCCCATGGACTGTACAGTCCAGAATACTGGAGTGGGTAGCCATTCCCTTTTCCAGGGGATCTTCTCATCCCAAGGATCAAACCCGTCTCTCCCACATTGCAGGTGGATTCTTTACCAGCTGAGTCTTCAGGGAAGCCCAAGCACCCAATCTATCCCTCCACCCAACCCTTCCCCCCAATAACAATAAGTTTATTCTCTAAGTCTGTGAGTTGGTTTTTATTTTGTCAATAAGCTCATTTGTATCATTTTTTGATTTCATTTTTTTTAGATTCTATTATGAGCGATACCATATAATATTTGATTCTCTCTCTCTGACTTACTTCACTTAGTATGATAATTTCCAGGGCCATCCATGTTGCTGTAAATGGGATTACTTCATTTTTGATGGCTGAGTAATATTCCACTATATATATATACTATTATCTTCTTTATCTGAGTGTTTCTGATCATGGATCCTCATGTCTTTTCATGATCTTTCTGGGCATCAGAAGGCAGGGTTGGCAGTTTAAAGCTGAAATCTATTACTGTTCTCTTGGGCTTAAACCTGTTAGACAAACATTATTCAAGGCAATTTTATTTGAGAAATAAAGGAACATAACTTTTCCTAAATAGTGTAGGAAGGAATGTTCACTAGGGCATTAGTTTCAAACATTTTATTCTTCCTTATCTACTTAAGGAATTTTGAAAATTACGTAACTCACTCCCCAAAAATTGAAAGTGGGTAACTATTTTTCAATGTAAGTTAAAAATATTTGCAAAGAATGATAATTTCTGTTGCACTTAATTGTGTATATTGGCCTCTCAAATGTTTCAAGGGGAATCCAAATGCCATTTAGATTTGATACCCTACATCATCAGCTTAAAGATAAATAAGTTTCTTGAACAGAAATTTTATGTCACTCCATTTATTCTTGGACTTAAATTTACATGCCAGATAACTATGCATAGAATTCTTTTTCTGATCATGACCATATGTCTCTGCAACAGAAATATTTAGGTAAATTGAAATTTATTTTTTCTAAGTTTGGCCTTAGCATGATACTCTTTCTAAATTATTTTTGAAAGAAACTATTTTCCAGATTGAGTTATCATCATAATGGCTTTTTTTCTGCACAATTAATTAAAATAAAATAGATAATTAAAATTTTTGATGAATGACTTTTACACATGATGTAAAATTTTAAGGAAATTTATCTCCTAATGAAACTACTGGATTTTTTCTGTCCAGTTAATTTGTGAGTCCATGAATAAATGTTGCTCATTGCTAGAATAAAATAGGACTGAGCCTCACTTTAGGGCTTCCCTGGTGGTGGCTCAGGGGTAAAGAATCCACCTGCAATGCAGGAGCCACAGGAGACATGGGTTCACTCGGTGGGTTGGGAAGATCTCCTAGAGGAGGGCATGGCAACCCACTCCAGTGTTCTTGCCTGGAGAATCCCCACGGACAGAGGAGCCTAGTGGGCTACAGTCCATGGGGTTGCAAAGAATCTGACCCAACTGAAGTAACTTAGCATGCATGCATGCATGAGCATCACTTTTATTTATATTTTTATTTTCTAGATATAAGCACCCAAAGTCATGTTCCCATATAAATATGTAAGAACGAAAGGAGTTTTGTATTTCAAAAAAGCTTTATCAAAACTTGCCAATGGATAATTAGCTATTCCCATCACTTTTTAGTTTTGTGGATTTTGTTGAATATGATATATTCAGAAAGGGTTGAAAACAGAAATATCATTAATTTTAAAGTACTTTTGTCAACTCAATACTTTTTATTAAAATGCTTTAATTTCTTCCCCTCACATTTGCATGTACAGATAGAGAGAGATGGATATGGATATGGAGATAGATATAGATATGTATGTCACAACCTTGAAGCTTTAGATTTAGCTCCTGCTATTTATGGGAAATGTGTTAACTGTCAAATTTGCAAAGCCAGTGTTGACTGTTAAGCCTGTCCAATGAGGCTTTTTCTCAATAAAAATATTTTGTTCAGGTACACTTTTCATTCAGATACCCATCCTAGGGACAACTGTCTTCTCTCTACCTTCTAATTGTGAAACATATAGGTGTTTAAGGCATGAAGTCTCGCCAAAGGTTAGTACTCAGATGAAATAAGGCTCTGAGCTTTGCCATCTTCTGTACCATTATGCTCCTGGCTTTGATCTCTAGGGATTCTCATTTAGGAGTGATGATTATGCAGAATGGAAATGATGATGTCCTTTGGCATCCTGGAACTTTATAAATTCTGAGACAGTGCACCATAGTAGGATTAGGGTAAGTGAAAGTTGATCTTTCTTTCTTTAAAAATGTTATTTTATATTGGAGCATAGTTGATTAAAAATGTGTTAGTTTCAGATGTACAGTAAAGTGATTCAGTTTTACATATATGTGTATCTCATTTTTTTTTTCAAATTCTTTCCTGCTTTAGATTATTACATAATATTGAGCAGAGTTTCTTGTCCTATACAGTAGGTCCTTGTTGATAATTCTAAATATAGAAGTGTGTACATGTCATTCCTAAAGTCCCAATCTATCTTTCCCACCCACCTGTTTCCCCCAGTAACCATGAATTTGTTGTTTAAGTCTGTGAGTTTCTTTCTGTTCTGTAAATAAGTTCATTTGTATCATTTTTTTTAGCTTCTGTACATAAATAATATATTTGTCTTTCTCTGTTTGACTCACTTTACTTAGTATCAGTTCAGTTCAGTCACTCAGTCATATCTGACTCTTTGCAATCCCATGGACTGCAGGACACCTGGTTTCCCTGTCCATCAACAAAAAAGCCCAGAGCTTGCTCAAATTCATGTCCATAGAGTCGGTGATGCCATCCAACCATCTCATCCTGTGTTGTCCCCTTCTCCTCTCCCTTCAATCTTCCCCAGGATCAGAGTATTTTCAAATGAGTCAGCTCTTCACATCAGGTGGCCAAAGTATTGGAGTTTCAGCTTCAGCATCAGTCCTTCCAATGAACACCCAGGACTGATCTCCTTTAGGATGGACTGGTTGGATCTCCCTGTAGTCCAAGGGACTCTCAAGAATCTTCTCCAAACACCACAGGTCAAAAGAATCAATACTTTGGCACTCAGCTTTCTTTATAGTCCAACTCTCTCATCCATACATGACTACTGGAAAAACCATAGCTTTGACTAGATGAACCTTTGTTGGCAAAGTAATGTCTCTGCTTTTTAATATGCTGTCTAGGTTGATCATAACTTTTCCAAGGGACAAGCATCTTTTAATTTCATGGCTGCAGTTACCATGTACAGTGATTTTGGAGCCCCTCAAAATAAAGTCTGTCACTGTTTCCCTTGTTTCCCCATCTATTTGCCATGAAGTGATGGGGCCAGATGCCATGATCTTAGTTTTCTGAATGTTGAGTTTTAAGCCAGCTTTTACTTAGTATGGTAATCTCCAAATTCATCCATGTTGGAGTAAATGACATTATTTCATTCTTTTTAATGTCTGAGTAATATTTCAATGTGTATGTACCCCATCTTTATCAGCTCATCTGTTTAGGTTGCTTCCGCGTCTTGGCTATTGTAAACAGCACTACACTGGAGAAGAAAACAAAAGGAGAATCAGCATGATGTCTCTCTGTCAGTGACATTCTCAGCTGCTGTATATTTTTTTATTGAGATGTAATTGACATATAATGTATTAGTTTCAGATATTCAACATAATTCATTGTTTGTATATGATGTGGTCAGCTGGTCCATTTTTGAAGAAAGAGTTGAATCTGAAATTGATTCCCTCAAAACCAACCAAGCTTTTATTCTTTTGGAAAACTTGGTAGACCCTCAGGAAGTATGCACTTTTAAATTTGGAGGCTACTGCCCTAAAGCAAGCCACCAGTATCCTTAGTGTCTTTATTTATTATGTGTTTTCCTCAGTGTAAATATGTAATTGTCTTTCATAAAATGTTTTGTGTGACCTTGGGCATACTTTGCTTTGGAACAATGACCAGTGCTTACAGAGTTTGTTATATGGGAAGGAAAAATGGTCATATTTCTGGTACCAGAGGGATTTCAGGTTCCCAGGGGGGAATTCACGCTGAAAATGCCCCCATAACAACATCTGAACCTGCCTCCTGGATGAATGACCACAGTTATAGACATGAATCTCTAACCACTCCCTTTCCAACAGCTCTGACCTTCAACTTTATTAGCTCCTCTAGCCATTCTAAAATGCTCCCGACAACATTTTAGCCAAGTTTATTTCAATAAACTCCTGACTCAGGATTGTCAAACTGTTCATTTTAGAGCAATAAAAATTTTTCTTTCTTTTTAAATGACTATTTGAAAAGATAAAAGCATAACTGCTTTATTGTAATTATGGAAGTAAGAGTCTTGCCTCTTTGTCGGTCCTTGAATTCTGGGAAACCAGGTTTGAAAATCACCGTCTCAACTAGCCTCTCACTTGCTTCCAACACTGTCATCACAGATCACCAATTGGATACCTTTTGAAACCACCTATCAGTTTTTAAAAATGCTAATACCCAGGTCTACTCGCAAGAGTTCTTGTGCATTTGCTCTGATGTCTTCAGACCTAGGTCATTTCAGTGTGCAGCCAAAGTTGAAAACCACTGCACCAGGCTTCCTTTAGTGTAGTTTTGATTGTGTCGCATTTATTCTTAACATTTTTAAGCTTCTCAGTGGTTCTCCAGGTGTGTACCCCAGACCAGCAATTTCAGCAGCACCTAGAAACTTGTTGGAAATACAAATGATCTAACTTACACCCAGACCCCAGAAATGCTGGGAGTAGGACTCAGCAATCTATACTTTAACACATCTTCCAGGGGACTCTGATTCATGCTTACATTTGAGAAACACTGACCTACAGAATAAAGTCCAAACTTGGGAGCCTAGTGTGTAAGAATTTTCCCTGTCTGAACGTTGCCAGTTCTCACTTTACCCTGCTCATACTCATACAGTACCTGCTCTCTAGTCTCTGTGTTATGTTAATGATTTCATGTTTATTATAAAAATATTTAAAATCAGATAATTTTATGTAATGACGTGTCAATATATCCACTGACTAGGAATTCTAATACAGTATTAAGTAGGAGTGGTGAGAGCAGGCTCATCCTCTTTCTGCCCTTATGGGAAGAGTATTCAGTCTTTCACCATTAAGTATATTAGCTATAAGTTTGTGTGTGTGTGTGTTGCTGAAAGTTTTTTTTTTTTTAATCAGATTGAGATAGTTCCCTTCTGTTGCTACTATGCTGAGTGATTTTTACCACTAATGGATATTGAAGTTTGTCAAATACTTTTTCTGCATCTTTTGAGATGATCATATATTTTTCAGTGTATGTGCATTTACTGCTGGTATTGATCTAGCAACTTTATTTGGGTAATGTGGGGAAATTTAAAAACCTAAACTATCATTTATGATTTTAAAAAACACCCTCTGTGTCTTAGGGTATTTCTCTCTCATATGTATCATGGCATTAGACTATTGCCATGAGTAGAGAAATAGTTGATTTTTCCTTTCATCTATGCTAATCCTTGAGCTTCCCAGGTGGCTTAGTGGTAAAGAATCCACCTCTCAGTGAAGAAGATGCAGGAGACATAGTTTCGATCCCTGGGTCAGGAAGATTCCCTAGGAGGAAGAAATGGCACCCACTCCAGTATTCTTGCCTGTAAAATCTCATGAATAGAGAAGCCTGGCGGCTACAGTCCATGGGATTGCAAAGAGTCAGACATGACTGAGCACATATGTACACATGCTAGTGCTTTCCATTAGGTATCAATGCATTTGGATTAGACAAATTCAGTACTTGACATTTTTCTAGGCAAACTTATAACATGTCATCTTTCTTAGGAAAGGAAAAGATAACTACTGTTGATTAAGAATTCACTGTTCTTAGACTGTGCAGTTTATTATTTAACATTTTTCTTACATATATCTCATTGCTAAGAGTCATCTTCATTTTTCAAATGAGATAGACTCAAAATTTATTTACTTCTACAATGAATCTTATGCATTTTTAGTTTCAAAAACAATATTTCAACATTACAGAATGAGAAAATGGAGGCATGAATCTCTCATCATCCCAGCATTCTATTCAATAAGTAGTTTGGAGAATTAGATGTTGGCTATTTTTGTCTAAACCTCTATGACATCATTATGAAGAGCCATTATATTAAATGCGTTTATATACTCCTTTAATACTCACCACTCACCTTAGTGAGCATAGAGGAGAATGTGGATAAATAACTGCTACAATATCTAGCACTTCATACGCACCAAAAAATGATAGTGGTTGTTATCATTATAGCGTTGCCATTTGTATCCTGACCACAGTATGGTCTCCCCAAGGGTGTAGATCACGTTCTCAGTACTTTCTGTAATCCCCAATGCTAGTCATCAGAGTGGTGAACATGAGCAAGGATTTTAAGAAAACTTAGGGGTTGATGGCCTAACCCAGGACCTTAGTTTGGTAGAGTGGGAACTTAGTCTGTCCAGACTAAGCATTAAGGAGGAGGAGGAAGAAGGGGTGGAGGTTAAGAAAGAATGATGATGGCAACAAACAGAATTTTGGAGCACACAGCATCGCCTCTTTTTCCAAATGTCAAATTCAGGACAAAGGAAATGCTTAGCTGGCTGTAGGAACAGAGCCTTAGAGTGTGGCTTCACACTCTCACCTCATTCTCAGACCTTAAATTCTTCCACACCACAGGCATCGTCCCTGCTCTGCTTCAGAGTAAATTCCCAATCTTGACCTATCAGTGAGAGTCCTATTTGTTCCAAGGAGAAAGAAGAGTAACGTTGGTCAGTAGGAAAGCAAGTGGAACCCAAAATCTGAAGGCTTGCCTCTGAATTGCAGTTCTGTGTTTCAGGGTACTTTTAGGATGCTTTTAGTGATAAGTCAAAATAAAAACCAGAACACACCTGAACCCTCTTAATGGTTCTACCAACAAGTTCACTCCATATCTCACATGATGGAGCTTTTAGAATAAGATGGGCTTCTGAAGTGATTATTAGCTCCTCAAAGATGGGATGCAGGCTCTTCCTGACTGCATCTTTAAGAAGCTAACAGCCACCTAGGAATCACCAACCTTTTTTCAGGAGTCCCCCTAATAGGTATCACAACACAACTTGATCAAATCGGGTAAAGAGTCTGTTCCTAATTTAACTGCCCACAAGAGAAATGGGTTTCCTGCAAACCTCTGGTCTACCTTGCACCTGGGGTGAGGCTGGATTTCCGTAAGGCCCATCTATGCACAAAATCCTGGTTTTAAACAAAAAGTGGGCGGTGGATGCTGGAGAGGAATCCTGTGTGCTTACCATATATTTCCTCTTCTGATCTAGGTGTTCTCAGGCTACATTCAGAGTCTTAAGGGCTTCTGAGTCTCAGTTTATCGCCTCACTGCGGATAATGATCCACCTCTCACAGGATCTTGTGTAGGTTAACCGAGGCTACGTACATAAAAGAGCTAGGATTCGAATTTTTATTATTGTCTGATCTCTTTAGCTCACACTGACTTCCTGTGGAGCTTAATAATTCAGCCATGGTTTTATGTGCATTAGTCATATCTCCAAGTAATCTGTAAACATTTTGTAGGTAAGAACCATGATGCTTCTTTGGTTTTTTATATTCTCTAGAACATTGGGCACATAGTGTGTTCTATATGTTTAATTGACTATAGTGCTCTATTTGAAAAATGTGTTGCAGATTTTTTTCAAGTTATTCTTACTTTAAAAAATCACTTAGAGTATATTTTCTTCTTTCCTTATGTTTCATAGCATATTGATCCATTTATTAGCACTTTTGCAAATTAATTTAAAATAAATTTCTATTTTCCATGATTTTAATGGCTCTGTATAATTTCTACTATGATCAGCAATAAAATAATAGATGGAAGTGACAATCTATCAACAAAATAATTAGGTTCAGGGCCTGATATGTTATCCAGCCTCTTCTCTAACATTTTAATCCTGGTAAAATTAATGATAAATATGATTAATGGTAAACCTGATATGTAGCAGTGGAGGGAAAGTGAGCTTATGTGGAAATCCACCTGGTAGGGGAATGTATGCAGTAACCGAGTTGGTTGTGAAACGATTTATTTCTTGTACTTCTTGAGTAAAATTTTTAGGCCTTATCTCTTAAGCTTTTTGTATCAGTGGAAGCATTTCTCCTCCCTACCCTCAGAGTTACTATTCTAGTCTAGAGTCACCACCTCATTTCAGTTTATCTAGTATCTTCTCCAGTTCTCTTGCCTGGAGAATCCCATGGATGGAGGAGCCTGGTGGGCTGCAGTCCATGCGGTCACTAGGAGTCGGATATGACTGAGCAACTCCACTTTCACTTTTCGCTTTCATGCATTGGAGAAGGAAATGGCAACCCACTCCAGTATTCTTGTCTGGAGAATCCTAGGGACGGGGGAGCCTGGTGGGCTGCCATCTATGGGGTCGCACAGAGTCGGACATGACTGCAGCGACTTAGCAGCAGCAGTATCTTCTCAACTTTGGATCCTTAAAAAATATCTGAATTATTTTTAATCTAATATTATACTTATTTTTCATGGCTACTTCATGATACCTAGCGAGTTACTAGGCACATGTAATAATAACTGCCATCATAATTAGTGGAGATCCTGTGCCAGGCTTGAGGTTTAATGTTTACATACACTTTAAAATGCCTTTCAAGTTGACTTCTTTTAATCCTGTCTTACAAGTGAGGAAACTGAAGCTGAAAGCTTTTAAGTCACTTGCTTAGGATAAGTGTTAGGTGAAGGATTTGAATCCATGTACTTTTGGGTTTAAAGCTTCTGCTTTCGTTTAACTATATCTCAGATGAGATCTTCCAGATCTCTCCATGTCCTTTTATGTTAAACTAAAGTTGGACAACATGATACCAAGATTGTTCATGCCTTAAGTTTTTGTAAATGTTATGAATCCTAATATTAGTTAAAATCTTATAGAGAATTATAGTTCTTGATATTCATATTCTCAATTCAAATACACTGATCAATGTAGATATCTTTGGAAGACAAAAGGCTTTATTTACTCATGCTTTGTGCATAGATGTGTATATGAATATAGATAAATATGATATCTTCTTTAGTATTTAATATTTAGAAAATTAACAAAGATTTTAGAAGTTGTGAGATAACAGAAAACCCCTCAAAGGTGCCATTAACAGTAGCTTTCCTTGAAAATAAAATATTTTGACTCTTGTTTGATAATTGACCTTACAAATATTAGGTACATTTTTCTAAGTGCTAGGACTCTCATTAATGATTATTTCTATTAATTGAGTTGATGGGGTTTCCTAAGGGCCAAAATTTAAATTTTCATAATTAAAATATTTTTTTCAATAAACCACTATTAAATGAATCTGAGTTTTTCTGGAGTTTGCATAAAACATTATCATAAGCTGTTGCATTTACTTTGGTGGCGGAAGGCAGTGTATCCTGCTAACCCAGGGCCTTATCTTTAATTTTGAAAAGTAAGTTGGTGAGCAAAGCCAAATTTAAGCTGGAATAACTTCTGTAGTCAATGAAGAAGAAAATACAAATCCTATCTAGGAGGAAAGTATATTTAGTGATGACTCAGACGAATGCTGGGGCCTGATAAGAGCACTCCTTCAGGGTTTTAATTGAAATGTGACTACAACAAGGGATTGACAGAAATCACCTCTGATTTCCAGATAAATGCACAAATCTAATGTCACTGAAAGCTGATAAGACAGATTTCCAGAAAAGCGATTTTAAAAGTACCTCCCGCCCTGCGTATTTCAAAATAGGACAACTCTAATGCAACTTCGTTTATCTGACAACTGAATTTTTAATGGCTGTCTGGGTGTCACTGGCAGTAAAGTAGGATTATTTCCATTTTCTCAGACTTTTTAAAGCCTCTTTGCTTCCTGTAGCTATCTAAATGCCAAGTAATAAGATAATATCAATAGCTGGCATAAGGATTTTACATTTTAGTTATTACAGCAGAATGTTCACCTCTAAGGTTGTTAGTTTCCTAGTGTGCTAAGAATGTATCTTTCTGAGCAAGATATTTGCATGCATCTCACCCTAACCCCTACACCTCAGGGCAAATGTTGCACAGCATGACACGCACATTAAGAAGGAAATAGAATGGGTTTCTCTACTTACTAATTTATTCCGCATGAAAGAAGCTTCTGGTTCTTGCTGCAAATCAGTACTAAGTGTATCCATGGTATTCTGTCACTTCCTCTATTTATTGTGGCCACTGAGACTACTTTGTTTGCAGCTGCAGAAAGGAAAATACCCAGTGGGATTTAGTGGGAGGAGCTAATTAACTATGGAGGCCTAAGAAGAGGATCTTATGTTGGGAAAAGAAGGCCCAATGGCTGCAGAGCCATCTTCTTCTACTATAAATTGGGTTCTTTACCCATGTCTCAGCAGATGCTCAGATCAGTATTGTTATGTGGGAGTTTCTTAGGGAATACTCTCAGGATCAACATCTGGGGAAGGGAAGGGAAAGGAAAAGAGGAAACCAGGACTGATCAGAGGAAGTTGGGTAGTCTCGAGGATATTCTCAAATAACTTGATGAAAAGTTCTGAAACTGGTATTACCCCACATTGCAACAAGGGAACTTGATTTTTATGTTCTTGTGTTGATTGTCACTGGATGCGGGCTGCCCCCAGGAAGGATGTGGAGCCTGGGGTAAGAAGCTGTCTTCAGCTGAAACAATTTCTGGAGAGAGATGACAATTGAGAGCTGTCAGCCATGGTGATCCCCAGAGGATCAGATCCTTCAGTCCTGGAGGAATACCTGTGGAGCACACCACAGTGTTTAGTTCTCCAGGTGATGGTGAGACCCCAGAGCCATGAGTTTTGGACTGAGCCTCAATGTGGGAGCAGTGGGTGAGAATAATATATTTTTTCCAGAAGATTCTGCAAGAAAAATCTGGAGATAAGTATATATATATATGTGTGTGTGTGTGTGTGTGTGTGTGTATAAAATTATATCTATATATTACTCCTAATTAAATTATATATTGAAATGAAATTATAGAACTGTTTTTCCTTGTTTCCTGTCTATTTGATGGTATATTATTATCCTTTTGGACTTCCCTGGTTGCTCAGATGGTAAAGCGTCTGTCTACAACGCGGGAGACTTGGGTTCCATCCCTGGGTTGGGAGGATCCACTGGAGAAGGAAATGGCAATCCACTCCAGTACTATTGCCTGGAAAATCCTATGGACAGAGGAGCCTGGTAGGCTACAGTCCATGGGGTCACAAAAAGTTGGACACGACTGAGCGACTTCACTTTCCTTTCCTTTATTATCCTTTTATGACTTCTTTACTTTTTCAAGTATAAGCTTGATTTTTTTTTTTTTACCCTAGATTTACCTTTATGAAAATATTGAGAAAATGGAAAGGTTTCTGTTGGGCTTCCCTCCAATTTTTAGAGGTGTTCTGAGGCCCCTTTGAAGACACTTAGATGATCTTGGAGTAGTTTCTCAAAAATTTATCGTTAAATCACCAGAATCAGAAATGGTAGCCGATAATGCTAGGGGCTTGTGCATGTTATTGGCTTGTGATTTAACACATTTTGTAGGGAAATCTTATATGTGGTAAAGTTTGTAAGCCTAAAAGAATATTGTGTCCTTATGCATGTAATGGCTGATTTTGTTTCAACTTGGGTATGCCAAGGTACCCAGATATTTGGTTGAACATTTCTCTAGATGTTTCTGTGGAGATAATTTTTTGATATGATTAAATAAATTAGCTTTCCCTGGAGCAGATTACCATTCATATTATGGGCAGAACTCATTTAGGCTATCAAAGGCCTTAATAGAGAGAAAACTGGCCTTGCCAATGAAAAGTGAATTCTGCCAGCAGACTGCCTTTAGATTGAAATTATAATTCTTCTCTTGTGTGTCTTTCTGTACCTCATGTCTTTGTCCATTCATCTGTTGATGGGCAATTATATGGCTTGCATATTTTGGGCTATTGATATTTTCTGTTGTGTTTTTTCCCTAGTTTGTCTGTTCATTATTATTTCCTTCCTCCTACTGACTTTGGACTTGGTTTCTTCTAGTTCCTTTACATGGTAGGTTAGTTGTCTATTTGAAGTTTTTCTTATTTGTTAAAATAGTCCTATGTCAGTAAAAACTTCCAATTTAGAACTGCTTTCACTGTGTCCCATAGATTTTAGACAGTTGTGTTTTCCTTTTTATCTCAGAGTTTTGTGATTTTCTTTTTTATTTCTTCATTGACCCGTTAGTGTTTTAGTAGCATGTTGTTTACTCTCTGTGTGTTTGCATTTTCCCCATTTTTCTTCCATAATTGATTTCTAGTTTCACTCCATCTTAGGTGGAAAATGGCTTGATACAATTTCTACCTTTTAAATTTTGTTCAAACTTGTTTTGTGGCCTAGAATGTGATCTATTCTGGACAACTTTCCATGTACAGCTGTAAAGAATGTTTTCTGCTGTTTTGGATAGAATGTCCTGTATCTGAACTTAATGTCTCTTAAGTTCAGCTGACCTATTGTGTCATTTAAGACAACTGTTTCCTTGTTGACTTTCTGTCTGGCTGATCTGTCCATTGATGCAAATGGGTGTTGAAGTTCCCTACTATTATTGTATTATGTCAAGTTCTTATTTTATGTCTGTTACTATCTCTGTGTTATATTTAGGTACTTCTATATTATATGCTTCGGTATCATGCATATGTGCATATGTTACAATACACTGAGTTTGTCAAAAAGCTCATTTGGATTTTTCTGTAGCATCTTATGGAACCCAATATACCAATATATATTATGCACATATATGTTATACTATATTATGTAATAACAGATAATAGATGTTAATGAATGTTATATTCTCCTAGTATTCAATCCTACATCTCTTGATTGGGGCATTTAGTCCATTATTATTTTGGGGGGCAGAGGTAGTTTTTTTTTTTTTTTTTTGGTAGGATTATTGCTTTACAATATTCTGAGGTTTCTGCCATACATCTCATGAACCAACTACAAGTATACAAATACACATGTCCTGTCCCTCTTGAACCTCTCTCCCATCTCCCACCCCGTCCCACCCCTCTAGGTTGTCACAGAGCACGAGGCTGAGCTCCCTGCATTGCACAGCAAACTCCTACTGGCCATCTGCTTTATACACGATAATGTTTATATTTCCATGCTACTTTCTCAATTAGTCTCTCCCTCTTTCCCACCCTGTGTCCACAAGTCTGTTCTCTATGTCTGCATGTCCATTGCTACCCTGCAGATAGATTCATCAGCACCACCTTCCTAGATTCCATAACATGCATTACTATGCAATGTTCGTTTCTCTTTCTGACTTACTTCACTCTATGTAGTAGGATCTTGGGCTCTTTTTTTATAGCTGAGTAATATTCCATTGTATATATGTGGCAAAATTTCTGTATCCATTCGTCTGTCCATGGACATCTGGGTTGCTTCCATGTCCTACATATTGTAAAGAGTGCTGCAACAAACATTGGGGCACATGCATCTCTTTCAGTTATGGTTTTCTCAGGGTATATGCCCAGGAGTGGGTTTATTGGGTCATATGGTTGTTCTATTCTTAGTTTTTTAAACAATCTCCATACTGTCTTGCATAGGGGTTATGTTAATTTACATTCCTCCCAGCAGTACAAGAGAGTTCCCCTTTCCACCACATCCTCTCCAGCATTCATTGTATGTAGATATTTTACTGATGACCATTCTGACGGTGTGAGGTGATACCTCATTGTGGTTTTGATTTGCATTTCTCTGGTAGTGAGCGATGTTGAGCATCTTTTCATGTCTTTGTTGGCCATCTGCATGTCTCCTTTGGAGAAATGTCTGTTCATGTCTTCAGCCCATTTCTGACTGGATCATTTGTTTTTCTGCCATTGAGCTGCCTGTGTATTTTGGAGATTAACCATTTGTCAGTTGTTTTCACCTGCAACTATTTTCTCCCATTCTGAGGGTTGTCTCTTAATCTTATTTATTGTTTCCTTTGCTGTGCAAAACCTTTTAAGTTTAATTTAATCCCATTTGCTTACTTTTGTTTTTATTTCCATTACTCTAGGAGGTGGGTCAAAGAGGATCTTGCTCTGATGTATGTCAAAGTACGTACTGCCTATATTTTTCTCTAAGAGCTTTATAGTTTCTGGCCTTACATTTAAATCTTTAATCCATTTTTTTGCATTTAAAAAAGTTTATTTTTTGTGTGAGGTTAGAAAGTGTTTTAGTTTCATTCTTTTACATGTAGCTGTGAAGTTTTCCCAGCACCACTTATTAACGAGTCTGTCTTTTCTCCATTGTATATTCTTGCCTCCTTTGTCAAAAATAAAGTGTCCATAGATGTGTGGGTTTAGTCCATTGATTTTTAAAGTGATAATTGATAGGTACATAGGTACATACTCACTGCTGTTTTGTTTCTGGTTGTTTCTGTAGTTCTCTGTCTGTTTCTTCTGTTTGCTTTTTCATTTGCGGTTTGATTATTTTATTTAGCAGTGCCCTTGTGTTCCTTTCTCTCTAGTTTTTGTGTATCTGTTTTAGGTCTTTGACCTGTGGTTACCATGTATTTCATATATGTTCAGTTCCGTTCAGTTCAATCGCTCAGTCATGTCCGACTCTTTGCGACCCCATGAAGCGCAGCACGCCAGGCCTCCCTGTCCATCACCAACTCCTGGAGTTCACTCAGACTCATGTCCATCGAGTCAGTGATGCCATCCAGCCATCTCATCCTCTGTCGTCCCCTTCTCCTCCTGCCCCCAATCCCTCCCAGCATCAGAGTCTTTTCCAATGAGTCAACTCTTCGCATGAGGCGGCCAAAGTACTGGAGTTTCAGCTTTAGCATTAACCTACAACCATATCCAGTTTTTAAAAACTGTCATTTAAGTTCAAACATACCCTAAAAGATATACATTTTGAACTCTTCTCCCCTGTGTTTGTTTTTTTTTTCTATCAATACTTATGTCTCCTACATGTCTATTTCTTAACTGTTAAGAACATGCAATGCAGTGTATTTTATAGTTTTCTTCATTTACTCTTCATTTTCAATTATTTAAGTGTTTGACCCAGACTTTACTATATACTTGCCTTTACTAGTGGAAATTTTCATTCCCTGTAAATTCTTGCTTCTTGTTGTAGACTTTTCCACTTGGATAAGACTCTTTATCAATTCATGTAGGGGTGGTTTATTATTGATGAAGTCTTTTGTTGTTTCCTTGTCTGTTCTTTATCTCTCATTCATTCTCCTAAATCACAGCCTTGCTGAGTAGAGTTCCCTAGGTTGTAGGATTTCCCCTTTTTATCACTTTAAATATATCATGCCAGTCCCTTTTGACCTAAATTCTAAATTTTTTTCTGCAAAAAATCAACTGACAGCCTTATGGGGAATCCCTTCTATATGACTCTGTGTTTTTCTTTTGCTTCCTTTAGAATTCTCTCTTCATCATAAACTTTCCATTTTATAATAATTATATATGTTAGTGTGTATTTCTTTGGTTTCATCTTTTTTGGAACTCTCTTTTCTTTTGGTACCTGTATATCTGTTTCCTTCCTTATGTTTGGGAAGTTTTCAGGCATACTTTCATCAAATTTATTTTTTATCATTTTCCACTTCTCTTCTTCTGGAACTCCTGTAATACAAATGTTAGTATGCTTGATGTTTTCTTAGAGGTCCCTTAATCAGTTCTCATTTTTAAATTTTATTTTTCCTCTTGGTTTTTTGATTAGGTGATTTCTATTATTCTATCTTCCACATCACTTATGTGTTCTTAAGTATCACTAAATCTGCTTTTAATTTCTTCTAGTGTGTTTTTCATTTCAGTTATTGTATTCTTCACATCTGACTGATTCTTTTTTATGTTTTCTAGTTCCTTGATAAAAAATTCACTGTATGCATCTTTTTTTTTTCCCCTAGTTGAGTTAGCATTCCTTTTACTAATGATTTGAACTCTTTTTTTGGTAACTTATGTATCTCTGTCTCATTAGTTGCTTTTTCAGAAATTTTTCTTGTTCTTTCATTTGAAACAAGCTCCTCTATTCAGCTTGCTTGCCTTTCTCTATGAAATAAGGTAAAATAGTCCACTATCCCATTCTTGAAGGGATGTCCTTGTATGGGAGCATTCATATGCAGTCTCTGTGTGCCCAGTGATTTTGGTGGGAGAGGTGGATCTGAGATGAACACGGGTCATGTCTTCCCCAGGCTGTGCTGGAAGCTATTTTCTTGGTGAGAAGTGGAGCTGGAGATGGAGGTGCTGGGTCATGAACCAGTTGTGAATTGGGGCTTCTCTGATGCTCAGTGGCCAACATTGCCCTATTGATGGGTAGAATTGTGTTACAAGGTTCTAGAGTAGACGACCTGAGGATTGGGTCCAAGCTGCTCCTGTTCCTTTTAAGTGTGCACTCTGCCCCATCCCAGAAATGGCACGTTCACCCCAAAGGGGAACAGCAGTTCAGCCAGAGTGGCTGGAACAGGTACTTGGTATGGGCCAGGCTGCATTCTGGCATGGTCCTGGCACACCAGCCAGAGCTCCAGACCTCTCAGTCAGCTGACCCTGCAAGCACCAGCAATGGTTGCTTCTCCACATTCGGAGTCAGCGTCAGGTCTGAGAGCCTTGCATCTGAGCACCCTCCTTGGCAGAGGTAGGCTTTCACCCTCGTGAGGAGCTTCCTTGCACAGCAAGAGGGTCTGGAGTAGTTGTTTGGTGTGGGCCAGCAGTTAACTTGGTAGGTTGCAGGAAATTAGCCAGAATCCCAGGTAGTTTCAATTTACTTTTTTTGCTTTGTCCCAGGAGTAAGCAAGTAAGTGCATACTCTTCATAAGTGAAACTTTTGATTTTCTCCAGCCTTCCTATTAGTCCCACTGGTTTTCAAACCAGCTAAGGGGCTTGCCTTGCCAGTATTTTTCTCCAGGCTGGGGGGCCCAGTGTGTGGTTTGATATGCTCAGTCTCCAGGGAGAATCTCTGTGCCTATGTAATCCCCTCCTCTTCTGGGTCCCCTTCAGGTGTACAAGTCCCAAAGCCATCACTTCTGTTTTTTACCTACGTGACTCCAGGTGAATCTTTACTTACAGGCTTGGTTGTATAAATCTGTCTGCCAGTTTCCTGTTTGTTTTTAGTGAGAATTGTAACACACTGTAGATGTATTTTTTATGTCTTTGGGGGTGAGGATGGGGGAAGTTAACTCAATTTTCTTCTACTCTGCCATGTTGATCCTTGAGTAGCTATAAACTTTTAACAAAAAAGAAAGAATAGCAATAAATTAAGAATTAAACTCAAGAAATTTGAGAAAATATACCATGAGTGTCTAAATTCCTTGTGTCCTTGAAGTTGTGGATGGTTAACTCTGGCATGGCAGCCCTGTTGTTGTGTGTGATAATTGCTACATTTTTCCTAATCATTATTCTCTTAATTATATTTTCTGGGTCCTTGTTGACTATGACATTAGCTGTCATTTTGTCACCTTAATTTTGAAGATTCTATCTTCAGAGCATTGCTTCTGTGGTTTCCTGGTTTTCCAGAAGGCTGAATGGAGCCTGGGTGGTGTAGGCACAGAGCCAGGCTTCAGCCCTCCTAGAGATTTGGTGGGTGGCCTCCTACTTGTACGGGAAGTTGCTCCTATGTTTATACTTAGAAATACTTAATTTTTAAATGAATAAAACTAAATGTACCCAACTTAAAATTAGCCAAGATTATTCTTTTAGAGTAACACTTCACAGAAATGAAATTCTGAGAGACAATTATAACTTGCACCATGCTCCAGCCAAAAACAGATTTTTATTTTTTCTAATATTTATTATTGCTTATTTATTATTAAAATTAGTTATTTTATTATTATGCTAATATCTTAAGTGAATTAATAAAATGATCAATTGTTTCATTCATAGCCTTTTATGTTTGTTTATGTAGCTGAAAAGGGAAGCTAGTAGGTCTTTTGTTCCTTCACCCATGAAATCTCTTTTAGCATTGTGTTTATCTAGCTAGGTTTCTGGGCAAAGCAGGCATAAGAAATAATTCTTCTGATACACGTCTAGTCTGTCTTCCAGAAAGGGACTCTGTCAGGGCATTTTACCTACATATGCCTTTTCCATTCATCGTCTGTTCCCCTGGAAGATGAGTAAAGTCCTCAGGATCATATTAGAGGTGACCATAAATCTCCAGAGTCCTCTGTGAATCCTAACAAAGAATTTTACTCTGTTGTCTTAAATCCTTTTTTATCTCTTTGAAAGGAAATCATTCTCAATCTGTACAGTCTGGTATTTTACTCATTTGTTTACTTATTTAACATATATTTTCCAGAGCTTATTAAATGTAAAAGCTGTGCTGGATGCCAAGTATTTATTAATAATAATGCAAGGTGATATGAGACTGGATACTGTGGGATCTAACAGACTGTTCTTGAGCGAAACTATGTTGTGGTGAAAAAAATCTCAAGGTTTCAGTGGCTTAATTCCACACAGTTTCATTTCTCACTCATGTTATAGTCTTACAAGTCTATCGTCATGGAATTCTCTGCTTTCAGCTGCATAAGCAAGTGAGAGAATTTGGAGATGTTCTACTCAATTGTAAATCCTTCAGATGAGAGTGATGTCATTACCCCCAGCAAGTGGACTGAAGCTCGTCACAAAACCCTGTCTTACAGCAGGAAATTCTGGAAAAATATTGATGAGCACTGGGCGTATGTGGTGGTTACTCTTGTCTTTGCCACTCTCAGTGCAGGGATCAGGAGATATTTTTTTGAGGAAGAGACATTTATTCCCGCTAACACATTAGACAAGAGTAACAGTAATCAGAAAAATAGGTGGGAAAGCATTTTAGGCAGAGGGAGCTATGCATTTGGAGACTATGAGATGGGAAAGAGCCTGATACATTTGAGAAACTGAAAGATGACCAGTGTGGCTGTCAAGTAGAAAGAAGAAGGGCAGTGAGAGCTGATGTTAGAAAACAGGCAGAAGGTAGGCCAGGCAGGATTAGGGCTTGCAGACACTGTTAATCATTTCTGATCCTTCATACTAAATGTAATAGAAATCCACTGCAGAATGTTAAGCAAGGGAGTGACATTGTGACCTTTGTATTTTAAAACATCACCCTGACTGCAAAGTGGAGATATTATTGGAGAGGATAAGAATAAGGCTGGGAGACCATTTAGGGGTTTTTCAGAAGTCCAGGAGAGAGGCGGTAGTGACTGGGATAAAGAAAGGAGCCATGAAAGTCAAAACACATGCATTTGAGAAGTCTAGGAAGCCGAGGTGGGTGATTGAATGTGGAGGATGAAGCAGGTCTTAGTGATGGCAGTAGGTTTCTTTCAAGAGCAACTATTGAGCCAGGAAATGTAGGGATCACAAAAAGCAGATTTTTTAGTTGTAGGAGTAAGCCGTGGGAAGTGAGTAATTGTATAATCAGTACTAGACACAAGGAGTTTGACTTGCTTGTTAGATGTCTAAAAGGAGATACTGATGAGTAAATTAGATATATTTTTATAAAGTTTCAAATAAAGGTCTGGACTGGAATTACACATTGGAAGTCCTTGATTTATAAGTGGTAATTAAAACCATAAAGGATGCTAGGAGTGCTTCAAAGGAGACAAGATGTCTTGAGATGACTCTGAGAAACTTTAGGAGTTAAACGTTAGGAAGAGGAGGAGTAGGCCAGAGACTGAGAAGCAATAGTAGAGAGGGAAGCAGAAAACCAGAGGGTGAGGCTGCACAAAGAAAGAGGAGAGCACTTTTCAAAGGAGGACTCCTTTGTGAGGACGGTTGATCGAGGCTCAAGTCTGATGTCAGCAAATGTGATTTGATTAGGCAGATAGAGGTCCTTAATGACCTGATCAGAAAAAGAATGGCTTTGATGGAAAATAACTGTTTTCAGTGTCGAGGTGAACTTTCAGGCATGCCTGGTAGATTCCCTGAGCAACTCCTCTAATAACTGGATTTTTTTTAAACTCAGTGTTTTAGAAATCTTTCAGTAGAGCAAAGCACTGTTTAACAGAATTGAAAATGTCACTGCTTCAGCACACAGCAGATTGACACAATGGATACAGGTTTCCAAAGTTGAGTGCATAATGACATTTTAGAGAAAGTTTCAAAATGACTATGCCATCAGCACAATTATGATATGAAAGTGAAGTCATCTATCTTCTTAGTCTGCTTTTTATTGGGCTTAAATGTACTGTTTTGATTTGCTTTTCAGTTTAACGTGAAGGTGCAGAGAGCCAGAGAAGCTAAAACAGTAGAAACTGTGAAGGGGATGAATTGGAGAAATGGTCCAGAAGGCAAAATTAGTGTTGTCTAGCCTGTGTGAGAAAATGAGAAGGGGTCACACTGTGACTCTTTAGTCACAGCTGTAGAAAAGTTCAGAGAGTGCTGGCTAGTGGCTCTTCTTTTCCACGGAGAGTCAGAAGAAGATGGATTGAGCTAGGATTGCTGTACGAGATAATTGGTTTGATGATAAGAGCTTTTTGACTGTAAGTGATTTAAAAACTGGAGAAGGCTATGAAGAGAAGCACCAGATTTCCCATCTTGCACGACATTTAGCAGAAAAGTTGACAATCCTTTGGGTTTCTGTCATGAATTTTCTCTGGGAATGGGAGGTCTTCATGCATCTCTGAGGACATCCCTGATATGAGAAATAAACAGGAGAATGAAGCTCCCAACTAGGATTGTTGAACTTTTCTGATTTTCTTCTCACAGCATCTTTCAACCATGCATTTATGAAGGTTGACAACCCTTAGAAACTCTCTTTGGGGAGGGAGGCCTGGGATTTGGGACCTTTTGAGTTTTTGCTTATGCCCTATTGAATGAAGTAGATTCAGTATGCAGTAGATTGCATTCTGACCTGCTCTTATAAACCTGGCTCATTTTCTTCTGTAAGAACTTTCCTTGTGTGCCAATTTCCCCAAGATTGCTAGCATTTCTCAGTTAGGACCACAGCCTTGTCTAACTCAATGAAACCAAGCCATGCCTGCAGGGCAACCCAAGACGGGCGGGTCATGGTGGAGAGGCCTGACAGAATGTGGTCCACTGGAGAAGGGAATGGCAAGCCACTTCAGTATTCTTGCCTTGAGAACCCCATGAACAGTATGAAAAGGCAAAATGATAGGATACCAAAAGAGGAACTCCCCAGGTCATTAGGTGCCCAATATGCTACTGGAGATCAGTGGAGAAATAACTCCAGAAAGAATGAAGAGATGGAGCCAAAGCAAAAACAATACCCAGCTGTGGATGTGACCGGTCATAGAAGCAAAATCCGATGCTGTAAAGAGCAATATTGCATAGGAACCTGGAATGTCAGGTCCATGAACCAAGGCAAATTGGAAGTGGTCAAACAAGATATGGCAAGGGTGAACGTCAACATTCTAGGAATCAGCAAACTAAAATGGACTGGAATGGGTGAATTTAACTCAGATGACCATTACATCTACTACTGTGGGCAGGAATCCCTCAGAAGAAATGGAGTAGCCATCATGGTCACCAAAAGAGTCCGAAATGCAGTACTTGGATGCAGCCTCAAAATCGACAGAATGATCTCTGTTTGTCTCCAAGGCAAACCATTCAATATCACAGTAATCCAAGTCTATGCCCCAACCAGTAATGCTGAAGAAACTGAAGCTGAACGGTTCTATGAAGATTTACAAGATCTTTTAGAACTAACACCCAAAAAAGATGTCCTTTTCTTTATAGGGGACTGGAATGCAAAAGTAGGAAGTCAAGAAACACCTGGAGTAACAGGCAAATTTGGCCTTGGAATGCGGAATGAAGCAGGGCAAAGACTAATAGAGTTTTGCCAAGAAAATGCTCTGGTCATAGCAAACACCCTCTTCCAACAACACAAGAGAAGACTCTACACATGGACATCACCAGATGGTCAACACCGAAATCAGATTGATTATATTCTTTGCAGCCAAAATGGAGAAGCTCTATACAGTCAACAAAAACAAGACCGGGAGCTGACTATGGCTCAGATCATGAGCTCCTTATTGCCAAATTCAGACTTAAACTGAAGAAAGTAGGGAAAACCACTAGACCATTCAGGTATGACCTAAATGAAATCCCTTATGATTATACAGTGGAAGTGAGAAATAGATTGGGAAAGACTAGAGATCTCTTCAAGAAAATTAGAGATACCAAGGGAACATTTCATGCAAAGATGGGCTCGATAAAGGACAGAAATGGTATGGACCTAACAGAAGCAGAAGATATTAAGAAGAGGTAGCAAGAATACACAGAAGAACTGTACAAAAAAGATCTTCACGACCGAGATAATCATGACGATGTGATCACTAATCTACAGCCAGACATCTTGGAATGTGAAGTCAAGTGGGCCTTAGAAAGCATCACTACAAACAAAGCTAGTGGAGGTGATGGAATTCCAGTTGAGCTGTTTCAAATCCTGAAAGATGATGCTGTGAAAATGCTGTGCTCAATATGCCAGCAAATTTGGAAAACTCAGCAGTGGCCACAGGACTGGAAAAGGTCAGTTTTTATTCCAGTTCCAAAGAAAGGCAATGCAAAAGAATGCTCAAACTACTGCACAATTTCACTCATCTCACATGCTAGTAAAGTCATGCTCAAAATTCTCCAAGCCAGGCTTCAGCAATACGTGACCTGTGAACTCCCTTATGTTCAAGCTGGTTTTAGAAAAGGCAGAGGAACCAGAGATCAAATTGCCAACATCTGTTGGATCATGGAAAAAGCAAGAGAGTTCCAGAAAAATATCTATTTCTATTTTATTGACTATGCCAAAGCCTTTGACTGTGTGGATCACAATAAACTGTGGAAAATTCTGAAAGAGATGGGAATACCCGACCACCTAACCTGCCTCTTGAGAAATCTGTATGCAGGTCAGGAAGCAACAGTTAGAACTGGACATGGAACAACAGACTGGTTCCAAATAGGAAAAGGAGTACATCAAGGCTGTATATTGTCACTCTGCTATTTAACTTATATGCAGAGTACATCATGAGAAACACTGGACCGGAAGAAACACACGCTGGAATCAAGATTGCTGGGAGAAATATCAATAACCTCAGATATGCAGATGACACCACCCTTATGGCAGAAAGTGAAGAGGAGCTAAAAAGCCTCTTGATGAAAGTGAAAGAGGAGAGTGAAAAAGCTGGCTTAAAGCTCAACATTCAGAAAACGAAGATCATGGCATCTGGTCCCATCACTTCATGGGAAATAGATAGGGAAACAGTAGAGACAGTGTCAGGCTTTATTTTTGGGGGCTCCAAAATCACTGCAGATGGTGACTGCAGCCATGAAATTAAAAGACGCTTCCTCCTTGGAAGAAAAGTTATGACCAACCTAGATAGTATATTCAAAAGCAGAGACATTACTTTGCCAACTAAGGTCCATCTAGTCAAGGCTATGGTTTTTCCAGTGGTCATGTATGGATGTGAGAGTTGGACTGTGAAGAAGGCTGAGTGCTGAAGAATCGATGCGTTTGAACTGTGGTGTTGGAGAAGACTCTTCAGGGTCCCTTGGACTGCAAGGAGATCCAACCAGTCCATTCTGAAGGAGATAAACCCTGGGATTTCTTTGGAGGGAATGATGCTAAAGCTGAAGCTTCAGTACTTTGGACACCTCATGCAAAGAGTTGACTCATTGGAAAAGACTCTGATGCTGGGAGAGATAGAGGGCAGAAGGAGAAAGGGACGACCCAGGATGAGATAGCTGGATGGCATTACGGACTTGATGGATGTGAGTCTGAGTGAACTCCAGGAGATGGTGATGGACCGGGAGCCCTGGCCTGCTGCCATTCATGGGGTCGCAGAGTCGGACACGACTAAGCGACTGAACTGAACTCTTTAACATCCAAAAAACAATCATCTGAGTCTGTAGCTCTTGTGAGCCTAGGATGTCGACTCCTCCTTGCTAGGATGGCGCTGCCAAGGAACGCTGGGTCTCCTTGTTGGCCACACTTCCCTTTGAACCACTGCTCTAGGCTTCTCTCCCTTTTCTTTTTGCCTGCCTGCAGGAAGCTTTTCCACGTTGTTGAGATGCTTCCCTACTCCTCTTCACCCTCTGCTTGGATATAGCCCTTCCTTCATATAGTTTTCACCTAAGGGGTGCAAAGTGTTTTAAATAGACTTTACTGAGTTTTAGGGAGGCAAAGAGGGTGAGAGAAGTGGATTATACTGCAGAAAAGGAAACAACTCTGGAAGTACATGTTGCTGCCTCTGGGGTCCATCCATATGCAACATATGTACTATATACCAACTCTGTTTTCTTCTTGGCTCTGGGCTGCAGCCATGTTACTAGGAGGCATTGATCTTCCAGTATAAACTTTTCCTTTCCTATCTTTGCTTTCTCATTCCTATTTTCCCAGATCTCACAACCCCATCCCCTTTCCTTATGTGCCTTATAAGGACACAGTAAGCAAGTCATCTCCTAACTGTTAACCTTTTACATTATTTCTGCAGAGCAATTTTAAGTTTAGTTGCTTGTTGACTCAACTGTGCAGTTCCAGAATAGCCTTTGCTTTCCTTTGTAGAGTGAAGCACATTCAGTGATGCTATTTTGTATTTTCCATCAGTAGAGCCCTGGCTCTTAAAAGACCTTCACAATTTTGAGATGAAAAATTATTCTTAAAAACACTGAAGGTCCCAAATCATCTTATTAATCTTGTATTTATGTACCTAAGTTTTGCTTTCCATGAGTCAGTTTCTGCCTATTTCAGCTAGAAAATTTTTTTCTAAAAAAAAAAAAAAATTTTTTTTCTATGAAAATACATGTGTGTGTGTGTGTCTGTGTATTTCCAGAAGCTAAAAATGTCTCCCCATTGTGTTAATATTCCTGATGTTGCATAGTCTACCTTATAGTGGTGCTTGGTAGAGAGAATATTCAGACAAAAGCATATTCATACACAACCTTTTAAAGGAACTTGAGGGGGATTTTAAGAGTGAACTTTGCTCCTAGCCTGCCACATCCATCAGTCTCAAGTCCTGTTGATGTTGACTCCTTAATGTCTTTCAAATATGTCTCTTTGATCCACCCTGCAGACCTGTTTGAAGGCAGTTTCTGCTATTTTTATATTCCCAGCTCCTAACCAAGATTGGCAAATAAGAGATGATCATTCAAAGATTGTTGCATAATTGGAGGCACAGAGGAATGAAGGAAAAGGAACTAATAATGCTAGAAATTTGAGGGTGGACTCCTAGGAAAGTAGAACTCAAGGGACTGCCTTTTTTTCCTCTACAGAAAGATTGGAGGGAATAAGGGTAGTACATGCAGGACTCTAGAGTACAAAGTAAAATTGAAAAAGGTAGAATATAAAGACTGTAATGGATTTTTATAAATCAGTTGAGCAGGAGAGGGAAATTATGGTTCAAGTTCCTGTCTAAAGATAGATTATGTATAAGCTAAACTTGAGCTATTAGCAGAATGAGGGACAAAATATAACTAGAGCCATACTCTTTGCAAACCCATGGACTGTAGCCCACCAGGCTCATCTATCCATGAAATTCTCTAGTAAAGAATACTGGAGCAAGTAACCATTCCCTTCTCAAGGGGATTTTCCCCACCCAGGGATGAAACCTGGGTCTTCCACACTGCAGACAGATTCTTTACCATCTGAGCCCCCAGAGAAGCCCATTAGACACTCACTTTAACATAATACTAACCATGTCATCAACATTTTAGTTTTTGCCTCAACTCTGTACAGGTAGTTATTAGCATTATCCCCATTTTATAGATGGAGAATTTGAGACATAGAGAAATGAATTAACTTGCTTAGGTTCAAGCTACTAGAGAAGGATGGAATCAGGACTTGAACCCAGATCTGTCTGAATCTAGGTATTATGCTCTCAGCTTCTATAGCATGTTGAGTATAAATACTGCTAATACTCTGTATCTCCCTAGTCTTAATGTGGCTAAGTTATGCTTGGGAGAAGGAAATAGCATAAAGGAAGGGGTGTAAGTTTAAAGAAAAGTAAAAAAATGCGAGGAGAGAAGGGACTCTAGGCAGTCTCAACTCATTTCACAACCTTGCCTAGGGATGTCTTAATTTTTGTGTGTAGGCTGAATGTTTTACAGTTGACTGTATACCAGGTAAACACTTAATCCTCCCCTCTTGTCACTAAATTCATTTTATAGATGAAGAAACTATGGTTCAGAGAGCTAGAACCTTGTAAAAGACTCATGCAGCTAATATCTTAAAACTGAGATTCAACCCCTGACCTAAGACTACATTCTTGCCTTAACTTGTGTGTAATAGCAAACATTTATCATAGGCATGGTGATCATAGATCTGGTCAAAGCTACACTAGGAGCCATTGTTCTCGAGTTTCCTCGAGTATTCTTTTTGCCACCAGAATGAACTGCCTCTTTGCGTTTCGGGGACATTCTTTGAGCAAGGCTATCTCCATACCTGTACACCATTCAAGGGTAAGCCTTAGGGCTGCTCTGTCTTCTGGGGAAAGAGCATCACAAAGTTTTCCACCTTGGACTCTGATCCATTTTCTTTGGTGTTGCCAGGTGTGTGGACTTGGGCATTGCTGAATTGCCTGCAGGCTTTCTGTGAGACTTTTGGAAAAACTGCCTGTCAACTGCGTTAAAATGAAGTCTAATTATTCTCCATTCTGCTGTGACAGACATCACAGTGATGGTATATTTGCATTTAAATACTGCAAATATTTAACATGAATTACATACTAAATATTTGAATTTGTGCATGCAAAATGTCTGTCTCTGGGATAGCTCGTATCTGCTGATTTGTAGAATTCTGGGGTTTTATGAAACACAGGGAACACTGACGAAATTAAACTAACTTGGGAACAACAGTCAGACTGTCTAAATTATATATATATATATTATTGTCCTTCATTTGCATGACCAATTATAGGGAAGTTCTGTATTGTGAGATGTAATAATTTTATATAATTGCAGCAGCTTCAGCAGTTTTGAAGGAGGTTTCCCTAGCAGAACACAGTCTCAGGGAAAACAAATTATGTTGATTTACTAGCACTTCTGCAAATGGGTTGTCTGGGGGAATCAGGGGGAGTCTTTATGGAGCACAGAGAAATGGCTCACTATTTGACATTTTAAATTGCTTGCTTGGAATATGCAAAACTGCTGGCATCTAATTGCATGTTGTCACCTCTGAGGAGCCACCGTTTTTGCACTCGGATTTGGAGACTTGCTGTGTGATGATTAGGAGGCGAAAATAATACCCATTTACCCAAGTTATAGAGGGCAGGGCTCTCTGTGAACATCCAGGAAAAGCGAAGAAGAGTGAGTCTGTAGTAAATTACTATTTAAGACAGCACTAGCAGCTCTACAGTTTTGCTGAGATTAGTTTATGTGAATGTTCTCAGTAAATGAGCAGCGTGGCACTTGGCAGCTTAGAAATCTCTTAGTCTTATAAAATCCAGGACGAGATGGGCTTTAGAGATAATCTCGGCTGTGCTGCTGTTCACTGTGCAGGCAGGAACCCTGAGAAGTGAAATTCCTGTCCAGGAGGCCCCAGTTGTGTGCTGGAAGAGCCGAGGCTGAATCTCCCTGGCCAGGGCGGCCGGTCCCATCAGCAGGGGTGATTCCTGGCTGTTGGATGATGTTGAATAGGGCTTTGTAGCTCTGGATAGCATTTTGTTTCTTTTCTATTAGATCCAAGAAACTGAGAATGGCATTTTGGGGGTGGCCAATTGTGACCAGCTGCTGAAGCATCGTATGCCTCTCAAACAGCCTTGTGTTCCCAGCACTGAGAGTGCCCTTCTGTTTTACGCTGAAGAGGTAAATGGGGATGACAGGCTTGGGGCTGCTTTTTCTCTGACTAAACATTTGAGAAAACTTGACCGTCTTCAGGGAATTCCCAGCCTGGAGTCAGGAAGTGCTACTGCTGGCAAGTGGTCTTAGCCTGCAGCAGTGTGCAGCGTGATTTTGGTCTCGGGTCAGAGACTGAGGTTGGGCCGTGTACTGAGACCGCTGAACCCTAGACCATGGCGAGGTGTGGACCAGTGACAAGGACCAGTGGGCAGTGACACGGCTCTTCCTGCCAGCTATGTGATAAATTTCCACATTGAGATGGAAAGTTAGTGTGAAACAAGGAAAGTGTCTATTAGCAGGGAAAAGGGCACATGTGGATAGATCCATGGGAGGGATCAGAGAGAGCCGTGCCTGCCTAGCAGTTTGAATCACTTCTGTGGGACATTTTCTGGGTTTCTGGTTCTGAAGCTATATTTGGTTTATCTCAGGATCCTCCCATATGTGTGTGCGCATCTCGTAGCCAAGGTGGATTCTAGTGAAAAGGCCTGAGGGTAGGTTGGCATCACTTAGGGGGGATGCCCTCTCTCTTTTTGACTTCTAGCAGGTCTTTCTGTGTATGTGTAGTCAGGAGGATCTTCTTGACTTTGAGATACATGGTCTTTCTACCTTGTATTTGGGCAGGGTCCAGCTCCTTTCTCGACCCTGCTGTTACGGGGTTTCTGTCCACAGGGAACATGCTCCAGGGGTTTGCTCTAGGGCCCACCCATCTCCTGCCTAACTGGTAATAAACTTTTACTTATTTCTTTAACCAGAAGTAGGTTTTTAAAAACTGGAAAAAAAATTTTTTTTCTATCTCCTGGATGTGTTTAATTTTTTACTGTATTACTCATGTGGGACTTTGACGTGCCATTTTATCCTATTTTCATTTTATACCAGATTAGAAAATTTTAGAGGATAGAGGATTCATCTGAAATAGCGTTCATCTCCTTCCCTGCTCAGCACAGCAGTGCCTTCCATGAAGAGAGTTCTCATGGAACATTGCTAAATGAGTGGATACAACCCTAACCATCTCTACCCCTAACATCTTTCCCCGCATGTTTCCCAGTATGCGTGGCTATGGGAGTAGGTTTCTGCTCCCAGTTTCTGTCCCTCATGGATGTTGTGGGTAATGGCATGGAGATCTCTGCTTTGTCCCTACCATCCCTTTACTCCCTGGTTTCTTTTTACAAGACTTGTATAATAAAGAGAAATTTAAAAGATATCCTCTAGAGTTGAGTGCACATCAATTTTCTCATTTCTAAATTCAGAAACTCAGTTAAAAAAAAAAACACACTTTTTTCCCCACTGTTTACATAGTGCTATTTCTAGTGAGTTTACTTAATGAGAAATACAGTTACCATTAATTTTAGAGAGAATTAGGCCTCTTTTTTTATGGCAATTTTTTTATTGATACTGTTTTTTCAAGAATCTTGTCAGAAGAATGAACCATTTTTAGATTTTCTGGAACTACATCTTTCTTCTGGGGCTTCCCAGGTGGTGCTAAAGAACCTGCCTGTCAATGCAGGAGATTCAAGAGAAGCAGATTGGATCCCTGAGTTGGGAAGATCCCCTAAAGGAGGAAAATGGCAACTCATTCCAGTATTCCTGCCTGGAAAATTCCTTGGGCAAGAGCATCCTGGGGGTCTATAGTCCATGGGGTCACATGAGTGAGTGATTGAGCCCATCATTCTTCTACCCCAAGTTTAAACTTTTATAGAACCATTACTGTTTGTTTTTGGCAATTTTTCTGTTAGGTAGATTTAAGGCCAATATTCTGAAGGCCAATTTTTAAATTTTTATTCTTCATAAAACTTAGTCTCAGATTCATAAATAAATTTTATAATGTGAAAAATCCTTCCAAATTCTGTGTATATACTGTGTGTGCTCCCATTTGAGGTCAGAGTCATCTGAGCATACCCTTACTTTGTAACTCAAAACAGGATTGTAGTAAGTCATTCCAGTGCACATGGAGGAGGAGGAATTTGAGGAGGTAGAGCCAAAGACCAAATTGGATTAACATGTTACCAAAAGGAGGGGAGTGAAGCAAAAGCTTAAGATGGAGAAGAAGAGAGAACAGGAAGAAAGATGACTGTGTAGAGACTGATTCTGACTGTGTGCTTAGGATACATTAGGAACTACAGCTACTATAAGACATGTTATCTGGGAGAGGGGAGGAGCAAGTTTGTCTTAGATAACTACTGAGGAGTGCAGTTGGGCTGGAACCTGGGGTTCTATCCAGGGGTAGCCAAAAGGGACCTGGCATCCTATCAGGTCCTTAAAAACAGTGCTGAACTGTTGAAACTCCTTAATCTCTAGGCATTGAAAAGGCTGAAATCATTTCATTCTAATAATTTTACAAACTAGAAAACGTAGGAATCCCAAGGAACAATTATTTATCATTGAAGATGAACTCTTGTTTAAAAACTACATATTACATAGCAAGATTGAGCAGATACAACCAACAGAATACTTAGTATTCTAAGATCTAAGCATTTTTAAATCAGAAAGAAACTATAAAATAAGAAAATGTAAGGTAATTGGAAAGATAAAGAATAAATACATAGCACAATGAAAAAATAAAATTGTATAAAAATATAAGATAGAATAGAAAAGAGCAAAACAGACATCTGTGAATAAAGAACATAATCCTTGAAATTATAAGCATGAGAGATGAGTGTAATAGATTATTAGACATAGAAGAGAGAATTCATTGAACTAATATTATTAAAGTAAAATTCCTAGGGGGTCTAATAGATAATAAATTGGAAAGATTAAGTTCAGTTCAGTCGCTCAGTCGTGTCTGACTGTCACCCCATGAATCACAGCACGCCAGGCCTCTCTGTTCATCACCAACTCTCGGAGTTCACTCAGTCTCATGTCCATTGAGTTGGTGATGCCATCCAGCTATCTCATCCTCTGTCATCCCCTTCTCCTCCTGCCCCCAATCCCTCCCAGCATCAGGGTCTTTTCCAATGAGTCAACTCTTCACGTGAGGTGGCCAAAGTATTGGAGTTTCAGCTTCAGCATCAGTCCCTCCAAAGAACACCCAGGACTGATCTCCTTTAGGATGGACTGGTTGGATCTCCTTGCAGTCCAAAAAGCTCTTAAGAGTCTTCTCCAATACCACAGGTCAAAAGCATCAATTCTTTGGCACTCAGCCTTCTTGACAGTCCAACTTTCACATCCATATGTGACTACTGGAAAAACCATAGCCTTGACTAGACAGATCTTTGTTGGCAATGTAATATCTCTGCTTTTCCATATGCTATCTAGGTTGGTCATAACTTTCCTTCCAAGGAGTAAGTGTCTTTTAATTTCATGGCTGCAATCACCATCTGAAGTGATTTTGGAGCCCCCCAAAATAAAGTCTGACACTATTTCCACTGTTTCCCCATCTATTTCCCATGAAGTGATGGGACCAGATGCCATGATCTTCGTTTTCTGAATGTTGAGCTTTAAGCCAACTTTTTCACTCTCCAGTTTCACTTTCATCAAGGGGCTTTTTAGTTCCTCTTCACTTTCTGTCATAAGGGTGGTGTCACCTGCATATCTGAGGTTATTGATATTTCTCCCAGCAATCTTGATTCCAGCTTGTGCTTCTTCCAACCCAGTGTTTCTCATGATGTACTCTGCATATAAGTTAAATCAGCAGGGTGGTAATATACAGCCTTGATGGACTCATTTTCCTATTTGGAACAAGTCTGTTATTCCATGTCCAGTTCTAACTGTTGCTTCCTGATCTGCATACAGATTTCTCAGGAGGCAGGTCAGGTGGTCTGGTATTCCCATCTCTTTCAGAATTCTCCATAGTTTGTTATGATCCACAGACAAAGTCTCTGGCATAGTCAATAAAGCAGAAATAGATGTTTTTGTGGAACTCTTGTGCTTTTTTTGATGATCCAATGGATGTTGGCAGTTTGATCTCTGGTTCCTCTGTCTTTTCTAAATCCAGCTTAAACATCTGGAAGTTCATGGTTCACATACTGCTGAAGCCTGGCTTGGAGAATTTTGAGCATTACTTTGTTGTGTGTGAGATGAGTGCAGTTGTGTGGTAGTTTGAACATTCTTTGGCATTGCCTTTCTTTGGGATTGGAATGAAAACTGACCTTTTCCAGTCCTGTGGCCACTTCTGAATTTTCCAAATTTCCTGGCATAATGAGTGCAGCACTTTCACAGCATCATCTTTTAGGATTTGGAAATCCTCCCTGCTCTGCTACTGCTGCTAAGCCGCTTCAGTCGTGTCCGACTCTGTGTGACCCCATAGACGGCAGCCCACCAGGCTCCCCCATCCCTGGGATTCTCCAGGCAAGAACACTGGAGCGAGTTGCCATTTCCTTCTCCAATGCATGAAAGTGAAAAGTGAAAGTGAAGTCGCTCAGTCGTGTCTGACTCCTAGCGATCCTATGGACTGCAGCCTAGGGTTTGGCTAGGATGTCTTAAATAGCTGGGGTGGCTGAAACAGCAGGGACTTGACTCCATAATCTCTCATATCCTCCTAGAGCTATTTGGGCTTTTCAACATAAAGGTGGAATAGTTCCCATTAGGCTAATGCTTTACAAGCCTTTGTTGTGATGTTTGATAATGTTCTATCACCCAAAGCAAGTCATATGGCCAAGCTCAGAATCTGTGTGTGTGTGTGTGTGTGTGTGTGTGTGTGTGTGTGTGTGTGTGTGGTGGTGGTGGTGGTGGTGGTTTAGTTGTTAAGTCATTAAGTTGTTAAGTCTGACTCTTGTGACCCCAGGGGCTGTATGTAGCATGTCAGGCTCCTCTGCCCATGAGATTTCTCAGGTAAGAATACTGAAGTGGGTTGCCATTTCCTTCTCCAGGGCATCTGGTTGACACAGTGATCCAACCCAGGACTCCTGGGTCTGCATTTCAGGCAGACTCCCATATTGCAGGTGGATTCTTTACCAACAGAGCCACCATGGAAGTGCAGTGTGTGTGTGTGTGTGTGTGTGTGTGTGTGTGTGTGTGTGTGTGTGTAATACCCAATGTGTGTGGATACTGAAAGATGTAATTCCCTGGGGTCATTACTACAGCAGTTTACTTCAAGGGTAATTAAAAATCCAACTGGAGTTGAAATCTGAGTTAACTAAAAATTCTATGACAAAATTTTAGTCTTATTATCCCTTTAAGATAAGAAACCTGTAGTCATTTCTTAGATAATAATAGTCCATCTGATTTAGTCCATAGGGGAATTTAGTTTAAATGGGTAGCCAGTCTGAATTCTTCAGGTAAAAGCAGGTGTTCGTTAAAACAGCTTCTAAGAATCTGTCCATTTTAGATGAGAGGACTGGTTTTATATAGTCCCTCAAATGTGCTTCCTTGGAGAGCTCTTCTTGGAGGCAGTGAATTATTGCTTCTGTGGAAAGATCAAGTGACTAACCTTCCATTCATATCTCACTGCCACAGGCAAAGAATCTTTTGGCCTCTTTAGAAACTAGAAGAAAGATGATGCCCTCTAGTATTAGTACATTGGACAGTTCAGCCTGAAAGAATATAATTAATCATTACTTTCTGGGTCAGCTCTTGAAACAGCTCCTTTATCATCGTCCATCTTTTTCTAGAAGAGATCTTTAAATTCTACTTTGTTAAAGAAAGAATAATGTGACTGCTTTTTGTGGGGGTGGAATAAGAGTTTGGGGAAGGTATCATTTTCTTTGAGAGAAAGATTTTTAAATAACCATATTTGTGAAAGTCCTAACGTTTTTGAGAATCCTTATAACTTCAGAAAAGGATCACTTGTACAGAACATAGAGGGTGTTTGTGCCAACAATTGCTACTGCTCTATTTCTTTGCACCAACCCTACAGTTCCATGTGGGAATTTACATGTTTCCTGGAAAGTGGACTCTTTCTCTGTGTTCTAGCTTCAGTGATAGAACTTAAGATTGTAATTAGTCATTCCATTTTATTCCACTAGCCTCGGTTCAGATGTGATCAGGTAACCTAAACTATTATTAGATTGAATTTGTGGGAATGAAGGGAAAATTATATTCTTTTTTGAAATATGAGAAATAAAAAGCATATAGTGTGTGGAGATGCTGATAGCTCTTTCTCTTAAGACCGTGAAAGGGACCAGTGCTGGATGAATAGAACCACACTGAAGTCAGAAGGACAAAATAAGGAGAAATCAGGTTCAAAATGGCATCAGTGAACTATTGAATCAAGCTTTAGCTGAGAAACTTTTCAGTTACATAAATCAATGAATTACTTTTTTGTTTAATTGAGTTTGAATTGCACTCCTAGTATTTATAACCTAAACCATCCTAACTAATGACCTCAAAAAGCAGGTGAAATGCTCATTTTGTAAAAATCCCTGGAAGATTACACAGAAGAGGATACCTTTAAATTGTGCTTTGTCACTCAGTTATGTCCGGCCCTTTGTGACCACATGGACTGTAGTCCACCAGGCTCTTCTGTCCACAGAGATTCTCCAGGTAAGAATACTAGAGTGAATTGCCATGCCCACCTCCAGGGGATCTTCCCAACCCAGGAATTGATCCCAGGTCTGCCGCATTGCAGGATTCTTTACCGTCTGAGCCACGAGGGAAGCCCATAACTTTAAAGGATGGTGATAAAGGAGAGGATGATTATAACCTAGGGGAACATTGCTTGACATTTTGTTCAGCACCTTGTGTGACAAGGGTCTCACAGGTGACATTATATGGTGCAGGAAATATCAATAATAAAAAAACATCTGGAAATGGAGCTATGCTTGTGCTCAGCTGTGTCCAACTCTTTGTGGGCCCATGGACTGTAGCCCACCAGGCTCCTCAGTCCGTGTGATTTTCCAGACAGGAATACTTGAGTGGGGTTGCCATTTCCTACTCCAGGAAATCTTCCTGATCCAGGGATTCAAACTGCACCTCTTGTGTCTCATGCAGTGGCAGCTGATTCTTTAACCAGAATGATAAGGAAGATTTTGGGGACTGGTCTGCCTTGGCATACCTTCTACATGCAGAGTCATTTGTATGAATATTAATTTAGCAGATATTCATTGAGCACCTTTGATGTACCAGATGCTTAGAATATGGAGAATAATAATGATAATCCCTATACTCAAAAATTCAAAACTCAATGAGAAGAGAGTAAAAGAGATTCAGCAAAATAGTTTTAACTCAGTATAACAAATCTGTATGAAGTATTGGGTTTGCCAAAATATTAATTGGAGTTTTCCATAAGGTGTTATGGAAAAAACTGAAGGAACTTTTTGATTAGTCCAATATTAGAAGACAATTAACGAAATAATTCTATCCACAGTCTCAGACAGTTCCCAAATGCAAGTCCATGGCTTATTTTTTGGTTTGTTTACCTGTGGCAAGTGAGAAAATTAAGAAAAACCTAATGAGCGAAATTTTTATAGAAACACAATTTATTAACTTGAAAAGGTGTCATTTATTCTGAGATGATATGCTTCCTTTTTGTTTCTAACTTACCCTATATATTATGACAGGTGTGTGTGTATGTGTGTTCTTACTTGACAAAGTAAAACTGAGCAGTCCAATATTGACTCCCTTATTTATGTTTTTATTTCAAAACTTGGTAGTCACTTGTCTAGGCTGGAGAAGGCTTTAGTGTACAGATTATTCTGAAATACATGTTTAAGAATAAATACAATTTTGAGGCATAGTGAACAAGACAAGGGCCTCAGTGTAAGCCCTTGATGTGACAAGGTGAGGCCTGTTTGGGGCATGGCACCTCTTTTGGCCTATTTTAAAGGATAGATCGTGCAAGAAATGGCAAGCACTAAAGATGAAATAATTGGCCTGATTCAGATATTAAAAGGCCTTGAATGTCATCTTTGAGAACTCAGATTTGATCTACTAGGTGGTTGGAACTACTGAAGCATTTTATTTTTTTAATTATTATTTTAAATATAAATTTATTCATTATAATTGGAAGCTAATTACTTTACAATATTGTATTGGTTTTGCCATACATCAACATGAATCTGCCACAGGTGTACATGTGTTCCCCATCCTGACCTCCACTCCAACCTCCCTCCCTGTACCATCCCTCTGGGTCATCCCAGTGCACCAGCCCCGAGCATCCTGTATCCTGCATCAAACCTGGACTGGCAATTCATTTCACATATGATATTATACATGTTTCAATGCCATTCTCCAATATCATCCCATCCACGCCCTCTGAAGCATTTTAAAGTAGGGGAATAACATGACCAGATATGTGATTTTGAAAGATAATAAAAGTAATAGGGAAATGGATCCACTTCTTTGACAGTTACGTTTTTCAGTGGAGCTCAAAGTAAAAAGAAGCTACTTTTAAAGAGACATGTGCACCCCAATGTTCATCACAGCACTGTTTAAAATAGCCAGGACATGGAAGCAACCTAGATGTCCATCAGCAGATGAATGGATAAGAAAGCTGTGGTACATATACACAATGGAGTATTAGTCAGTCATTAAAAAGAATACATTTGAATCAGTTCTAATGAGGTGGATGAAACGAGCCTATTATACAGAGTGAAGTAAGCCAGAAAGAAAAACACCAATACAGTATATTAATGCATATATATGGAATTTAGGATGATGGTAATGATAATCCTGTATGCGAGACAGTAAAAGAGACACAGATGTATAGAACAGTCTTTTGAACTCTATGGGAGAGGGAGAGGGTAGGATGATTTGGGAGAATGGCATTGAAACATGTATAATATCATATAAGAAATGAATCACCAGTCCAGGTTCAGTGGTTGATACAGGATGCTTGGGGCTGGTGCACTGGGATGATCCAGAGGGATGGTACAGGGAGAGAGGAGGGAGGGGTTTCAGGATGGGGAACACGTGTATACCTGTGGTGAATTCATGTTGATGTATGGCAAAACCAATACAATATTGTAAAGTAATTAACCTCCAATTAAAATTAATAAATTTATATTAAAAATATGAAGAATAAAACTCTTAAGAAAGTTCTGATATTTGTCAGCAGAAGGAATTTGTTCACAAGCTTGGCTTTCGCTGGTAGTCTTTGAACAGTCAAAGGAATGCCTCTCTCTCTCTCTCTCTCACTCACTCACACACACATGACTTCAGAATACAACTCCCCATCCAGCAGTTTGCTTTTCCTCCATTTTATCTTCGAGTGAGGAACAGTTTTGTCCTCCTGATTTGCAGCACTCAAAGACTATCTGTTGCTATTCCTAGAAGCCAAAGGAGCTTAAAAGGAGCACCTTGGGATCCTTGGGAGAGCATCTCATTGCTGTTACAAGGAACTTGGAAAAGACATGCTCGTAGAGTCTGGGTCTCTCCAAGGAGACACTGCTTGGATAAGGAGGCAGTTGTTGGTTCATATTCCCCACTCTAAATGAAAACAAAAGCAAAGAGCAGCTAAGCTGCCGTTTTACCTGCATCAACACTGGATTAAATTGAGGCATAACTAGTGGAAAGAAAATGGTTTGTGGTTGGAAAGATTTTGTTGGATTTCCAGGCCCTTGCTTATTAGCTATGTGATCTTGGCCAAAGATGTTGACTTTTCTGATCCTTAGTTTGTTCATATATCTGTTTAACCTCATAAAATCGCTGGGAGGTTTACGTAAAATGACAGAAGTAGAGTCAGTTTCTGGCCCATCATGGATGCTCACACTTTGGCACTTGACTTCTTACCCAGGAGAATGCCTGGATATTCTCATTTTATATTTTCAGGGTCCAGGCAAGAGTGCAAATGGAGGCCTATGTACCACATGTCTAAATGCTTATTATTAATATAAATCAGACCAACAAAGTTTCAAATAAATATTCTTCTGGATTAGCAAATATTCCTTCATAGTGGAAAGTTCAAAACTATGTGTAAAGCAACAGTTCATAACAAGTAACTATGGGTAGTGCATGATCAGATTCACATATCTGCCAGAGATCATGGTTCTCTCCATAAACTCTCACTGGCAGTGGCCACCGGTCTGGGCAGGAGGAGACAGTATCTTTTCTGAAGGCACAGCCAGGGCTTCACCATTTTCCTGCCTGTAAACATCAGCTTATCTAATTCTATAAGATGTCAAGAGAAAATTAGAAATGACTATTAACTTTTTACCTTATCCTTAAATTTTAAGTTTTCTTTGTTTTTAACAGAAATCATAATACATTAAGGGGCTTCCCCAGTGGCTCAGTGGTAAAGAACCCACCTCCCAGTGCAGGAGCCATGAGTTGAGGGTTCCATCCCTGAGTCAGAAAGGTCCCCTGGAGGAGGGCATGACAACCCACCCCAGTATTCTTGTCTGTAAAATCCCATGGACAGAGAAGCCTGGTGGGCTGCAGTCCAAAGGGTTGCAAAGATTCGGATATGCCTGAGTGACTGAGCATGCACACACACATAGTACATTAAATACACCAATTAAAGGCACAGGCTTTTTTTGAGGTAACCACTGATTTAAGGAGACATTTGTTGGCCTGAACCCTTAGAATCCATTAAGTGGTAATTCAGCATTGGCTTACCACAGAGGAAAATCTTACAGTTTTCCACAAACTTTTTGGAAATAATTTATACCTATTTCGGTGGTGAGTGGGAAACAGTTATCTGTTTGTTCCAAAACATTTAATGGCTTGCTTGTTATTGTTTAAAATGTAAACCTTTACTTCAGGAACACTTTCTTATGATTCTGTAATGTTTCTGAACTGACAGGGACTAGTGGAGTGCTTGGGGGAACAGTTCTCCCGGGTGTGGCACTTCCTGGGTATCACAGTGATGTTAGCGTCCCTGACCTTTACCCATTGAAAGGCAGGAGGGCACACCCATTTTGGGGGATAAACCAAGTTCCCCCAAGTATTTTCTCAGGCTCCTGAGGAACATCATTATCTACCCTTTTAAGAACAATTTTTCCTGATGCTTTGTCTGCCCTTTCTGTACATTTTGCAACCACCTGAATTTCCCAAATCTCCACCATGATCTTCCCTCCCCCTGCTACCATATTCCAACCCACAAAGATCTCTCCCTCCCGTGAATGTACAATATCATATTATTTGCCCATATATATAATCTTATGATATATATTATACTGTTTTCTTATGTCATTATTTAATATGCATATGCTTTATAAACTTTTATAGTTCTATATATTACTTTCCCAATTAGCTTATAAACTGGGAGACCTGAAAGGTGGGAGAGGGGGAAAAAAAACCTCTACAATATTCCCTGTGCTGACCAATGCCTCTCTTTAAATGGGTTCCAACAAAAAGCCTGGAATATTGTCCCCAAGCAATTTAGGAATGACAGTAGACATTTCATCATGAATTATGAGCTTTACATGTCTACTGGGGACTTGAGTTTAGCTTTGGACCATTTTGGTAATACAACCTTCAATGAATATGCTTTGGATAAATGAGTTAAAAGTTAGAGTGACCAATGACTTGTGAGAACTTGGTCTGAACAGCTTCCTTCTCTCACTAGGGTAATTGGAAATTTTCCATTCTCATGACAAGAGAGAAAAGACTGTTCTCTCCTGAAATGGCTGTCTTACCACTGAAAATCACCCAGGATTTTGGTAGCATTTTGCTACCATCAAAAGCTCTTTGTCCTAATTTGATAAGTGAAGAGAAATGCAGTGATAATTCAGATGCACCCTCTCCACCTCCTCTCCCCAAAAGGAGCATCTTGGAGGAACCTGGCCTTGCTTTGAATGACCTTTCTACAACTTCATGTTTGTTACTTTGTCTAACAGCCAATTAAATTTGCATGGGGAAAGAGTCTATGGAGATCTTCTGGTTGAAAGAACAGAAATGCTAGGAAATATTTTAAGTTGTCAATATATAAATCATTACAGACCCGGCCTTGAGAGCTTGTTAAGCTTAAAGCAGAATCAGCAAGATTCTGCAGGACTTAGCACCTGTATGTATGTGAAAGGCAAGGATCTGAATTGATAAAGGTATAGCAACAAATGGTAGGGTTTTGTTTTTCATTCTGCTTGTATAAGGAACCAGAAATGTGCTACCCTCAAATATGCTATTTGGCATGAAGGTTATTTTGAGCTGGAGGCAAATGAAAATCACACACACAGAAAGGCATCTTCCTGGAACTTCCTTTGTCTTTCTAAAGGCAAAAACTTCTGAAAAATGAGAACTGATGACTGCCCCAGTAACACTGCTTTTTTGCTGTTTCTCAGTGTCACAGTCGTACTGTACCTCAGGGACTTTGTGCTTTTTGTTTTCTCTGCATTGATGCTATTTGCCCAGATAATCATATGCCCCACCTATTTGCTTCTTTCTGATCTTTACTAAAATGGCACTTGCTTAGTGAGGGCACCTCTGGACACTGCATCTAAAATTGCTGTCTTCGCTATTTTTCTACTAAGTACGTTGATTACTTAACAGATTGTAAAATGTGCCCATTATTCTCTTTTTTACCACTCTGCACTCCAATCCACAACATTAGCAGCCTAAAAGGGAAGTTTTCGTCTGCTTTGCTCACTGCTCTATTCTCCATGCCTAGAATGGCACTGTGTGCATGGTAGGGTCTCAGTAAATGCTGGTGGAAGGAGCTGAGGGACTGGAGCTCCATGTGGTTCCTCACTGGCCCGGTGTTCATGCTGCAGGCCTGAAGCTCAGCCTCCACCTTCTCCTCACATCCTCCTTGCCCATTCTATCACCTGTTCTCATCTCCCCACATTGACCTCTTTGACTTAAGATGCACGTTCCCCAGCTCTCCTACCTGTTTGTCTGCTTTAAAGAAACTTGGCTGCAGGTAACTACATAGAAGCAGACAGGGTTAGCTAAAGTAACAGTGAAGTCACCAGTTACCGCAAATCTCATAGAGGAGAAACAAATACTACCCCTGGTTTCCAGCAAAATTTAGAGGATCAAGGCTTGCATCTGTTTTTCTGTCTTCCTGTATTTCCTATTAGAGGAGCCTATAAAAATTCTGGCATCCAGTCCCATCCCTTCATGGCAAATAGATAGGGAAACAATGGAAACAGTGACAGACTTTACTTTCTTGGGCTCCAAAATCACTCCAGATGGTGACTTCAGCCATGAAATTTAAAGACGCTTGCTCCTTGGAAGAAAAGCTATGACCAACCTAGACAGCATATTACAAAGCAGAGACATTACTTTGCTGACAAGTTCCATCTAGCCAAAGCTATGGTTTTTCTAGTAGTCATGTACAGATGTGAGAGTTGGACTATAAAGAAAGCTGAAGGCAGAAGAATTGATGCTTTTGAACTGCAGTATTGGAGAAGACTTTTGAGAGTCCCTTGGACTGTGAGGAGATCCAACCAGTCAATTCTAAATGCGATCAGTCCTGAATATTCTTTGGAAGGACTGATGCTGAAGCTGAAACTCCAATACTTTGGCTACCTGATGCGAAGAGCTGACTCACTGGACAAGGCCCTGATGCTGGGAAAGATCGAAGGCGGGAGAAGGGGACGATAGAGGATGAGATGGTTGAATGGCATCACTGACTCAATGGACATGAGTTTGAGTAAGCTCCAAGAGTTGGTGATCAACAGGGAAGCCTGGAGTGTTACAGTCCATGAAAGAGTCAGACATGACTGAGTGACTGAACTGAACTGATGAAAAATCTTTGTCCTTTTAATCTATGTTGGTTTTATATTTTATTACCCGAAATATTCCCAATTTGGTTTCCCATTCTCCCTTCTACACAATCCCTGATAGATTTCTGATTATCTTGTCTGGTGAGAATACTAGATGAGAATAGCTCAGTGAAATGTTCCTAGTAGTCGTCTCTAATGTGAACCCCTGCTTCTTATCCACCTTCTTGGAGCCAGCAATCTGACTTCTTGGAATTTTACCTGAGAAAGAAATAACACAAGGACATGGTTGAAAGCACAAGGATGTTTATGGCTAAATTACTTACAGTTGCAAAAACCTAGAAATAATCTAAATATCCATTAAGAGGAACTGATGAAATAAATGATGCTACATTATAGAATTCTATATGCCTGGTTAAACAATGAAGCAAATTTTCAAGGAATAGTTAGATATCTAGTCTCATAGACCTGTATCTGCAGAGAATAGGTCTGGAAAGTTGGCGGGCAGGGGGGCTTTGCCTCTGAGGAAGAGTGCTAAGTGCTTGCTAGTTCACTGCACATTTATTTTATTCATCTTCTTCTATATCCTCTGAGATACTTTTGCAAATTTCTTAATAAAAGTTTGTGGCTCAGGCACTAAGGAGCCTGTCTGCAATGTGGGAGACATGGGTTCTATCTCTAGGTTGGGAAGATCCCCTGGAGAAGGAAATGGCAACCCATTCCGATATTCTTACCTGAAGAATTCCGTGGATAGAGGAAACTGGTGGGCTATAGTCCATGCGGTCTCATAGAGTCAGACATGACTGAGCGACTCACACTAATAAAAGTTTGTACATGGATTCTTAGGTTATGTTTAAGTTCCTAAGATTTTTTTATTCTTTTGTTAATATCACATATTTTCGTTTTATCTTTTATTATCGGTGGGCTGTTCTATAAGAATGTTATTGTATAAATTTGGTTGGTCTTTAATTCGGCACCTTTGCTGAACCTGGTTCTTAATTCTAATAGATTAGCTATAATGGAATACATGATATTCTTGTAGTTCAGAGTCTGTTAAATTTTGAATGTAGCCAATCATATTGTGTGTAAGTGATAATTTAACCACTTTTTTCTCAATCCTTCTTTTTCTTTAGTACATTTTTATTTTCTATTTTGGGGCTAAATTGATCAAGTCTTCCATAGCCCCTATACCTTTTCCCTTTGTTGGCCTGGAAGCAGTTATTGGTAAAGTTTTAATTTGTATACTTTATTACAAAATTTCCTTTTTTAAAAAAAGAAACACAAATATATTTAATATTTTCTTTACAATGGCTCAAACAGAGATTTCATTTTAAAACAGAGACAAATAAAAATGGCAGTATACCTTAAGATAGAGAATCCTGTACAGGTATCAAGGAAAGGACGGACAAAGAGAAAATGATAAAACAACATAATGAGAGAGGCTGGACAGCTGGTGCCAGGGCTCTTGGAGAATCTGCTTCAACTGGATTTTGTTGCAGGTACTTAAAGATTTTACGGGTGTTTCTAGAACTTAGCAGTGTGCATGTCTGTTCAGAGGGCTGTTGCTGGATGTTGATTTCTAGCAGGCAGTGCATGGAGAGCAGGTGGTCCTGATGTCACACGGGTGAGCCCACTCGCCCTCCAAGACGTCCAGGCCAACAAGCTGCAGTGCCCATGTGCTGCTGGGCAGCCACAGGGACCTGGGACCTCAGGTCTTTACAGGGTGTTCCCACCGCACTGTGGATGAGCTCCACCCTTTAGGCATGGTCTGATGCAAGTTATGCAGAAACTCCCTTGTCTCCAGGTGTCCTGGGCTCACCAGGTCCTGCTCGAGCCCTTGCCCATGGGCTATCAGCAGTCCTTTTAGTTCCCTTTAGTTCCCACTCCCTTAAGGGTGGGAGCCAGTCATGGTTGTGGAAGGCCATGACGGATGCTGGCAGAGAGAGAGGAACCTGCAATTCTTTGTTATATATTTTCTAATACAATCTAAATTTATTTTGTTCAAAATAATAGGGATTCAGAGGCAACAGTGGAAGGAAGGGAGCCTCCATTAAAGAGACAGGCTTTAAAGAAAAAAAAATTGGTTTATGCACATTGCAGACTCTTAAACATCATGTAGGAGGGTAAGTCTCTAGGAAAGATATTACTAAGGAGGAAGTAAGTCCATGAATAAGCTCATCTGGATGGGTCGATGAACGTGGGGAAACCAAATGAAGTAACTGGGGTAGGACACAGCTCAAACCCCTCTCTTCCACCTCTTCTAGCCAGAAGAATCCCTTTTTATTCTGATGTAGTGTTTTACTCAGGGCTCCACAGCTAAATCCTTAGCTGACTTCTCATTGCCTTAAATATATTAGTTTTTGTTTTTTTTGTTTTTTTTTTTTTTCCCAGAGCTTATTAAGGTTAGGGAACAAATCCTGAGCCAGTATCTGTTTGGGATATAGAATCAGAATCTGTGGAATCAGAAACTGGATAGTCTTTTGTTTCAGAAGAAAACTGGGAAATGAAATTGTATATAAATCTCTTCTTACTTAGCCCTGACTAGAAGCCAGTATAAGTCTTGAGATTTGCAAAGAAAGCACTGCCCTTGGGCTCCATCACGTTGTGTATTCAGATCATGGGCTTTAAATTACCTTTCTGTGCACTGATAAGGATGGGGAAGGTTGAAGGGTGTCTTTGACTTAGTAAGCTAAACCCAGAATCATATTAGTTGATTAATTAGACTGACGAAGACTTAGATAAGATTAAATTTGTCTTCTCTGTGGTGTTTACCTGACATTCAGTGCAAAGACATAAAGACTCTTAAGGTCAAATTGAGATCCTGTCTCAGCTAGAGAATCTAGCTCTTAACCCCAGTTGAGTTCAGTTCAGTCATTCAGTCATGTCTGACTCTTTGTGACCCCATGAATCGCAGCATGCCAGGCCTCCCTGTCCATCACCAACTCTCGGAGTTCACTCAGACTCACATCCATTGAGTCAGTGATGCCATCCAGCCATCTCATCCTCTGTCGTTCCCTTCTCCTGCCTTCAATCCCTACCAGCATCAGAGTCTTTTCCAATGAGTCAACTCTTTGCACGAGGTGGCCAAAGTACTCAAGTTTCAGCTTTAGCATCATTCCTTCCAAAGAAATCCCAGGGCTGATCTCCTTCAGAATGGACTGGTTGGATCTCCTTGTAGTACAAGGGACTCAGTTCAAAAGCATCAATTCTTCGGCTCTCAGCTTTCTTCACAGTCCAACTCTCACATCCATACATGACCACTGGAAAAACCATAGCCTTGACTAGACGGACCTTTGTTGGCAAAGGAATGTCTCTGCTTTTGAATATGCTATCTAGGTTGGTCATAACTTTCCTTCCAAGGAGTAAGCGTCTTTTAATTTCATGGCTGCAATCACCATCTGCAGTGATTTTGGAGCCCAAAAGCTTGTTTTAAAGCTAAAAGTTTGTAGAACATATGACGTTAACTTGGATTAATAATATATGTTTTTTATAAGAAATAGTATAATGATAATATAATAATACAGAAGCCATATTACACATATGCTGTAAACAACCTGCCTCTCCAGCGTTTTCCCCTTTCCCTTTGTTCTCCTAATATATAACTATATTCCATAAAACTCTGAGAGGAAAGAAATCACTTCTACTTGCTGTTTTCCCCTGCAGCTGCTGGTATTGGAATAAAGATGTCCCTGGCTGTTTATGATTCAAATCCAACTCAATGCTTTGTTTCTTTCAAATCCTCATGTTCGATACATAGCAGATGTTCAATTCATACCTGTTGACTGACTGCATGGAAATTGATTAATTCTAATAAGAAACCTGGGACCTGTAGGCATATTCCTCTGTGTTTTACATGAGAATGTGCCTATCCCTGCATTTGGGATCATCGTCTCTGCTGGATGCAAACTCTGAAGCATGTGGTGAAGATACAGTTTCTTGCCCCCCTCCCCCACCATAGTATATGCTAGATAAGGTTCCATGGTTCTCATTAAACACTTTTATGAGTTGAAATTAAAGCGAATTAAATTCAGGTGGTTAGAAAAATTAAAAGTTATTACCTTACAGGCGTTTTTTGAACATGAAGTTTTAGCCAATAATCTTATGAGAAAGAATGCCACTGAAATGGAGGCAGCTGCCACTTCTGCTCTCCAGATTCTTGTTTGTTTCCTTAGGGGTGACATTTGGTGTGGCCTGGAGTCACTCTTGACAGCAGGATCCTTCAGGGTGGCAGGGGATTGTCTGACTTGTTTTGTCCTAAAATTATTCTATACCCCTGAAGACTGACAGCACAGAGACTTCTGGCTGAATAACAAGCGAGGGTTGGATGACAGGCTGACATTCTTCAGAATTTCTGCAGTAACCAGTCAATCTGCTGTACCTTGGGCACTGCTCAGCCTGCAATGAAACATTTAGGAAAACTGCAGATACCTCGATCCATGCCCAAATGAAGCAGAAAATCTTGCTTTCAGGACTGGCAGACAGTTAAAAATTCTCCCCCAAAGAGGTACTTTTGTAAAGTGTGTATACAGAGGCAGCTAATGTCCATTACTGAAATGAGTATGTGAAGGAACCAATTTGTTTCTGTTTAGAAAACACTTTCTCTTTAGAGTTTTAAAATTAAGCCTGGGAAGTTAAAAGAGTTTCTCTCTCTCTCTTTTTAAGAGCTAGATGTGTCAAAGTTATTGGTTATAATCCCAGGAAAAGGTAACTCATTGATTTGGATGGAGTTGAATAGAATTCCTGGGAGAAGTATCAATAACCTCAGATATGCAGATGACACCACCCTTATGGCAGAAAGTGAAGAGGAACTAAAAAGGCTCTTGATGAAAGTGAAAGAGGAGAGTGAAAAAGTTGGCTTAAAGCTCAACATTCAGAAAATGAAGATCATGGCATCCAGTCCCATCACTTCATGAGAAATAGATGGGGAAACAGTGGAAACAGTGTCAGACTTTATTTTTTGGGGCTCCAAAATCACTGCAGATGGTGATTGCAGCCATGAAATTAAAAGATGCTTACTCCTTGGAAGGAAAGTTATGACCAAGCTAGATAGCATATTCAAAAGGAGAGACATTACTTGGCCAACAAAGGCCCGTCTAGTCAAGGCTATGTTTTTTCCTGTGGTCATGTATGGATGTGAGAGTTGGACTGTGAAGAAAGTTGAGCGCCGAAGAATTGATGCTTTTGAGCTGTGGTGTTGGAGAACACTCTTGAGAGCTTTTTGGACTGCAAGGAGATCCAACCAGTCCATTCTAAAGGAGATCAGCCCTGGGATTTCTTTGGAAGGAATGATGCTAAAGCTGAAACTCCAATACTTTGGCCACCTCATGTGAAGAATTGACTCATTGGAAAAGACCCTGATGCTGGGAGGGATTGAAGGCAGGAGGAGAAGGGGACGACAGAGGATGACATGGCTATAGTTAAATTAGTGCTAGTGGTAAAGAATCTGCCTTTCAATACAGGAGACGTAAGAGACGCCAGTTTGATCCCTGGGTAGGGAAGATTGCCTGGGAGGGCATGGCAGCCCTCTCCAGTATTCTTGCCTGGAGAATCCCATGAATAGAGGAGCCTGACAGGCTACAGTCTGTAGGATTGCACAGAGTTGAACATGACTGAAGTGACTTAGCATGCACACATATATATATGAATGAAATCATATATGTATTTTTGATGGTGGAGGGGTAGAAAAGAAAGGCACCAGGTGAAGAGAGTGTATCCCTGGTTTCAAGAAGAAGCACCTGTTGATGAATATCACCTGGGTTGCACTGTGGCTAGGGAATACTAGCTTTCAGAAAGGAAGGAGCTGCCCTGTGTCTCTTTCCATTTCCTGACATTCTTTGTGTATGCTCAAAGAATGGAAAGATGGCAGCAAGAAGGTTCTGAGAGTCAGGCTGCAGGGAACACTGATGAATGAATGGAGGAGCCCTAGGGAATGCCTGATGTTCAAGCTGGTTTTAGAAAAGGCAGAGGAACCAGAGATCAAATTGCCAACATCCGCTGGATCATGGAAAAAGCAAGAGAGTTCCAGAAAAACATCTACTTCTGCTTTATTGACTATGCCAAAGCCTTTGACTGTGTGGATCACAATAAACTGTGGAAGATTCTGAGAGGATGGGAATACCAGACCACCTAACCTGCCTCTTGAGAAATATGTATGCAGGTCAGGAAGCAACAGTTAGAACTGGACATGGAACAACAGACTGGTTCCAAACAGGAAAAGGAGTACATCAAGGCTGTATATTGTCACCCTGCTTATTTAACTTATATGCAGAGTACCTCATGAGAAATGCTGGACTGGAAGAAACACAAGCTGGAATCAAGATTGCCGGGAGAAATATCAATAACCTCAGATATGCAGATGACACCAACCTTATGGCAGAAAGTGAAGAGGAACTAAAAAGCCTCTTGTTGAAAGTGAAACTGGAGAGTGAAAAAGCTGGCTTAAAGCTCAACATTCAGAAAATGAAGATCATGGCATCCAGTCCCATCACTTCATGAGAAATAGATGGGGAAACAGTGGAAACAGTGTCAGACTTTATTTTTGGGGGCTCCAAAATCACTGCAGATGGTGACTACAGCCATGAAATTAAAAGACGCTTCCTCCTTGGAAGAAAAGTTATGACCAACCTAGATAGCATATTCAAAAGCAGAGACATTACTTTGCTGACTAAGGTCCATCTAGTCAAGGCTATGGTTTTTCCAGTGGTCATGTATGGATGTGAGAGTTGGACTGTGAAGAAGGCTGAGCGCTGAAGAATCGATGCTTTTGAACTGTGGTGTTGGAGAAGACTCTTGAGGGTCCCTTGGACTGCAAGGAGATCCAACCAGTCCATTCTGAAGGAGATCAACCCTGGGATTTCTTTGGAAGGAATGATGCTAAAGCTGAAACTCCAGTACTTTGGCCACCTCATGCAAAGAGTTGACTCATTGGAAAAGACTCTGATGCTGGGAGGGATTGGGGGCAGGAGTAGAAGAGGACGACAGAAGATGAGATGGCTAGAGGGCATCACTGACTCGATGGACGTGAATCTGAGTGAACTCCAGGAGATCGTGATGGACAGGGAGGCCTGGTGTGCTGCGATTCATGGGGTTGCAAAGAGTCGGACATGACTGAGTGACTGAACTGAACTGAGGGAATATCCAGCATGGGAAAAAGGAAACCATTGGTAATGCCATGTATTTCAAAGAACTTCTCCAGAGGGGATAGCATTTTTTTTTCCAGTTTTTGTATGTTTTTTAGTATTTAGTGAGAATTTATTGCGCATACAAAACAGTTCACAAACTGAGAGCTCGCAAATGAAGAGTTAATGAAGTACAGAGGTATATTGTTATGAAACAGCTTATATAGTGAAAATGTAGAGGCTATTAACTCTTTACAACAATTGGTTGTAGCATTAGAGTTCCTGATGATAGAGGATTGGTTACAAGTCATTACTTTATGCCACTTTAGGGGAGCAACTTAAGTTTTGATTATGATTTTCAATGACCAAATTAAGTTCCACTTGTTTTAAGGAGTAGGCTAAATTGTTTCACCTATTTGCTTTAGTCAGTTTTGTCTGCCCATGGAATTTTGAGATTTGGTCAGTTTGAATTTAACATGAACAGTGTGTATATACTGTATTTTGTTTAGCCATTCATCTGTCAATGTAAATTTGAACACTTGGGTTTCTTTTTTCCCTTTGACTGTTGTGAACAGTGCTGCTATTAACATGGGTCTGCAAATATCTTCTTGTGATCCTTCTTTCAGTTCTTTTGGGTATATACCTAGAAGTCAAATTGTTTGATCATACCGTAACTTTATGTTTAGTTTTTTGAGGAACTGCCATACTGTTTCCATAGTGGCTACACTGTTTTACATTCCTTCCAACAGTGCACCAGGGTTGCAGTTTCTCCACATCCTTGCCAATACTTATTTTCCATTTTTATTTTTATTTTGATAGTGGCCATCCTAATAGATGTAAAGTGTTTCTTGTAAAATGGATTCATTTAAACAATTCAGGGCAAGAAAGCAAAAAGTAAAAATTTTTTAAAAGTCTCATCACCGAAATAAAAGCACTGATTTGTCATTGTTAGAGATGGGAGATATCAGAGCATGTTTATAATCTGGGATTGACCGAGTAGAGGGGGAGAAATTGGGCAGTTCATCTGCAAAGACAGAGGTATAGTAGTCAGCCTATAAGATACTGTAAAATAATCAGCAGTGTGTTTCTTGTTCATACTACAATCCTCTGAGGACAGACCTCTGTCCTGGGCCGCACTCTACCAAGTGGTGATTCTGGAACTGGAGCTTCTCCCGTGGTGTGGCTCTGCAGTCCTGGACTCCAGCATTTCCAATCATGCAAGGGTCAGAAAGAGTGTGAGCCAAGAATCTCAAGGAAGACTTTAGGGGCCAAATGGAGAAATGGCTTTCATTAATTTCACCCCTATTCCTTTCATTTCCATTCATGCTGTAACCCAGTGAGAAGGAAGGCTGAGAAATGCAGTTTTGTGCTTTTAGGAAGGAAAAAGAACGGATGAACTTCTAGCCAATCTTTGTCATAGAAAGGAAGGCAGAACATTTGGATGATCTTTTATGAGATATATTTATGTGGACTTGGGGAAGTTCTCTCACTTCTCAGTGAAACAGGAAGTGAGGGGGTAGAGAGGCAGGAGAGTTCAGGGTTTGAGGAAAAAGGAAATGATGTAGGACGGTCGTCTAAGTGGGTGGAGAGTGAAAATGCTCAGGGGGTAGTAGGAGAACGCCTCCCAGGGCATTGTGGTGCGGTGCTGGGGCTTGGGTCTTGGCTGCTGTCTGTCTGCAGGTCCAGTAGAGGGCTGACAGGCCGGAAGCTGCAGCCTACAGGTGTACGTACATCTGCCAGTCACTGTGGCAGCCATGGCCTTTGGAAGGTACTGGCTGCTGCTTCCTTTCTGCCTCCTAAACATCATTCAGGTTCCCTTTCAGGTCTGCTATTAGCCAGTGGCCCTAGAGGGAAAGGAATTCTGGGAAATGTAATTCTTAGCCTCAGTCAAGGTGGCAAGAGTGCAATCCAGCATACTTGGCTTTATTTCTCATCAAAGCTATTCACCACTATTTGAAATATTTTCTGTGTGCTTCCTTTATTTGCTTTTTGTTTTCTTGTTAGTATAAAATTTAACTCCAAGAAGATGCTGATTTGGTTCGTCCTCCGTAATTATTGTCAGCACATAGAACGGTGTCTGGCATAGAAAGTATTTGTTGAATGAATGAGTTTTTGGACATCCTTCTGGATGTCTTTCTATATATGTGCACACACAGCCACATATAAGCAAGTGAAATTTTATAAGAATGGGATCATACTCTCCAATTACAGCTCCATAACTTGATTTTGTAACATTGGAAAACCATAGACAATAATTCAGTGGCAATAATTGTTGGTCACTATCACACCTTAAAATTGTTGTAAAGAATTCCTCCATGCCTATTGCAATATAATTAATGAATTGAATTAATGTAATTAATTGGTTGCTGATTGGTAGGCATTGTGCTTGCCTGGCTCTGGATTAATAAGGCAGGCTTGATGAAAATCACAGAAGGGATTCTTTGAAATAAAATCAATACAGTATGACTTTTTCAGTATAATTTCAGACTCATTTATCCATACTCATTTATCTATAACTTGAACTTTTTCCCAACCATGGAGTGCTCTTCAAGGGTTACTTGTGGGCTAGTGTCTAGGGTGGGTAGAATATGGACTATATTTTCCAGAAGGTCCTTTGCAAATGTTAGACTAGGCAGAGAGAGTGAGACAACTTGTGCTTACTTAGCAATATGATCCATGAAACTTAAAACTTGGTGTGCTCGGACTCACAAATCCTCAGAGGTCTGTGTGCTTTATTCTTATACATTTTCTCCATTCCTTTAGTACTAGGATATAAAAGCAGTAGAACAAAACCTGCTTATGGTATGTTTCGGAGTAACAATTTGGAGCAACCATTTGGAGCCCAACCATACCCAGTCCCCTACTGGGGCTCCAGGCTGGAGATCTAAATTGTAGAACTGATGATATATATAAGCTCAAGGAGGGTGTATGTGAGATGCTCTGAATCCAGGCCTGGGAAAATGCAGAATGTCTTTGTAACTTATGAAAATATCATGAACATTCTTCAAAATCAAGGATTTTTTCTTATAACCCTTAACATGTATATGAACCAGCTAGTCCTCACCATAGACCAGTTAGAACAAGTCTTTGGGAAGAGAAGCCAGATGTTGGCCTTTGCAGAATCTGAATAAAGTGAGCATGAAATTCATAAGTGGATACATTGCTCCGATTTCCATCTGTGCTTATAATCAGGGAGCCTGGATACCTGTGACTATGTAAGGCAGAGAAGAGCTGTTCAAACACACAGTCAAGAGTGGTGTAGGTAGCAGCCTGACCAGAGGGTCTAGTTATCACCTACCAATGGGGACCTGCTGTCACTCACAGCAGGCAAAGCTGAACCCCACAGTGTGATGTGGCCTGGGGGCTCGTGACTGTGGTGCCATCCACTTAGACTCTGAAGAGTCTCATATTTCCACTGTCACAGATGGCAACTGGGACTTAAATTTGCAAAGGTTTCTAGCAGATAATACATTATATGTATGGTGCTTATTCTTTAGCTGGAAGCTACTGAGAGATTTTGTGAAGCTCATCTTGTAATGAGTTTACAGGAATATAATTATTTGTATGTTTCTCTGTAATTGTTCTAAGGCTTCTTTTTATTATTTTGTTCCCTTAAGTTTGAAAAATACATTGTAGTAAATATATATAGTGAAAGTGAAAGTTGTTCAGTAGTGTCCAACTCTTTGCGACACCACAGACTATACAGTCCATGGAATTCTCCAGGCCAGAATACTGGAGTGGGCAGCTTTTCCCTTCTCCAGGGAATCTTTCCAACCCAGGGATTGAGCCCAGGTCTCCTGCATTGCAGGCGGATTCTTTACCAACTGAGCCACAAGGGAAGACCAATATATATTGTATGATCTTATTTTTTAAAAACTAAGATTACCAATGCTTAGAAAATTACTAACTCGCTGCATTTTCATGGGGAAAAGATGGAATAAGACACACCACTTTTAAACTTCAATGTCTTGAGTTAGGGGTGTGAAGTAAGAGTGAGATTGGAGAGGAATAACATTAATTTATTTTTAATTCTATTATTCACAAAGAGCACATTAATGTTGCAATCTTAGAAAAGGAATTTCAAACCAAAGTGTTTAAATATACAATCACAGAGATTTTTTTTAATCCCTTTGTGCTGAATGCAAAACTTAAATGGGAGGAAGTCTCCTTAAGGAAAAAGATGATGGAATCTGGCTACTGATGCTACTGCAAAACCAGAAGCATTCCATTTGTCCATTCATTCATTCATTGAATGTTAACTGAGCCACTACCACAGCCCAGATACTGTTCTGGCATTATTCTATGTCCAGCAACTAATGGAGCAATTTGTTACCTTCTCTCGCAGAAGAGACATAAGCAAATGATACATAAGTTTGCTAGTGAAAAGTGGTAGTGAGGATAGCTAACGAAAGATGTAGAGGTAGGGTGGGATGTGGATGGTGTGTCAGGGAAGATCTTACTGAGAGGTGACACTTCACTAGAGATGTAAGTCAAGCAAGGAAGCAAGCCATAGAAAGATTGGAGCAGGGGCAATAAATTTCCAGAAAAAAGGGAACAACGTGGTCAAAGAACAGCAAGAAGGTGGGGTGACTCAGGAGGAATGAGGAGAAAGACAAGGTCAGGAAGCTGATCATGGCCCAGATGATACAGATCGTATTGGCCAGTGGTAAGCACTTGAGGTTTTATTTAGAATGTAGTGGGGACCAGTCATTAGAGGCTTGTGAGTGGGGCAGCATGGTCTGATACACACTTGAAAATGATCACTTTGGATGTTGTGTGAATAGATTATTGGGGGGTGAAAGTAGAAGTCATGGGACAAGTAGGAGACTGTTTCATTAGACTAAACAAGAGGGTCTGGGAGAACGTTGTCCTCTTTAATTTTCTGGTGCATACTATCATTTGTTTAGGTTCCTTTTGTTGTTGTTGTTGCTCTTGGCTACAAGGAAAACAAAGTCAAAGGGAAGCCCCTTTGAGGTCATAAGTATGGGCTGAGTGAAGCCATTGCAACTGAAATAGATTGCTTGAGTCTGAGCCACTCAATCATGTAATTGATCCTTGCCTTCTAAACCCGTTTAGTTCCGAATGCATCACTTGTCTGGTACTTTGGAATGCTACTGACCTTTGACTTGATGTACCAGATAACACAAAACGTTTAATGAACAGCTCAAGCTGTGTACTTAGTGATGTCCAGTGCTCAGGACCACAATCTCTGTTGGGGCCTGTTAGCTCTTCAGGAGCTTTTGTTGAGTGGTGAGTAGTCCTTTGCTGTAAGGGCAAGCCCTTGCTCTAAAATCACAGGTACTGTCCTTTAACTCTTCTATTGGAGCTTTTTAGAGACTATATAGCAACTTCATCATTCACAGAGAACTCTGATATAGCCATAACTGCTGGGTCAAACAGCCCAAGAAAATAAAGCCCTTGTACTCAGTTTGGATCTGCTGCAGAACTTTCTTTTGAATTGGACCCTACAAGGACCTGGTAGCCTTTAGATGCTTACTTGATTAATATGTAGGATCGGTTTTCCAAAGTCCAACATATCTTGCCTCCAAAATCCAAAGAGCCCTACTAAGTGCTGAGCATTGTGCTTAGTGGTAGGAGGTATAAGGTATAATAAGTTTTATCTTTTAATTTAGAGGGAGTACCCTAGGCTTTTGGATCCCTGAAAACTTTACAGAAGTGGCAGTTCCCTGCTCTCAGGCTTGTTGACAATCCTCTGGTATACATCTCTTACTAGAGCATCTTGGGTACATGACCTGTCTGCCCATCAAGTTCAGATAGCATGACGTTGTCAGTTCAGTGAACAAGCACGATGACACGTAGGCTGTGAGGATGCTGAAGTTCTTTAGAGACTATACCTTAGAGGGTTAATATAGCCATGAAGAAAGAAATGCATTCTGGAATACTTGCTTGACAAAATTGATCTTTATGCCTTCAGAATATTAGAGAATGGGTATCTTTGGGGAAACATTATTCTTCCTTTGACAATCCTAATCCAGAGACTTCTAGCTAAGAGCATTTCAGAGGTAAGGAATGTCTTCCTCATCAGTTCAGGTCAGTTCAGTCACTCAGTCATGTCTGACTCTTTGCGACCCCATGGACTGCAGCACACCAGACTTCCTTGTCCATCACCAACTCCCAGAGCTTGCTCAAACTCATGTCCATTGAGTGGGTAATGCCATCCAAGCATCTCATCCTCTGTTGTCCCTTTTTCCTCCTGCCTTCAATCTTTCTCAGCATCAGGGTCTTTTCCAATGAGCCAGCTTTTTGCGTCAGCTGGCCAAAGTAGTGGAGCTTCAGCTTTGGCATTGGTCCTTCCAATGAATAGTCACAATTCATTTCCTTTAGGATTGGCAGGTTTGATCTCCCTGCAGTCCAAGCAATTCTCAAGAGTCTTCTCCAACACCACAGTTCAAAAGCATCAGTTCTTCAAGATTCAGCCTTCTTCATGGTCCAACTCTCACACATGTCCATGACTACTGAAAAAAACATATCTTTGACTATATGGAATTTTGTTTGCAAAGTAATGCCTCTTCTTTTTAATATGTTGTCTAGGTTGATCATAACTTTCCTTCCAAGGAGCAAGCATCTTTTAATTTCATGGCTGCAATCACCATTTGCAGTGATATTGGAGCCCAAGAAAATAAAATCTTTCAGTGTTTCCATTGTTTCCCCATCTATTTGCCATGAAGTGATGGGACCAGATGCCATGATGTTAGTATTTGAATGCTGAGTTTTAAGCCAGTTTTGTCACTCTCCTCTTTCATTTTCATCAAGAGGCTCTTTAGTTCTTCTTCGCTTTCTGCCATAGGGTGGTATCATCTGCATATCTGAGGTTATTGATATTTTTCCTTTCAGTCTTGATTCCAGCTTGTGTTTCATCTAGCCCAGCATTTCTCATGATGTACTCTGCATGTAAGTTAAATAAGCAGGGTGACAATATACAGCCTTGACATACTTCTTTCTCAGTTTTGAGCCAGTCTGTTCCATGTCTGGTTCTAACTTTTGCTTCTTGACCTGCATATAGGTTTCCCAGGAGGCAGGTAAGCTCGTCTGGTATTTGCATCTCTTGAAGAATTTTCCAGTTTGTTGGTGATCCACACAGTCAAAGGCTTTAGCATAGTCAATGAAACAGAAGTAGACGTTTTCCTGGAATTCTCTTGCTTTTTCTATGATACAACTGAGGTTGGCAATTTAATCTCTGCTTCCTTTTCCTTTTCTAAATCCAGCTTGAACATCTGGAAGTTCACAGTTCATGTACTATGGAAGCCTGACTTGGAGAATTTTGAGCATTACTTTGCTAGTGTGTGAGATAGAGCAATTGTGCAGTAATTTGAACATTCTTTGGCATTGCCCTTCTTTGGGATTGGAATGAAAGCTGACCTTTTCCAGTCTTGTGGCCACTGCTAAGTTTTCCAAATTTGCTGATATACTGAGTGAAGCACTTTCACTGCAACATCTTTTAGGCTTTGAAATAGCTCAACTGAAATTCCATCACCTCCACTATCTTTGTTTGTAGTGATGTTTCCTAAGGCCCACTTGACTTCACATTCTAGGATGTCTGACTCTAGGTGAGTGATCACACCATCATCGTTATCTGGGTTGTGAAGATCTTTTTTGAATAGTTCTTCTGTGTATTCTTGCCATCTCTTCTTAATATCTTCTGCTTCTGTTAGGTCCATACCATTTCTGTCCTTTATTGTGCCCATCTTTGCATGAAATATTCCCTTGGTGTCTCTAATTTTCTTGAAGAGATCTCTAGTCTTTCCCATTCTATTTTTTTTTCTCTATTTTTTGCATTGATCATTTGGGAAGCCTTTCTTATCTTTCCTTGCTATTCTTTGAAACTCTACGTTTAGATGGGTATATCTTTCCTTTTCTCCTTTGCCGTTAGCTTCTCTTCTTTTTTCAGTTACATGTAAGGCCTCCTCAGAAAACCATTTTGTCTTTTTGCATTTCTTCTTGAGGATGGTTTTGATCTCTGCTTCGTATACAGTGTTACCAACCTCCTTCCATAGTTCTTCAGGCACTTTGTCAGTTCTAGTCTCTTGAATCTATTTGTCACTTCCACTGTGTAATTGTAAGGGGTTTGATTTAAGTAATTACTGAATGTTTTAGTGGTTTTCCCTACTTTCTTCAATTTAAGTCTGAATTTGGCAATAAGGAGTTCATGATCTGAGTCACAGTCTGCCCCTGGTTTTGTTTCTGCTGACTGTATAGAGGGTTCTCCATCTTTGGCTGCAAAGAATATAATCGATCTGATTTTGTTGTTGACCATCTGGTGATGTCCATGTATAGAGTTGTCTCTTGTGTTGTTGGAAGAGACTGTATTCTATGACCAGTGCATTCTCTTGGCAAAACTCTGTTAGCTTTGTCCTGCTTCATTTTGTACTCCAAAGCCAAACTTGCCTGTTACTCCAGGTATCTCTTACTTCTTACTTTTGCATTCCAGTCCCCTATGATGAAAAGGACTTCGTTTTGTTGTTGTTGTTAAGTTTTCAGTGTCATATCTGTTTGTCTTTTCATACTGTTTATGAGGTTCTCAAGGCAAGAATACTGAAGTGGTTTCCCATTCCCTTTCCTAGTGGACCACATTTTGTCCAACTGTCCACCATGACCCATCCATTTTTGGTGGCCCTGCACAGCATGGCTCATAGTTTCATTGAGTTAGACAAGGCTGTGATCCATATAGTCTTCCTTACAGCAGATAATATTCATCTCTCTACCAGAAAGATGGTCATCAGCATGATTACAGTTATTCTGGGTCACCTGTCTTCTTTCATTTCAGTAACTAGGATGAAGCGAGCTGCTGTAACTCCTTCCTTCCCTAGATTGGTTAGCTGTACTTCATAGAAACCAGAAACTGGGGACTTAGCTCTCAGTTAAGGCATCTAAAGTCTTTCTGTTGCATTCATTACTTCTCTTCTCTATAAATCTATTAACCCATTCATCATCTCTTCATCCATCCATCCATCCACCCATCCATTCTGTGCTGTGCTTAGTCACTCGGTTGTGTATGACTCTTTGCCTGCTGGGCTCCTCTTGTCCATCTATCCACACATCTACATAAACTTGCACTTGAAAATTATTTATACGAATGCAAAATATACCAAAAATAGGATTAAAATATAAAAAAATGTAGCTCAAATACGGCATAACATATCCATAAAGTTAAGTAAAACCTGTCAAGAGAGGCAAGATGGCGTGCAGAGAAATTCAGAAGGGATGAGGGAACAGTGAGGAGCTCCATCCCAGGAGAGACTCTGAGGGCTGGGACTGGCAGGGTCCTGGTCTGTCCCCTGTGGTCAGAGTGCACCTCATGGAGGGATGAAAGCAAGGCTTCTAAAGAGGGGTGCTCACCTCCCACTTCTGTGACGAGCACCTGTGCTGGTTTGCTGTACCCCTGCGGATGTGAGGTGCTCTTGCCGTTTGTGAGTCTCCGTCTTTCCATCTAAGAACCATGCAAACTGGGCTTTGCCTTCCTCTTTCTTTCTTCATCTCTTTTATTATTTCTATTGCTTTCCAGGTAAACACAGATGTAGGAAGAATGACCAAATCAACTTTGTTAAAGGCCTTTCCTTTGTGCTTATTTTTGTTCTTTTGGCAATTTTATTTGGGAAATTTGTTTGTTAAAAAGAAAATAATTAAGAACTTTCAAATAAGAAAATTTGAAATTAAAACTTTATATATTGATTCTAGGTTCCTTTAAACATTAATTTCAATTATGGAATATTTCAAATATATGAAAGTCAACCCTTTGGACTATAGCCCGCCAGGCTCCTCTGTCCATGGGATTTTTCAGGCAAGAATACTGCAGTGGCTTGCCATTTCCTTCTCCAAGGGATCTTCCTGACCCAGAAATCATATCCACATCTCCCGTGTCTCCTGCATTGCAGGCAGATTCTTAACCCACTGAGCCAAAGGATGCCCATCTATACCATATACCATCACTAAAATTAAACAAATATTAAACTTTTGCTGTTTTCCTTCAAGTTTCTCTTTCTCTTTTAGTTTTTACTTTGTAGAAAATAAAGCATTATGAATGGATAAAAAAGTCTACCCCTTCACTTTCCATCTTCCTCTTACTCCAGAAGTGTATTTTTATTATTCCTAAGCATGTTTTTGTGCTTTTATTATACCTTATATATTTATGAATACTGATTTTTGTATTTTTTGCATCTCACATCATGCATAAAATAAATGCTTAAACATGTTAAGTCTGTTCTTGTTGACTTATGGAGTTCTCTTTTAAATGTTTTTTGCTATTAGAATTTATTGTACCCTTGAATTAGTTTGTCACCCTGCTTATTTAACTTATATGCAGAGTACATCATGAGAAACACTGGGCGGGAAGAAGCACAAGCTGGAATCAAGATTGCCGGGAGAAATATCAATAACCTCAGATATGCAGATGACACCACCCTTATGGCAGAAAGTGAAGAGGAACTAAAAAGCCTCTTGATGAAAGTGAAAGAGGAGAGTGAAAAAGTTGGCTTAAAACTCAACATTCAGAAAACAAATATCATGGCATCTGGTCCCATCACTTCATGGGAAATAGATGGAGAAACAGTGGAAACAGGGTCAGACTTTATTTTGGGGGGCTCCAAAATCACTGCAGATGGCAACTGTAGCCATGAAATTAAAAGATGCTTACTTTTGGAAGAGAAATTATGACCAACCTAGATAGCATATTGAAAAGCAGAGACATTACTTTGCCAACAAAAGTCCATCTAGTCAAGGCTATGGTTTTTCCAGTGGTCATGTATGGATGTGAGAGTTGAACTGTGAAGAAAGCTGAGAGCCAAAGAATTGATGCTTTTGACCTGTGGTGTTGGAGAAGACTCTTGAGAGTCCCTTGGACTGCAAGGAGGTCCAACCAGTCTATCCTAAAGGAGATCAGTCCTGGGTGCTCATTGGAAGGACTGATGCTAAAGCTGAAACTGCAATACTTTGGCCACCTCATGCGAAGAGTTGACTCATTGGAAAAGACCCTGATGCTGGGAGGGATTGGGGGCAGGAGAAGAAGGGGACGACAGAGGATGAGATGGCTGGATGGCATCACTGACTCGATGGACATGAGTTTGAGTGAATTCCGGGAGTTGGTGATGGACAGGGAGGCCTGGCATGCTGCTATTCATGGGGTCACAAAGAATTGGACACAAATGAGCGACTGAACTGAACTCTCCTGTTTCAGAAATTAATTTTATCCTGAAATCAGAAATTAATTTATATATTGAAGTTATAAAAATATTTCTCCAAATTTTAGAGATTTGCTTCTTACACTAAAGATATTAATTTTTTATGCACAGGTTGGAGACTTGCTTTTGTGTTTTGCTATATAGATTACCAAAATGTTCAGCACCAATTATTAAAGTGTATTCTTTTTCACCATTTGATTTGTTGTATCTGCTCTGTCATATACTAGCTCCCATATATATATATGGGCTTGGTGAGCTAATATAACACTGTTTATTATAGTCTTAAAGTAAGTTTATACCTATGAAATGAACCCTTGGTACATATATACAATGGAGTATTACTCAGCCATTAAAAAGAATACATTTGAATCAGTTCTAATGAGGTGGATGAAACTGGAGCCTATTATATAGAGTGAAGTATGCCAGAAAGAAAAACATCAATACAGTATACTAACACATATATATGGAATTTAGAAAGGCGGTAATGATAATCCTGTATGCGAGACAGCAAAAGAGACATAGATGTATAGAACAGTCTTTTGTACTCTGTGGGAGAGGGAGAGGGTAGGATGATTTGGGAGAATGGCATTGAAACATGTATAATATATAAGAAACGAATCGCCAGTCCAGGTTCAATGCAGGATACAGGATGCTTGGGGCTGGTGCACTGGGATGACCCAGAGGGATGGGATGGGGAGGGAGGTGGGAGGGGGGTCCAGGATGGGGAACATGTGTACACCTGTGGCAGATTCATGTTGATGTATGGCAAAATGAATACAATATTGTAAAATAAAACAAACAAACAAAAAACTGGCTATTCCTGATCTACTGAGTGAATTCGAGTATCAACATGACAAGTTGCTTAAGAAGCTGTTGAGTTTTTGATTAAAATTGTACTAAATGAATTAATAGATGGCCTAAGTTAGATGAATTTTTAACTCCTTAGACAGTCCTTATTTTATCTGTTGCATTATCACTTTTCTATATTGTTATATTCAGCTTAGTAATGTTTTATGTAGGGTTTTTACTTCTGTATTCACAAATAGCATCGACTTTTCTTTTTCTTTCTTTTCCATGTGTGATTTTGGTACTAAGGTAATAGTAGTCTCATTAAATTAATTGACTAGATTTTCCCCTTTTTCTCTATTATCTAGAATAGGCATTGGCAAACTATGGCCTGTTTGCTGAATTTGGTTCATTGCCTGTTTTTGTAGGTATAGTCTTGTGGAAGCATAGTTTTGCTCATTTGTCTGTGTATTGTCTGCTTTTATGCTATAAAACAGAAGTGCATCAGAGATCATATGGCCTATATATAAAAATAGAAAAGCAGCCGCTACTGCTAAGTCACTTCAGTCGTGTCCGACTCTGTGTGACCCCATAGACGGCAGCCCATCAGGCTCCGCTGTCCCTGGGATTCTCCAGGCAAGAACACTGGAGTGGGTTGCCATTTCCTTCTCTAATGCATGAAAGTGAAGTCGCTCAGTCATGTCTGACTCTTAGCGACCCCATGGACTACAGCCCGCCAGGCTCCTCCGTCCATGGGATTTTCCAGGCAAGAGTACTGGAGTGGGGTGCCATTGCCTTTTCCATAGAAAAGCAGATTAAACCCCAAATAAGTAGGAGGAAGGAAATAAAATTGAAAGCCCAAATCCTTGAAATAAGAAAGAGAAAATAGAGAACTCCAGAAGAGCCAAGAGCTAATTCTTGAAAAGTATTAATAAAAAACAAACTTTTAGTAAAATTAACCATAAAAATGAGGGGGAAATAAACATCTTAAAAGATGGAACAGGGGACATAAAAATCAATGCTACAGTTCAGGGATAAAAAATTATAGTAGAATATAAACAATAGAATTCTATTCAAATCTGAAAACTTGAACTAAATATATATTTTATTTAGAGAAAAAAATTAACTGGAAATATTGGTTTTGACTCAAGAATAGATTTATTGTTGTTGTTCAGTCACTCAGTCATGTCCAACTCTTTGAGACTCCATGGATTGCAACATGCCAGGCCTCTCTGTCCTCAGCAATCCCAGAACTTGCTCAGACTCACCCAGTGAGTGAATCGGTGATGCCATCCAACTGTGTCATCCTCAGTTGTCCCCTTCTCCTTCTGCCTTCAGTCTTTCCCAGCATCAGGGTCTTTTTCAGAGAGTCAGGTCTTCACATCAGGTGGCCAAGGTATTGGAGCTTCAGCTTCAGCATCAGTCCTTCCAATCAATATTCAGGAATGATTTCCCTTAGGATTAATTGGTTTGATCTTGCAGTCCAAGGGACACTCAAGAGTCTTCTCCAGCACCACAGTTCAAAAGTTCCACTCTTTGGAGCTCAGCCTTCTCCTTTTCCAACTCCCACATCCATACATGACTACTGGAAGAACCATAGCTTTGACTAGATGGACTTTGGTGGCAAAGCAGTATCTCTGCTTTTTAATCTCTGCTTTTTAATATGCTGTCTAGGTTGGTCATAGCTTTTCTTCTAAGGAGCAAGCGTCTTTCAATTACATGGCTGCAGTCACCATCTGCAGTGATTTTGGAGCCCAAGAAAATCAAGTCTGTCAGTGTTTCCACTGGTTCCCCATCTATTTGTCATGAAGTGATGGGACCAGATGCCATGATTTTAGTGTTTTGAATGCTGAGTTTTAAGTCAGCTTTTTCACTTTCTTCTTTCACTTTCATCAAGAGGCTCTTTAGTTCCTCTTCACTTTCTGCCATTAAGGTGGTGTCCTCTGCATATCTGAAGTTGTTGATATTTCTTTCAGCAATCTTGATTTGTTTGTCTTCAACCAGCCAGGCATTTCACATGATGTACTCTGAACAGATGCTGAATAAGCAGGGTGACAGTATACAGCCTTGACATACTCCTTTCCCAATTTTGAACCAGTCCATTGTTTCATGTCCTGTTCTGACTGTTGCTTCTTGATCTGCATAGAGATTTCTCAGGAGACAGGTAGTGTGGTCTGGTATTTCCATCTCTTGAAGAATTTTCGACAGTTTGTTGTGATCCACACAGTCGAAGCCTTTGGTGTAGTCAATGAAGCAGAAGTAGATGTTTTCCTGGACATCTAATATATATATAGCCATTAATGAAATTGATAAGATGGCTGAATAGCATCACTGACTTGATGGACATGAGTCTGAGTGAACTCCGGGAGTTGGTGATGGACAGGGAGGCCTGGCATGCTGCGATTCATGGGGTCGCAAAGAGTCGGACATGACTGAGTGACTGAACTGAGCTGAATCAAATTGAAACTGTAAAACTGTACCCAACTCATGCACACAGACACACACACGTGCACACACACACACACACACATACGGACCAGATGATTTTATAAGCAAGATCTTCCTAATTTAAGGAACAATCTTATATAATGTGTTCTAGACAATGCACATTAGTCACTCAGTCATGTCTGACTTCTGCAACCCCATAGACTATGTCTAGGCTTCTCTGTCCATAAAACTCTCCTGGCAAGAATACTGGAGTGGGTAACTATTCCCTTTTCCAGGAGATCTTCCCAACCCAAGGACAGAACCCAGGTCTCCTGCATTGCAGGCAGATTCTTTATAGTCTGAGCCACCAGGGTAGACCCGTGTTCTAAACTAGAAATTGACAAATTAAGGGTATTCACTATCCAATCACTTTTCAAAACATTATTATTATTAATTTTAAGTTATCTGCTTTTATGCTATAGCACAAAAATTAATAGCTTAATTCCTAAGCTCAAAGCTTCTCAGGTCTTACTAAGATTATCAAATTTCTCTCCACACCAGTCTGAGGTTCTGGGTTTCCCTGGTGGCTCAGGTGGTAAAGAACCCACCTGGCAGTGCAGGAGACACAAGAGATCTGGGTTCAATCCCTGGGTCAGGAAGATCCCCTGGAGAAGGAAATGGCAACCTGTTCCAGTATTCTTGCCTAAGTAATCCTAGAGCCTGGCGGGCTGCAGTCCGTGCAGGTCGCACAGAGTCAGACATGGCTGAGCACACATGCACGCATGCACAGCCTGAGGTTACACATCCTTATGAAGCCATCCCTTCCCTTAGCCCCCCAAAATCCAGGTTGAGCTGAGCTTCCTTGTCACCGAGTGATAGTGAGTGGATCATTTAGAGCCTCTGTTCTCACTGAGGGTACAGGCATTTGAAGACATTGGTTCTAACGCTTTGTCTTGCTGAGGCTCAAAACCTTATCTCTTGTCTCCAATGGGGGCTCAAGTGCTTTGTTGCTGAGACAGTCGTTCCTCCAGCCTGCTCAAGGCATCTACCACAACAGCTCAAACACACTAACAGTTATCAGTTCATCTCTAGTTAGTTTTGGAAACTAGTAACTCACTGGGGCTGCATTTCATCTCCCCGTGTGGCCCGCCCACCACCTCCACATCTCACAGTCATGTTGAAGTCCTAGTCCTCTAGTCTTCAGACTGTGATTGTATTTGGATTTAGAGTCTTCAATAAAATGATTAAGTTAAAATGATAGGGTCCGTTGGGCTGGACCCTATCCGCTAGAGCTGGTGTCCTTGTAAGATGAGGAAATTTGGACATGGATACCTACAGAACAAAGACCATGTGAGGACGTGGTGAATAGGTGGTCATTCTTGAACCAAGGAGAGGGGCCTCAGAAGAAACCAACCCTTCCAACACCTTGGTCTTTGACTGCCTTCAGAACTGTGAGAAAATGAATTTCTATTACTTAAGCCACCCAGCCTGTGTTACCTTGTTGTGGCAGCCCTAACAAACTAAAGATTTCACTGTTTGTTGTGAGCTCAACTTTGCACTTAAAACAATATTTGCTATATCCTGCCCAGCATTTCTAATTGTGGCTGGAGGGGTGTTTAGGTTAGCCAGGAAATGTATTATGGGAACTCAATTCCCAGGCTCATTTTAAAGAGCCAGAGTGTGCCTTCTGAAGTCTGCCGATCTTCGTTAAAGCCGTCACCTGCTGTCTAACAATGATTGTTAGACCAGAGGTCAATGGCCCTATGTTCATCACAGCTTTCCATTAACTAGCTGCAAGCCAATTAATTACTCCGTCTCAGCTTCAGGGCTGTCATCTGTAAAAGAATGGTTTCCAAATGGTTCTAAATCTCCACCTCCTCAAAGCCCCCTCAGGAACTCCTGAGGCGTGAATGAGGAGGAGGAGGACAGGTGGGTTCTGTGCTGTCAGCCCGTTTACTCTGTGTGTTTTTGCCTTTGCAATCTGAAAAATACCTCATGAACAAAGCATGGTGGGACCAAAACAAGCTTAAACCAGCTTTTTAAAAGGTAAAATCTTCAGTTCCTGTTGCATCCTGGTAGCCTGTTATTTTCCAGCAGTGGCCTCATGTCCACTGTCTGTAGATAAAACAAGGAATCAAGCCCCAGGGGTCAAATGATTTTTCTGGGTCTTGCCGTGAGTCAGTGGCAGACTTGACACAAGATGCCAGCCCCTGATTCCTGGGCTTTGCCTCTTGGTTACAGAACAGCGGGCACATGTGGCTGAGGGCATTGTCTGTGAGACAGTGATGGACATAACACTCACGACCTGTTCAGGGCTTCTGTGAGAACTGAGGAGAGTATGATACTGATTCTTTTAAAAGTGCTGCGTGTTTTTCATCCATTCACTTTTCTCCCACTTGCCTGCACTTGTGTCAGCTGGCAGGGTATCTGTCAACGGCTTAACAAGTCACTGGAAAAAGAAATGGTATCTGGCCACCCACAGAGTAAGGAGGCTGCATGATCACAGTGGATCAGAATCACAGTGGACATTCATTGTGCATCAGAGCAGTCATGGTGCAGGCATTTCACTGACCACATCTCCAGCTGTGCCCTCTACAAAAGATACCCACCTCCTCACCTGCCCTCCCCCGACCCACTTCTCAAGCCCAGTCTGTAGCCCTTTGGTGTCCCTGGGTCCTAGGAGCCCCTGGGGATCAGCGTCCAACAGAGGCACAGGCTGCAGACGGCAAATGCTTATCTTAACAATTTCTGTTGAAGCAAAGGTTTTTTTGTGTGTTTGTACAGGATCCAAAAGCAAAACAAAAACAAAAAACCACCACAACAACAAACAGATAAATGAATGCCATGGACCACTTTTGATTTCTGAACATGTAAAAAATATATTGGTCTCCTTCTTTTAATATTAATACACACCTCAATTTTTTTTAATTACCCCATTTTCCTCCCCAATAACAATCAGTACCTTCTTGCTTTTGCCAGCTTTCCTACTAGAAAGTTTCATGTCATCTTTCCTTTGTTGCAACTGTTTCCACAATAATAAGAGGGGATATTCCCTTATATCTTTGTACTTCATAGAGTTGACCTCTCCTTATCACAGTAGCACTAAGAATTTTGCCTGAATTGTTATTCCTACAGGAATAGATATATTTGCTGTGAAGTTTTTCTGGAGTTAGACTATTGGTAAGCATGCTTTCATATCTTATTTCTATTCATCAATCACAAAGCATTACTTTAAACTGTTTTTCCCATGATTAAGAGTCCAAATTTATTTCAATGAGATTTATGGTGCCGAATAAAATATTTAACTTTATTTCTGATTTTTAAGGAATCTTTGATGGAGCCAAACAAATTTGGAATCAGAAGTAACCCTAGCAGTCATAGTCTTTTTGGAGTATTTCTTGTTTAGTTTTGAGTTTCCATTTGGGGACTCATCTTGCCCCAACTCTCAACCCCGCTGATCTGAATGAAGTTGACTTTCATTCTCCCTTGCTCTGGGGGGATTAGGGAGTGGAGGGAATGACTTGGGCCTGGCTGATTAACACGTTCTATTTCTCTGATCTCATTGACAGGCCCAAGGATAGGTTCAAGAATCATACTTTCACTGCTTGTTAGTAGAGAAAGTTCTTTTTGGCTTTGGACTTGAACCTGGGAGGATGGGATAGGGTTGAAGCTGGTAGCAGTCATCCTGCCCCAAGTTGGAAACTGACAATGAAGCCCCTGTGGAGTAGAAGTGAGCCAAGGAATGGGAAGAGACCAGTCTGGTAATACAGGGTAAGCTGAGCCTAGACATGTGTGCTCCTGGACATTTTAGTTACACAGGACAAGAAACTACCCTTCTCCCTCCCCAACACACACTCATATACTGTTATTTTTTCTGAATCACCTTGATTTGGATTTTCCTCCGTCTACAACTGGATGATTCTAGGAGCCAGGGTCAATTTGGAGTTCTCAGACTCTTAATGCTGAAAGTTCAGCCTCTCTGTATATCTGTGCCATGTCAAATCTTGGTGACCAAGTTTGGGGTGAGGTTGAAAAGAACAGTTTTCTTGCTTTGCCAGGCAAAGTGGAGCACAGCAGCCTAATGCCTTCAAAACCAAGTGTTCCCACTTGGGGAAGATAGACAAGTTTTATAGTAATGGCTCAGAGAGGACTTGATTGGCTCATGGAATTTCCTCTGATGGGTTGGTGGTGAGGTAAGTGGGAGTCTCTGTCATCAACCTTCAGGTCCACCTGGTCTGGAGTCTACATGCTTGTGGGCAGCATACCACTGTTAATCATTAACTTCTTCCACCTGGGGGAGGGATTCGCTATCTACAAATGGCTCAAAGATACTGTTGTGCGAATCTGTTGATAAGGACCAAGGACCTTGTCCCAAGGCTGCTCTTGATTATTTCTCCTTGGTCTTTCATGTCCCCCCTTCCCTAATTAACAATTGCTTGAATCTGCCCTTTGGGAGTCAGGGAGGGTCATGGAGGCTGAATAAGGGCTGTTCCCTGCCAGGAGCCAGCATGAGGAATCCCACCCATGACAAGGTCATGCGGAGAGGCCTGATGGGCAAGGCGAGTCAAGCCTCAGGGTTTCCCCCTGGTATTTCCTAAGCAGTATCCCCCAAATAAGAATCTGCCTGCTTTATTTTATTGTACTTTTCCGCTCTTCTGACACTTTCTGGAAAAAGTTAATTCAGGGCTTCAGACTCCTGCAAAAGAATGTCTCGGCTTAAAACCCCCTCTGATAGCTCTCTAACTTGCCTAACAGGTTTCCCCGGACCTTTTACAGCTTGTGAATTGCTTACTGACCCCCAACCGCGAGAGGCACAAAGCTTGAAGCATCTTAAAGATACAGAGCCTTTTCTAAAGAGCTAAAAATCATATTGGTGACAGGATTTCACTGTTGACTCAATGATTGCTGCCAGGCCTCCATATTCTTTATCTTTTAGGCACCTGGGAGGATATTAATCAATGTAATTGGGATATGGAAAAAGTTATATAGTAGTTTTGATGTTAGTAACACTAGAACTTGAGTTAATTACTTTTCTTTTGTTATAAATCACTGTACTCCTTTTACTTGTTATACATTGCTGTATCTTTGCTATGTAAGAATGTAACTTTATTTAGTACTTTCTGAGAGCGGCACCAGACTTTCAGAAGATCAATACAAATAAGTCTTCTGGTTGACAAACCCTTATCAGAAAATAGGCTGTAAAATGTTAATTGGCCCTTTTGGCCGGAAGATGATGTAAATCACCTAAGACTTGTGTATGCAACTAGGTATGCAGAGAGAAAAGCCTTGTTTTGATAAGAGTCTGGGCTGCTAACACTGCATAATTTTGTATTACCCATTGATCTCTATGTACAATCAAAAAGGTATAAAAGGCCTTTCTAGACAATACAGGCTGGGCCAGTCATTGGAAAGACTGGTTTCCCCCGTGTCTCCTCTTTACTCCTTTTCTGGCTGAATTCCCATCTGGGGCGTGGAGGCTCACCATGTCTACTTACTTGCCCCGGCTTCTAAGATCCACGTGAGAGGGAGCCCAAGGTGGGGCACCCCCTGCTATCAAGAGGATGCCAGTGGCCTAACGTAGATGGCACAAGCTCCTTGTCTGGAACTTTATTGGCTTTCCACGTAAATCAAGTTATTCAGCCTCTTTTCTCCACTTAATTTTCTTACTACACTATTTCTTCCTAATCTAATCTTATATTTCTAATTAAATAAGTGTTTCCTTACCTATCCATCTCCCCTTCGAATCACCCTGGATCCACTGGGGCTGGACCCCGGCAGTTCCCATAATCAAGGAAATGGACACAAAGGCCTTGTGCCCAGGAGCCCCATAGGGCCCTGCATGGTATCACCCTTGGAAATTCCATGCCAGAATGTGGTATCATGAGGCCCTCATTCATAGCCCCTGGTTCCCCAGATTTTAGCAGCCCCCAGCCAATAGTGCATGCTGGATATCATTACATCCCCAGTCTTCACACTGGAGGATCTGCTTGCATCCATATATGGACACCCAGTCTATTAATCTAAGCTCTGTCCTGAAAATCCCTGGAGTCACCCTCAGGCTGATGCTTGGACTGAGGGGGATGCCTTTTGGTGGTGTGGTTGCTTCTTGGATGACAGATCTGAAGAATATGTCTATATAGGGCTTCCTTGGTGACCCAGACAGTAATGAATCTGCCTACAACAATACAGGAGACCTGGGTTCGATCTCTGGGTCAGGAAGATCCCCTGGAGAAGGGAATGGCTACCTACTCCAGTATTCTTGCCTGGAGAATCCCATGGATGGAGAAGGTCTCAGAGTCTGACACGACTGAGTCTCACACACACACTCACTCACTCACTTCCTGCAAACAGGCTCAGCAAGAAAGATTTCTGGATCCAGGAACATAGTCTTGAAGGAAGAAGGCCCAGAGTCTGGGGCACCCACCCTGACCCCTTGTTTTTCAGCCCTGTGGAGATAAGGTTGGCCGGAGCTTGGGGTCCCTCTTGCTTGGGCCTTAGGGCGATGCTGACTTTGCTTTCTCTTCTCCTCTGCTGTCTAGTTTTACAAGAGCTGGTGGGAGATGGGGAACAATTGGTGGCTGTGAGTTGTGTGGCAATTAGGGCAATGCTGACAGCCTCCCGATGTCATTAAATGTTTCTCCTGTTTCTGAGGGCTACCAAAGAGGGTGAAAAGGAGTGAGAAAACAGACGGGTGACTTTGATACTTCTGCTGCTTTTTGTTTGCATAATATCTTCTGTTGCTAAAAATAGTTATTTGTAATTAAACCACAGCACTAGGCAGTATCCTTCTAGGATTTCTTTACAATATTTGTCCCTCACTAATTATCCTGACCATTGACTTCCTGTGGCTGCACATCCTCACCTTTGGGCTCTTCTCTCTTTCCCCACCCTGGCTCTGGTGTCTGGGTGTCTGCATTTTCTATGACCTTTGACTGCCTTGTGATAACCTTGAAATCCACCTTTGTATTACAGCAGTAACTGTGGTCTTCTTTGAGCTGCTTACTCTTCTACATTGGCCCACCACCTTATTATATGCAAATAAGTCCCTGAATTCCTTTCTGCATCCCCAGGCTCCTGCTAACACCCGCCAGCCCTGGACAGCCCCACCATCCCAGCAGCCCTAGGACAGCTAACCTGTTTTTAGCTCAATTCAGTGTCCTTGCTGAAGAATAAAATATGAATTTATAGATACAGACACATACATATACTTGTAGAAGAAGCACTAGAAGTCATCTCTAAGATTACACAAACATTCTTTGGCCCACGTATTATATTTTATACAACAGGATTCTGCGCCCTATTGAGGTCTTATGAAAGGTCACACAGCCTAACAAGGGCTCAGCTGGGACATTACCCAGGCCTCTTAACCCTCACTCCAAGGCCCTCCCCTTTCCCCCATGGTGACTCCCTCTGTCACATACAAGATTTTTCCTTCTTTCTGCCATGCTGAAATTATTGGAGCTAACAAAATGTAAGAAAATTTATTTCAAACATTATATTTATTGTTTTATTTCTTATTTATTAGCTTATGTTTATCATTATAATAACTTCTAGTTTATGAATATTAATACAGATCTCTGACTTGGTTTGTATTTCTCTTTCTTCTTTTTTTAAAAAATATTTTTTAATTGAATGATAATTGCTTTATAGAGTTTTGTTGTTTTCTGTCAAACCTCAACATGAATCAGCCATAGGTATGCATATATCCCCTCCCTTTTGAACCTCCCTCATCTCCCTCCCCAGCCCACCCCTCTAGGCTGATATAGAGCCCCTGTTTGAGTTTCCTGAGCCACACAGCAAATTCCCATTGGCTATCTATTTTACACATGGTAATACAAGTTTCCATGTTACTCTCTCCATACATCTCACCCTCTCCTCCCCTCACCCCATGTCCATAAGTCTGTTCTCTATGTCTGTTTCTCCATTGCTGCCCTGCGAATAAATTATTCAGTACCATATTTTTAGATTCCATATATACGCGTTGAAATGAAGTGAACTTGCTCAGTTGTGTCCGACTCTTTGCAACCCCATGGACTGTAGCCTATCAGGCTCCTCTGTCCATGGGATTTTCCAGGCAAGAGTTCTGGGGTGGATTGCCATTTCCTTCTCCAGGGGACTTTCCTGACCCAGGAAATGAACCCAGCTCTCCCTCATTGCGGGCAGATGCTTTACTGTGGGAGCCGTCAGGGAAGCCCATATACGCATTAGTGTATATTTATCTTTCTCTTTCTGACGTACTTCACTCTGTATAATAGGCTCTAGGCTCATTCACCTCATTAGAACTAACTCAAATGTGTTCCTTTTCATGGCTGAGTAATATTCTGTTGTGTATATGTGCCAAAATTTCTGTGTTCATGTCGATGGACATCTAGGTTGCTTCCATGTTCTAGCTATTGTAAATAGTGCTGCAGTGAACAATGGGATACATGTGTCTTTTCAGTTTTGGTTTCCTCAGGGTATATGCCTAGGAATGGGATTGATGGGTCATTTGGTGGTTTTATTCCTAGTTTTTAAGGAATCTCCATACTGTCTTCCATAATGACTGTATAAATTTACATTCCCACCAATAGTGCAAGAGTGTCCCCCTTTTTCCACACCCTCTCCAACATTTACTGTTTGTAGACTTTTTGATGATGGCCATTCTGACAATTATGAGGTGATATCTCATTGTAGTTTTGATTTGCATTTCTCTAATAATGAGCAGTGTTGAGCTTCTTTTCATGTGTTTGTTAGCCATCTCTACATCTTCTTTGGAGAAATGAGGTGTTTTTCCCACTCTTTGATTGGGTTGTTTGTGTTTTTAGCATTGAGTTATATGAGTTGCTTACATCTTTTGGAAGTTAATCCTTTGTCAGTTGTTTCATTTGCTATCATTTTTTTCCCATTCTTAGGGTTGTCTTTTTGTCTTATAGTTTCCTTGGCTGTGTAAGAACTTTTAAGTTTAATTAGATCCCAGTTGTTTACTTTTGTTTTTATTTCCATTACTCTAAGAGGTGGGCCATAGAGGATCTTGCTTTGATTTATGCCATCGAGTGTTCTGCCTGTGTTTTCCTCTAAGAGTTTTACAGTTTCTGGTCTTACATTTAGGTCTTGAATTTTGAGTTTATTGCTGTGTATCCTGTTCCATTCAGTTGAGCTGCTTAGTCGTATCCTACTCTTTGCAACCCCAAAGATGGCAGCACACCAGGCTTCCCTGTCCATCATCAACTCCCAGAGCTTACTCAACTCCCAGAGCTTACTCAAACTCATGTCCACCAAGTTAGTGATACCATGAAACCAACTTATCCTCTGTCATCCCCTTCTCCTCCCACCTTCAATCTTTCCTAGCATCAGGGTCTCTTCCAATGAGTCAGTTCTTTGCATCAGGTGGCCAAAGTATTGGAGTTTCAGAGTCAGCTTCAGTCCTTCCAATGAATATTCAGGACTGATTTCCTTTAGGATGGACTGGTTTGATCTCCTTGCAGTCCAAAGGACTCTTGAGAGTCTTCTCAAACACCACAGTTCAAAAGCATCAATCCTTCAGCACTCAGCTTTCTTTATAGTCCAACTCTCACATCCATACATGGCTAATGGAAAAACCATAGCTTTAACTAGATGGACTTTTGTCGGCAAAGTAATGTCTCTACTTTTTAATATGCTGTCTAGGTTGGTCATAACTTTTCTTCCAAGGAACAAGCATCTTTCAATATCATGGCTGCAGTCACCATCTGCAGTGATTTTGGAGCCTCCCAAAATAAGTTCTCTCACTGTTTCCATTATTTCCCCATCTATTTGCCATGATGTGATGCGACTGGATGCTATAATCTTAGCTTTCTGAATGTTGAGTTTTAAGCTAACTTTTTCACTCTTCTCTTTAGCTTTCATCAACAGGCTGTTTAATTCTCCTTTGCTTTCTACCATAAGGGTGGTGTCATCTGCATATCTGAGATTATTGATATTTCTCCTGGCAATCTTGATTCCAGCTTGTGATTCATTCAGCCCAGCATTTCTCATGATGTACTCTGTATATAAGTTAAATAAGCAGGGTTAATACACAGCCTTGACATACTCCTTTCCCGATTTGAAACAAGTCTGTTGTTCCATGTTTGGTTCTAACTGTTGCTTCTTGACCTGCATACTGATTTCTCAGGAGGCAGGTCAGGTGGTCTGGTATTCCCATCTCTTTCAGAATTTTCCTTTTTGTTGTGATCCACAGTTAGGAAGTGTCCTAATTTCATTCTTTAACATGTAGCTGTCCAGTTTTCCCAGCACCATTTATTGAAGAGGCTGTCTTTGCCCTGTTGTATATTCTTGCCTCCTTTGTCAAAAATAAGGCACCCATAGGTGCATGGGTTTATGTCTGAGCTTTCTATCTTGTTCCATTGGTCTATATTTCTGTTTTTGTGCCAGTACTATACTGTCTTGATGACTGTTGCTCATCAAGTCAAAAAGGTTGATTCCTCCAGCTCCATTCTTCTTTCTCAAGATTGCTTTGGCTATTTGGAGTCTTTTGTGTTTATATATGAATTGTGAAATTTTTTGTCCTAGTTCTGTGAAAAATGCCATTGTTAATTTGATGGTAATTGCATTGAATCTGTAGATTGAATTTGGTAGTATAGTCATTTTCACAATATTGATTCTTTCTACCCAGGAACATAGAATATCTCTCCATCTGTTTATGTTATCTTTGATTTCTTTCATCAGTGGCTTATAATTTTCTTTATACAGTTCTTTTGTCTCCTTTGGTAAGTTTATTCCGAGATATTTTATTCTTTTTGTTGCAGTGGTAAGTGGGATTGATTCCTTAATTTCTCTTTCTGATTTTTCATTGTTAGTATATGGAAATGCAAGTGATTTCTATGCATTGATTTTGTATCCTGCGACTTTGCTAAATTCACTGATTAGCTTTAGTAATTTTCTGATAGTATTTTTAGGGCTTTCTATGTACAGTTTCATGTCATCAGCAAACAGTGAGAGCTTTACTTCTTTTCTGATCTGGATTCCTTTTATTTATTTTTCTTTTCTCATTGCTGTAGTTAGAACTTCCAAAACTATGTTGAATAATAGTTGTAAAAGTGGGCACCCTTGCCTTGTTCCTGATTTTAGGAGGAATGCTTTCAGATTTTCACCATTGAGAATAATGTTTGCTGAAGGCTTATCATATATGGCCTTTACTATGTTGAGGTAGATTCCTTCTATGTCCATTTTTTGAAGAGTTTTAATCATAAATAAGTGCTGAATTTTGTCAAAGCCTTTTTCTGCATCTACTGAAATTATCATATGGTTTTTATCTTTCAATTTGTTAACACGGAGTATCACATTGATTGATTTGAGTATACTGAAGAATCCTTGGATCCCTGGAATAAATCCAACTTGATCATGGTGTATGAGCTTATTGATGTGTTGTTGAATTGTTGAGGATTTTTGTATCTGTGTTCATCTGTGATATTGGCCTATAGTTTTCATTTTTGTGTGTTGTCATTGTCTAGTTTTGGTATCAAAGTGATGGTGGCCTCATAGAATGAGTTTGGAAGTATTCCTTCCTCTGCAGTTTTTGGAAACAGTTTTAGAATGATAGGCATTAGCTCTTCTCTAAATGTTTGATAGAATTCTCCTGTGAAGTCTTCTGGTCTTAGGCTTTTGGTTTCGGGGAAATTTTTGATCACAGCTTTGATTTCAGTGCTTGTCATTGGGTTATTCATAGTTTCTATTTCTTTCTAGTTCAGTCTTGGAAAATTGAACTTCTCTAAGAATCGGTCCATTTCTTCCAGGTTATCCATTTTATTACCGTATAGTTCTTCATAATAGTCTCTTATAATCCTTTGCATTTCTGTATTGTCTGTTGCAACCTCTCCTTTTTTATTTCTAATTTTGTTGATTTGATTATTGTCTTTTTTTTTCTTGGTGAGTCTGGCTAAAGGTTTATCAATTTTATCTTCTCAGAGAACCACCTTTTTGTTTTATTAATCTTTACTATTGTTTCTTTCATTTCTTTTTCAGTTATTTCTACTCGGACCCTTATGGTTTCTTTCCTTTTGCTAATTTTGGGTGTTTTCGGGTCTTCTTTTTCCAGTTGTTTTTGGTGTAAAATTATGTTGTCTATACAATGTTTTTTTATGTTTCTTGAAGTAGGATTGTATTGCTATAAAATTCCCTCTTAGGACTGCTTTTGCTGCATCCCGTCAGTTTTGAGTTGTTGTGTTCTCATTGCCATTTGTTTCTAGAAAATTTTTTTATTTCCCGTTTGATTTCTTCAGTAACCGGTTGATTATTTAGAAATGTATTGTTTGTTCTCCATGTGCTTGTGTTCTTTACAGTTTTTTTTTTTCTGTGATTGATATCTAGTCTCATAGCATTGTGGTTGGAAAAGATACTTGATATTGTTTCATTTTTCTTAAATTTACTGAGGTTTGATTTGTGACCCAAGATGTGGTCTATCCTGGAGAATGTTCCATGTGCACTTGAGAAGAAGGTGCATTCTTCTGCATTTGGATGAAATGCCCTGAAGATATCAATGAGATCCATCTCATCTAGTGTATCATTTAAGACTTGTGCTTCCTTATTAATTTTCTGTTTTGATGATCTGTCCATTGGTGTGAGTGGGGTGTTAAAGTCTCCTACTATTACTGTGTTACTTTTAATTTCTCTTTTTATGTCTGTTAGTGTTTGTCTTATGCATTAAGGTGCTCCTACCTTGGGTGTGTAGATATTTACAATTGTTATGTTTTCCTCTTGGATTGACCGCTTGATCATTATGTAGTGTCCTTCTTTATCTCTTGTAATCTTCTTTATTTTAATGTCTATTTTGTCTGATCTGAGGATTGTTACTCCAGCTTTCTTTTGCTTCCCATTTGCATGGAATATATTTTTCCATCCTCTCACTTTCAGTCTATATGTATCTTGAGGTCTGAAGTGGGTTTCTTGTAGACAGTATATATATGTATATATGTATATATATGTATCTATGTATATATGTATGACAGTATATATACATAGACAGTATTATATATATATAATTTTTGTATCCATTCAGCCAGTCTGTGTCATTGGTTGGAACATTTAATCTGTTTACATTTAAATTAATTATTGTTATATATGTTTCTATTGCCATTTTCTTGTTTGGTGTTTGATTTTATATATTTTTTTCTTCTCTTGTATTTTTAGACTATATAAGTCCCTTTAACATTTGTTGTAAAGCTAGTTTGGTAGTACTGAATTCTCTTAATTTTTGCTTGTCTGAAAACCTTTTGATTTCTCCATCAGTTTTGAATGAGATCCTTGCTGGGTACAGTAATCTTGGTTGTAGATTTTCCCCTTTCTGTACTTTAAATATATCCTGCCATTCCCTTCTGACCTGCAGAGTTACTGCTGAAAGATCATCTGTTAAGCTTATGGGGTTTCCCTTGTATATTATTTGTTGCTTTTCCCTTCTGCTTTTAATATTCTTTATTTGTGTTTTATCTTTGTTAGTTTGATTAGTATGCATTTTGGCATGTTTCTCCTTGGGTTTATCTTGTATGGAACTATTTACATCTCTTGGACGTAATTATTTCCTTTCCCATGTTGGGGAAATTTTCAACTATAATCTCTTCAAAACTATTCTCATCTACTTTCTTTTTCTCTTCTTCTTCTGGAACCCCTATAATTTGAATGTTGGTGAATTTAATATTGTCCCAGAGGTCTCCAAGGCTATCTTCAGTTCTTTTCATTCTTTTTACTTTATTCTGCTCTTCAGAAGTTATTTCCACCAATTTATCTTTCAGCTCACTGATTCGGTCTTCTGCTTCAGATATTCTGCTATTGATTCCCTCTAGAGAATTTTTTTTTTTTTTTTACAATAGTGTATTCGTTTTGCCACACATCAACATGAATCCACAACGGGTGTACACATGTTCCCCATCCTGAACCCCCCTTCCACCTCCCTCCCTGTACCATCCCTCTGGGTCATCCCAGTGCACCAGCCCCAAGCATCCTGTATCCTGCATCGAACCTAGACTGGTGATTCCTTTCTTATATGATATTATACATGTTTCAATGCCATTCTCCCAAATCATCTCACCCTCTCCCTCTCCCATAGAGTCCAAAAGACTGTTCTATACATCTGTGTCTCTTTTGCTGTCTCACATACAGGGTTATCGTTACCATCTTTCTAAATTCCATATATATGCATTAGTATACTGTATTGGTGTTTTTCTTTCTAGCTTACTTCACTCTGTACAATAGGCTCCAGTTTCATCCACCTCATTAGAACTGATTCAAATGTATTCTTTTTGATGGCTGAGTAATACTCCATTGTGTATATGTACCACAGCTTTCTTATCCATTCATCTGCTGATGGACATCTAGGTTGCTTCCATGTCCTGGCTATTATGAACAGTGCTGCGATGAACATTGGGGTACACGTGTCTCTTTCCATTCTGGTTTCCTTGGTACGTATGCTCAGCAGTGGGATGGCTGGGTCATAAGGCAGTTCTGTTTCCAGTTTTTTAAGGAATCTCCACACTGTTCTCCATAGTGGCTGTACTAGTTTGCATTCCCACCAACAGTGTAAGAGGGTTCCCTTTTCTCCACACCCTCTCCAGCATTTATTGCTTGTAGACTTTTGGATTGCAGCCATTCTGACTGGCATGAAATGGTACCTCATTGTGGTCTTGATTTGCATTTCTCTGATAATGAGTGATGTTGAGCATCTTTTCATGTGTTTGTTAGCCATCTGTATGTCTTCTTTGGAGAAATGTCTATTTAGTTCTTTGGCCCATTTTTTTGATTGGGTCTTTTATTTCTCTGGAATTGAGCTGCATAAGTTGCTTGTATATCTTTGAGATTAGTTGTTTGTCAGTTGCTTCATTTGTTATTTTTTCTCCCATTCTGAAGGCTGTCTTTTCACCTTGGTTATAGTTTCCTTTGTTGTGCAGAAGCTTTTAATTTTAATTAGATCCCATTTGTTTATTTTTGCTTTTATTTCCAGTATTCTGGGAGGTGGGTCATAGAGGATCCTGCTGTGATTTATGTCGGAGAGTGTTTTGCCTATGTTCTCCTCTAGGAGTATTATAGTTTCTGGTCTTACGTTTAGATCTTTAATCCATTTTGAGTTTATTTTTGTGTATGGTGTTAGAAAGTGTTCCAGTTTCATTCTTTTACAAGTGGTTGACGAGTTTTCCCAGCACCACTTGTTAAAGAGATTGTCTTCAATCCATTGTATATTCTTGCCTCCTTTGTCAAAGATAAGGTGTCCATAGGTGCATGGATTTATCTCTGGGCTTTCTATTTTGTTCCATTGATCTATATTTCTGTCTTTGTGCTAGTACCATACTGTCTTGATGACTGTGGCTTTGTAGTAGAGCCTGAAGTCAGGCAGGCTGATTCCTCCAGTTCCATTCTTCTTTCTCAAGATTGCTTTGGCTATTCGAGGATTTTTTGTATTTCCATACAAATTGTGAAATTATTTGTTCTAGCTCTGTGAAAAATACCATTGGTAGCTTGGGGATTGCACTGAGTCTATAGATTGCTTTGGGTAGTGTACTCATTTTCACTATATTGATTCTTCTGATGCATGAACATGGTATATTTCTCCATCTATTAGTGTCCTCTTTGATGTCTTTCACCAGTGTTTTTTAGTTTTCTATATATAGGTCTTTAGTTTCTATAGGTAGATATGTTCCTAAATATTTTATTCTTTTTGTTGCAATGGTGAATGGAATTGTTTCCTTAATTTCTATATTTTCTCATCATTAGTGTATAGAAATGCAAGGGATTTCTGTGTGTTGATTTTATACCCTGCAACTTTACTATATTCGTTGATTAGCTCTAGTATTTTTTAATTTCAGTAATTGTGTTGCTTGTCTCTGTATGTTTATTCTTTAATTCTTCTAGGTCTTTGTTAATTGATTTTTGCATTTTCTCCATTATGTTTTCAAGGCCATTGATCATCTTTACTGTCATTATTCTGAATTCTTTTTCAGGTGGTTTGCCTATTTGCTCTTCATTTATTTGGACTTCTGTGTTTCTAGTTTGTTCCTTCATTTGTTCAGTATTTCTTTGTCTTTTCATTATTTTTTAAAAATAATTGATTGTGTTTAAGGTCCCCTTTTCCAACCCTTCAGGGTTGAATTCTTTGTTCCTTTTGATTTCTGCCCTCCTAAGATTAGTGCAGTGACTTTTGTAAGCTTCATATAGGCTGAAATTTCTGCTGAGTTTGTTGTTGTTGTTGTTGTTTTGTTTTTCCTCTGATGGGCAAGGCTGAATGAGGTCATAATCCTGTATGCTGACAATTGGGTTTGTATTTTTGTTTTATTTGTTGTTTGGATGAGGCATCCTGCAACAGGATGCTTCTGATGATTGGGTGATGCTGGGTCTTGTATTCAAGTGGTTTTCCTGTGTGGGAATTCTCACTATTTGATACTCCACAGAGTTAGTTCCCTTAGTCTAGGGTCGTGGAGTTAGTGCTCCCACTCCAAAGGCGGCACAGGGCTTGGTCTTGAGTTTTGTGTGGTTCTATATATTCTTTTCCACTGGGCAGGTACTCCTGTCTGCTCTCAGCTGGTGTTCTGCATGTACTTCTGTGTCTGATGGTATGTTCCTGATGTATCTGTGAAGAGAAATGTACTCCATGTCCACCTACTACTCTGCCATCTTGTCAGCTTCTCTTTCTCTTTTCAAAAAAGGTGACTTAAAAATTTTAAATTTCAGAAGCTAGTGTTTCTAGGATATAGACATTAGAGTAATCCTAGAAAGTTTAAGCTGTTTACTCCTCATTAGCCTCAAGAATTGAGAACATGGTTAAAAAAAGAAAGAAAGAAAGAAAAGGTGAATAGGTGTTTTCCTCTAGTTCATCCACTAGCAGGGTAATCAATCACATCCTGAGGCCATCTGTGGTCAAGGATATTTTCTATGTTCCTCTACCCAACATTGAAACACATACACATGCACACTAAAAATGACTAAAATCTTTTTCTGAATAATCAAACATCTTTGCAAAGAATTATGTTTTCTGAAAATGAGAGAAAATCATAACATATAAGATAATAGTTTCTAGCATAATTCAGTTCCTGTGTGTGTGTATTGCACTATTGGGAAGGGTACACATTTCTTATGTAAAGATTTATTCATATCAGCAATTAGAAAGGAATTTTTTCTTTGCCAGCTATGTGACTCAGTGGTTACCCATATTCTGTGGATTTTATTAGATTTGGTTTTGCTCTCACGAGGTTTGCAGTCCGGTTCATTTATATCTTAGTCTCTTTTTCAGATATATAATATGGATTGAATAGATGAAATCAGTAAATAAACACATGATAAACTCAATTAATAAACCTAGTAAGTGAATAAGATGAAATATTTACAGGCAACATAGTATATCAGTTGGTAAACTCATTAGTGAGGTAGTAATTGTAAGAAGAATTAATGTGATTTCCAAATTTAGATAATGTAAGAATGGAAGAATTTATACATGGTAATTTTTTCTTTATTATTTGTATAATTTTGGGATAATTGGTTAGAAAAATCTTTACTGCTCTATATCTCATTTCAAAATTTCTTAGCTACACTTAATCATAATTTGTGTCTTTGTAGAATCTTATTAAATATTAGAGCACAAATGGGTATGCAAGCTGTTCTTGATCATAACATCTGTTCAATAGTAAATCTTTGTATTCTGATGCCCTCACCAAAGGGAATATTGACATTTACTGAGCACCTGTGTTTCACATGCATTATTTAACAAAATCACCACAGTTACCTGGTGGGGCGTGCATGTGTGTGCAATCATTATTCCTATCTTAGAGATGTGAAAACTTTGATGTGAATAGTTCAGAAAAGATGTGTTGAGTCATAAAACTAAAGGATGATAGAATTAGAACTTAGAACTTGATCTGACTGCTGACAACATGCTTCACAGCACAAAATAATGCAACCACTCTAAAAGGCTGAAGTTGGTGATACTCTCAGTTAATGGCCTAATAATTCTTTTTACTTCTCTATTGATACTCACTTAACCACTGTAGATCCTCTATTGCATCTTCATTGGGAAAGAGAAAAAAACCAAAATGGTATAAATTAGGTGTAATATTTCCATATAGTGTTCAAGCTCTGGGAAATGTTCTTTAAACTGACAACTTTTCATTAAAGTCTATCTTCTGGAACTTTGGTGAAAGCTCCATGATTGAAAAGAGAGCTCCACAATAGAAACATGACTTTATCTTGCATTATTATTTGAACAGAGGCCCTTAAGTGCCTGACACTTATAAATATAGCTGATAATGTCAAAGAGAATACCTACTTTGTACCAGGCATCATACTTCACATTTGTATCATAATATTAGTCATAATAATACCTACTTATTAGGTACTAATAAAAATAAACTTATTATTTAGGTAAAAATAAATTTATCATTTAGTTAAAAATAAATCATATTTTATTTATTTCAATATTTCAGTGATGTAGAAATATTATCTCCATTTTACATATGAGGAAATGTCTTCAGTGAGGTTGTCTAAACTCACATAGCTAGTTAACGGCAGAACCTAGCATTGATTTTCCAGCTAGGTGACTTATCAAAACTGGAATATTACAACTGAAAGACTTTAATTGTCATCTAAAAGGAAGGGAATGGGGATAGTCCTGTTGAATGCTTTTTACCAGATGAAATCTCACAGGCATTATTCCCCCTCCTTCCCAAGTAATTTCTGAGCATCCCTTCTATGTGAAAAGCTCTCTGCCAGTGAGGGACTTTGGAAGACAGACAGTAACCTTGCTGTAAATGAACTTGCAGCCTGCACAGTAGAGATTGGACAAGCACACAATAGCCACATTACATCCTAGACAAGACCCAGGGGAGAATACAGTGGGAGTCCAAGAAGGGGGCCCATCCTTTCTCTCACTGGCATCTAGCCAATAAAAAAAAGGAACTAAAAAAACCTGTTTTTTGGATGAATAAAGCAAAATGGCAAAAGCTTTTGAAAACCAGTTTAAGATTCTTATTAAGTATTTTTTTCTGGATTAAAAAAAAAAAAAAAAAGGCCAAATGCTTTACAAGCTAATTTTCCAAAAAATGGAAATGTGAGAGGTTCTGAACAAGACAGAAAAGGAAAAGAAAATAAGAAAAGGTGGGAGAAAAGGAGATAGGTTGGTGACAATAATAGCAAAGATCACAGCTATTGTCCCTAGTTTTAGAAACAGCAGAGATAGAAACAATTTGGCATTCTGAAGGGCATACTCTCAGAATGGCTAGTTTCCTGTGAGCAGTAGGTGGCCGTCTTAATATCTTCTGCCTTAACTCTAAAGCATGGCTCAAGAGATGGACTATAGCCTTGGAGAAAAGGTCATGATATTTGGAAACTGGAAACCGACCATGTTAACTGTTGACCTGCAAGATCCATTGCTACTTTTCCTTACATTCAACTATCAAATAACAACTGATGTCTGTCTGATTTTGTTGTCAATCTTCTGTGTTTCAAAGTACAGAACTTGAGGATGGTAATAAGACAGAAACAGAGTTTTAAGTCTAGTTCTCTGCCATAGCTTCTGTGACATGTGGAAAGAGAGCAGGTTGTTTTGGGTAGAGTCATCCACGTACACTTGAAATTTGGATTGACATAATTAAAATCACACGTGTAACCATAAACATGTATATAAATGTTTATATTTTATATATCTATCAATATACTCCATAGATAGAGTTGGAGAATTCCCAAGGCTTATTGACTCCTAATTCCGTAACATCCCAGTGAGTGTTATGAATTGCTTTATCTCATCTTCACATGAAAATTTCCATTTCAGAAAGCTAGCATGTTATACACTTCTCTACCAAAGTTGCTTTGCTAATGATGTCCAGAGTCTTCAGAAGATGGCCAGTCCTTTCAGTAGTTTCAGTGATGAGTGATTGAGCATTTACTATTTACTTAATTGACTTTTGTCTTGATTTCATGTTGAAAAAAAAATGATCATTTTTGAGGTCTTTGCATTATCATGGTTGAGGTCTTTGCTAACAGCAGCAGTGTCATAGTGGTGTGGACTTATTATTTGTGTTACAAGGTGTCTATGTGTTGGTTTAGAGGGTGGATTTCTAAGTCCTTAACAGTCAAAATCCATTGAATCCTGTAAATATATGAGGGTTGCATCAGGACAGATGTCTAAAAGCATAGGACCTGGAGTGTGAACAGTTTGGGCAGCTATTCTTAATAAAAAGTGTGCACAAATACTTTAATTTTGTCACCCACAAAAGCTTATGTTCATGGGAACATGTTGCTAAGATCCTCCCTTCTCAGAAGGGCCTGTGGATACAGAAGCCTGGGTGTCATCACCATTGCAGTAAATTTGCCTCTGATCAGTATTCTCCATACTACCTTCAAAATGCCTTTTCCCATTTCTCTTGCTTTTACTTAACTCAAGGCTTTGGGGGCAAGACCTTGGGTCTTTTTAATCAGCATATATTTAAGTTGTTGTAAAAAAATGCTTGTTAAAATGAGCAGAGCTAGAAATTGCATTAGAAACTGGCACCCTTGATATGTTCGCACCTCGTCCTGCAGAAACTAGATCAAAAGATCTTAGTTGTGTGAAGAATCCTCACTCATTAGCTTTGCTATGTTTCTTCCTCTGACAGCATACGGCATGATCTTTTTCTGTGAGGTGTTGTCGGTAAAAATGGAACAGTGATTATTGTCATAGCAGTGGTTAACATTCATGTAGAAGTCAAATTGTGAGGATGCTAGCAGAGTAATTATTTTACACCTAAGAAGTAACTGTTAGTTGGCATTTGCTGGTGAAACTATTAGGAGGAGTAGAACAGAGAAGGAAGAAGGATATGATTTATGAAGACCTAGGGCTTGCTCGTGAGTAGTCATCTCTAGCTAAAGCCTGAAAACCCAATGGGCTTTTAGATAATCGGGCCACCAGTCCAGGATGAAGCAGATGTTCAGTTAGGCTGCACGTAAAGGCCTTTTCCTCCTCCCCATGGGTTTTATGTTGATCTCACTTTCTGGGCCTTTTGGACTTTGATCCATGGAAGGGTAACCTGGGTATGAAGTTCTAAAGGTAAAACGGACTGTTTACTTTAGAAAAATCAGATGGTCTATATCCCAAGATTAAAAGCCCCCAAACCATATTAGACTTGCACATCTCTGCTTATTGATTGGTTAACAAGTTATTGAAGGAAGATAGGAAGCAAATCAAGTGTACAATCAAACTTGCTTAGCTGTTTAAAAGGATTCTGATTCTGGAAACTCCTGAAGATACTTTGGTAAAACCACAGAATGTGAAGATGCTTTCTGTAAATAAGACCAGTGTGGACTCCTCTGAATAGATTTAGCTGAACTATGAATTTTTAAGGATTGTAGATGTAGATGAGTAATGAAAATAAAAGCTTACATTAATTAATGCATATGTTAGAAAGTAGAGCCTCATGTCCTACGATATTTAGTCTTTGTCCATAATCAGTCAGTTCAGTTCAGTCGCTCAGTCCTGTCTGACTCTGCAACCCCATGGACTGCCGCTCACCAGGCCTCCCTGTCTATCACCAACTACTGGAGCTTACTCAGACTCATGTCTGTCACGTTGATGATGCCATCCAACCATCTCATCCTCTTTCATCCCGTTTTCCTCCTACCTTCAATCTTTCCTAGGATCCAGGGCTTTTCAAATGCATCAGTTCTTAGCATCAGGTGGCCAAAGTATTGGAGTTTCAGTTTCAGCATCAGTCCTTCCAATGACTATTCAAGACTGATTTCTTTAGGATGGACTGGTTTGATCTCCTTGCAGTCCAAGGGACTCTCAAGAGTCTTCTCCAACACCACAGTTCAAAAGCATCAATTCATTAGTGCTCAGCTTTCTTTATGGTCCGAGTCTCACATCCATACATGACTACTTGAAAAACTATAGCTTTGTCAAGATGGACATTTGTTGGCATAGTAATGTCTCTGCTTTTTAATATACTATCTAGGTTGCTCATAACTTTTTTTCCAAGGGGCAAGTGTCTTTTAATTTCATGATGTGGTCACCATCTGCAGTGATTCTGAAGCCCCCCAAAATAAAGTCTGTTACTGTTTCCATTGTTTCCCCATCTATTTGCCATGAAGTGATGGGACCAGATGACATGATCTTAGTTTTCTGAATGTTTAGTTTTAGGCCAGCTTTTTCACTCTCCTCTTTCTGTAGGAGGCTCTTTCATCAAGAGGCTCTTTATTTCTTTTTTGCTTTCTACCATAATGGTGGTGTCATCTGTATACAGATATGAGGTTGTTGATATTTCTCCCGGCAATCTTGATTCCAGCTTATGCTTTATCCAGTCCAGCATTTGTCCATAATAGTTATTCCTCTAAATTTGGCATACCATTTTTGAGCTTTGCTCTCTCTTTTTCTGCTTTGATCTGATTTAATGATCTAAGCACACGTAAGATATATTAGAGGTGGCTTTTCAAAGTCAAGTTGGAGGGTGCAAGGTAGGAAACAATGTTTTTCCTCTGCTCTCTTTTGTTCAGTCATTCAATTCAGTTCAGTCGCTCAGTCGTGTCCGACTCTTTGCTACCCCATGAATCGCAATCATTAGGACCTGCTAATTAAATTGATGAAAACTAGATTAACAAGAGAAAGGGCATATAGTTTTGTGATATTTATATTTTAATGTTTATGTGTATGGAGGTGTTCATAGATAAGAAATGAAGACCCCCAAAGAGGTAGTTAGTTTCAGGGGCTTATATACCATTCTAACAAATTTATGGAGAAGTAACAAGAAGAAAGAAAAGGGTATATACTTCAAAGGGTGGTCAGTTGTGGGAAGGTAGATATATGGGTGAAACTAACGAAAGATAAGGGCAATTTTAGCAAAGTTTATTCTTGCATATGTACCTTAGTACTGATTTTCTATGACATAAAGTAAGGAGCCTTGTCTGGAAATCTAGAGGTGTAAGTTCCAGCCATCACTCTTCCTTCAGCCACGTGAAAAGGAAAATTTATTTATTTGGCTTGTGTGTTGGTGGTGGGGTGGAGGTCAGGATAGACTGCTGCTGCTGCTGCTTCTGCTCCTGCTAAGTCGAATCAGTCGTGCCCAACTCTATGCGACCCCATAGATGGTAGCCCACGAGGCTCCTCCGTCCCTGGATTCTCCAGGCAAGAACACTGGAGTGGGTTGTCATTTCCTTCTCCAATGCATGAAAGTGAAAAGTGAACATGAAATCACTCAGTCGCATCTGACTCTTAGCAAGCCCATGGACTACAGCCTACCAGGCTCCCCATCCATGGGATTTTCCAGGCAAGAGTACTGGAGTGGGTCACCAGTGCCTTCTCTGAAGGATAGATTATCATTCTCTAATATATATTCCATGGAACATTAGTCTTGGGAACAGTTACTTCCCAATGATTCCATGGACAATTCAGGAAGCAACATCCCCTTATCGGAGATTCACAAAGCACAGGAACTGGGAGAATTGCTACATTAAAGAAATCTGCCACATACCGTTTTATCTAGCATTGTCAAAAATTATCTGACAAGAAGAACTTTCCATTTTGCTTTTATTTTATTTTTTAAACATAAATTTATTTATTTAATTGGAGGTTAATTACTTTACAATATTGTGTTAGTTTTGCCATACATCAACATAAATTCACCACAGGTATATACATGTTCCCCATCCTGAACCCCCCTCCCTCCTCCCTCCCTGTACCATCCCTCTGGGTCATCCCAGTGTGCCAGCCCCAAGCATCCAGTATCACGCACTGAACCTGGACTGGCAATTCGTTTCACATATGATATTATACATGTTTCAATGCCATTCTCCATTTTGCTTTTAAAAAATAGCAACTTTTAAGTACTCTTGGAAATATAGGTCTGTAAAAAAATACTTAAGTAAAAACTTGAGCTTAATGCTCTTTAGGATACCTTACTGGTCTTATCCTTTATAATTTTAATATTTAATTCATTGTAAAACTCCATTTGTAATATTTTGAGTGCTGTACAGAAGGTGTCAAAATTCATTTGCTTTTTTAAGACTTATTTATACTTACACACAAAAGTAAATAACACACCTGACAATATACAGGAAAGACATGGTAATATAGGCAGAAAAGAAAATTCAGCTTATAAGCAAGATATATGCATATGTGTGCAATTGGCATGAAATGAGTATTTCAAAGGGAAGAATCATGAGAGAATTATAGTTGTGAGGTGTTTGGAATGTCAGTGGAAATTTGCAGTGTTATGTGGGAGAAACTAATGGATGATGAAAATGTGTGAGGGAACTAAGGAACATATTAAAGAGGCTGGGAGGACCGTCAATGAAGGGATGAGTCCAGAGAGTACAGTGGGCAAGAGGCATGGGAGTCTGCTTGAAGACATGTAGTAAAGAGAAAGGTCATTTATGTCACTTAAGACTTCCCTGTCCTGAGATAGGGACTTTTGTGGAGATGGATGCAGGCAATGTGGTGGGATAGGGTATATATTAGAAATAATGGATCAAGAGGAGTTGGAATGGTCCAAAAGCTAAGTTCCCTGATGCCAGCCAAAGGGCTTCCTACCAAAGTGTCCCTTCTAAAGAGAACAACTTTGGTCCTACTAGGTTAACCATTTGCCCGAGTGGAGTCTTTCATTCTATTTGGCTAATGGCTAAAATTAGCTCATGGGAAATAGATGGGGAAATAGTGGAAAAAGTGTCAGACTTTATTTTGGGGGGCTCCAAAATCACTGCAGATGGTGATTGCAGCCATGAAATTAAAAGACGGTTACTCCTTGGAAGGAAAGTTATGACCAACCTAGATAGCATATTCAAAAGCAGAGACATTACTTTGCTGACTAAGGTCCGTCTAGTCAAGGCTATGGTTTTTCCTGTGGTCATGTATGGATGTGAGAGTTGGACTGTGAAGAAAGCTGAGCACTGAAGAATTGATGCTTTTGAACTGTGGTGTTGGAGAAGACTCTTGAGAGTCCCTTGGACTGCAAGGAGATCCAACCAGTCCACCCTAAAGGAGATCAGTCCTGGGTGTTCATTGGAAGGACTGATGCTAAAGCTCAAACTCCAATTCTTTGGCCACCTCATGTGAAGAGTCGACTCATTGGAAAATACTCTGATGTTGGTAGGGATTGGAGGCAGGAGGAGAAGGGGATGACAGAGGATGAGATGGCTGGATGGCGACTGAGCGACTGAACTGAACTGAACTAAAATTAGAAGACCTTGGTAGTTATGGAAATTCTTCATATACTTTTTTTGGCATAAGTCATGCATCAGTCAGTTCAGTTCAGTTGTTCAGTTGTGTCCGACTCTTTGTAACCCCATGGATTGCAGCATGCCAGGCCTTCCCATCCATCACCAACTCCCGGAGTTCACCCAAACTCATGTCCATTGAGTCGGTGATGCCATCCAGCCATCTTATCCTCTGTTGTCCCCTTCTCCTCCTGCCCCCAATCCCTCCCAGCATCAGAGTCTTTTCCAATGAGTCAAGATAAAGGAGAACAAAAACATAATTAAGCATACTGAACATGTAAAAAATGCTTTCCTAGGAGTTCTTGATTTTTGGAGTGTGTGTGTGTGTGTGTGTGTGTGTGTGTGTGTGTGTGTGTGTGTGTGTTTAAATGTGGTAATTTGTCTGGTATAGATAAATTTAGGACTGATTATCTACCAAAATCAACTTTGCAATTCCCTGCTTTCTCAGTTTAGAGAAGGCAATGGCACCTCACTCCAGTACTCTTGCCTGGAAAATCCCATAGACAGTGGAGCCTGGTAGGCTGCAGTCCATGGAGTCGCTAAGAGTTGGACACAACTGAGCATATTCACTTTCAATTTTCACTTTCATGCATTGGAGAAGGAAATGGCAGCCTACTCCAGTGTTCTTGCCTGGAGAATCCCAGGGACGGGGGAGCCTGATGGGCTGCTGTCTATGGGGTCACACAGAGTCAGACACGAGTGAAGTGACTTAGCAGCAGCAGCTTTCTCAGTTGTTTCTGGGCAGGAATAATGATTGGTGGTTTTTCTCTTCCTGGCCTTTCACTTCTCCATTGAATATACAGGTTCTGTCATTTTCGCAAATCTGTGTCTTATGAGACTTAAGTTCTCTTAGGGCAAAGGGTATGCCTCAGTCATTCTCATACTCCTCCAGCACTTTGTAGCATGATAGCCAGCAGTTAGTCATGTATGGATGTGACAGTTGGACTATAAAAAAAGCTGAGTGCTGAAGAATTGATACTTTTGAACTGTAGTGTTTGAGAAAACTCTTGAGAGTCCCTTGGACTGAAAGGAGATCAAACCAGTAAATCCTAAAGGAAATCAGTCCTGAATATTCATTGGAAGGACTGATGCTGAAGCTGAAGCTTCAATACTTTGGCCACCTGATGTGAAGAACTGACTCATTTGAATGCTAGGAAAGATTGAAGGCAGGAGAAGAAGGGGCTGACAGAGGATGAGATGGCATCTAACGATGGCATCACTGATTCTATGAACATGAGTTTGAGCAAACTCTGGGAGTTGGTGATGGACAGGGAAGCCTGGTGTGCTGCAATCCATGGGATTGCAAAGAGTTGGACATGACTAAACAACTGAAGTGAACTGATAGAAATATTTAAGTGAATTAAATGAAAGCAACATAAATTTTACTGGACATATTTTATAAAAATTGAAAATTCAATTTTTATTAATGTAACAACATAGAAGTTATTTAGTTTTGAACTTCTCCTTATATGTCTTTGGGATATTGAACATCTGACAAAATTTTATGCACAGACAGTAATAATTGCTATTACTGAATTGATTAAGGACATTGTTAAAAATATGTGATCATTATTTAAACTGTAATAAACTCACAAACATTATGTATCTAATTTCCTTAAACATTGAACACCAGTTCATCGAAATTTTCTTAAACATTTCAATAAAGTTACAAATCCCAGAAGATGATTTTTCTTAAATATTTTATCACCTTTAAAACACATATCATTATGGCAGTAATTACAGAAGATATTAAAATAATTTTAACAATTGTTTTAAAATATCCATACTGTGAGTGTTGTTCATTGGTTCATTACTTGTGTATCTATTTCTATGGCTAACACTAGCTAGTTACATTTGCTCTCAAGGGAAGCCATCCACATACCAGAGTGGAAAATGCCCTTTCTGGATTGATGCTCCATGGGGTACAGGAAATGGCTGCATCTTCCGTGGTCATTTGAATGAGCATATTTTGGAGTGGGTTCTCTCTGTGTTAAGGTTCCCCTGCTGTAAGGCTTATGAAGCCATATTTTTCCATGCAACCTGGCATTATCCCTTTTCTCCCATGGTTCATCGTGCCTTAGTATCAGGGTGTTACTCCTGGTTCCCTGTTTACTTCATTATGTGGTATTAGTATTAGACTTTTTATTTTTCTGTGATTGATGCACAGAATTGCCTGTTTCTACATACTATCACCCTCTTTCTGAAATCCCTTCCCATGGAGAGATGAATAGGGTTTCAGGATATGCTCCAGATCACTGGTAACTCATTTCTGGGACAACCTTATTTATTCCTCTAACTTCAGAGAGACAGTTTTGTTTTGTTTTTTTTTTTTCCCCAGAGCCTCAAGAGATTAAAAACTGTGAGTTGCACAAGCTGTTTTGGTCCCAATTACATGCAGCTTCTAGACATAACCTGCACAGCCTTCAGCCCTCTTAAAAGTGGGAAGTATCTCTCATTCCAAGGTCCTGCATCTGTGTTGGCAGAGTGGCAGCAAGGACACAGGAGATCCTGTTGGCTCTTCTCCACAAGCTGTCTTGGTTACTTTCTGTAAATTAAGTGTAAACTTTGTAGCTGAATGATGAAATCTACTCACAGACATACTGGACCTGACTGGTAAAGTGCATAAAAGGATGATACCTCTCTCTTTAAATAAAGAAGTGATGTGAAAAGTCAAGGCAGCAGGATCCTTAAACAAGTCTTGGTGTAGGCAGGTGTCATTTCCTTCCTTAATAAAAACATATAGAAGTGGTTTATTCAGAAGGCTGTTACTACATTTGCCATATCTCTCTTAGAAACAATTATAAGAACTGCAAACATTCTCTTTCACAATAAAAAGGGAATGTGTTACATTGCTAATTTCAGGGGAATTTCAGACCTCACTGGGAGCAGAAGAGTGGGAGCATCCTGAGATTCACCACAACACCCGATATTCTGTATGTTTGTCCCTTACTTGTATATTCAAAAGCAGAGACATTACTTTGCCGACTAATGTCCATCTAGTCAAGGCTATGGTTTCTCCAGTGGTCATGTATGGATGTGAGAGTTGGACTATGAAGAAAGCTGAGGGCCAAAGAATTGATGCTTTTGAACTGTGCTGTTGGAGAAGACTCTTGAGAGTCCCTTGGACTGCAAGGTGATCCAACCAGTCCATTCTGAAGGAGATCAACCCTGGGATTTCTTTGGAAGGAATGATGCTAAAGCTGAAACTCTGATACTTTGGCCACCTCATGCGAAGAGTTGACTCATTGGAAAAGACTCTGATGCTGGGAGGGATTGGGGGCAGGAGAAGAAGGGGATGACAGAGGATGAGATGGCTGGATGGCATCACTGACTAGATGGACATGAGTCTGAGTGAACTCCGGGAGTTGGTGATGGACAGGGAGGCCTGGCATGCTGCAATTCATGGGGTCGCAAAGAGTCAGACACGACTGAGCAACTGAACTGCCTTTTTATTTTTTTAACTTTTTATTTTTACATTATTTTACTTTACAATACTGTATTGGTTTTGCCATACATTGACATGAATCCACCACGGGTGTACATGCGTTCCCAAACATGAACTCCCCTCCCACCTCCCTCCCCATAACATCTCTCTGGGTCATCACCGTGCACCAGCCCCAAGCATGCTGTATCCTGCATCGGACATAGACTGGCAATTCGATTCTTACATGATAGTATACCTGTTACAATGCCATTCTACCAAATCATCCCACCCTCTCCCTCTCCCTCTGAGTCCAAAAGTCTGAAATACCCATCTGTGTCTTTTTTGCTGCCTTGCATACAGGGTCATTGTTGCCATCTTTCTAAATTCCATATATATGTGTTAGTATACTGTATTGGTGTTTTTCTTTCTGGCTTACTTCACTCTGTATAATCGGCTCCAGTTTCATCCATCTCATCAGAACTGATTCAAATGTATTCTTTTTAACAGCTGAGTAATACTCCATTGTGTATATGTACCACAGCTTTCTTATCCATTCATCTGCTGATGGACATCTAGGTTGCTTCCATGTCCTGGCTATTATAAACAGTGCTGCGATGAACATTGGGGTACATGTGTCTCTTTCAATTCTGGTTTCCTCGGTGTGTATGCCCAGCAGTGGGATTGCTGGGTCATAAGGTAGTTCTATTTGCAAGTTTTTAAGGAATCTCCACACTGTTCTCCATAGTGGCTGTACTAGTCTGCATTCCCACCAACAGTGTAGGAGGGTTCCCTTTTCTCCACACCCTCTCCAGCATTTATTGCTTGCAGATTTTTGGATCACAGCCATTCTGACTGGTGTGAAGTGGTACCTCATTGTGGTTTTGATTTGCATTTCTCTAATAATGAGTGCTGTTGAGCATCTTTTCATGTGTTTGTTAGCCATCCGTATGTCTTCTTTGGAGAAATGTCTATTTAGTTCTTTGGCCCATTTTTTGATTGGGTCATTTATTTTTCTGGACTTGAGCTGCATAAGTTGCTTGTATATTTTTGAGATTAGTTGTTTGTCAGTTGCTTCATTTGCTATTATTTTCTCCCATTCAGAAGGCTGTCTTTTCACATTGCTTATAATTTCCTTTGTTGTGCAGAAGCTTTTAATTTTAATTAGATCCCATTTGTTTATTTTTGCTCTTATTTCCAGAATTCTGGGAGGTGGATCATAGAGGATCCTGCTGTGATTTCTGTCGGAGAGTGTTTTGCCTACGTTCTCCTCTAGGAGTTTTATAGTTTCTGGTCTTACATTTAGATCTTTAATCCATTTTGAGTTTATTTTTGTGTGCGGTGTTAGAAAGTGATCTAGTTTCATTCTTTTACAAGTGGTTGACCAGTTTTCCCAGCACCACTTGTTAAAGAGATTGTCTTTAATCCATTGTATATTCTTGCCTCCTTTGTCAAATATAAGGTGTCCATATGTGTGTGGATTTATCTCTGGGCTTTCTATTTTGTTCCATTGATCTATATTTCTGTCTTTGTGCCAGTACCACACTGTCTTGATGACTGTGGCTTTGTAGTAGAGCCTGAAGTCAGGCAAGTTGATTCCTCCAGTTCCATTCTTCTTTCTCAAGATTGCTTTGGCAATTAGAGGTTTTTTGTATTTCCATACAAATCTTGAAATTATTTGTTCTAGTTCTGTGAAAAATATGGCTGGGAGCTTGATAGGGATTGCATTGAATTTGTAAATTGCTTTGGCTAGTATACTCATTTTCACTATATTCATTCTTCCGATCCATGAACATGGTATATTTCTCCATCTATTAGTGTCCTCTTTGATTTCTTTCATCAGTGTTTTATAGTTTTCTATATATAGGTCTTCAGTTTCTTTGGGTAGATATATTCCTAAGTATTTTATTCTTTTCGTTGCAATGGTGAATGGAATTGTTTCCTTAATTTCTTTTTCTACTTTCTCATTATTAGTGTATAGGAATGCAAGGGATTTCTGTGTGTTGATTTTATATCCTGCAACTTTACTATATTCATTGATGAGCTCTAATAATTTTCCGGTGGAGTCTTTAGGGTTTTCCATGTAGAGGATCATGTCATCTGCACACAGTGAGAGTTTTACTTCTTCTTTTCCAATTTGGATTCCTTTTATTTCTTTTTCTGCTCTGATTGCTGTGGCCAAAACTTCCAGAACTATGTTGAATAGTAGTGGTGAAAGTGGACACCCTTGTCTTGCTCCTGACTTTAGGGGAAATGCTTTCAATTTTTCACCATTGAGGATAATGTTTGCTGTGGGTTTGTCATATATAGCTTTTATTATGTTGAGGTATGTTCCTTCTTTGCCTGCTTTCTGGAGAGTTTTTATCATAAATGGATGTTGAATTTTGTCAAAGGCCTTCTCTGCATCTATTGAGATAATCATATGGCTTTTATTTTTCAATTTGTTAATGTGGTGAATTACATTGATTGATTTGCGGATATTGAAGAATCCTTGCATCCCTGGGATAAAGCCCACTTGGTCATGGTGTATGATCTTTTTAATGTGTTGTTGGATTCTAATTGCTAGAATTTTGTTGAGGATTTTTGCATCTATGTTCATCAGTGATATTGGCCTGTAGTTTTCTTTTTTTGTGGCATCTTTGTCAGGTTTTGGTATTAGGGAGATGGTGGCCTCATAGAATGAGTTTGGAAGTTTACCTTCCTCTGCAATTTTCTGGAAGAGTTTGAGTAGGATAGGTGTTAGCTCTTCTCTAAATTTTTGGTAGAATTCAGCTGTGAAGCGGTTTGGACCTGGGCTTTTGTTTGCTGGAAGATTTCTGATTACAGTTTCAATTTCCGTGCTTGTGATGGGTCTGTTAAGATTTTCTATTTCTTCCTGGTTCAGTTTTGGAAAGTTGTACTTTTCTAAGAATTTGTCCATTTCTTCCACGTTGTCCATTTTATTGGCATATAATTGCTGATAGTAGTCTCTTATGATCCTTTGTATTTCTGTGTTGTCTGTTGTAATCTCTCCATTTTCATTTCTAATTTTATTGATTTGATTTTTCTCTCTTTGCTTCTTGATGAGTCTGGCTAATGGTTTGTCAATTTTATTTATCCTTTCAAAGAACCAGCTTTTGGCTTTGTTGATTTTTGCTATGGTCTCTTTTGTTTCTTTTGCATTTATTTCTGCCCTAATTTTTAAGATTTCTTTCCTTCTACTAACTGTGGGGTTCTCCATTTCTTCCTTTTCTAGTTGCTTTAGTTGTAGAGTTAGGTTATTTATTTGACTTTTTTCTTGTTTCTTGAGGTATGCCTGTATTGCTATGAACTTTCCTCTTAGCACTGCTTTTATAGTGTCCCACAGGTTTTGGGTTGTTGTGTTTTCATTTTCATTCATTTCTATGCATATTTTGATTTCTTCTGTGATTTGTTGGTTATTCAGAAGTGTGTTGTTCAGCCTCCATATGTTGGAATTTTTAATAGTTTTTCTCCTGTAATTGAGATCTAATCTTAATGCATTATGGTCAGAAAAGATGCTTGGAATGATTTCGATTTTTTTGAATTTATCAAGTTTAGATTTATGGCCCAGGATGTGATCTATCCTGGAGAAGGTTCCATGAGCACTTGAAAAAAATGTGAACTGCCTTTTTAAAAGGATTTCTGTTAGAGACCTCCAGAGGCTTCTCTTAACTTCCTATCTCACTCAGTCATTTATACCTGTGTTCATTCATTCATTGATTCAGTCTATCAGTATGTAACCAAAATTTACAGAGTGGAATCTAGGTAGTAGATATAGTACTAATAAAAGAACAAAATGTAATCAGTTTAAAACAAAACTTATCCTTACAAAGGTTTCTTCTGTTATCCGAGAGAGGGGATTACAAAGCTTGGCCTCAGTATTACTGATCTTGAGACCAAAAGGAAATTCATAACGGCCTCTAGGTTTAGGAGACAGAAAAGAGCCTGAGGTTAAACACAAGAGCGATTTACCATTAGCAACAGGGCAGCAGACACCAGTCATCCCATGACTGTTTCAGCTAGACTCTAATTACAAAAACATTGAGGGCTGCCGTCTATGGGGTTGCACGGAGTCAGACATGACTGAAGTGACTTAGCAGCAGCAGCAGCAGTGTTGAACTGACTTTACAATAATAAAAGCAATTAAAGTTGAAATGCTTTTATCAGTTTGTACATTGTCAGCCTGGCAAGCTTGTTTTCTTTTTAAGAAGATTCTTTTCACAACTATATAAGCAAAGAGTTAAGGAAACTCAAGAATAAACTAGCACAGAAAGACATGTGATGTACCTGTTACTTAATCTTTAATAAGTCAAGTAAGCCTTAGAATGAATTTTCCTGTATTGATAATTAATGATGCTAACAGTGTGTGGGAATGCAGGGTGATGACATACTGTCTTTATCAGATAATCAATTTAATAAGAGTATAATCTGCCTTGGAGTATGTCTTCGAGCTTTCATGAAGAACCATCTTGAGTCCAGGCCTAATTACATCATTTGTGGGGCTTTTTTTCATTTTGCATCAGTGCAAAATAAAGTTGTGAGATCTCTTTTCAAAAAAAAAAAAAAGCAGGAAAAAATGTATAATTAAAAGTGCTAAAATATAATGAAATATATAGATTAAATGCTTAATAAAAATTAAATTTTAAATTATTAGCTTGAATTTTAACATTCATTTTATATTGTACAAAATGCCAGGTTTAAATAGAAGCCTTTACCTTTTATGCAGAATCACTAAAGTTACACAATTTGTATTTTGCATTTTAATCCTGCATATATATAAAAATAATTGCTTCTGACACTTGGATGGGGTCTGACATTTTTTGAAGAAATTAACATACATAACTTTATATGCAAATTAAGATACTAGCTACTATCATTGTTTTATGGGCAACTTCACAGGGCCTCAGAGGCTTTGTTGCTGTTGTTCAGTTGCTAAATCACCTTTGACTTTGTAACTCCATGGACTGTAGCACACCAGGCTCCTCTGTCCTCCAGTGTCTCCAGTTTGCTCAAATTCATGTCAGTTGAGTCAGTGATGCTCTCTAACCATCTTATCCTCTGCTGCCCCCTTCTCCTCCTCCCTTTCCCAGCATCTTTCCCAGCATCAGGGTATTTTCCAATGAGTTGGTTCTTCGAATCAGGTGGCCGAAGTATTGTAGCTTTAGCTTTAGAAACAGTCCTTCCAATAACATTCAGGGTTGATTTCCTTTAGGAATGACTGGTTTGATCCACTTGCAGTGCAAGGGACTCTCAAAAGTCTTCTCCAACACCACAGTTCCAAAGCATCAGTTCTTTGACACTCAGCCTTTTTATGGTCCAACTCTTACATCTGTACATGGCCACTGGAAAAGTGATAGCTTTGTCTGTACTACCTCTTTGTCATAGGCTATATCACATGTTTAATGAGTCTATCAAAATAGAGAGTCTTCGTTAAGATAATCTATTCTATTTTTGCTGTATTTCTAGCTCTTAAATTATGTTGCTATTATAAACACGTTAAAATCTGTAAACAGCAGTTTTCCTTTATTTAGCACTCACCCAGATCTTCTTTTCTTGTGAGGTAGCAGAAAGCATGGCAGTTTTTCTGATGAGGAGTAGTAGTATGGTAAGAGCACTCCAGGTTTCAGCTCTGCTGTTCACTAGCCGCAAAGCTTGGACAAATCATTGAACACGGGGATAATGAAAACACCTAACTCTCTTCATGAAGATGAAATGAAGCACTGCATGTCCAGCACTTAGAATAGTGCCTGCCTGTGTTATGCAATCAGTGCAGAAAACCTGTTCTTATTACTCTGTGTGTGTGTGTGTGTGTGTGTGTGTGTGTGTGTGTGTGTGTGTTAGTTGCACAGTCATGTCTGACTCTTTGCAAGCCCATGGCCGGTAGCCCATGAAGCTTCTCTCTCTATGGAATTCTCCAGGCAAGAATACTGGAGTGAGTTGCCATTCCCTCTCCAGGTATTACCCTTTAGGGGGGTCATTTTGTTGCTCATTAGCACTTGTGACAAAGGAAGATGAGGCAAAGGAAACACATCCCGTGTTTGTTAGTTTTTATACTTTCCTGAAATATGGTGAAAGATTTAATTTGGAGTCTGATTAAAATAAAAGAATATAAGACCTTGTTTCAGTAATTAAAAACTGCATCTTCCTGGTTGAACCATCACAGGTTAGCCAGATTCATCTGTTGCAATGTCCCCAACTATACCCCAGTTCATCTGGTAGTTAGTGTATCTCTAAGTAGAAGCATTAGCTGCCTGCAAACTCTGAGTGGCAGAGAGATCAAAAAAGAGACTGTTAGTGAAAATCTCTCCTCCCTGGCAAAGAGACAGTGACTTTGAGTGTTTATAGCCCTAGAGTGAATAGGTTAAGCTCTCCCTGTGCAGTTGGGGAGATTTAGAAAGAGACTCAGCTCTACTTCCAAGCCCCACCCAAATCCCTTAACCTGGAATCATAAATTCTAAAATCTGCCTTCGTGCTTCAAAGCTCCTGTTTTATAATGCAGACACCCGGGGGAGCTGTGACACTTTTAGCTGCTAATTTACCCTTCAAAGAAATGAGTTCCTGAGCTGCTTTTCTTTCAAGCTGAAGGGGTTCTGCACTTGATCTTGGAGAAGGGCTTGGAGCATGGGGCAGGGTACCAAATAGGAAATGTACAGTTTGAGGGAGAGCAGAAGACAGGTTTTACTCTGATGGAGGAGAGTCAGTGCAGGGGAAGATCAGCTGGCCGAGTCCAGAGACCTGGATCTGCTCATGTATTGCCTCTGGGTTGCTGAGCAGCCTCGGGAGGTCAGAGGGCAAGCTCTTTGAGCATAAGCCCTGCTCTGATACTCTGTGATTCCCTGTCCCTTCTGTATTTGTTCTGCTAGCTGGTTTGTCTCAGTCCTTAAGTAAAGAACAAAAGATAGATCTCAAGAGGTGAACAGTTTCAGACCTTCCCAAGTGTTCTGGAAGGTTTCCTTTGCATGCTGTCTATACATTCGAGCCCTCAGCATTTTCATCATATTTTATTTCTGAATTCTCAGTCTGATAATTCCAGCATCTCCACCTTGTATGGCTCTGATACTTGCTCTGTCTTTTCACAGTGTTTTCCTTTTGACATGCCTTGCAATTTTATTAATAGCCAGACATGATGACTGGGTAAAGGCACTGCTGAGTACAGGCCTGTAGTGATGTGGGGGTGAGGTGTGGGGGGAGGGGAACATTCTCTAGCCCCACGAGCAAGTCTCTGTCTATCAGGGAGCCTGTGCCTCTTAACTGTGAATTTCACAGGTGTTTCTCAGTTATATGTCTCCTATTTTAGGTGGGGCAGGATGGTTAAAGGGGGCTGGAATTGGTTGGTGGGTTCTGAAAATACCCCAGCAGCTTAGGCTCTGGTTCTCTCGTTTCTCCTGAGGACAGGCCTTACTCAGAACAGAATGCTCTGGTGCATTTATTAATTTAATTTTTGACTGTGCCAAGTTTTAGTTGCAGTACACAGGATCTTTAGTTGCAGCACATGGGATCTAGTTCCCTGGTCAGGGATTGAACCTGGCCCTCCTGCTTTGGGAGTGCAGCATCTCAGCCACTGGACCATCAGGGCAGTCCTGCTCTGCAGCTTGAAAAAAAAAAAAAAGATGCATTAAGAATGCTTCCTTTTTCTCTCCTCCTATTGGAGGCATAAGGAGATTTTTCTCCAGCATTCACAGTGAGAACCAGGTCGAGCTTCTAGAGGTAAAACTCACAAAGGTGTGCCTCTCTTTGACTGGACACTCCTGGAATTTTTGTCTCTCAGACTTGTTCACACTGAGCCTCTAGCAACTAGTTAATTGCAGTTCGGGTTTTCCTGCCCCAACACTGGTTCCCATGGAGTATTCTGCTCTGATGTGTTGTGATTCTTTGTATTTATTTGCCTGTCTGTTTCTTCAGTGTAGGGTCAGTAGTTTGCCCTATGATCTTAGTTCTCTTACAGGTCTAAGAAGAGTTGATGATTTTTCAGTTTGTTCAGCTTTTTACTTGTTAAGATGGAGTGGTGATTTCCAAGCACCTTAGATGTGGAACCAAAGACCAGACGTCTGAAAAGTTTACTTTTACATACCTGGTGTGTGAAAGTGTTAGTTGCTCAGTCGTGTCTGACTCTTTGCAACCCCATAGATTGTAGCCCTCCAGGCTCCTTTGTCTGTGGAATTCTCCAGGCAAGAATACTGGAGTGGGTAGCCTTTCTCTTCTCCAAGAGGATCTTTCTGGCTCAGGGACTGAACTCAGGTCTCCTGCATTGCAGGCAGATTCTTTACTGTCTGAGCCACCAAGGCATTGTATTTATAGAAGAATCTGCTACTCCTGTCTCTGGGTTGTTGGAGAACACACAATTTTTAGTTTTACAGTATCTCAGGGAATCTCTAGTTTCTTGAGGGGCTATAACTAATTTTTCAAATTCTCTAAACAAATACAATAATATTCAGTTTCATGTTTTGAAAATAGTATTTGTGGGTATCACTAACCACAACTTTGTTATAGGTCTTAAACTAACTTGCTTCAGCCCTTTAAGAGCAGATATGGGGCTGTCCTTTGAAGATCTCTAGGCTTACAGCTATTTGGGGGCATTTAGGAATATTTTCTTGACATCAAATAGGTTCAGGACAGACCCAGGACTTGTGAGTAGATGAAACATTGCTACCTCCAAGTGTGAGCTGCTGATGTACTGGTGCAGATGAGCAGAAGCAGAGTAGACAGTCAGTCTCCTGGAGGCCTGTGGATGGTTGTACGAAAGTGCTTAGTGTGACAGGTCAGTGGTTGGCAGTCCATGGCTGGGGCCAGCTTGGCTTTTGCTGCTCACCAGGATTTCCCAGGCGTGCTCCAACCTTATTCTCAGTGCCAGGCAGGGAAGGGCTGGTACAGGTACAAGACCTCACAAAACCATTGCTTGGGTGAATTCCTCTCAGTTTTCCCAAGATCCTCTAACACAGCCTGCCTCCCCAGAAGCCTTCTTCATTCTTTCCCTCAAAAACTTTGATGTTTTACAGTAGAGCTTTGCAGTCCATTAAAACTGGAGCTGGAATCATCAGTAAAGTAAAACCAGTCATCCTTTCCCTTTCTTGAAGATAGAAAAGGCACAGAGTCTTCAATCATTCCTAAAGGGGAGTATGGGTGATTTATTTATATTTTAGGTCTCTTCTCCATGATTTCAGGTCTCCCAATGAAGAGGGGGAGGGAAATTAACTATTTGTAGTGAAGTGATTGAAATTAAAAACTCTTGTCACTCACTGTCTCAAGGAGTCATAAAAGTCAAGAAGAACTAATATGTGGTTAGAATATGTTAAATATTGAGAATTATTGCTCAAAGACCCACTTATCTCTTTTGTACTTCTGGTATTCCCCTACTTACCTCTGGGGGTGATTTCTGCCTTCCAAGAATTGGTAGAAGGAAAACGAGGCTGCATTTTCAGCTATTCAGTATATATTTTACCTATATTTAGTTCAATAAATATCTATGAAGCATCACTAAACCTAGATTGTATTGGATAACTGGAAAATGGAGAGATAAATAGAACATAGTTCTTGTCCTGAAGTTTATAGGCTAAAAGATAAAATAGATTGTAAAAATACATGCAGCATGCAAAGTATAGAACAGAGGTGGGAAACATTATACTTTACTTAGTGAGTAAGAAAAGACTCTGTGAAAAGAGGTAGCATCTGAAGGAGTAAACAATGAAAAATATTTTTGACAACTATTGATACAGTCCATGGGGATGCAAAAAGTCAAACACGACTGAGCACGCAGCATACACACACACACACACACACTTAGTAGATGTTATGCTTTTCTCCTTAGCATCCATCCAATATGTTGGTTAGGTCACAGCAATGTAGTTTGATACTGACCCTATGTCTTCTCCCTGGAGAATTTTGAGCATTACTTTTTTAGTGTGTAAGAACTGTGGCGTTGGAGAAGACTCTTGAGAGTCCCTTGGACTGCAAGGATATCCAACCAGTCCATTCTAAAGGAGATCAGTCCTGGGTGTCCTTTGGAAGGAATGATGCTAAAGCTGAAACTTCAGTACTTTGGCCACCTCATGCGAAGAGTTGACTCATTGGAAAAGACTCTGATGCTGGGAGAGATTGTGGGCAGGAGGAAAAGGGGACGACAGAGGATGAGATGGCTGGATGGCATCACTGACTCGATGGACATGAGTTTGAGTGAACTCTGGGAGTTGGTGATGGACAGAGAGGCCCGGTGTGCTGCAATTCATGGGGTCACAAAGAGTCAGACAGGACTGAGCAACAGAACTGAACTGAACTGAAGATGACTGTAATTGTGTGGTAGTTTGAGCATTCTTTGGCATTGGAATGAAAACTGACATTTTCCAGTCCTGTGGCCACTGCTGAGTTTTTCAAATTCGCTGGCATATTGAGTGCAGCAGTTAAACAGCATCATATTTTAGGATTTGAAATAGCTCAACTGGAATTCCTTCAACTCCACTAGCTTTGCTCATAGTGATGCTTCCTAAGGTCCACTTGACCTCACATTCCAGGATATCTGGCTTTAGGTGAGTGAACACACCATGATGGTTATCTGAGTCATGAACATCTTTTTTGTATAGTTATGTGTATTCTTACCACCTCTTCTTAATATCTTCTGCTTCTGTTAGGTCCATACTATTTCTGTCCTTTATTGTGCCCATCTTTGCATGAAATGTTCCCTTGATATCTCTAATATTCTTGAAGAGATCTCTAGTCTTTACCATTCTATTGTTTTCTTCTATTTCTTTGCAAGAAATAATTCCTCAAGCCAGGCTTCAACAGTACGTGATCTGTGAACTTCCAGATATTCAAGCTGGATTTACAAAAGCCAGAGGAACCAGAGATCAAATTGTCAACATCCATTGGATTATCAAAAAAGCAAGATAGTTGCAGAAAAATATCTACTTCTGCTTTATTGACTACTCCAAAGTCTTTGGCAGAGTGGATCACAACAAACTGTGGAAAATTCTGAAAGAGATGGGAATACCAGACCACCTTACCTGCCTCCTGAGAAATGTGTACTCAGGTCAAGAAGCAACAGTTAGAACTGGACATGAAACAACAGACTAGTTCCAAATCAGGAAAGGAGTATGTCAAGGCTGTGTATTGTCACCCTGCTTGTGTAAGTTATATTTAGAGTATATTATGCAAAAGGCTGGGCTGAATAAAGCACAAGCTGAAATCAAGATTGCTAGGAGAAATATTAATAACCTCAGATATTCAGATGATACCACCCTTATGGCACAAAGTAAAAAAGAACTAAAGAGCCTCTTCATGAAAAGTGAAAGAGGAAAGTGGAAGAGTTGGCTTAAAACTCAACATTCAGAAAACTAAGATCATGGCATCTGGTCCCATCACTTCATGGAAAATAGATGGGGAAACAGTGGAAACAGTGACAGACTTTATATTTTGGGCTCCAAAATGACTACAGATGGTGACTGCAGCCAGGAAATTAAAAGATGCTTACTCCTTGGAAGAAAAGCCATGACCAACCTAGATAGCATATTAAAAAGCAGATACATTAATTTGCCAACAAAGGTCCGTCTAGTCAAAGCTGTGGTTTTTCCAGTAGTCATGTATGGATGTGAGACTTGGACTATAAAGAAAGCTGAGCACTGAAGAATTGATGCTTTTGAACTGTGGTGTTGGAGAAGACTCTTTAGAGTCCCTTGGTTTGCAAGGAGATCAACTCAGTCCATCCCAAAGGAAACCAGTCCTGAATATTCATTGGAAGGACTGATGCTGAATCTGAAACTCCAATAGTTTGACCACCTGATGCAAACAACTGACTCATTGGAAAAGACCCTGATGCTGGGAAAGATTGAAGGCAGGAAGAGAAAGGAACGACAGAGGATGAGATGGTTGGATGACGTCACTGACTCAATGGACATGAATTTTAGCAAGCTTCAGGAGTTGGTGATGAACAGGGAAGCCTGGCATGCTCCAGTCCATGGGGTAGCAAAGAGTCAGACATGGCTGAGTGACTGAACTGAACTGATCTTCTCCCTGGATATGCCTTAATTGGTCCAGTCTATTTAGGGAATCCTGCTTCCTTTCCATTTAATTAATTCAGGTAATCCAGGCTTAATTCATTTTGCCTGACCACAGACATCTGTCAAATTTTCTGGGAATTCCATGACATTTGTACTGTCTTTCCTTCTAGTTGCTAGTTTCTGTAGTGTATGGATATGAAACGGTGTCATTTTCCTCCGAGATCCCACTCGGTTTCCTAACCGGAAACAATATCCCCTCAGAAGAGAGGCTCGGGAGGGACTACAGGCTTTAATAAATAAATTCCTCACTTGTGGGCTATTGGTCCCCACCAATTCGCCATGTAACACCCCAATCCTCTCAGTAAAGAAAAAGGATGTAACCTGGCGAGTGGTTCAAGATCTCCAGATCATAAATGAAGCTGTAGTCCCCTTCCATCCCACAATACCCAATCCCTATGTAATCTTGGGATAAATTCCACCCAGAGCCAAGTGGTTTACAGTCTGGGATCTCAAGGATGCATTTTTTGCATACCATTGGCTAAAGAATCCCAATATCTTTTTGCCTTTGAGTGGGAGGCCCCAGGAGAAAAACATCAACAGATGGCTTGGACAGTATTATGTCAGGGTTTCAGAGATAGCCCCCACTTGTTTGGACAGACCCTTAGCTGGGATCTCCTAGACTGGACCTGGGACCTAATGGGAAAATATTACAATATGTAGATGACCTATTAATTTGCTCTCCAGATGAGGAAAATGCCCAACAGCATGCAATTCAGGTTCTAAACTTTTTGGCAGAAAGGGGATATAAAGTCTCTCATGCTAAAGCACAGATGGTTGAGACAAAGGTCACTTACCTGGGAGTTCAGATTACACATGGGTCCAGGAGGCTGTCCTCTGACTGGATACAAGGAATCCTCCATTGCCCTCCCCCACGACTCAAAAACAATTGCGAGCTTTCCTGGGGCTAATTGGGTATTGTAGAATCTGGATAGCCAACTATGGTCTAATTGCCCAGCCATTATATGAAGGCTTAAAAGGGCAAGATTCAATCCCCCTCCTCAAAAGAAGGCACAGGCTACATTAAAACAAGCCTTAACTCAGGCACCTGCCTTGAGGTTGCCAGACCCAGAGAAAGCATTCCAACTTTATGTCCATAAAAGAGAAGGAATGAGTTCATGGAGCAGTTTCTTTTCCACCTCCTCAGCCTTCTCAGTCCAGGTGGGAAAACCTTCAATCCATTCTGTGAGTGTATCTATCATGACTAATAGGTATTTATACCCTTCAGAAACTGGCATCTGGGTGAAGTCCATCTGCCAGTCCTCTCCTGGATAGGTCCCACATCGTTGGACGGGCTGGGTCAGTTGGGGTCTTCGAGCTCCTTGGGGGTTGTTTAATTGGCAAGTGGGACAAGAGGAGCCCACCTGTCTTATAGTTGTTTGGAAGCCTGCTCCTCTGAAGGATCTTTCTAGTAATTTTTGAGGGCCTTTGGGGAGTGTTAACTCAAAGGTTGGGATCTGAGGCCCAGCCTGTAGCTTATCCAAGAGACTCAATCCAACTGCCCGAAGCTGGCCCCCCTGTCTTTGAAATCTTGCAGCTATTGCAATCATGATAGAAGTTGCTTTAAAACTCTCCTTTGGAGGCAAACTAACTATTTTTACCAGCCACCAAGTAAAACAGCTCCTAAATGGGAGAGGCTATTTATGGATGTCTTATCAAAGAATTCTTAGATATCAAGTAATGCTGATGGAAAATCCAGGCCTCACTATATCCCCTTGTGAGGTTCTTAACCCAGCCACCCTCCTGCCTACCCCCGAGGGCTCTCTCCCCTTTCACTTTTCTCTAGAAATGTTGGACCACTGGACAAAACCCCAAGAGGTATTGTCAGAAAATCCTCTGACCAATCCTAAGGAAATCTGGTACACCGATGGAAGCAGTTTTGTCTTAGATGGAAAAAGAAGAGCCAGATATGCACTAGTCTCTGATTTTGAGATCATAGAGGCTAAGCCTCTGCTATCAGGTACTTCAGCCCAATTAGCTGAGCTAATAGTCCTGACTCCCAGCTTTAGAGCTGGGAAAAGGAAAAAGAATAACCATTTACACTGAATCCACATGTGCCTTTCTGGTGCTACATACACATGCTGCTATCCGGAAAGAAAGGGGCCACTTGACCACCCGAGTGTCCCCAATCAAATATGGTGATCAGATTCTTAGACTCTTGGAGGCAGTCCATCTGCCCACTGAGGTTTCAGTCTCCCACTGTAAAGGACACCAAAAAGGGAGCATGGAAGTGGCACAAGGGAACCACACAGCTGAACAGGCAGCTAAGAGAGCAGCATTACAGAACCATGACCTAATAGGGGTTGCCACCTTAGTTCCACAGACTAATTTGCCAGAAACTCCTTCATATACTGAAGGTGGGACTCTTAAAGCTAAGAGTGAGGCCTTTCAAGAAGATCATATGGGGTGGTTCCAAAAGGAGGGACTCCTTTTTCTGCCTGGGAACCTCCAATGAAAGTTGGTTAACTCCTTACATGCCACCACTCATTTAGGGGAAAAGGCCCTCCAAAGATTACTAGAAAGGTCCTTCAGAGGAAAGGCTTCCAAACAACTATAAGACAGGTGGACTCCTCTTGTCCCACTTGCCAATTAAACAACCCCCAAGGAGCTCGAAGACCCCAACTGACCCAGCCCATCCAATGACGTGGGACCTATCCAGGAGAGGACTGGCAGATGGACTTCACCCAGATGCCAGCTTCTCAAGGGTATAAATACCTATTAGTCATGATAGATACATTCACAGGATGGATTGAAGGTTTTCCCACCTGGACTGAGAAGGCTGGGGAGGTGGTAAAGAAACTGCGCCATGAAATCATTTCAAGATTTGGTCTGCCCAGGTCATTACAAAGTGACAATGGGACATCATTTACTTCTAAAGTCACCCAAGGGGTCTCTTGGTGACCTCTAAAGCATTGGGCATTACTTATTATCTCCATTGTGCCTAGAGGCCTCAATCTTCAGGAAAAGTAGAAAGAGCCAACCAATTCTTAAAATCAGCAATAAAAAAGATAACCCAGGGGACCTCCCTGGGATGGAAGGCTTTACCAATAGCCCTCCTCCATACCCAAATTGCCCCTAAAGAACAGGTTGGTCTTAGTCCTTATGAGATGCTATATGGGAGACCTTTTGTTTATGTCAATGACCTCTTCCTAGATCCAGAGGTTCAGACCCTCCAGTCTTATACCATGGCCATTGGGCAATTCCAACAGGATATACGCTTGTGGGGTATGAACCAGGACCCGGAAGACTCAAAGAAGTCATCACTATATGCTTCAGGGACACAAGTCCTAATTAAAATATGGAAAGATGGGTCCCCAAAGGCTCAACTCCAGCCCCCATGGAAGGGCCTCTACCCTGTAATGCTTTCTACCCCCACAACAGTCAAGGTACCAGGACATGACTCCTGGATTCACTACTCACGAGTCAAGCCATGGAAGAAAAGAGAAGAGGACACTAAATACGCCTGTGAGCCCCTGGGAGATCTCAGATACCTATTCAGAACTACAAATGAGTGCCATTCTAATGAACACCTCCAAAATTTGGTTTCTGGGGATAAGATTTCTCAGGACAGCTCTAAAGAGCCAGCACAGCTTGGCAGGGATTGTACTTCAAAACAGGCAGGAGATAAATCTTCTGATCCCTGAACAAGGAAGCACTTGAGCTGTCCTGGCAATGTGAATTTCAGTTCAGTTCAGTCCCTCAGTTGTTTCCAACTCTTTGCGACCCCATGAATCACAGCACGCCAGGCCTCCCTGTCCATCACAATCTCCCGGAGTTCCTCAGACTCACTTCCATCAAGTCCATATCCAGCCATCTCATCCTCTGTCGTCTCCTTCTCCTCCTGCCCCCAATCCCTCCCAACATCAGAGTCTTTTCCAATGAGTCAACTCTTCTCAGGAGGTGGCCAAAATACTGGAGCTTCAGCTTTAGCATCATTCCTTCCAAAGAAATCCCAGGGCTGATCTCCTTCAGAATGGACTGGTTGGATCTCCTTGCAGTCCAAGGGACCCTCAAGAGTCTTCTCCAACACCACAGTTCAAAAGCGTCAATTCTTCGGCACTCAGCCTTCTTCACAGTCCAACTCTCACATCCATACATGACCACAGGAAAAACCATAGCCTTGACTAGACGGACCTTAGTCAGCAAAGTAATGTCTCTGCTTTTGAATATACTATCTAGGTTGGTCATAACTTTTCTTCCAAGGAGTAAGCGTCTTTTAATTTCATGGCTTCAGTCACCATCTGCAGTGATTTTGGAGCCCCCCAAAATAAAGTCTGACACTGTTTCTATTGTTTCCCCATCTATTTCCCATGAAGTGATGGGACCAGATGTCATGATCTTCATTTCTGAATGTTGAGCCAACTTTTTGGAATTGGCTAATTCCCCTACTAGCCCTTGTTTTGCCATAATGATGTTGCTTATGATTGTTCCATGCGTTATCAATTGTCTAACTTGTTTGTCTCTGCTCAGGTCAACAAGCCACAACATGCGGTCCCAGTTCAACAAAGATACAAAACTACAGCCAACCATGGGAAATATCACTCACCCTTAGATGAACACTGCTATGAGGACTCTGAGGCCTGAGACTAGCAAGAGGGGGAGGCCCAATACCCCTCACTGTCCCAATTCAGCAGAAAGTAGCCAGAAAGACCTTGACACCCCTATTCCTAAAGAATTGGGCCTCCCATCTCTTGAGGGGGGAATGTTAGATAGTTAGAATAGGGAAAAGGAGTCCAAAGTGCCCTGGCTAAAAGACAAGGAAGGGAAAAGCCCACAAAAATAGAACAAAGGAAGGTCAAAGAAAGGTCTGAGGACCGGAGTGAGGACTTCAGGTAGAACAGCCCTCCTGCCTGAGCCCAATTTGCATAAGGCAGGCCCAGGGGGAAGAAAACATATAAAAGGAGGAGCCAAGAGCTCTCTCACTCTCTCTCTCCTGCGTGTGTATGCTTTCTCCCCCCCCTCCCCCGCCCCACACACATGCTGGTGCACGCCTCCACTCTCTTCTCTTCTTCGAGGATGGATTCTCCTGCTATCTTCTAAATAAAATAGAGCTGTAACACTGATTTGTCTAAGAGCTATGACATGGTTTGTTCAAGACCCAAGAGCTGTGATGCACCGAGGGCTTTAATGTCCATCGCTCCAAATCATTGTTGTGATGGGACCGAGAAGTGCACAGTCGCCTGATGACTCAGCCAAAGTCCCACACAGTGCACAGCCTCTAATGGCTATGCTCAGAGGCTTCCCCCCTAGTTTTTATATTTTAGTTTGGCTACCCAGAGTTCAGTATATTGGTCAATGTCCCTTAGCCAGTTGGATTTTGAGCCTTTACTAGTGTGTAAGGCTTGCTGCTATCCAGTTAAGGGAATTTATGCTGTTGCTTTTGTTTGTTTTGCCCCATGTTTGGATTAGAACCGGTAGCTCAGAGTTTCCTTCTCCGATGGCTCCTAAGAGGGCACAGCTTGGACACACACACAGTCTTCTGTTGGCAGGGAAGGGAATGGCCGTGTTTACAAATAATATGTAAGCCTCGCTTCCTAGGAGTCATCCCCCAAAGCAAGAACTCCTAGGAAAGCAGTTTTCACATGTTCAGTATGCTTAATTGTGTTTTTGTTCTCCTTTATCTTGACTGATTGGAAAAGACCCTGAGGCTGGGAGGGATTGGGGGCAGGAGGAGAAGGGGAAAGAGAGGATGAGATGGCTGGATGGCATCACCGACTCGATGGATGTGAGTTTGAGTGAACTCCGGGAGTTGGTGATGAACAAGGAGGCCTGGCATGCTGCAATTCATGGGGTCGCAAAGAATTGAGCAACTGAACTGAACTGAATTGATATAATATTATTGTATCCTGCTTGAGGACAGCTTCTGGAAAAAATCTTCTGGCTAATCCTGTTATCTTAAAATGTAAATTATGGGAGTGGGTCTAGTAAGGTCTTTACAACCTCCAGACATTCTTTTGATTCACTGTAATAAGTAATTAAAAAGTACATAGCTCCATTGCTAATATTAGAGAGGGGGCACTCTTTCTGCCCCCTTCTGATGTCTATGTCAGTAGCATTCTCTAAACCTTTTATACTTTAATAAAACTTTATTACACAAAGCTCTGAGCAATCAAGCCTGTCTCTGGCCCCAGATTGAATTCTTCTCCACTGGAGGCCAAGAATCCCAGTGTCTTGCATGGTTCAGCAACAACCTTTCATCTTGGGGGCTGGTCCAGGATTCTTCAGGACAAGGTAAGGATGCTTGGAGCTCTAATTCTTTGTTCTCCTAGAAAACAAGTTTTCTGCTGTACTTTACTAACTTCGCAGTGTGCTCGTGTGAATGAATGATACGCCCTACATGAAGCAAGTGAGGAGCCCTGCTGTATAGTTCCTTGGTGACCTCATACGGCTTATGGCAGATTTCTGCCAATGCCAAGAGGCACTCAATGTCTCCTTCAGGGACTGACCAGAAATGGGCAAAGTGTGTGGACCAAACTCTCCTTTCTTGGTCAAATTTTGCAGTCTCTTTGACCATTTCATAACTTCTTGGGAATTCGAACTGCTAACCTGTCTGTCAGATCATAGACTTGCAAGGGACTTGTGATCTATGCTGTTACTGTGTACTGTTACTTAGGTCCCACACTTGGACTGGTAGTGAGGAAGCACCTAGCCTCGCTAGGAGTCAGAAGTTTGCAAGCTAGATGGAGCTCTAGCTCCAAGAGCATCTCCGAGGTTAAAGGTTACTCAGATTGGAAGTACAATGAGTTTCTTCCTTTGGCAAAGCTAGCTCTTAGTGGACCAGAGGAGGCTCTCCAGTGGCTTTTGTCCCAACTCCTTAGATATTCTTTCTGTGAAATCTGTGGGAATGAACTGGAAGGACTGGACCTAATAACTCGAGGACAAAAATTACTTTTTCCTCACTGGCCAGCCCTTCACCATCTCTTTTGCTATCGCTTATACTCGCGTGGTGACGCTTGGAAGGAACATCTTAGTTTTATGTTCTTATTGTGGTCAGGAATATATTCAGGGTCGTGCACAGGCACTCAGTTGACGAATGTTTCCCCTAGCAGTCTTAGCTTAGAAGGCTTTCTGGAAGGTTACTCTGATTGCACCCTGGGTGGCATCAGAGGCAAGCGAGGTTTTAATGGTGAGGAACTGGACATTAGTCTGGGATGCTATCAGGTCTACCCCGGTGCATCTCCACCCCATCTCAGTGGTAGAACACGGAGCGACAAGTTCGGCGCCTGTGTCAGTAAGGGACAGACTAAGTCCGACCAGGAAAGGAAAGCTTCAGTGTAAAGTCTGTCTACACCCCCATTTAGAGCAGGGAGGGACGCCTCTGGTAGAAAGATGGTGCTTGTTGCTTTTTTCCTCTCTTACAGATGGGAGCTAACAATTCTAGCCTCATTCCATTCCTTTGACCTATATCCTGAAAAACTGGGATAGATTTGATCCACAGAGCTTAAAGAAGACACACCTGATCTTCCTATGTGACACTGCATGGCCAGGGTGTCCATTGGAGGGTGGCGAATGGTGGCTGGTTGGAGGATCTCAATTATTACTATTTTACAGTTGGGCCGGTTCTCTGGAAAACAAGGGAAATGGATAGAAGTAGCATATGGGAATTCCCCACTGGGAATCAGGCCGTCCCAACTATAGAACCAGACTGGTACGATAATACAGCTAAAGGAAGATGGAATCAGAGTCATTTTGTCAGATGTATTCTTGAAGGATGTATTCTTAGCAAGCGCATGCTAAGACTTTAAACTATGCCAAACTGGCAAACATAGAATAGGAGGAGAAGGAAGCTCCTGGTAAATTCCTAGATAGACTGAGAAAAGCCTTTCACAGATTCACTGAGATTGATCCCCAAAGTGAAGAGGGAAGAGTGATCTTAAAAGATATATTTCTCACTCAGTCGGCTCCAGATATCTGCTGTAAGCTATTGAAACAGGCATATGGGCCAAGTCAGTCTTTAGATATTCTGTTGCAACTGGCTCAAACAATCTATTATGGTAGGGAATAGAAGGAAAAGAAAGGCAGAAAAAGACAAAGGAACAGGCAGAAGCCCTTGTAATGGGTGTCAGAATCGTTCTTAAACAGCCTGAGAAAAATGCCCAGAGGGACCCAGGTGAAAAAGGATGGGCTTGCTTTTACTGTGGAAAGGAGGGGCACTTCAAGCAGGATTGCCCTCAGGCATCTAAGCTGCCCCCGGCTCCATGTCCGGTCTCCAAGGGACCACACTAGAGGAGAGACGGCCCTTAAAAGTGTAGGCTTCAGGGGTTGTACTCTCAAGACAACCAGGACTGAAGGTGCCAGGGGGTCCCCACACAAGCTCCCATCCTAATTACACCTGAGGAATCCCAGGTATTAATAACTGTGGGAGACCAATCCATTGATTTCCTTTTAGATATTGGGGCAACTTACACTGGGCTTACTGAAGCCCCTGGCGCACTTTCTTCCCGATCTGCTTCCATAGTGAACTGTCTAGATGAGGTGAAAGGTATTACTTCAGTTGTTCTTTAAGCTGTAACTGGGACTCTGTGCTATTTTCACACGACTTTCTAATAGTGCCAGAGTCTCCCTCACCACTTTTGGGGAGGGATATATTGAGCAAGGTCCATGCCTCTGTTTTCATGAATATGGAGCCCTCCCTTTCTCTACCTTTAATTGAACAAAATGTAAATCTTACAGTGTGGACTGATGGAAAATCTGTGGGCCAAGCACAAAATGCTATTCCTGTAGTTTTCAAGCTCAAAGACCCACACTTATTTCCACATAAGAAGCAGTAGCCACTGAAACCTGAGATTAAGGACAGGTTAAAGCTCATCATTGAGGATTTAAAGGAGCCAGGGCTATTAATTCCCTGTAACAGTCCATGTAACACTCCTATTTTGGGTATAAAGAAATCAAATGTTAAATGGAGAATAGTTCAAGATTTACAAATATAAATGAAGGCTTGGACTGACCCCAAAAAAGAGGGACTGTCCCCCTTTGAGTGTATTTATGGAAGGCCTTTCTTATGCACTGACATAAGACATGAAGCCTTAGAATTAACTAATTATGTAACTCAGCTCTCAGCTTTTCAATAGGCATTAATGGAACTCTAGGAGGTGACTCCTGACCCAGCCTCTAAGTCAAGCAAGTCTCTATTTGAGCCAGGAACTGAGGTCCTGACAAAAACATTGGGATCTGGAGGCCAATCTCTCGAGCCCCTCTGGGAAGGCCCTTACCAGGTTATTCTTTCTTCTGCCACAGCTGTCAAAGTGCCAGGAATTGATTTGTGGGTGTATTGCTCTTGAGTTAAGAGGTGGCACCCTGACCAGAACTAAGCAACGCTATTTTATGTCTTAACTTTCTATGCTCTGACTTTGTAGTTTTCAGATGGGCCTGATAATCTGTGTGAGCCTACTTCTGCTGACTCCAAAAATCCTGAGTCTGCTGTTTGACCCTCAAGACAATGCCTTCCTGTCCTGGGCTCATTCCTATGCCACATTCCACAATCAGCCTAATTGCTGGGTTTGTGGAGCACTCCTCTCCTCAAGTGGAAGCCTTCCCATGGTGGGTTTCTCCACTTCAAGGAAAGGACTCTCTTCAACTCTGTGATGACATCTAACAACCATAAGATGGACTGGTGCAACACTTTGTACTTTAGCTATGGAGATAATGTGACTTTTAGTTTTGATTATACACTGTCTTGGTTTAATGACTGTTTTACCTTACATCTGTAACTGTAAAACAGGGTTTGTTTCTAACTGTCTGAAAACTTTTAAGTTACAAATGGTTGTCCAAGCTATTAGGAGTGGCACAGCCTCCTCCAACTATTACTTGGGGCCCCTGGTTCAGAGACTCTCAATATGAGGGTTAGGAGAATATGTTGCCTCAATAATTTAGGGACCATGCCCCTAAATAGCAGGTAGTTATGGAACAAAAACAATGCCCCTTTCCCTTGGCAACATAATTCTCCTCAAAGAAAAGGGGGGGAGGGTGGTAATGAGAGAGTCAATTCCTAGGCAGGTTGATAAGAAGTCCAGGGATCCCCAAGGAGAGAGGGGTCTGGAATTCTCAAGGAGGAGGAAAGGACAAATGGGTTTTTTTCTCTACATTCTTTAGGATTATATAACAATAATGTATCCTGCTTGAGGACAGTTTCTGGAAGAAACCTTCTGGCTAATCCTGTTATCTTAAAATGTAAATTATGGCAGTGGGTCTAGTAAGGTCTTTACAACCTCCAGACATTCTTCTGATTCACTGTAATAAGTAATTAAAAAGTATATAACTCCACTGCTAATACTAATGGGGGGCACTCTTTCTGCGCCCTTTTGATGTCTATGTCAGACAGTTTTATACTTTAATAAAACTTTATTACACAAAAGCTCTGAGTGATCAAGCCTCACCTCTGGCCCTGGATTGAATTCTTCTCCCCTGGAGGCCAAGAATCCTGGCGTCTTGCATGGTTCAGCAGCAACTTTTCAGTAGGACCCAGAGACCAGCAGATGTGATTTATGCTGCTATCTGTGGGGCTCAGAGGACCAAAGTTTTCAGTTTTCCAAAGCAGAGCTTCACTGCATATTCTGTGACTTTATATCTTCCCAATTCCAGGCAGCTCTAGATGAGCAGGAGGAGTTAAACATCTGGCAGGTCAATACTGCCTGGACATGGATCACTTTTGTTGAATTCCAACCCATCTGAGATTCTGATATCTACTCTACATGCTCTGGTAATCCTCCTTTTTCTTTAGAGATCTAATGCTGCCCTTGAAGGAAAAGGAAGAGCTCTTCTTTTTCCCATGTTGCATTTTTTATTCCTTTTGCTAATAAAGTGTTTGAGGATCCTTTTCATCCCAACGCACACCTGAAAAGCCTCCTACAAATGAGCTGAAGTGGGGGTGATGATCAGGGTGAAGCGTTCTGTTTCTGTTGTGCCTGGGGTATGGTATCTACCCCAGAGATGGGGCTGGATGGGGGAGGAGAGACCTCATTTTCTTGGCCTAGAATAGAGTTTCTGCATCAAGGGGTTGGGGGTGAAGACAAACCACCGGTAGACTATTCCTTCCAGGATAAAAGCATAGCCACAGACTGCTACGAGCTGGAGGAAGGAGTAGCCCCAAACCCATCCCCCATCTTGGCTGCACACATCTGGGGTAGAACTCTCATGACATGAAACTGATTGGGGATGGGTGGGAATGGAGTGGCCTTGGCTCAAATGCCACAGTTCTTACTGAAACACAGTTCTTAGTAGATTTTTTGAATGAATATATATATATTTAATTTGTTGTATCTCCATAAGACAGTTTTCAAACCCTCTAAAATATTTTTAACATATATTTTTTCAATAGTTAATTGTCTGTGTGTGAGTAGGCTCACTACTCTCCTTATTCTATCATTCCTGAAACTTTACTGTTCATTTTTAACATCCCCAAATTTTAAAATATGAAACTAACTTAGTTCTCTCTCAATTTTTGAGAGACCCTGGTTGGCCCTGGTTGGTACCTTATAGAAACTCAATTTTTAATTAATGAGCAAATGAATAAGTGGGAACTGATGGTATTATGAAAGATGAATAGAAGCAGAAATTTAGGAGACTGTTGCAGTAGTTGAGTGTACAGTGCCCTCTTTTTCTGCTTACTTCTCCATTTTCTTTTCAACCAGAGAATTTAGAAATGTAGGCAATTTAGGAATACAGGATTTTCAAAATCTTAAATCTCTGGGCACTAGAATCAGTAGCTTTTCTCCCAAAGAGGCCCAGATTAAAAGAACAGGAAGTGTAAATCTAATCTACCTCTGCCTCCCAACTTTTACTTCAATCCATTGTTCACACACTTCTTTCAGTACAACTGCAATGACTTAGTGTCTTTGTATTAACCCTGTGTCCCATAAGAAGGCAACAAGATTGGAAATGCATGGAATGAGAACAAGCAAAAACACCCTACCAAATCTGAAAATTACAGGTTTTTGTAGGTACTTGAAATGGAAAGTGAAGTCACTCAGTCATGTCCAACTCTTTGCGATCCCATGGACTGTAACCTACGAGGCTCCTCCATCCATGGAATTTTCCAGGCAAGAGTACTAGAGTGGGTTGCCATTTCCTTCTATTAATCCCTGCCCTGGCATGGATGGAGGAAAAGATGGATGGCAAAAGGATCCCATTGAACTTTATAGAAACTCTATTGCAGACAAATATACAGTTGATATATATGTCTATTTAATATGGCTTGATCCTATCCCAGTTGTCCTTGATTGATGCACAAGAGAAGTGTGTGACATATGCATCATTTTCCCTAACTAAAACCACCAAATTAATTAATCATCACATAGCAATCTCTTACAAAGCTAGTGGTTTGTTCATTTCTATTTTATACCAGTTATAGATGTTGAGAGATATTTATATGTGATAATAATGGACTAATATTACTATTGGAAAACATTCAAAACTCTTCCTTCCTTCCTCCCCCCACTCCAGCTAATTTCCTCTCTTTCATTGTTGCTTGTTGAATAGTGAAGATGAACAGTGAATGTGTGTGATCCACATGTGAAATTATTGTCAAAATTGAAAATGATCATCTGCTCATGACTGAAAAATTACACAATTTAATTTTTCAGTTATTTACCTCCTGTGGAAATCTGGACCTACTAGTTGCCTTTTAATATTTATTCTCCCTCTCTTTCTCACTAATGACACATCAGATTTTAGCTGGCCCTAATGGCATCTAGAGTAAAGACTACATTTCCCAGCTTCCCTTGCAGGTAGGTAAAAGTGTCCAGTTTTATTTGTGGGAGATATCCTTAAAGGGAAAAGCACGTTTGTCTTTGTCCCTGTGTTTTTCCTGCTACTTCTTGTTCAGTCTCTCAGTCGTTTCTGACATTTTGAGACCCCATGCACTGCAACATGCTAGGCTTTCCTGCCCATCATCATCTCCCAGAGCTTGCTAAAACTCATGTCCATTGAGTCTGTGATGCCATTCAACCACCTCATCCTCTGTCATCCCCTTCTCCTCCTGCCTTGAATCTTTCCCAGCATCAGGATCTTTTCTAATGAGTTGCCACTTCACATCAGGTGGCCAAAGTATTGGAGCTTCAGTATCAGTCATGGAAATAAATATTTAGGGTTGATTTCCTTTAGAATTGACTGGTTTGATGTCCTTGCAGTCCAAGGGACTCTCAAGAGTCTTCTCCAACACAGCAGTTCGAAAGCATCAATTCTTTACCACTCAGTCTTTTTTATGATCCAACTCTCACATCCTTACATAACTCCTGGAAAAACCATAGATTTGACGATATGGATCTTTGTCAGCGAAGAAGTGTCTCTGCTTTTTAATATGCTGTTTAGATTTGTCATAGTTTTTTTCCAAGGAGCAAGCGTCTTTTAATTTCATGGCTGCAGTCACCATCTGCAGATGAGTGCAACTGTGTAGTAGTTTGAACATTCTTTGGGATTGTCCTTCTTTGGGATTGAATGAAAACTGATCTTTTCCAGTCCTGTGGCCACTGTTGAGTTTTCCAAATTTTGCTGGCATAATGAGTGCAGGACTTTCACAGTATCATCTTTTAGAATTTGAAATAAGTCAGCTGGAATTCCATCACCTCCACTAGCTTTATTCGTAGTGATGCTTCTTAAGGCTCACTTCACACTCCAGGATGTCTGGCTGTAGGTGAGTGATTACACCATTATGGTTATCTGAGTCATTAAGATCTTTTTTATATTGTCTTCTGTGTAATCTTGCTGGAGAATTCCATGGATAGAAGAGCCTGGCAAGCTACAGTCCATGGAGTCACAAAGAGTGAGACGACTGAGCAGCTAACGCTTTCTGTGTATTCTTGCCACCTCTTCTTAATATCTTCTGCTTCTGTTAGATCCATACCATTTTGGTCTTTCATTGTGTCCATCTTTGCATGAAATGTTCCCTTTGTATCTCTAATTTTCTGGGAGAGATTTCTAGTCTTTCCCATTCTATTGTTTATTTCTTTGCATTGATCACATAGGAAGATTTTCTTATCTCTCCTTGCTATTCTCTGGAACTCTGCATTCAGATGGGTATATCTTTCCCTTTCTTTTTTGCCTTTCACTTCTCTTCTTTTCTAAGCAATTTGTAAGACCTTCTCAGAAAAACATTTTGCTTTTTTGCATTTCTTTTTCTTGGGGATGACTTCCCTGGTGGCTCAGATGGTAAAGCATCTGCCTGCAATACAGGAGACCCAGATTTGATCTCTGGGTTGGGAAGATCTCCTGGAGAAGGAAATGGTAACCCACTCCAGTATTCCTGCCTGGAGAATCCCAGGGACGGAGGAGCCTGGTAGGCTACAGTCCATGGGATCACAAAGAGTTGGACACGACTGAGTGACTTCACTTCACTTCACTTCACTTCTTGGGGATGGTTTTGATCATCACCTCCTATACAGTGTTATGAAATTCCATCTATAGTTGTTCAGGCACTCTATCAGATCCTAGTTCCTTGAATCTGTTTATCACTTTCACGGTGTAATCATAAGGGTTTTGATTCCTGCTACTGGAATGACTTTAATAATGCTTATTCTTAAAGAGCTACCTTAACCTATGATGCAGTCAAAGTTATAGAAACCTGGGTTCCTGACAATTCTATAAAAGTGCTATTCTTCCCTGGACTGCCCACTTGTGAGCACTTTAAATGAGAACATAAAATCATATTTTTAAGCCAATATTATTTTGCCTTTACTTTCATGAGTTTCTGAATCTATTACAAATCTAATCTCATCTATTCATCAGTGAATCAGTTTTTAGTCAGAAAGTGATAAATGTGGTATTAGACGATGTTTGTAAAAGCACTATGCATATCTGTGATGAGAGTGGATAATCAAAAATCACTGATATACTGCCTAATAAAATAGATTTGAGGTATAATTAACATAGAATTTAAAACTTCATGTATTTACATTGTTCAGTTTGTTGAAGTTTGACATATGTGCACACCTTTTAAACTATGATCTAAATTAAAATATTAAATATCTCCAACACATCCAGATTTCATCTTGCTCCTTAAATTTCCCCTTTCTCCTGCTTCTTCCTGTACATACCTAACTCCAACCCCAGGCAGTCACTGATCTGCTTTCTTACACGTGGAATACTACTGACTTATAATTATTGATGAGTAGTATTGCATTGTAAAGGTGAATCTATCATAATTTGTTTATTCATTCACTGGTTAATATATATTTAGGTGTTTTTTGGTTTGGTGTATTATCAGTTCAGTTCAGTTCAGTTCAGTCACTCAGTCGTGTCCAACTCTTTGCAACCCCATGAATTGCAGCACGCCAGGCCTCCCTGTCCATCACCAACTCCCGGAGTTCACTCAGATTCACGTTCATCAAGTCAGTGATGCCATCCAGCCATCTCATCCTCTGTTGTCCCCTTTTCCTCCCCTCAATCCCTCCCAGCATCAGTCTTTTCCAATGAGTCAACACTTCGCATGAGGTGGCTAAATTACTGGAGTTTCAATTTTAGCATCATTCCTTCCAAAGAACACCCAGGACTGATCTCCTCTAGAATGGACTGGTTGGATCTCCTTGCAGTACAAGGAACTCTCAAGAGTCTTCAACACCACAGTTCAAAAGCATCAATTCTTCGGTGCTCAGCTTTCTTCACAGTCCAACTCTCACATCCATACATGATCACAGGAAAAACCATAGCCTTGACTAGATGGACCTTTGTTGGCAAAGTAATGTCTCTGCTTTTGAATATGCTATCTAGGTTGGTCATAACTTTCCTTCCAAGGAGTAAGTGTCTTTTAATTTCATGGCTGCAGTTACCATCTGCAGTGGTTTTGGAGCCCCCCAAAATAAAGTCTGACACTGTTTCCACTGTTTCCCCATCTATTTGCCATGAAGTGATGGGACCAGATGCCATGATTTTAGTTTTCTAAATGTTGAGCTTTAAGGCAACTTTTCCACTCTCCTCTTTCACTTTCATCAAGAGGCTTTTTAGTTCCTCTTCACTTTCTGACATAAGGGTGGTGTCATCTTATGGCAAAAATACTAACTCTTGTGTGTAAAATTTTTGTGAACATCCACTTTCACTTCTCATAAGTAAATAACTAGGAGTAGAGTGGCTGGTCATGGTAGGTTTATATTTAATATTTTAAGAAACTGCCAAACAATAGTCCAGAGTTTTGCCATTTTGCCTTCCCATTAGAAGTATAGAAGAGTTCAGCTCCTCTACATCCTAGCACTTAATATGGTTAGTTTTGTTTTGTTTTTTTTTTTTTTGTTTTTTTTAATTTTAGGCACTGTAATAGATTCTAATAGATTTGTATTTGTATCTCACTGTGGTTTCTGTTTGCATCTCCTACATAGTAATAATGTTGAGAATCTTTTCATATGTTTCCTTGATATATGTTTCTTTGATGAAATTTATGTTCAGATTTCTTGCCTGTTTTTTGTTTGATTTGCTTTTATCCTACTATTGAGTTTTATAGTTTTTTTTGAGATTTTGTTTACAATTCCTTTGTCAGGTATGTGAGTTGCAGATTCTTTTCTCAGGTCTGTGACTTGTTTTATTCTTCTCTTAACAGCATCTTTCAAAAAATAGAAGTTACTAATTTTGACGAAGTTCTTCTTATCAATTTTTAAAGAGATCTTTGTCTAACCAAAGGTCACAAAGATTTTCTCCTATACTTTTAACATGATTTTAATGGCTTTAGGGTTGTTAACTTAGGTCTTTGGTTCATATTGATTTAATTTTTATATTATATAACGTTTGTATATGGTTAATTGAAGTTCTTTTTCCTTTTATTTTTTTTTCCTTCCTTCAAGTACTTCTGTATCACATTTAGATCTAATAAACTCTCAATCTGTTCACCAGGAAGCTCTAGCCCAAAGACTGCATGATAGAATAGTCTTGGAAATAGCCAGATCTGCTTCATGGTGTGAAGGCTGCTTGGAAGAACATAGCCTTGGTAGAAAACTTAAGGCAGATCCTGAAGACTCTAGGCATTCAGCACACCTCTATGACTGTCAGTTATATTCTACATAGGTAACTACAGCCTTTATTAGTGAATAGTTAATTTAATAATTATCATAACATATAAACTGAGTTTTAGTGGTGACATATGTATGTTCTTTGTTGATTAAACCAAATAACACTTATCCAGTAAAGATTTATTGAGTGCCTATAACATGTTCAACACTGATTTAGGCCGTGGGAATACTGTGTTGAGTAGATATTGTACCTCTTTTCATGGAGCTAACATTTCTGTGGGGATATATTCAGTTGAGCTGTCAAGTTATTGACTTTAGATAGACACAACCTAACAAATTACACACACTAAATTGGGCCTTCTGCAGACTTGATGTCATTCAGCCTACCAATAGGCAGGTTAACAAAGACTGCTGGCAGCAAATACGTGTTACTTCTTTCTCCCTCATTTTGCTGCTCTCAACCCCAAAGCTGAAGAGTTGCCTCTGAAAAAATAAAACCCACCAGCAACTGGAGGCTTCCATTCCTGGATCATGAAGAGAGGCATTCTGGCATTTGCTAATGTAAGCTTGGCCCCTCTGAGAATCTATACTTTTGGTGTTAGAACAAATCCTAGGTCCTGTCCCATAGGCTAGGACGAGATTTCTTAACAAGTACCAGATGCCAATATCTTAAGAGGTCAGCCTGGGCCCACACTCCTCACATTCTCTGATATATATTGCTTTACAATGTCATGCTACCTCTAATGCCAATCCAAAAGGCAAACATTTAATGATTTCTTATATTCCTGACCCTATCATATACACACAAAGTCTGTGGTTTAATAAAATTGTTTCTATTTGTTAAAAAAAAGTATGACTAAAAATTATAGATGATAAAAACTTATAAAAACGTACATGAATGCATGGAAAAGGGCTTTGTAGTTTCATATTGCTACTAATTGTCCAGCTCACTATAAAGTAAGGCACAAAAGGAATTGCCTATCTGAGAGGACCAAGTTCTTTAAGAATGGGAAGTTATTTTCAGGAAGTAAACACATAAAATCATTACCATGAAAATTAGCTTTTGAGGGATAGGATAACTTGGGGACTAATTTCTAGTGGTAACAGCTAGTAAAGCCTAAGGGATGTGTTTCTCTGCTTAAGTCTTGAGACTTCTCTCAGTCACTCACCTCCCTAGAAAGAGATGTCAGTGGATGATAAAAGCTCTAGCAATGCAATTTTCTACCAAAATCTAGTTGCACACCATTCATGGCAGAGAGAATATAACATCACCAGAGGACTGGTGATAGTCTGGGGTCTGTGGAGAGGCAGGTCTTCTAAGATGCTGATCTATGGCAGAATCAAGAATAACACAGGATCTGGAATATTCAAGTGGAAAGATCTCTACCTCATCTGGGCGTTCATCTCCCACTTCTCCCCCACACCCCAGACAATAATGTGAATATTGATTTGCCCCATTCTTCATGCAGGTTGGGGGCACTGCTACTGAGTCACAGCTTAGTATTCAAAAGAAGGCTGAACCCCTTGACTAGCAAACCTATGAGGAAATTTTAGTCTCCAAACAAACTGCTGAGGCAGAAAAATTTATTCTCTGTCCTCCAGACCTCTCCTTGTAGTTTGACATGATTTGTATTATTTTAAAGCGTATTCATTTATGAGGATAACAGATTTCAGGTTATTTTTGGGTCTTCAGCAGGAAGATAACCTTCTATAACATTAATATAATAAAACACAGCAGATCCTGACAGATTTATGAATTCCATTAGCCAGAGCATATAATAGGGAAACCTAACCTTGTATGGCTTGCATGAGTGGGTTTGGAAGGTTTCACTGAAGAACAGATAATTTATTTTATTTTGTAATTGAAGCATAGTTGATTTATAAGGTTGTGTTCATTTCTGCTGCAGCACAGTGATTCAGTTATATATACATATACATTCCTTTTTAATGCTCTTTTCCACTGTGTTTTTTGATGGGGTATTGAATATAGAGGTCTTGTATGTACAGGTCCTCTACTACACAGTAGGACTTTGTTGTTTATCCATTCTCTCTATAAAAGAATACACCTGCTAACCCCAGCCTCCTACTTCTTCCCTCTCCCAACCTTCTGCCCTTTGGCAACCACAAGTCTGAAGAAGAGATACTTTAAATATAACTTATGGTAGTGGTGCCTTGTGCTGAGAGCAGTTCAGGTGGAAGGAAAACTGTCAAAGGCTCTCAAGCTACAGAAACCTTGGCATTTTTGAAGAACTAAATAAAGAGTAACATAACTGTGAATGAATAGAACAGGACAAGGTGAAAGTGAAGAGGTCATTCAGATATAACCTAAATCAAATCCCTTACAATTAAACAGTAGAAGTGACAAATAGATTCAAGGGACTAGATCTGACAGAGGGTCTGAAGAACTATGGATGGAGGTTTGTGACATTTACAGGAGGCAGTGATCAAGACCATCCCCAAGGAAAAGAAATGCAAAAAAAAAAAAAAAAAAACCTGTCTGAGGAGGCCTTACAAATAGCTGTGCAAAGAAGAGAAGCAAAAGACAAAGAAGAAAATGAAAGATATACCCATTTGAATGCAGAGTTTCAAAGAATAGTAAGGAGAGATAAGAAAGCCTTCCTCAGTGATCAATGCTAAGAAAAAGAGGAAAACAATAGAATGAGAAAGACTAGAGATCTCTTCAAGAAAATTGGAGACAGAAATGGAACAGTTTATGCAAACATGGGCTCAATAAAGGACAGAAATGGTATGGACCTAACAGAAGCAGAAGATATTAAGAAGAGGTGGCAAGAATACATGGAAGAACTGTACAAAAAAGATCTTCACAACCCGTATAATCATGGTATGATTACTCACCTGTAGCCAGACATCCTGGAATGCGAAGTCAAGTGAGCCTTAGGAAGCATCACTACGAATAAAGCTAGATGATCTGTTCTTCAGTATTTTATTCCCCACAAAATTCTCTCTCTCTCTCTCTCCCTTTTCTCCCTCTCCCTCTCCCTCTCTCCCTCTCTCCCTCTCTCCCTCTCTCCCTCTCTCTCTCTCTCTCTCTCTCTCTCTCTCTCTCTCTCTCTCTCTCTCTCTCTCTCTCTCTTTCTTCCTGTGTTTACTCTTTGGAGCCAGTCACCATTCTGAGCAGCTGATAAATATTAACTTACCTATTTCCCACAATTGTCTGATGAGACTGATGTTGCTATTTTCCCCATTTTACAGATAAAGAAAATTAGATCAGAAAAAACAAATGACTTGTTCACAGTTGGGAGTCTCCTGAATGTTAGAGCCAGGTTTCCAATTCAAAACTATTCTTCCTCCCAAGAACAATTGGATGTAGTAAAGGAATTTGAAGAGAAGAGAGAAAGCATTCGTTCTGTTTTTATTTGCTTATTTATTTAGTAATTCTCTATGCATTTGGCTGTGCCAGGTCTTAGTTGCAGCACATGGGATCTTCGATCCTCATCATGGCAAGCAGAATTTCTTAGTTGTGGCATGAGGGATCTTTAGTTGAAACATAGAAACTCTTAGTTGTGGCATGCAGGATCTAGTTCCCTGACCAGGGATCAAGCCCAAGTCCCTCTGCATTGGGATCATGAAGCCTTAGCCACTGAGCTACCAGAGAGGTAGCTTAAGAGATTGTTCTAGCCAAAATGTGGAGAAAATATGGTAAGAGCAGGTAGACCAGTCTGGGATATACTATAATACTCTAGATGAAGCATGATGGTATCTTGAAGCATGGCAGTGATTGAAAGTAAGAGATACTTAAGACTTACACTGGACAGGAGAGGAAGGGTCAAGAATGAGAGCCATCATACTGGATAAACCAAGTAGGGATTTGGTGGTGTCATTTAACAACTAGGGTACACTAGAAAGGGAGCACACTTGAAGAGAAATGTGGTAAGTTCAGTTTTTCAAGTGTTGAGTTTATTTTTTTTAATTTTATTTTTACTTTATTTTACTTTACAATACTGTATTGGTTTTGCCATACATTGACATGAATCCACCACGGGTGTATACAAGCTCCCAATCCTAAATCCCCCTCCCACCTCCCACCTGATATCATCTCTCTGGATCATCCCCATGCACCAGCCCCAAACATCCTGTATCCTGTATCGAACATAGACTGAGTTTAGAAATAGAAATATGGAATAGGCATTTTAGTGGGTGGGCATTCTGAAGATCAACCCTGGGATTTCTTTGGAAGGAATGATGCTAAAGCTGAAACTCCAGTACTTTGGCCACCTCATGTGAAGAGTTGATTCATTGGAAAAGACTCTGATGCTGGGAGGGATTGGGGGCAGGAAAAGAAGGGGACGACAGAGGATGAGATGGCTGGATGGCATCACTGAGTTGATGGATGTGAGTCTGAGTGAACTCCGGGAGTTGGTGATGGACAGGGAGGCCTGGCGTGCTGCAATTCATGGGGTCTCAAAGAATCGGACATGACTGAGCGACTGAACTGAACTGATAGAGCAGATGAGTAAAGTCTGTTTGGATATAGGAACTTCAGATTCATCTTCACATAGCTACTATAGATATTAACTGAAGCCATGGTAAGAGATGAAATTGCCTAAAGGGAGTGTAAAGAAGAGAATGCCAATGACTCAATTACTAAATAATTGTTCTACTAAATAAATTACTTTTAGTAATTAAAAGAATTACTAAATAAATAAATAAATGGAAATAAGCCTAAATATTCCCTTGATGAATCCACAAAGTTGCCTTATTGTTCTGTAATATATTTTCTAAATTATGAAATAATGTTTTCAGTTTGTGAGAACTAGGTTTATAATTAGAAAGTTAATTTAAAATTTGGATTTATGACACCTCAAGAAGTAAATAAGACCATTTGTGCTTTCTGTGGTTATGCCTTGAATTCCTGAGAAGCTAGTCTTATCTACCATGCTTCTTGTCATCCTAGAATAAGGGCTAATTTTGCACTGTACTCTGGGATAACCCTGGAGGATAAAGACAGATCATCAGAGAGTAAGTAATATGCCTGTTAAAAAGGAAATACTTTTCATTTCTTTTACTTGTTTGTTTCACTTTTCATATAGTAAAAGCTGCCTCTCTTCTGGAAAATGTTCTCCCATTCACAACGTGAAATTTTGTATTCCAAGACACCATGTATCTACTTCATTATTTCACGTTTATTGTGTTGCGCACACACATGTCAAGGAAAGGAGGTTTGAAAAGTGATGACCCCAGATGCGGAGATGACCTACGCTGGATCATATTACTAGTATTGTTCGGTATGGGCAGCCACAGATGCTCTATAAATACCTTTAGACTTGACTAAGATCAAATGATACAAGTCTTGTGATTTTACAAATTATATTCACCATCCATTCATTAACTGATTCACCATCATTCATTAAGCCTTATAATAAACATCTGCCTTGTTATGGATATTTGTCTTTTAAGCTTTATAAATGCTCAGTATGATATATATATAACACACCTAAACTGGGCCTCCCTGGTGGCTTAGCGGTAAAGAATCTGCCTGCAGTGCAGGAGACTTGCAAGGAGATGCAGGTTTGATCCCTGGGTTGGGAAGATCTCCTGGAGGAGAAAATGGCAACCCACTCCAGTAATCTTGCCTGGAAATCCTCATAGACAGAGGAAACTGGTAGGCTACAGTCCATGGGGTTGCAAAGAGCTGGACATGACTGAGCGACTAAACAGCAACAACAACAACAACAACAACAAAAAAAAAAAACAGCAACAACAACACACCTAAATAGGAATAAATCCTGAATAAGATGTTTGAACAAATACCCACCTGTATTGCTAAAATCCTGTGATAAGCAATATGCAAAGATATGATACACATACTTTAAAAACTCTCAGTGTGCACTATAGTGCACTGCCAATATGCATGTTTTCTGTGATTTATTTGCTATTCTGGCTCTCAACAGAGATGTGTACATATGTTCACCAAAAAATATATGCTAGAAAGTGCATGACAGCACTATTTATTATAGCCATAAACTAAAAACTAACCAAATGCCCATCAGTGCTTAAAAGGAAAACAGAATGCTGTATAACAAAGAGAGTGAACACTACAACCACACACATGGACAATTATTTTTTGACAGAGGCAGTAAGGTCCTTCTATGGAAAAGGAATAGTCTTTTCAAACAATGGTGATGGAGCAAGTATAAAAAATATTAAAGACTGAGTGTTGAAAAAGACCTTATACAATTTGCAAAAATGATTTGAAATTAATCGTAGAATTAAACATTTAAGCCAAGACTATAACATTTTTAGGAAAAAAATTGATAACATTTTCATGCCTTTGTCATAGGAAAGGTCTCCTTACATAGGACACAAAAAACACCATAAAACAAATCATACAGTGGGCTTAATAAACTTACAGTCTTGTGCTCTTCAAAAATCACTGTTAAGAAAATTAAAATGTGAGTCAGATTAGGACTATTTAATTTACATATCTGTCAAAGGACGTATGTCCAGAATATATAAGGAACCTCTATGAAATAATGGTGCATGGGGATGACCCACTGAGATGTTATGGGGAGGGAGGGGAGGGGGGTTCATGTTTGGGAACACATGTAAGAATTAAAGATTTTAAAATTTAAAAAAATATTAATAAATTAATAAAAAAATAAAAAATTAAAATTAAAATTAAAAAAAAAAAAAGGAATTTGCAAGCTGTTGAGACACTCAAAGAGAATCAACAGTGAGAAGCTAATATTGTCCCCCATGACCTGAAGGAAAAAGGGGGAAATATGCAATTCATTAAGCTTAAAAAAAATATTAATAACCTAATTTAATAATGGGCAGGAGATTGCAATAGACATTTTACAAAAGAAAATAACCTCATGGGGAGATGTCCAATATAATTAATCATATTGGAAATGCAAATAAAAACCACACCCATTAAAATGACTAAGGTTAAGAAAATTGATAACACTAAGTGTAGGCGAGGCTATGAACAATGGGCATTCTTATTCAGTTGTCTGGAGTGAAGAATAGTGGAACCACTTTGGAATAGTTTGTCAGTTTCTAATAAAAATTAAACATATATCTCCTTTCTCTCTCCTTATCTAATTTTCCAGGGCCTCTACTCTTGAGCTAGACTGAAGTTATGATTATGGTTTGCCTTATAGTGTTTGAATCTTAAGTGAATACATCCCAAATTTCTCCATTAAGAATAATTTTGATTGTATGTTTTTTGGATACATTTTTAACCATCTTAAGTGTTCTCTTCTAACTATATTTTGATGAGTTTTTTTAATCATCATTAAGGATTGTATTTTATCTAATATACATTATATATCAAAGTATGGTAACTCAGTTGGTAAAGAATCTGCCTTCAGTGCAGGAGACCCAGGTTTGATCCCTGAGTTGGGAAGATCCCCTGGAGAAAGAAATGGCAAACCACTCCAGTACTCTTCCCTGGAAAATCCCATGGACAGAGGAGCCTGATGAGCTATAGTTCATGGGCTCATAAGAGTTGGACACAATTTAGCAACTAAACCACCACCAGTCGTAGGAGTTTTTCTTCTTATCCTCCAAAATAGTGAACTACATTAAAAGATTTGCTTGAATTCAACTCTTTTTTGCATTCCTGAGTTAAACCAACTTGATATATTGTTATTTTATTTTTTTAAATTTTTATTGTTACTTAATTTTGCTTTACAATACTGTATTGTATGGTTTTGCCATACATTGACATGAATCAGCCACAGGTGTACATGAGTTCTCAATCCTGAACCCCCTCACCACCACCCACCCCATATCATCTCTCCAGATCATCCCCGTGCACCAGCCCCAAGCATCCTGTATCCTGTATCGAACATAGACTGGCGATTCATATCTTACCTGATGATATACATGTTTCAGTGCAATTCTCCCAAATCATCCCACCCTCTCCCTCTCCCACAGAGTCCAAAAGTCCGTTCTATACATCTGTGTCTCTTTTGCTCTCTCGCATACAGGGTTATAATTACCATCTTTCTAAATTCCATATATATGGTTAGTATACTGTATTGGTATACTGTATATTTCTGGCTTACTTCACTCTGTATAATCGGCTCCAGTTTCATCCACCTCATTAGAACTGATTCAAATGTATTCTTTTTAATGGCTGAGTAACACTCCACTGTGTATATGTACCACAGCTTTCTTATCCATTCATCTGCTGATGGACATCTAGGTTGTTTCCATGTCCTGACTATTATAAACAGGCCTGTGATGAACATTGGGGTACATGTGTCTCTTTCAATTCTGGTTTCCTTGGTATGTATGCCCAGCAGTGGGATTGCTGGGTCATAAGGCAGTTCTGTTTCCAGTTTTTTAAGGAATCTCCACACTGTTCTCCATAGTGGCTGTACTAGTTTGCATTCCCACCAAAGGTGTAAGAGGGTTCCCTTTTCTCCACACCCTCTCCAGCATTTATTGCTTGTAGACTTTTGGATCACAGCCATTCTGACTGGTGTGAAATGGTACCTCATTGTGGTCTTGATTTGCATTTCTCTGATAATGAGTGATGTTGAGCATCTTTCCATGTGTTTGTTAGCCATCTGTATGTCTTCCTTGGAGAAATGTCTATTTAGTTCTTTGGCCCATTTCTTGATTGGGTCATTTATTTTTCTGGACTTGAGCTGCATAAGTTGCTTGTATATTTTTGAGATTAGTTGTTTGTCAGTCACTTCATTTGCTACTATTTTCTCCCCTTAAGAAGGCTGTCTTTTCACCTTGCTTATAGTTTCCTTTGTTGTGCAGAAGCTTTTAATTTTAATTAGATCCCATTTGTTTATTTTTGCTTTTATTTCCAGTATTCTGGGAGGTGGATCATAGAGGATCCTGCTGTGATTTATGTCGGAGAGTGTTTTGCCTATGTTCTCCTCTAGGAGTTTTATAGTTTCTGGTCTTACGTTTAGATCTATTCTTTTACAAGTGGTTGACCAGTTTTCCCAGCACCACTTGTTAAAGAGATTGTCTTTAATCCATTGTATATTCTTGCCTCCTTTGTCAAAGATAAGGTGTCCATAGATGTATGGATTTATCTCTGGGCTTTCTATTTTGTTCCATTGATCTATATTTCTGTTTTTGTGCCAGTACCATACTGTCTTGATGACTGTGGCTTTGTAATAGAGCCTGAAGTCAGCAGGTTGATTCCTCCAGTTCCATTCTTGTTTCTCAAGATTGCTTTGGCTATACGAGGTTTTTTGTATTTCCATACAAATTGTGAAATTATTTGTTCTAGCTCTGTGAAAAATACCTCTGGTAGCTTGATAGGGATTACATTGAATCTGTAGATTGCTTTGGGTTGTATACTCATTTTCACTATATTGATTCTTCCGATCCATGAACATGGTATATTTCTCCATCTATTAGTGTCCTCTTTGATTTCTTTCATCAGTGTTTTATAATTTTCTATATATAGGTGTTTAGTTTCTTTAGGTAGGTATATTCCTAAGTATTTTATTCTTTTCGCTGCAAAGGTGAATGGAATTGTTTCCTTAATTTCTTTTTCTACTTTATCATTATTAATGTATAGGAATGCAAGGGATTTCTGTGTGTTGATTTTATATCCTGCAACTTTACTATATTCATTGATTAGCTCTAGTAATTTTCTGGTGGAGTCTTTAAGGTTTTCTAGGTAGAGGATCATGTCATCTGCAAACAGTGAGAGTTTTACTTCTTTTCCAATTTGGATTCCTTTTATTTCTTTTCTGCTCTGATTGCTGTGGCCAAAACTTCCAGAACTATGTTGAATAGTAGCTGTGAAAGTGGACACCCTTGTCTTGTTCCTGACTTTAGGGGAAATGCTTTCAATTTTTGACCATTGAGGGCAATGTTTGCTGTGGGTTTGTCATATATAGCTTTTATTATGTTGAGGTATGTTCTTTTCATGCCTGCTTTCTGGAGAGTTTTTATCATAAATGGATGTTGAATTTTGTCAAAGGCCTTCTCTGCATCTATTGAGATAATCATATGGCTTTTATTTTTCAATTTGTTAATGTGGTGAATTACATTGATTGATTTGCGGATATTGAAGAATCCTTGCATCCCTGGGATAAGGCCCACTTGGTCATGGTGTATGATCTTTTTAATGTGTTGCTGGATTCTGATTGCTAGAATTTTGTTAAGGATTTTTGCATCTATGTTCATCAGTGATATTGGCTTGTAGTTTTCTTTTTTTGTGGTATCTTTGTCCGGTTTTGGTATTAGGGTGATGGTGGCCTCATAGAATGAGTTTGGAAGTTTACCTTCCTTTGCAATTTTCTGGAAGAGTTTGAGTAGGATAGGTGTTAGCTCCTCTCTAAAATTTTGGTAGAATTCAGCCGTGAAGCCATCTGGACCTGGGCTTTTGTTTGCTGGAAGATTTCTGATTACAGTTTCAATTTCCGTGCTTGTGATGGGTCTGTTAAGATTTTCTATTTCTTTCTGGTTCAGTTTTGGAAAGTTGTATTTTCTAAGAATTTGTCCATTTCTTCCACGTTGTCCATTTTATTGGCATATAATTGCTGATAGTAGTCTCTTATGATCCTTTGTATTTCTGTGTTGTCTGTTGTGATCTCTCCATTTTCATTTCTAATTTTATTGATTTGATTTTTCTCCCTTTGTTTCTTGATGAGTCTGCTTAATGGTTTGCCAATTTTATTTATCCTTTTAAAAAACCAGCTTTTGGCTTTGTTGATTTTTGCTATGGTCTCTTTTGTTTCTTTTGCATTTATTTCTGCCCTAATTTTTAAGATTTCTTTCCTTCTACTAACTCTGGGGTTCTCCATTTCTTCCTTTTCTAGTTGCTTTAGATGTAGAGTTAGGTTATTTATCTGATTTTTTTCTTGATTCTTTAGCTATGCCTGTAATGCTATGAACTTTCCTCTTAGCACTGCTTTTATAGTGTCCCACAGGTTTTGGGTTGTTGTGTTTTCATTTTCATTAGTTTCTATGCATATTTTGATTTCTTTTTTGATTTCTTCTGTGATTTGTTGGTTATTCAGAAGCATGTTGTTCAGCCTCCATATGTTGGAATTTTTAATAGTTTTTCTACTGTAATTGAGATCTAATCTTAACGCATTATGGTCAGAAAAGATGCTTGGAATGATTTCAATTTTTTGAATTTATTAAGGTTAGATTTATGGCCCAGGATATGATCTATCCTGGAGAAGGTTCTGTGAGCACTTGAGAAAAAGGTGAAATTCGTTGTTTTGGGGTGAAATGTCCTATAGATATCAGTTAGGTCTAACTGGTCTATTGCATCATTTAAAGTTTGCATTTCTTTGTTAATTTTCTGTTTAGTTGATCTGTCCATAGATGTGAGTGGGGTATTAAAGTCCCCCAGTATTATTGTGTTATTGTTAATTTCCCCTTTCATACTTGTTAGCATTTGTCTTACATACTGCGGTGCTCCTATATTGGGTGCATATATATTTATAATTGTTATATCTTCTTCTTGGATTGATCCTTTAATCATTATGTAGTGGCCTTCTTGTCTCTTTTCACAGCCTTTGTTTTAAGGTCTATTTTATCAGATATGAGTATTGCTACTCCTGCTTTCTTTTGGTCTCTATTTGCATAGAATATCTTTTTCCAGCCCTTCACTTTCAGTCGGTATGTGTCCCTTGTTTTGTGGTGGGTCTCTGGTAGGCAGCATATATAGGGGTCTTGTTTTTGTGTCCATTCAGCCAGTCTTTGCCTTTTGGTTGGGGCATTTAACCCATTTACATTTAAAGTAATTATTGATAAGTATAATTCCGTTGCTATTTACTTTATTGTCTTGGATTCGGGTTTATACACCCTTTTCGTGTTTCCTGTCTAGAGAATATCCTTTAGCATTTGTTGGAGAGCTGGTTTGGTGGTGGTGAATTCTCTCAGCTTTTGCTTGTCTGTAAAGCTTTTTATTTCTCCTTCATATTTGAATGAGATCCTTGCTGGGTACAGTAATCTGGGCTGTAGTTTATTTTCTTTCATCACTTTAAGTATGTCTTGCCATTTCCTCCTGGCCTGAAGTATTTCTATTGAAAGATCTACAGTTATCCTTATGGGAACCCCCTTGTGTGTTATTTGTTGTTTTCCCCTTGCTGCTTTTAATATTTGTTCTTTGTGTTTGATCTTTGTTAATTTGATTAATATGTGTCTTGGGGTTTTTTGCCTTGGGTTTATCTTATTTGGGACTCTCTGGGTTTCTTTGACTTGGAAGATTATTTCCTTCCCCATTTTAGGGAAGTTTTCAACTATTATCTCCTCAAGGATTTTCTCATGGTCTTTCTTTTTGTTTTCATCTTCTGGACTCCTATAATTCGAATGTTGGAGCATTTCATATTGTCCTGGAGGTCTCTGAGATTGTCCTCATTTCTTTTAATTCTTTTTTCTTTTTTCCTCTCTGATTCATGTATTTCTACCATTCTATCTTCTATTTCACTAATTCTATCTTCTGCCTCTGATATTCTACTCTTTGTTGCCTCCAGTGTTTCTGATCTCATTTATTGCATCATTCATTATATTTTGACTCTTTTTTATTTCTTCTAGGTCCTTGTTAAACATTTCTTGCATCTTCTCAATCCTTGTCTCCAGGCTATTTATCTGTGATTCCATTTTGATTTCAAGATTCTGGATCATTTTCACTATCATTATTCTGAATTCTTTCTCAGGTAGATTCCCTATCTCTTCCTCTTTTGTTTGGTTTGGTGGGCTTTTCTCCTGTTCCTTTACCTGCTGGGTATTCCTCTGTCTCTTCATATTGGTTATATTGCTGCATTTGGGGTGGCCTTTCTGTATTCTGGTAATTTGTGGAGTTCTTTTTATTATGGGGTTTCCTCACTATGGGTGGGGTTGTATCAGTGGCTTCTCAAGGTTTCTTTGTTAAGGAAGCTTGTGTCGGAGTTCTGGTGGGTAGAGCTGGAATTCTTCTCTCTGGAGTGCCATAAAGTGTCCAGTAATGAGTTATGAGACATCCATGGTTTTGGAGTAACTTGAGCTGCCTGTATATTGAAGCTCAGGGCTGTGTTACTGCATTGCTGGAGAATTTGTGTGGTATGTCTTGCTCTGGAATTTGGCCCTTGGGTGGTGCCTGGTTTCAGTGTATGTATGGAGGCATTTGATGAACTCCTATCGATTAATGTTCCCTGGATTCAGGAGTTCTCTGATGTTCTCCGGATTTGGACTTAAGCCTCCTGCTTCTGGTTTCCAGTTTTATTTTTACAGTAGCCTCAAGACTTCTCCATCTATACAGCACCAATGATAAAACATATAGGTTAAAGATAAAAAGTTTCTCCACATTGAAGGACACCCAGAGAGGTTCACTGAGTTACATGGAGAAGAGAAGAGGGAGGGGGTAGTTAGATGTGACTGGAATGAGATGAGGTGGGATCAAAAGAGGAGAGAGCAAGCTAGCCAGTAATCACTTCCTCATGTGCACTCCTCAGTCTGGACCACTCAGAGATGTTCACGGAGTTATACAGGAAGAGGAGAGGGAGGAAGTAGACAGAGGTGGCCAGGAGGGTAAACGAGGAAAATGAAAAGGAGAGAGAAAAATCCAACCAGTAACCAGTTCCCTAAGTGTTCTCCATCGTCTGGAACACACAAAGATTCACAGAGTTGGGTAGAGAAGAGAAGGGGGAGGAGGAGATAGAGACAACCTGGTGGAGAAAAAGGCGAATCCAAAGGAGGAGAGAGCAGTCAAGCCAGTAATCTCACTCTCAGGTAAACTTGGGTACTGAAGGTTGGGTTTTTAAATGTACAAAATTGACAACAAATACCAAAAAGCAAAGATTAAAAATCTAGAGTAGAGGTTGGATTTTCAAAAATACAATATTAAAGAAAAGAAGAACAAGAAGAAAAAAAAGTCACGAGAATTATTAAAAAAACAACAACAACCACAAAAATATATATATACGGCATTTGCTTTAAAAATAGGGGTTTTTTTTTTGAAAAGTGATAGTAGGTTATAAAAATTAAAATTAAAGGAGAAATAGAGGACTTAAAAATTTAAAACGTTAAAAAAAAGGAGAAGAAAAAGAAAAGAAGAAAAAACAATCAAACAACAACATCAACAAAAAAAAAAAAGAGAGAGAGAGAGAATGGTCGTAAATATAGTAAAGATATTTCTGGGACTTTCTCTGGTGCTGTGGGCAGTGTGGGGTCACTTCCAAGGTGGTTCCCTCTGTTTAGCTTCTTCTGTTTGCTGGTCTCTTCAGTGTCTGATTTCCACCCTGACACAAGGGGGGTGGTGGTGGACACTTTTTTTTTTTTTTTTTAGGCTCACTTGTTCAGTCACGCTGTGGGGAGGGAGGGATGCTACAAACAAATAACACTGGCGTGTGCTTGCAGTGTCTCAGCCACGCTGGGCATGCCCCTGAACATGGCGCACACCGCTCAGGCTCTACATTCCTCCACCGGAAACCGTCTGAGGCTGGCCCTAGGCTGCATGCACCTCCCCAGTCTAAGCGCTCAGGCTTGGCTCTCAGGTAGCCCTCAGAGCCACAGATTCGGTTGGGCCTGCGTTTTGTGCCCTTCCAAGGACTGAGTAGCTCAGGTGTTTGGCGAGCACAGTCACTGCGACTTATCGCCTTTCCCTGCTGCTCAGTTTTCTGGGTGTACTGCTGGTGCCCCTTGTCAGGAAGATGGTGACTGTCCAGAACCCCAAGAAGTCTTGTTAGCAAAGAAGCCTGCTTGCAGTTTGGTAGGTAAAGTCTCTCTGGGGCTGTGATTGTCCCCTTCCTGCCCTTATGGCTCTGGCTGCCTGTCAGGGGATGGTTGGCAGCCAGCTATTTCTGCTCTGTTCTTTGTTCTGTGCATGCTCCTGGTGGTGTCTTATGTTAGAGCTTTTCACGTGGTAGCTATCCCACAGTCTGGTATGCTAGCCCAAGTTAGTTCGCTCTGGTTACATTCAGGGCATTCCAACCAGATTCTTAAAAAGCACTTCAGCCAGCGCCTCCCTGCCCAGCCCCCACTTGCTAGTGGCAGATGCAGGCGTCTGCGCTGCTTCTCCGCTGGGGGAGTTACCTACTGTTGGGCTTGTAATCTGCTGGTTTTAATTATTTATTTATTTTTCTTCCCTGTTATGTTGCCCTCTGTGCTTCCAAGGCTCACCACAGACTCGGCAGTGAGAGTGTTTCCTGGTGTTTGGAAACTTCTCTTTTTAAGGCTCCCTTCCTGGAACAGAACTCCCTTCCCAGGACGGAGCTCCCTCCCTACCTCCTTTGTCTCTTTTTTTCATCTTTTATATTTTTCCTACCTGTTTTTGAAGACAATGATCTGCTTTTCTGGGTACCTGATGTCCTCTGCCAGCATTCAGAAGTTGTTTTGTAGAATTTACTCAGCGTTCTTTTGATGAATTTGTCAGGGAGAAAGTGGTCTCCCCATCTTATTCCTCTACCATCTTCTGAATTCCCCTGTTATTTTAAATTTCTATTCAGATAGCTAATATTTCATTTCTGATATTTATATATATTCATAAGTGAAATATGAAGGAATTTGAAGAAAATTTGAAAGAAAAGGATAAACTTTTATTATTTTCAAATGATAGTATTATGTACTGAGAACAACTAAAAGTTCAACATGAAATAAGAAAGTTTGACAGAGTTGCTGAATATAAGATCTTCCTATAAAAATAAAGGAAATTATGCCAAAATAACCACCTAGAAATCTGTTAGTTATTCCATTCATAATAGTATCAGAATGGTAAAGATATTGAAATTTAAAAACCCAAGACATCTACACATAAAGTTTTAAACTCTAACAAACTGTAGTATGAAGATACACACTGAATTTTTTGGTAAGACTAATATAAATGTCAGTTTCCCCAAATTCTCTGTAAATTAAAAGCTATCAGTCAAAATTTTAGTTGGAGCTATTGAGGAATTTTGTTGACTATGATGTTACTCCATTTCTTCTAAGAGACTTTTGGCCACAGTAGTAGATATAATGGTCATCTGAGTTAAATTCACCCATCCCAGTCCATTTTAGTTCACTGATTCCTAAAATGTCGACAGTCACTCTTGCCATCTCCTGTTTGACCACTTCCAATTTGCCTTGATTCATGGACCTAACATTCCAGGTTCCTATGCAATCTTGCTCTTTACAGCACTGGACTTTACTTCCATCACCAGTCACATCCACAACTGGGTATTGTTTTTGCTTTGGCTCCGTCTCTTCAGTCTTTCTGGAGTTATTTCTCCTCTTATCTCCTGTAGCATGTTGGGCACCTACTGACCTGGGGAGTTCATCTTTCAGTGTCCTATCTTTTTGCCCCTTCATACTGTTCATGGGGTTCTCAAGGCAGGATACTGAAGTCATTTGTCTTTCCATTCTCCACTGGACCACGTTTTGTCAGACATTTCCACTATGGCCCATCCATCTTGGGTGGCCCTACACGGAGTGGCTCTTAGTTTCATTGAGTTAGACAAGGCTGTGGTCCATGTGATCAGATTGGTTAATTTCCTGTGATTGTGGTTTTCAATCTGTCTGCCCTCTGATGGAGAAGGATAAGAGGCTTATGGAAGCTTCCTGATGGGAGAGACTGTCTGAGGGGAAAACTGGGTTTTGTTCTTATGCGCAGGACCATACTCAGTAAATCTCTAATCCAATTTTCTATTGATGAGTGGGGTTGTGTTCCCTCCCTGCTATTTACCTGGGGCCAAACTGTGGTGGAGGTAATGAAAATAATGGCTATCTCCTTCAAAGGGTCCCATGCACACACTGCTGCACTCAGTGCCCCTGACCACGCAGCAGGCCACCACCAACCCATGTCTCCACTGGAGACTCCTGGACACTCACCGACAAGTCTGGGTCAGGCTGTTGTGGGGTAACTGCTCCTTTCTCCTGGGTTGTGGTGTGCAGAAGCTTTTGTCTATGCCCTCCAAGAGTCTGCTTCCCCCATCCTGTGTAAGTTCTGGCAGCTCTATGATGGGATTAATGGTGACCTCCTCCAAAAGGGCTTATGCCACACCCAGGTCTGCTATACCGAGAGCCCCTGCCCCTGCAGCAGTCCACTGCTGACTGGTACCTCCACAGGAGTCGCTCAAACATGGTCCCGTCTAAGTCTCTGTGGGCTGTCTGGGTTCTGGTGCATACAAGGTTTTCTTGAGCCCTCTGAGCATCTCTGGCAGGTATGGGGTTTTATTCTAAACGTGATTTTGCCCCTCCTACAGTCTTGCTGGGGCTTCTCCTTTGCCCCTTGACGTAGGGTATATCCTCACAGTCACTCCAGTGCCACACAGCCACCACTTCTTTTTCTTCTTAGCCATCATAGCCAACAGAAGAGTCTAAAATGCAGTCCTTGGGAGCAATTTAAAAAATGACAGAATGACCTCTGTTTGTTCCAAGGAAAACCAGTATCATGGTAATCCAAGTCTATGCCCTGACCAGAAGTTGAATGGTTCTGTGAAGACCTACAAGACCTTTTAGAACTAACACCCCCCCAAAAAATGTCTTTTTCATTATAGGAGACTGGAATGCAGAAATAGGAAGTCAAAAAATGCCTGGAGTAACAGAAAATTTGGCCTTGGGCTACAGAATGAAGCAGGGCCAAGGCTAATAGATTTTGCCAAGAGAATGCACTGGTCACAGCAAACACCCTCTTCCAATAACACAAGAGAAGACTCTACACATGAACATCACCAGATGGTCAATACTGAAATCAGATTGATTATATTCTTTGCATCCAAAGAAAGCGAACCTCTATACAGTCAGCAAAAACAAGACCAGGAGCTGACTGTGGCACAGACCATGAACTCTTTATTGCCAAATTCAGACTTAAATTGAAGAAAGTAGGGAAAACCACTAGACCATTCAGGTATGACCTAAATCAAATCCCTTATGATTATACAGTGGAAGTGACAAATAGATTCAAGGGATTAAATCTGATAGACAGAGGGCCTGAAGAACTATGGATGGAGGTTCATGACATTGTATAGGAGGCACTGATCAAGACCATCCCCAAGAAAAAGAAATGCAAAAAGGCAAAATGGTTGTCTGAGAGAGCCTTACAAATAGCTGTGAAAAGAAGAGAAGCAAAAGACAAAAGAGAAAAGGAAAGACATACCTATTTGAATGCAGAGTTTCAAAGAATAGCAAGGAAAGATAAGAAAGCCTTCCTCAGTGATCAATGCAAAGAAAAAGAGGAAAACAATAGAATGAGAAAGACTAGAGATCTCTTCAAGAAAATTAGAGATACCAAGGGAATATTTCTTGCGAAGATGGGCTCAATAAAGGACAGAAATTATATGGACCAAGACTTCCCTGTCCCTCAAATGGTAAAGAATCTGCCTGTGATGCAGGAGACCAGGGTTTGATCTCTGGGTTGGAAAGTTCCTCTGGAGAAGGCAAGGGAAACCCACTCCAGTATTCTTGCCTGGAGAATCCCATGGACAGAGGAACCTGGCGGGCTACAGTCCATGGGGTCGCAAAGAGTCGGACATGACTGAGCGACTAACACACACACAACAGAAGCAGAGGATATTAAGAAGAGGTGGCAAGAATACATTAAAGAGCTATACAAAAAGGACCTTCACAACCCAGATAATCACGATGGTATGATCGCTCACCTATAGCCAAACATCCTGGAATGCAAAGTCAAGCGGGCCTTAGGAAGGATCACTATGAACAAAGCTAGTGGAGTTGATGGAATTCCAGTTGAGCTTTTTCAAAACTTGAAAGATGATGCTGTGAAAGTGCTGCACTCAATATGCCAGCAAATTTGGAAAACTCAACAGTGGCCACAAGACTGGAAAAGGTCAGTATTCATTCCAATCCCCAAGAAAGGCAATGACAAAGAATGCTCAAACTACTCCACAATTGCACCCATCTCACATGCTAAAAATGTAATGCTCAAAATTCTCCAAGCCAGGCTTCAACAGTATGTGAATTGTGAACTTTCAGATGCTCAAACTGGATTTAAAAAGGAAATCCAGAGGAACCAGAGATCAAATTGCCAACATTTTTTGGATCATCGAAAAAGCAAGAGAGTTTCAGAAAAACATCTACTTCTGCTTTATTGACTGTGCCAAAGCCTTTGACTGTGTGGCTCACAACGAACTGGAAAATTCTGAAAGAGATGGGTATACCAAACCACCTGACCTGCCTCCTAAGAAATCTGTATGCAGATCAGGAAGCAACAGTTAGAACTGGACATGGAACAACAGACTGGTTCCAAATTGAGAAAGGAGTATGTCAAATCTATATATTGTCACCCTGCTTATTTAACTAATATGCAGAATACATCATGAATAATGCTGGGCTGGATGAAGCACAAGCTGGAATCAAGATTTCTGGGAGAAACATCAATAACCTCACATATACAGATGACACTACCCTTATGGCAGAAAGCAAAGAACTAAAGAGCCTCTTGATGAAAGGGAAAGAGGTGAGTGAAAAAGTTGACTTGAAATTCAACATTCAGAAAACTAAGATCATGGCATCTGCTCCCATCACTTCATGGGAAATAGATGGGGAAATAGTGGAAACAGTGGCTAACTTTATTTTGTGGGGCTCCAAAATCACTGCAGATGGTGATTGGCAGCCATGAAATTAAAAGACACTTACCCCTTGGAAGGTAAGTTATGACCAACCTAGACAGCATATTAAAAAGCAAAGACATTGCTTTGCCAACAAATGTATATCTAGTCAAGGCCATGGTTTTTCCAGTGGTCATGTATGGTTGTGAGAGTTGGACTATAAAGAAAGCTGAGCACTGTAGAACTGATGCTTTTGAAATGTGATGTTGTAGAAGACCCTTGAGAGTCCTTTGGTCTGCAAGGAGATCCAACTAGTCCATCCTAGAGGAAATCAGCCCTGAATATTCATTGGAAGGGCCAATGCTGAAGTTGAAACTCCAATACTTTGGCCATCTGATGTTAAGAACTGACTCTTTTACAAAGACCCTGATTCTGGGAAAGATTGAAGGCAGGAGGAGAAGGAGAAAACAGAGGATGAGATGGTTGGTTGGCATCACCAACTGAATGGACATGAGTTTGAGTAAACTCTGGGAGTTGATGATTGACAGGGAAGCTTGGGGTGCTGCAGTCCATGGGGTCACAAAGTCAGACATGACTGAGCGACTGAACTGAACTGATTGAGGAATTTGATAAACTTGCTCTAAAATTCATGTGCATGTGACTAAGTTATTTTAAAGAAGAAAACTCTAAGGAGGAACTAGGCCTATCAGATATTATTGCTATAAAGCCACCACAATAAAATATTTTGATGTTGACAAAACAGACAAAGCAGACTGAGAGAAGAGAAGGGACGACTGAGATTCAGAACTCAGTCCCCAGGGCTGCGACCCTCCAGCCTGAGTCTGCACTGATCTGGCTCTTCCTCCTGGAGCTGCTCGTGTTTTCTGTGTGTCCTCACTATTCTCTTGTCCTTTCCTGGGCTAGACTTCAGCAGATTCTCTGTGTCTATGCTAGCTTGCTCTGCCTGTGAGCGCTTGTTTAGTGATCTCTAAAGTGAGGCTTTGTTTCCCAGCAATGGTTTCTAGAAGGTGTCTGCCACGCTTGTTACCTTGGGTGCAGGAGGTTCTTAGCCTGGATGCTTACATATCTAAGCATCTGTGAAAGACAGCACACCTCAGAGCTGCTCTGCCCTGGAGACAAAGAAGCTGGGGTGTTTACCTACCAATTCAGGTCACCGTCAGATGAGGGAGGCTCCCTGTCCTTTTCTCTCATGCCTGTAGTTAGTTACTTCTGTGTGGGCTGTGTGCTGTGCTGAGTCACTTTTGTTACGTCTGGCTCTTCACACCCTCATGGACTATAGCCCACCAGGCTCCTCTGTCCATGGGGTTCTCCAGGCAAGAATACTGGAGTGGGTTGCCATGCCTTCCTCCAGGGGATCTTCCTGACCCAGGGATCGAGCCCACCTCTGTTACATCTCCTGCATTGGCAGGTGGCTTCTTTATTACCACTAGAACCACCTGGGAAGCTCAACCACTTCTGCAGTCTGGGCATTCATTGTTCAGTTGGTTAGTGGTGTCCAATTCTGCGACTCCATGGGCTGTAGCATGCCAGGAGTCCCTGTCTTTCACTATGTCCCAGAGTTTGCTCAAACTCATGTCCATTGAGTTGGTGATGCCATCCAATCATCTCATCCTCTATCTCCCCCTTCTCCTGCCTGCGATCTTATACTCCCACTGTTGGAGAAAACCCTTAGTCTGAGAGTCATCATTGTTGGTTGTAAAATGCTGTCTGTTAGCTCATATGGGAAGGCTGGGCACCAGAACTATTATGTTATGTCTCTTCCATCTTTTTTGCATATATAGGGAACTTACAGAGTCTTAAGGTTTTAAAGAAGCTGGTTAGAAAAACCAAAGCTATATTTAAGTAGTGGTGGTATACTTCTATTACTTGGAACTCTCTGAAAATGTCTTGATTTGGGGCTCTCTCTAAGCTAAAAATACAAATTGCTTTAAAAGTAGAGCATAGTGGTTTTTCTTTGTGGAAACACCTCATAATTGAACACCACAAGCTTTAAAGTAATTAATCTTGTCACCGTGTTGAGGCTGAATTAATCAGCTCTTCAGAAAACTCTTGTCTTCCTGTTTTAGAGATCAAGTTCCTACTCAGGTGCCAACATCTCTTATCCAAGTGAAACAAAGCACACCACCCAGACTCCTAGGAGAATGGTCAGCCTCACAGTTACTCCCTTGACCAAGGAGAGTTGCTGCAGCCAGAGCTGCTTGCAGAAGAACGCTGATGGCTAGAGGAAGTGTACTGCATTTCCCCTGGGGCCCTAGTGCCTGAAATAATGGCCTCAGTTTGCAAACAAATAGCTTAATGTTAAAGCTCTGTATCCAGTGGAGGGCAGTACAAGTACTGGAAAAGGTATTAAACTGCCAAAAGAGTAAGACTCAAAATTCCACCTGGCTATTTATTACTTGTGTAATATTAGATGTGTAATTTAACCTCCCAAGTTTCTCCTTGTGTAAAATGCAGGTTAACTTAATTCCCAGGGCCATTTTGAGAATTAAATAGAATAAAAATAAGCAATGCCGGTATCATAAAAGATATTATTGATACAATAATAAGAAAAAAGCTCTTTTTACAGGAAACAAAATTTATTTGGTTAGGAAATTTGTTAGTTATTGGTTTTGACCTTTTCTGTGGGAACTCCAGAATGTGCTAATTTAATTCCAGGTTACTTCTGTTTTGGGCTTCCCCAGTAGCTCAGCTGGTAAAGAATCTGCCTGCAATGCAGAAGACCCCAGTTCAATTCCTGGGTCAGAAAGTTCTCCTGGAGAAGAGATAGGCTACTACCGGGGTCCAGCCCTAGTTGGATCCAGGGTAATCGAAGTGTGGACAGTGTCGGCGACTGAGATTTAAAGATATACAGATATAGAGAGAGATAAAGAAAGAATGCTGCAGTTAAGAAAATAGAGGAGAGAAAGAGGCTAATATTCCTTGGTTTACACAGAAAGCCAATAAAGCCCCAAGACAAGGGACTTGCACCATTCACGTAGGCCACAGGTGCCCTCCCGGTCTCCCGAGGGAGAGAAGATGCAGAGCGCCTTCCTGTTCAGGTCTTAGAAGCCCAGGCAGATAAGTGAACATGGAGGGCCCCTGTGCTCCAAGGAATCAGCCTGAAAAAGAGAGTAAGAGAGAAAGAAAGAATTGACATGGGGGAACCAAGCTTCAGTGAGCGAGGCCTGTCACCTTATTTTCAGAGGGAGCTTTTATACCCTGAGTTGTACATTGAACAAAGTGAAAAATGCAGAGTCAACTCAACATTCCATCAGTATTAACTTTCATCGATACCAGGTTCCTTCCTGCAAGAGTCTTATTTTTTGTACATTATCTTCTGGCTTGGAGGCCTGTTGATATTTTATGACCCCTTTTTGATAAAGGTTGGTCAGCTAAAACACCTACTTTCCCTTGAAATGTTTTTTCTTAAATTCTTTAGCCTGTGTCACCCTTAAAGTACACAGTTACATTTTTATGGAGCAAAGATTCAGTGGGTTACAGCAAAGAAAGAACTTATTAACTCAAAGTCTAATGTTGCTAACGTTAAGGCTATTACTTGTTTCTTCTACACCCTAACTATATGCATTCCCAGGAACACAATGGATAAGGGATGTGAGAACTTGGCAGCAAGCATTGGCTCAACAATGTTGCAAGAGTCTGGATAAACCTGCCAAGTAAGCTAGAATGCTAACAGGGGGTTTGAATTGAAATGCTCCTTTCATGCCCAGGAGATTTATCAACTAGAGCCCTAAGTTAATTTTTTCCAGAAAAAGGTGGTCAGGGATAGCCCTCTGTTAATATCAGAAGAGTTGGTTTAAGGCATAAAATAGTAAGACAGACAGATTCTGGTTTTGGGGTAGATGCTCGAGCAGGTCCAGGGGGTCCCTCAAGTCCTGATCTGCCTTGCTTATCAGGTCTCTCCACATGACCTTGTCATGGGTGGGATTGGCCCAGGAAGTCCCTCGAGTCCTGCATGACCTTGTCATGGGTGGGATCTCCCATGCTAGCTCCCGGCAGGCTACCCTCTCCAGTACTCTTGGGCTTCCCTGGTGGCTAAGATAGTAAAGAATCTGCCTGCAGTGAGGGAGACGTGGGTTTGATCCCTGGGTTGGGAAGCTCCCCTGGAGGAGGTACATCTGTTTCATGTGGTCTTAGGGGTGGCTATATCCCAATTCATATTATAAATGTTCGTTGGCTTTTCAGGACATTAGGAAAAAATTTCCTTGTCTCCTTCATTGCAGGCTTCTATACTCTTTGTAAAATCATCACAGAGAACTAATAATATTTTTTCAAGCATTATGATATTAGTTTAAAAATACATTTAAGTGACAGGAAATCCTTATTGAATTATCAAGACTTGGAAAAAGACCAGTTCAGAATGCCTTTGGCACAAAGATTAAATAAGAAATGCATTTCCAACCTTCTAGGAAGGTGAAACAGACTGCCCAGGGCCGAGTCCACTTTGAATGGGTGGGTGTAGTGATGCCAGCAGAAAATACAAAGGTGTAGGACTGGTCAGGGTTTCAACAGGCAGACTGCTGGCTCTGTGAGCAGGTTGAATCTTGTTAGAACTATAACCAAGCATGTTCAAAAAGAACAAGAGAAAGATTCTTGAAATACCTATTGATGCATAATATGAATCAAATAGGAATACAGCCATTGCAGAATGCAGTGGGAAAGGCATTTGGAAGTGGACCTTGTATTGTCTTGAAGATGGTAGGGGTCAAAAAGCCCAAGGACAGAGATGAGAAATTTAGAGACAAGGGAAACAGTGCACCAGAACTGAATTCATGGATGAGCAGGGCAAAGAGGCAGAACAGCTTGGCAGACGCTAAAGCTGTTTGCTGGGGGCAGTGGGAAACTAGGTTTTGGAGGAGGAGGTGGGAGAATAGGTTGATATAGCAGTTTGCTTCCCTGGAAAGCACACTTTGAGACAGATATACTTGCAGGAAATTTATAGCAGGATGTTTTTGGAATGAACATCTGTTGGGAATTGAAACCAACAGGATTGAACAGAGGGAAAAGATGAGCTTCTCTCTAGCTTTCATTAAAGTTACATTCATTGGTATAGTTACTTTTACTTTTTAGCAAACACAACTTGCATTTTTCACTTAGCAATTTTCTTGAATATCTGTTAGTATTAGTACCCATATAATTAAAAAAAAAATTGCCACATGTATTCCATGATATGGTTGCTTTCTTAAGAGCAAATTTAATTTAAGCATACATACTTGATGGACATTTGTTTTTTTTTTTTTTCAAGTTTTTCAGTACTGCAAACTATACTGCAGTGAGCACAGTTGTATATGTTCCTGTATATGAAACAAAGATTGATCAAGAGATCAAATATTTATTGATCAAATATTTATTTGAATAAATGAATTTGTTTCAGTATCTTAGTATCTGAATTATTTTTTCTCAAAAGCATAAATTTCATAATACCAAAGATAAAGTATATTCTTTCCCCCATGATGTGAAATGGTAACTTTTTCATAAATTATATTTTTATATACAATTATGTCTATTTCTGGATTGTTAAAATTATTAATGTCATCAATATTATAATATTTTACCTCCTTTTAATATGTTTTATACCTGGTAAAAATAAACTTTCAACCTTCTTCACACAATCTGTTTTCATATTTTCAGAATTTATTTAACTCTAGGTTATTTACTATTCCTTATGAATTTTAGAATCATTCATGTCAAGCTCCATGTAACATTTTGTTTTTTGAGATGGCATTGATTTTAGATGAATTTGGAGAAAATGTCACTTTCTTCAAGACTTCTTTTATGTCCTTCATTAAAACTTTGGCCTTTTCTATATAAAGATCTTGTCTATTGCTTATAGTGTTTAATTCTAATTATGTTTTAGTTTCTATTTTGAAAGGTATCACTTTTTTTTCTTACTATATTTTCTAATTGGTTTTGATAGTGGATATTGATTTTAATAGATTGGCCTCCTAACTAGAAACATTGCTAAACTCTCTTAAGATATAATGCAACATGTGGTTCTATGAATTTGCCTCTTTATGAGACCTGAGCATTCTCCAGCCTTCCTGGATATTTATAACCCCTATGGAGACCCCCTCTCCAAACTGAACTCTCGTCATCTGTTATCCTGACTGATGGCAAACACTTTCATTGTTGCTTAGTCTAGTTGGGGGTGAGAGGGAAATGTGTGGGCATCTTCTCACCCAGATGATCCTGCTACAGCATGGCAACTAAGAATTCTGTCAGATCCCTCAGCTCCTTCTTGTATTTATCATCTTTAAAGGTGAAATACTCTTGGTAACTCTTCCAACTTTTTCAGCATTAATCGTCTAAACATGTTCTGGACCATGATTAAAATGTTCAAACTGATCTCATCAGTTTTCTTCCATATCTCCACCACCCCTGCCAATTTCTTGTCTGTCAAGAATTTGACTTCATTTGTAAGACCAATAGTATATATGGATAAAAATAGAAATACCAAAGAGTCAGACTATTAGTTCAGTTCAGTTGCTCAGTCGTATCCAACTCTTTGTGACCCCATGAATCGCAGCAATCCAGGCCTCCCTGTCCATCACCAACTCCCGGAGTTCACTCAGACTCACATTCATCGAGTCGGTGATGCCATCCAGCCATCTCATCCTCTGTCGTCCCCTTCTTCTCCTGCCCCCAATCCCTCCCAGCATCAGGGTCTTTGCGAATGAGTCAACTCTTCGCATGAGGTGGCCAAAGTACTGGAGTTTCAGCTTTAGCATCATTCCTTCCAAAGAAATCCCAGGGCTGATCTTCAGTATGGCCTGGTTGGATCTCCTTGCAGTCCAACGGACTCTCAAGAGTCTTCTCCAACACCACAGTTCAAAAGCATCAATTCTTCGGCGCTCAGCCTTCTTCACAGTCCAACTCTCACATCCATACATGACCACAGGAAAAACCATAGCCTTGACTAGACAGACCTTAGTTGGCAAAGTAATGTCTCTGCCTTTGAATATGTTATCTAGATTGGTCATAACTTTTCTTCCAAGGAGTAAGTGTCTTTTAATTTCATGGCTGCAGTCACCATCTGCAGTGATTTTGGAGCCTCCCCCCCCAAAAAAAAAAGTAAAGTCTGTCACTGTTTCCCCTGTTTCCCCATCTATTTCCGAAAAACTGATGGGACTGAATGCCATGATCTTCGTTTTCTGAATGTTGAGCTTTAAGCCAACTTTTTCACTCTCCTCTTTCGTTTTCATCAACAGGCTTTTTAGTTCCTCTTCACTTTCTGCCATAAGGGTGGTATCATCTCTGCCATAAGGGTGTTGTCATGTGCATATCTGAGGTTATTGATATTTCTCCCGGCAATTGATTCCAGCTTGTGTTTCTTCCAGTCCAGCGTTTCTCATGATGTACTCTGCATATAAGTTAAATAAGCAGGGTGACAATATACAGCCTTGACGTACTTCTTTTCCTATTTGGAACCAGTCTGTTGTTCCATGTCCAGTTCTAACTGCTGCTTCCTGATCTGCATATAGGTTCCTCAAGAGGCAGGTCAGGTGGTCTGGTATTCCCATCTCTTTCAGAATTTTCCACAGTTTATTGTGATCCACACAGTCAAAGGCTTTGGCATAGTCAATAAAGCAGAAATAGATGTTTTTCTGGAACTCTCTTGCTCTTTCCATGATCCAGCGGATGTTGGCAATTTGATCTCTGGTTCCTCTGCCTTTTCTAAAACCAGCTGGAACATCAGGGATTTCATGGGTCATGTTTTGCTGAAGCCTGGCTTGGAGAATTTTGAGTATTACTTTACTAGCATGTGAGATGAATGCAATTGTGCAGTAGTTTGAGCATTCTTTGGCATTGCCTTTCTTTGGGATTGGAATGAAAACTGGTTTTTTCTAGTCCTGTGGCCACTGCTGAGTTTTCCAAATTTGCTGGCATATTGAGCGCAGCACTTTCACAGCATCATCTTTCAGGATTTGGAAAAGCTCAATTGGAATTGCATCACCTCCACTAGCTTTGTTTGTAGTGATGCTTTCTAAGGCCCACTTGACTTCAGATTCCAGGATGTCTGGCTCTAGATGAGTGATCACACCATCGTGATTATCTGGGTCGTGAAGATCTTTTTTGTACAGTTCTTCTGTGTATTCTTGCCACCTCTTCTTAAAATCTTCTGCTTCTGTTAGGTCCATACCATTTCTGTCCTTCAAACATTGAAGCCTATTTTTTCCCAAATGGATAGTCAATTGTTCCATTACTGTTCATTAAATCCTTCATACTTTCTCACTATTTTTTAAAGACTGCTTTTTCATAGATTTTTTTTTTGTACATACAGATTAATTTTAGTAGAATTTACATATTTTAATATTATAATATTAATTCTAAATCCTAGTGTCTATAAGCCATGGGCATGATATATATATCTCACCATCTATTCTTGCCTTTTTTATTCTGTGATAAATTCTTATGTCTTTCTCCACAGTTCTTGCAAATTTCTTCTATGGTTTATCCCTACATGCTTTATTATTTATGTTGTGATATAAATGGGATCTTCAAAAAGACAACTTTTTCTAATCAGTTATTGCTATTAAATAGGAAGTTAATTATTTTTTCCCACTCCCTTTTTTTTTGTTGCAGTTCAGTGTGGGTATCTTTATTAAGTTGTTTTCAAGTTCAGTAATCTTTCTTCTACTAGATTCAATTTTTTATTAAACTTATCTATTTAATTTTTTTTTTTTCCATTCTAGGATGTCCTTTTGATTCTGCTGACTCCAGGATCTGGATCATCGATGAATTTTCTTCCATTGGATATTTTTTTCTTGGCATGTGTCATATGGGTCCTGTGCCTTGTCATGCCTAGTAATTAGCTACTGAATGAAGGACTTGTTATTATAAGAGAAAACAGAGAGTTACCAGATGACGCTATTTCCACCAGAGAGGTTCACCCTTTCCTCTATAGAGTATGGAGATAATCCTTAAATCGAGGGAGATAATCCCTTGATTTAGCCAGAAAGTAAATGAGTCACACCTGAGCTGCACTTTAAGCGAGATCCAGTCTACCTGCTTTACCCCGATTCCAAGGCTTTCACTATTCTTGCCTTTCTCTGAGAGTGTACCAGTTATTTGTACTTCTGTTCTACTTTTAGAGATTTAAAGCTTAGCTTCCCCCCACTACCCCTTCTATTTCACATAACTATAGACTGCAATAATTATTCTAAGGGGAGACCAGCAGTGTGTTTTTGTCCCTTCAAATCTCCACTTGTATCATTCTAGCCTCCATATAGCTACCCCCTGTTTGTTTTTGTTGTTGTTGTTGTTCCTATACTGGGAACCAGATCTGGATTCTGGATTCCAAGCCTCTATGCAGCCCAAGTTGGCATATTCTCCTCACCACAAATAAATAAATAAATAACAGTTGCAGCTCATCAATGTGAATGATTTATTCCATCTAGAGATGTTTAACCTTAGAGGCTCCCCTTGTTGGCAGTTACTTTTCTCTAAGGCATCATGAGAATGCAGAAAATTATACTTTGCCTTCAGATTTTAGTCTCCGCCCCAGCACAGCTTTGGAATTCTGCAGATGTTAGGGGAAATTATCCATGTATTTGAAGCGCCTTGAGTTTGCAGCTTTGTCACCACTTCACTGTAAACTCTGCTGGCTTCTCTGCTCCCCCTCCATGGATCCTCTGCCAGGGACGAGTGCTGATTCTCCAACCCTGGCCCATAGTCAGAGTCAGCCACTGCCCATGACTGATCTTTATTTCACTCTGAAAGTGTCTCTTCTCTCTAGAATTTTAGTCCCTGTAGTTCCAAAGCCCGGGATTTTCAAATTATTTTTAGTGTGAATGTCAAGCTACTTACTGTATCTTACCCATTACTAGGAATGTCAGGCCATTTATTTGTATATTTTGGCCCTGATTTCAGCGCAACATTTTCTTTACTTGCCATCACCACCACTGCCATCCCTAAGATCAATGTTTCTCAGAATCTTAGGTTTGGTGGAGAAACCAGACATATGTGAGTAACCTTGGGTTGTGAAGTGACCGATATCCCTGGACATGAGTATTTCCACAGTTGAGACTTGGCCCACTAGAATTTACTTTCAACAGTAGAGAAACTGTAGGTATTTTTATACTGTATATTTCCAATTTGTGAACTCTCAGTGCAAATGCATTTATTGATTATCTCAGCTATTCTTCAGGTTTAAAAGCATTTGGAATATTTAGTATATTTTATACATGATGTATTTTCTGAGCCCTGTGCATTTGAGTTCTTTCTGTTGCCTTCATACATGAATGGTTTGATATCAAACTCTTGAATAATAAATGCTTTATCCCTTTCCCAGGACTCGGAGGAATTTTTCTTCCTCAGAAGGAAACCTGTTTTTCTTTGTAGATGTTGAGACTTATAGACATTTTCTATGCACTTCAACTGTTTCTATATTTTGGGTCCAGAAAGTTTCTCTAACTTTGCCTATTTGACTTTAGAAGTGCAGGCAAATCTCAGAGATATTTTGGTTCAGTTCCAGATCACTGCAATAAACTGAATATCACAGTAAAGCAAGTTACACAAACTTTTTGATTTCCCAGTGCATGTAAAAGTTGTGTTTACACTGTACTGTGCTCTGTTAAGTGTGCAACAGCATTATGTCTAAAAAGATTACCAATCATAGCCTGAACGCCAAAGAATTGATGCTTCTGAACTGTGGTGTTGGAGAAGACTCTTGAGGGTCCCCCAGACTGCAAGGAGATCCAACCAGTCCATTCTGAAGGAGATCAACCCTGGGATTTCTTTGGAAGAAATGATGCTAAAGCTGAAACTCCAGTACTTTGGCCACCTCATGAGAAGAGTTGACTCATTGGAAAAGACTTTGATGCTGGGAGGGATTGGGGGCAGGAGGAGAAGGGGACGACCGAGAATGAGATGGCTGGATAACATCACTGACTCGATGAACATAAATCTGAGTGAACTCCAGGAGTTGGTGATGGACAGGGAGGCCTGGTGTGCTGCGATTCATGGGGTCGCAAAGAGTTGGACACAACTGAGCGACTGAACTGAACTGAACTGATTATGTTAGTTTCAGATGTATAACACAGTGCTTCAATAATTATACATTATGAAATAAGGATAAGGATAAATGATCACCATAAAACTGAACTGAACTGAACTGAACTGAATGTAAAATATTTTATTGCTAAAAAATGCTAGCCATTGTCTCAGCCATCAAGTAGTTGTGGTGGTAATATCAAACGTCGCTGCTCGCAGGTCACCATGACTAATATGATAGTAGTGAAAAGCATGAAATATTCTGAGAATTACCAAAATTTGACAGAGACGCAAAGTGAGGAAATGCTGTCAGAAAAGAAATATCAGTAGACTTGCTCTATGCAGAGTTGCCACAAACTTTCAATTTGTTAAAAAAAAAAAAATCTGCCAAATAAAATGAGGTATGCTGTAATATCTTACTTTTTAAATTAAATAGGACACATGTTTGCTACAAAAGTTTTCCAGCACAATTTAAGGAATATTAAAAAAATCATAAAAGTCACCCTAAACCCCACCATCCTGAACAAATATTAACATATTTGATTATCAGTCCAGACTCAGTGTATATACACAAATATAAAGGTGGACAGATAGATAAGTAAATGTAAATAATTTCATAAGAATAACATTGTATTCTTATTAAAAACCAAATATTAGATTTTATTGTATTTTAACTTAACAAAATAAGAAAACTAAAGGAAAACAAAATGAATCATTAAACTTCAGAATAATGTGTCTTTACTTCAAGACATATTTATTTCTAAAAGATTCCCCTAATATTAAAAAAAAAAAAACCATAATAGACATGTTTCTGTTTTATTCATTGACTCCTAGCTATGCATCAATGCTAACAATGAGTGCTAACAATGCTAATCAGTTAGCATGCTCTTATTATTCCTTTTCATTTCCTGTCACCTCTGCATTTTCTGTTGTTCAATTTTATTTGGCATTTGTAACATTCAAAGTTTTTTACAACCATATTCCTTCATTCTTTGTTGTCTAAATTAATTCACCATTTTATACCAGGCCTTCTGTCACAATTTCTTGCTTGCTCTAAGCATCATTACTGCTCTTTTCTCGTTGTATGCGGCAATTTTTCAAAAAGTTCTTTGAGAATTATTATCATCCTTGAATGTTTTCACATTTGGTTGTGTCTTCCTCTTCCTTTTATAATTGAATTTTCATGTGTCTGAGTCGGGCACTGCTCGTTTCTGCTTGTTTTCCCCTAGCCATTTTGACATGTCTCCTAACCTTCAGCATTGTTACTGCTGTGGGTAAAGCTGAGGCTGGGGTGGTTTCTTACCCTTCTTGTTACCTCTCTGTATCTGGATGTCTAAAGAATTGTTTTTTATTATTAAAGTTTATTTCCCAGAAATCTTGATATTGATCCATTTGAGTCAAAAGATGACATTTTTATTTGCAGTTTCGGTTCTGCCTAAATGCTTAAAAATATTTTTGGTGTCAGTTTTGGGGTTCTTCAAAGAATTTGATTATCCTTATATTGTATTGTATTTGTTTTCCATGTACCTCATTTCTTATCTAATTGGTTTAGACTATATTCTTTCGTCTTCTTTTTCAATGTCATTAGTTTGCTTGTCAACTCTATTCTATTTTTTGCTATTTAATTTTTATGTCAGTATATTGTGCTGCTACCGCTGCTGCTAAGTCACTTCAGTCATGTCCGACTTTGTGTGACCCCATAGACAGCAGCCTGCCAGCCTCCCCCATCCCTGGGATTCTCCAGGCAAGAGTGGGGTGTCATTGCCTTCTCCGACAGTATATTGTATTTGTTATCAATTTGTTGCATTCTTTCTGTAATCTCCTTTTAAATTTTATTCTTTACTCCATGGTTTTTTTTTTTTTTTTAGCTCTTATTAGTTGAATTAAATCCAACAATTCTTTGCAAAAATATATAAGGAATCTTGTTACACAGATTATGTTTTCTTCAATTCTGAGCTGTTTCTCTCCCTTTTGCATGCTGTTTCTCTTACTTTGTTTTACTTTATTTATTACAATATATGTTTCAGTTAAGGTCCTGGCAGGAAGTAGATGGTACATGAAAACCTGGATTACTGAGGATAGTTTAATAAAGAAACTTTACAAAGGTACTGGCAGGCTTCCAAGATGCCCAAATCAGCAGCATCCCTAGGCCAGCAACACCAGGGAACCATTACCACCCTCAAGCCTAAAGGGGTGAAGAGATGGTTTACCTCCTGGAGCCTAGGGAAGGCAGCTGTGGAGAAGGGTGCCTGATAGAAACTGTGTCCTTTTAAGAAAGGGTCAGGCTTCTCCATGGTCACATGAAGTCAGATGACAGAGAATAAACTCCCCAGCCTCATTCCTCTCCTTTCTTCTAACCTTTTGCAAGTGTCTTCCAGTAGGAAGCCAGCAGATAAATGTAGTGAACATCAGCCTTCCAGGGTGTTAGTGTAGGAGGGAGATGTGTGGAAAGTGGCTGGAGAGAAGGGCCGATGTGAGCCATCCAGCATTCAGAATACTGGCAGAGGTGCCATCCCTCTGCTTTTCCTCTTGCTTATGTTTCAGTGGTTCTGCCCAGATCTTCTTATACTCCAATGTAATGTGGGTTAATTCTCTGTAGTGTTCATCACACCTAGTCTGAGTCTGTTTTCCCTTTCCCTCCAAATCATTCTCTGAGAATGAGGTTGCTTCCCTTTTACTTTCCTAGTGTTGGAGGCTACAGTTATAAATATAGGCATATGGGGAATGGCAGAGTTTAGATAAGATATGTGATCTGGATTTTACTCTCTTTGATTTCCATTAAGTTTCTGGTTTCAGTGCTGCACCAAAAGCTATTCATGGGTTTTGGACTCATTTTCCCAAGATATTTTTCTACATCTATGATTTTAAATTCTGATATAACATTTCTGCTTTTCTTTCCTTTGAACTTTCTTTCCTTTAAACTTTATCTAGTGAAATTTTCATTTCTTTATACTCTTTTGCAATGCATTAGGCTCATTTTAAATCTTAATTTAATATCTTTGCAACTTGTCCTGTTATATTTTTACCTTGCCATTAACTTCTTGTGATTTTCTTTATATATAGACAGTTGCTTCTTGGGTCCTTGAGGAACACATGTTTTCCAAAAATACTTATTTCTTGTAAGAAGTGATTTCACTCATCTGCTATTACTCTGAATGTGTAGGATAATGTTCCTTTCTCCTTATTCTGCAAATATTCTCATAGGGCCAAAGCTTTTCTCTCACTTTGATTGAAACAAGGCAGGAAATATCTATACACTTTCTTTGTCAAAGGACTGGATGTGTGGAATTCCCTGGGCTTTTCTCAGTGTCAGCTTGGGTATTGGTCAAATCCCCCTGTCAAGTCTACTGTTTAGAGGCAAGATTGAGGTGGACAGCATCCAGACAACTTCCTCGTGTTCAGCAGACGTTTGTCTAACACATCTTGGCTGTACTGAGGTGGGAGCTTCCCCTGCTCCCTCTTTTTGGCAATCTGACATTTTGAACAGATGCGATCCATGAGAAACTATAATTATAGTGCAAACCACTTGCCAGGGTTTTCTCTGCTGGGGAATTTCTATGCCTAGCTAGAGTACCTCTCGTTGTGGTCTGTATATCCTAGATTAGACTGTGCCACAGTCAGTACAGGCCTGCTTGGTTTATTGCCTCTTGATGGATGCAGAGAAACTACAGAGAAAGGGAGGCATGATCTGCTTACTTGAGGAACACCAATCAAGAACTGACAGATTATATTTAAAAATTGTTTCCTGAGTTAGAGTCTCGCATGGGGACTCAGTGGGTGGAGGAGGAACACAATATCCTTCTACCTGCTTTCAGACAGGTGGCAAATCAGAATAGCTTTTCTCAGTCTTACACTATAACCTTTCAGAGTTCATGGAAAGTCCTCAGCTTCTGCAGCGGTTTTTGTGAAAATCTGAGGTTTTATCTTTCAGGGGGCTCTTCACCATGAGAAGTTTTGAGTGTACATCACCGTGGCTGGAACTATACCATTTTCAATTGGGAGCCATACTCTCCTGGTTCCTGAAAATACAGAACATGTGAGAAAATTGGACATAAGGTGTGTAATCATTCTTTCTTGGTTTTATTAAGTCTCAGAAGTTTCCTCCTCGTCTAGACTGACTTTTCCTTGATGTTGTTGCTGTTTTTAGTTGGAAGATAGTGTGTAATTTTATTTAAATTTGCTTCATATGTGAGTTTAGGGGCATTATTTACTATCTGCAAGAGCATGCTGAGTAAAGTTAGTTTAATAATAAATTATTACTAACCAAATGAATCAGTAAAGAGAAGTAAGAAGTAACTGTGAAATTCCTTGCTTGGCTGTTTTGTAATAATGAGATGGAACTATCTGCTTAGATTCTCTGTAGTGTGACTGACAGGAGCAGATTCTAGTAATTGTGGGGCTTCTGTGACCTTTGATTGACTCCCCTGCTAACAGATGTTTAATACACTAACCAGAGATACCAGAGTGGCTCCCCAGAGAGCCATCTGGAGATTGCAGTCAGCCCTCAGGATCCATGGGGAATTGATTCCAGAACCATCAGAGATGCTGAAGTTTGCAGAGGCACGAGTCCCTTATATAAAACATAGTGTTTGGACAAAGCCAGATGCATCTTCCCATACAGTTTAAATCATCTTTAGTTTACTTATAATCCCTGATACAATGTAAATGCTATGTAAATATCACCAGCATGGGACAAATTCAAGTTTCACTCTTTGGAACTTCCTGGAATTAAAAGTTTTTTTTTTCAGTCTGTACCTGGTTGAATCCATGGACAATGAACTCACAGATACAAAGGCCCATATGTTATTCTTTTTTTTCTGTTTCTTCCTACCAATAAACATTTAGCTAAATTTCACCAATAATTTTTCTTTTGCTACTAATTTATCTTTATTTCTGTGATACTAAAAATGCAATTTTCCCTCTCAACCTCCATATATATCTATGTATGTGCCCATCCTTTCCTTTTGTCCATACAACACCAGCCTAATCCCCTCATTTTCTTCAAGTCTTACTTTTTCAGTAATCTCTACTTTATAATGCTGTGAAAAAAGTATACCTGCCTCCCATCTTGACTCTCTCAGTCTCCCTTACCTACCCCACCAAATGCTGTATTTTTTACTCGGCATTTGTCACCTTCTAACAAACCTTAATTTATATATTTATTGTGTTCTTTGTTCTATTACATCCCCCCATCAATTTTTCTAGACTATAAACTCCATAAGGGCAGGCTTCTTTGTTTGTTTTCTTCATATATATATCCCAAGGGTCTGGAACAGTGCCTGGCATATAATAGATGCTCAGTAAATATATTTTTTGAAGGTGTGAATGGTATGTCTTTTCTCTTCTATGTCATCTTCTCATTCTATACTTTAGAGCTTCATCTTCTCTGAGATTTTGCTTATTTTTCTTTTTGTCCCCTCTATAATATCTTAGCTATTATTATTCCTTTTTCTTTGGACCCTAAAAACACAATCAAATCTCTCTATTTTAAAGGAAAATGGGTACCAATCCTGCCTTGATCCTTAATGTCCCATCTCTCCTTCCTGACATCACAGGACTTCTGGAAAGGGTGCCTCTGTTTTAATTTTACTCCTGTATTCCCTGTTTTGCTATTTGATTTATCTTGGCTACTAGATCAAAAGGGCTAATGGAAACCATCACTTGTCTTCCTTCAGTTCTCATCTTATTTCATTTCTTTGTGGACTTTTGTGGTAATAACTAATCCCTTCATCTTGAAGATTTATTCCCATTGGCTTCTGATATTATTTTGGTTTTCTTCTTGTCCACTGAGCATAGTGTTTCTAACTCTGCTATATCAACTTCTCCATCTGCCTCTTGACTTGTGTCTCCAGAATTGAGGATTGTTCTTTCTTCTTTCTTTACATACTCTCTAGCCAGTTTTATCCACCCTGGTAGTGTTCGTTACTGAAGTCACCCATCAACCATGCCCCAGACCCAGCTTCACATGTGGTTTGCAAATTACTATTGAGCATTTTCAACTCAATGTGCAAACACACTTCAGTAAAACATACCTAAAATGTGTCTCACTAGTTTTTCAGTCTCTACATTTTTTTCAGCCTCATCCTCTGCTTTCATTACATTAGCTAATGATAATCCCATCTACATATTTTCCCAGGCTAGAAACATTAAGGTCATTAGTGAATCCTACCTTATACCTAAATTATTCATCCAATTCTTGTCCCTCTAAGTGAAACTTAGCTAAGCAGTTAACTCCTTTATCTCCATTCAATGTGCATTGGTTCATAGGCACTGGTTCCTATCATCTCTATCTGGATTGTTGAAATATTTCTTGATTTCACTTTCTTACTATCTACACCAAATTCAACCCAACTAAAACCTTCAAAACTAATTTCTATGCCAATAAACACTTTTTAAGTACCTACTTCAGTCTTATCAGTTAGAAATAATGGTCCCTGCTTGTAGAAGACCATGCATTTACAAGAGGCCCATGTATTATAAACAGAATGCAGTGTGGTTGAGTGAATAAACACAATACTAAAGAGATGAACAAAATGAAATGAAGTGGATGGTCTCAGAGTCACTTGCATCTGTCAGAGCAGATGCCTGCTTCTCTTGATTCCTAGTGCAGCACACTGTTCACTGTGGCAGTTCAGTTCTGTCACTCAGTCATGTCTGACTCTGCAACCCCATGGGCTGCAGCATACCAGGCTTCCCTGTCAATCACCAACTCCCAGAGCTTGTTGAAATTCATATCCATAGAGTCAGTGATGTCATCCAACCATCTCATCCTCTGTCATCCCCTTCTCCTGCCTTCAATCTTTCCCAGGATTAGAGTCTTTTCCAATGAGTCAGTTCTTCGCATCAGGTGGCCAAAGTATTGGAGTTTCAGCTTCAGCATCAGTCCTTCCAATGAATAGTCAGGACTGATTTCCTTTAGGATGGACTGGTTGGATCTCCTTGCAGTTCAAAGGAGTCTCAAGGATCTTCTCCAACACCACAGTTCAAAAGTGTCAATTCTTCGGTGCTCAGCTTTCTTCATAGTCCAACTCTCACACTGATACATGACCACTGGAAAAACCATAGCTGTGGAAGTATCATCACCATTTCCTGCACACCAGTTACAGCACAGATAATATTTCCCTTTTGTTTTGGTGATAGTAGAAGGTGTTTATTGAACTGTAGCTTATTTTTCTCTGGTATTTGTGGATAGCTCAGACTAGGGTGGCAGTGATAAGTGATAGTTGGGATGTATTTTGAAGGTAGAACCAATAGATTTTGCTAATTCGTTGTGTTTAAAAGCTTGAGAAAAGGAGTTGAATGAAAAATGATACTAAGATGTTGGACCTGACTCCAACAGGAAGGGGCAAAGTTGTTACTGATTGAGATGCAGAAGGTCACAGGAAAAAAAAAGCTGGGCAGCAAGGTGGGTGTGAGGTTGGAATCAAGAATTCAGTTTATGATATATAAAGTCTGAGACATCTATTGGATATCCAAGTTGGAGATGTTGACTAGGCAGTTAGATATCACAGATAAAGCTTCAGTGAAGAGACAGAGCTTGATACATTAATTCATGATTACTAAATATATTGTTTAGGTCCATGAATCAAGGCAAATTGGAAGTGGTCAAACAGGAGATGGCAAGAGTGAATATTGACATTCTAGGAATCAGTGAACTAAAATGGACTGGAATGGGTGAATTTAACTCAGATGACCATTACGTCTACTACTGCGAGCAGGAATCCCTTAGAAGAAATGGAGTAGCCATCACGGTCAACAAAAGAGTTTGAAATGCAGTACTTGGATGCAATCTCAAAAATGACAGAATTATCTCTGTTCGTTTCCAAGGCAAACCATTCAATATCACAGTAATCCAAGTCTATGCTCCAACCAGTAATGCTTAAGAAGCTGAAGTTGAATAGTTCTGTGAAGACCTACAAGATCTTTTAGAACTAACACCCAAAAAAAGATGTCCTTTTCATTATAGGGGACTGGAATGCAAAAGTAAGAAGTCAAGAAATACCTGGAGTAACAGGCAAATTTGGCCTTGGAATACGGAATGAAGCAGGGCAAAGGCTAATAGAGTTTTGCCAAGAGAACACACTGGTCATAGCAAACACCTTCTTCCAACAACACAAGAGAAGACTCTACACATGGGTATCACCAGATGGTCAACACTGAAATCACATTGATTATATTCTTTGCAGCCAAAGATGGAGAAGCTCTATACAGTCAGCAAAAATAAGACCAGGAGCTGACTGTGGCTCAGATCATGAGCTCCTTATTTCCAAATTTAGACTTAAATTTAAGACAGTAGGGAAAACCACTAGACCATTTGGGTATGACCTAAATCAAATCCCTTATTTGATTTGTACAGTGAAAGTGAGAAATAGATGTAAGGGACTAGGTCTGATAGACAGAGTGTCTGATGAGCTATGGATGGAGGTTTGTGATATTGTACAGGAGACAAGGATCAAGACCTTCCCCATGGAAAAGAAATGCAAAAAAGCAAAATTGCTGTCTGGGGAGGCCTTTACTAGCATGTGAGATGAGTGCATTTGTGTGGTAGTTTGAGCATTCTTTGGCATTGCCTTTCTTTGGGATTGGAATGAAAAGTGATCTTCTCCAGTCCTGTGGCCACTGCTGACTTTTCCAAATTTGCTGGCATATTGAGTGCAGCACTTTCACAGCATCATCTCTCAGGATTTGAAATAGCTCAACTGGAATTCCATCACCTTCACTAGCTTTGTTTATAGTGATGCCTGTCTGAGGAGGTGAAAAGAAGAGAAGAGAAAAGCAAAGGAGAAAAGGAAAGATATAAGCATCTGAATGCAGAGTTCCAAAGAATAGCAAGAAGAGATAACAAAGCCTTCCTCAGCAATCAATACAAAGAAATAGAGGAAAACAACACAATGGGAAAGACTAGAGATCTCTTCAAGAAAATTAGAGATACCAAGGGTACATTTCATGCAAAGATGGGCTCAATAAAGGACAGAAATGGTATGGACCTAACAAAAGCAGAAGATATTAAGAAGAGGTGGCAAGAATACATAGAAGAACTGTATAAAAAAGATCTTCACGACCAAGATAATCACTATGGTGTGATCAATCACCTAGGGCCAGACATCCTGGAATGTGAAGTCAAGTGGGCCTTAGAAAGCATCACTACGAACAAAGCTAGTGGAGGTGATGAAATTCCAGTTGAGCTATTTCAAATCCTGAAAGATGACACTGTGAAAGTGCTGCTCTGAATATGCCAACAAATTTGGAAAACTCAGCAGTGGCCACAGAACTGGAAAAGGTCAGTTTTCTTTTCTTTGTTGTTTTAAACCTGTTTTATTTTATTTTATCTGTATCACAATGACCTTTTTTTAAAAAATACAAATTTATTTATTTTAATTGGAGGTTATTACTTTACAATATTGTATTGGTTTTGCCATACATGAACATGAATCCGCCACAGGTGTACATGTGCTCCCCATCCTGAACCCCCTCCCACCTCCCTCCCCATACCATCCCTCTGGGTCATCCCAGTGCACCAGCCCCATGCATCCAGTATCATGCATCGAACCTAGACTGGCGATTCGTTTCTTACATGATAGTATACATATTTCAATGCCATCTTCCCCAGTCATCCCACCCTCTCCCTCTCCCACAGAGTCCAAAAGACTGTGGTATACATCTGTGTCATTTTGCTGTCTCATATACAGGGTTATCATTACCATCTTTCTAAATTCCATATGTATGCGTTAGTATACTGTATTGGTGTTTTTCTTTCTGGCTTACTTCACTCTGTATAATCGGCTCCAGTTTCATCCACCTTGTTAGAACTGATTCAAATGTATTCTTTTTAATGGCTGTGTAATACTCCATTGTGTATATGTACCACAGCTTTCTTACCCATTCATCTGCTGATGGACATCTAGGTTGCTTCTATGTCCTGGTTATTATGAACAGTGCTGTGATGAATATTGGGGTACACGTGTCTCTTCAATTGACAAACCATTAGGCAGACTCATCAAGAAACAAAAGGAGAAAAATCAAATCAATAAAATTAGAAATGAAAATGGAGAGATCACAACAGACAACATAGAAATACAAAGGATCATAAGAGACTACTATCAGCAGTTGTATGCCAATAAAATGGACAACATGGAAGAAATGGACAAATTCTTAGAAAAGTACAATTTTCCAAAACTGAACCAGGAAGAAATAGAAAATCTTAACAGACCCATCACAAGCACGGAAATTGAAACTGTAATCAGAAATCTTCCAGCAAACAAAAGCCCAGGTCCAGATGGCTTCACGGCTGAATTCTACCAAAATTTTAGAGAAGAGCTAACACCTATCCCACTCAAAGTCTTCCAGAAAATTGCAAAGGAAGGTAAACTTCCAAACTCACTCTATGAGGCCACCATCACCCTAATACCAAAACCTGACAAAGATGCCACAAAAAAGAAAACTACAGGCCAATATCACTGATGAACAGAGATGCAAAAATCCTTAACAAAATCCTAGCAATATGATCTTTTTAAGCTCATACACCATGATGGTGTAAAAGATCATACACCATGACAAAGTGGGCCTTATCCCAGGGATGCAAGGATTCTTCAATATCTGCAAATTAATCAATATAATTCACCACATTAACAAATTGAAAAATAAAAGCCATATGATTATCTCAATAGAAGCAGAGAAAACTTTTGACAAATTTCAACATCCATTTATGATAAAAACTGTCCAGAAAGCAGGCATAGAAGGAATATACCTCAACATAATAAAAGCTATATATGACAAACCCACAGCAAATATTATCCTCCATGGTGAAAAATTGAAAGCATTTCCCCTAAAGTCAGGAACAAGACAAGGGTGCCCGCTTTCACCATTACTATTCAACATAGTTTTGGAAGTTTTGGCCACAGCAATCAGAGCAGAAAAAGAAACAAAAGGAATTCAAATTGGAAAATAAGAAGTAAAACTCTCACTGTTTGCAGATGACATGATCCTCTACATAAAAAGCCCTAAAGACTCCAGAAGGTCAGTTTTCATTCCAATCCCAAAGAAAGGCAATGCAAAAAAATGTTCAAACTACCACACAATTTCACTCATCTCACACGCTAGTAGAGTAATGCTCAAAATTCTCCAAGCCAGGCTTCAGCAGTATGTGAACTGTGAAATTCCAAATGTTCAAGCTGGTTTTGGAAAAGACAGAGGAACCAGAATTCAAATTGCCAGCATCAGTTGGATCATCAAAAAAGCAAGAGAGTTTCAGAAAAACATCTATTTCTGCTTTATTGGTTATGCCAAAGCCTTTAGCTTTGTGGATCACAATAAACTGGAAAATTCTGAGAGAGATGGGAATACCAGACCACCTGACCTACCCCTTGAGAAAACTATATGCAGATCAGGAGGCAACAGTTAGAACTGGACATGGAACAACAGACTGGTTCCAAATAGGAAAAGGAGTACGTCAAGGCTGTATGTTGTTACCCTGCTTATTTAACTTCTATGCAGAGTACATCATGAGAAGCACTGGGTTGGAAGAAGCACAAGCTGGAATCAAGATTGCTGGAAGAAGTATCAATAACCTCAGATACACAGATGATACCACCCTTATGGCAGCAAGTGAAGAGGAACTAAAAAGTCTCTTGATGAAAGTGAATGAGGAGAGTGAAAAAGTTGGCTTAAAACTCAACATTCAGAAAACGAAGATCATGGCATCTGGTCCCATCACTTCATGTGAAATAGATGGAGAAACAGTGGAAAGTGTCAGACTTTATTTTTGGGGGCTCCCGAATCACTGCAGATGGCGATTGCAGCCATGAAATTAAAAGATGCTTACTCCTTGGAAGGAAAGTTATGACCAAGCTAGATAGCACATTGAAAAGCAGAGACATTACTTTGCCAACAAAGGTCCATCTAGTCAAGGCTATGGTTTTTCCTGTGGTCATGTATGGATGTGAGAGTTGGACTGTGAAGAAAGCTGAACACTGAAGAATTGATGCTTTTGAACTGTGGTGTTGGAGAAGACTCTTGAGAGTCGCTTGAACTGCAAGGAGATCCAACCAGTCCATCCTAAAGGAGATCAGTCCTGGGTGTTCTTTGCAAGGAATAATACTAAAGCTGAAACTCCAATACTTTGTCCACCTCATGCAAAGAGCTGACTCATTGGAAAAGACTCTGATGCTGGGAGGGATTGGGGGCAGGAGAAGAAGGGGAAACAGAGTATGAGATGGCTGGATGGCATCACCGACTCTATGGACATTAGTTTGAGTGAACTCCGGGAGTTGGTGATGGACAGGGAGGCCTGGCGTGCTGCAATTCATGGGGTCGCAGAGTCAACATGACTGAGCTACTGAACTGAACTGAAATATATTGTTTATATTCAAAACATTAGGATTAGATGTGATCACCTAGGAAGGGAGTGTAGAAAGAGCATGTTTCTGAGAAATTATTCTCAAAGACTCCAACCTTTAGACTCAGAAGGTAAGAAGAATCCAGTAAAGGAGAGAGAGAAGGAATAGCTATTGAGGGAAAGGAGATCTTTGAGAACACGGCATCCCACAATGAAACAGTTTTAGTTGCTCAGTCATGACTGACTCTTTGTGACCCCAAGGATTGTACCCTCTCAGACTCCTCTGTTCATGGGATTCTCCAGGCAAGAATACTGGCGTGAGTAGCCATTCCCTTCTCCAGGGGATCTTCCCAACCCAGGGAATGAACCTGGATCTCCTGCATTGCAGGAGGATTCTTTACCATCTGAGCCACCATGGCATCCCAAAGGGCAAGAATAAGGTGTTTTAAGGAAAAGGCAGGGGTCATATATGCAGCTGCAATTGGTGGTTTATGTAGTTTGGGGACTGTGATTCAATTGCTAGATTTAACAACTAAAAAGTCATTCATGATTTAACCGGAGCAGTTTCAGTGGGGGACTGAAAGCAGAAAGCACAATTGGAGGAGGTTCAGGAGATAGTAACTAGAAAGACTACAGACAAATCTCTCAAGGACTTACGTTATAAAAAGGAGCCAAGAGCTGGAGCAATAGCTGAAGGGATACAGGGTTTAGAGGAGAAAAGGATGGAGGCAGACAAGAAAGGGAACAACCCCAAGAATCACGTTTTTGAGCTGGCAATTGAAAACAGGATCTAGTGCCCAAGAGATGGAGTTGCCCTGAATAGGAGTCCAGAAACTTAGAAAACCTGGCAAATGAAATGATATAAAGTTGTAAATTCATACATTTTCATGAAGGGCTTTGGATGATATTTTTTGAAAGTTTTGAGTTCATCATATAGGATATAAGGTATCATACAGGATATTGTATATTTTGAGAAAGAGAAACATATGAGTAGAGAATGATATGTTTCTGACAATGAATGGCTCTCAGGCTAAAAGCTGTAGAAATGAGCAATTCACACTGCTGGTCCCTTCCTCCAAGTGACTTTCCTCCAGACTCAGTCTTCTTTTAGTCATCCTGTGGTGGCAGAACATTTCTGATTTGCTTTATGTTGTTTTTGTCCCAAGTTCGTAGTGTTGTCTGCAAAGATAAGACTCAGGATGTATTGCATAGCTATACTGGAAGTAAAAGTTGAAACTTTAAATTCTTGGCAAAATATTCAATTGTATGAATTGTTCCACCAAAAGCATGGTTAGACTCTTTGGCATGTCCTATTGCCTTCCTCCACATGTCAGCTGTTAATATCCCTCCCATGTTGGAGTGCTTTAATTAAAACAAATTATCATGGTGGTATTACACTTCCCAACCAGATGGCATTATCAGAAATTTTAGTATACTCTTACAAGTAGATTAGACATTGAAAGGAAGGTGCTAGATAGTGACAATAAATGTTTTTTTCTAAATCATCTGGTCTAAGGTAGGCCTTGGCTCTGATACTACATTATATCACTTTAAAATTCCACAGTACTTGATATTTCATTTGCTATTTGACAAGGTCACTTTGTTCACACACATTAGATAACCAGTAATTCTCCAATGAATATGACATTGCTTCAATTCTGTTTCTTGGTTTCTCTCCATAATGACTATAGATGTAAGCGACATAGAGATCTAAATGATCAAAGCATCATTCTTGAAAAAAATCACTTCATGTTTTCTCAGCTTACTCAATCAGTGTTAAATTAAACTAAGTCATGACATAGAAAATGAAACTTGGATCATACCAAGCTACTGACTCATTCAAGGCAAAGCTATTTAAGTCCCTCTTTAATGAGAGAGTGACTTTTAGTGTTAGATACTCAAATGATAGCTTGAGAATCATGTTCATTATATAATTTTCTGAGCTTCCTGAATGTTTAACACAGCATGAATACAAAGCATTAAGTCTGTGTAGGTTTTGACAATAATAGACTAGGCTTTCCAGAATATGCTGAGTAAAGAATTGAATAATTATTAACTAAGAACTCAAGAGAAAGATAAAAATGATAGGCTCCTTATTAAAGGACTTAATTTGACTGTATGGAAAGCTTGAAAGCATTATCTTAATATATTAGGAAGCACCAGTCAAACCTCAGCTCCACACTTCCAAACAAATAGAGCCTTTATTGGCATTATCAGCTGAGCAACATAGTGTGCTTGTTTTGGTTCATAACAGGGGACAGAATGCAAAGTGTGTCCTTCTGGGGAAACTGACTCATTGATTTAGTCATTCATTCATAAAAATGTGTGTATCAGACCATGTGCTAAGATGGGTAAGACATGATCTGTGGTATTAAGGAGACTTAGTTGGAAGTGAAAAAATATTAACAAAACATGCCATCAAATGTCATAAGTAGCTCCACAGCAGTGTGTACAGCCTATCATGGGCTATTCAGGGAGTGGTCAGTGTACCTGCAGAAGCAGCAGGACAGGCAGAAGACTAGAATACAATTGAGATGAGTAACTGTTTATGAGGCATAAATGGGAAGAGAGGGCTTTACAGGCATAAAGAACCATTAGAACAGAGCCAGGATGACTTCTCTGAGGACACGCCAGTAGTTTGGGATAATAGAATATTGGTAGCAAGAAATGATGGAGAAGGACATGGCAACCCACTCCAGTACTCTTGCCTGGAGAATCCCAGGGATGGGGGAGCCTGGTGGGCTGCCATCTATGGGGTCGCACAGAGTCAGACACGACTGAAGCGACTTAGCAGCAGCAGCAAGAAATGAGACTAGAGGAAAAAATAAGGGTTGTATCAGGTGGCGTTATTTAAGTCATAGAGAAACAGACTGGAATGCGAAGAACACCAAGGATGAGCACTGCTGTGATTGAAATTAGGGACTCTGGAGTAACTAGAGTCTAGACTCGGCCACGTCACCCATGTGTGAATTTGGTCTACTTACTGAGCTTGTTCAAGTTTTAGTTTTACAATTGAGCAGAGATATAATGTGATCCCCGAGCCTGCTCATCTCTTGCCATCTCACTCTTCCCTCAGTCACTAGGCTCTAACTACACCAGTTGTCTAATCTGACCTCCAAGGAATGAAACTTACTCCTGTATTCAAGCTTTTGCCTGTGTTGTTCTTCAGCTTAGTATGCTCTTTATCCAGCTCTTCGGATTGCTGGCTCCTACTCATCATTGAGTTTCCAGCTCAAATGTCCCCTCCCTCGAAGGGCCTGGCCTGTCTGTTGTCGGTGAAGAAGTGTCTCCCACCCTCCCTCTCATACAGTCAGCCTCTATCTCATAACTCTGGCTCATTTCTTTCTTGATTTTTATCATCATCAGAAGTTATCTCGATTTATGATGTACTTGTGTATTGTTTATTTCATACCACTGAAATATAAGATGCAGAACCCTGTCTCTATCTCTACGTATTTATTTTGTGGGGGATGCTTTCCACAACTTTCATTCAAATCTTAAATATGTATTCTTAATATAAGCCAGAAGCCACTGATTTAAATCCTGATTATCCACTCTTTTATCCAAATAGAATCCTAATGACACAAACATTTGGATATTTTAGAAAGTAAAAACAAAGATTTTATAATTGCACTATCCAATGTAGTAACCATCATCACTTGTAACTATTTACATTAAAATTAAATAAAATTGAAAATTCAACTCCTGTGTTTTACTAACTGCATTTCAAGTACTCAGCCCCTTGGGGCTAGGTGGCTACCATATTGAATAGTGCAGATATAGAACATTTATACCACTGAGAAAGTTCTACAAGACAACTGGGTGGATTTATTTATAATGTTACAGAAAAAAGCCTTTCAAAGCAGGTTATAAAAGCTAAAAAGGGAGAATTTGACAAATTTTATTATATGAAAATTAGAAAGTTCTGCATAGTCAAGTATATTATCAACAAAGTAAAACAAAATAACAAAGATGGAATATATTTGCAACTGCAGTGACAGATTAAAAGGTAATTTCCTTGGGTGTATAAAGATTTGTATAATTGAGTAAGTAAAAGAAACACAGCTTGATTGAAAATGTTAAAGAAAATAAAGCCAAATGTCAAAAGAATATGAAGAGATGTTTAATCTCACTAGTTAAAAAATATGTCTAAACAATAGTGACAGCCCCTTTAAAATCTATTAAATTGGCAAAAATGTATGTTTGGTACTAGTGAAGTTAAAGGAACTTGCCCTATTCATCAAATAAATGTGCATTTTTAAAAATAAAATAGAGATTCTAAAGGAAATGATGAAAAACAAGGAATTAGAATATACTGTTTTAGTCAGTTTGAGCTGCTTTAATAAAAATACAGTAGACTAGAAGCTTAAACAATAAACATTTATTTCCCACATTTCTGGAAGCTGGGAAGTCTAAGAGGAAAGCACCAGTGGATCCAGTGTGTAGGGTGGGTCTGTTTCTGGCATATGTATGGTTGGGTACTACCCTCATGACCTAATTACCTCCCAGACTCCTTATCCTCTAATACCAACACCTTGGGGCTTAGAATTTCAGTGTGAGTTTTGAGGGGACTCAAACATTCAGTTCATAACATGAATATTGCTTGTTATCCTTTTGAAAAATCTTCCCAATAAGCATTATGTTATATATATGCTTCTGTAACTTGTTTTTCCATTTATATTTTAAGGATTTTTTTATCAGCCCATAGATATCTAGTTCATTTTTGTGGCTGTATGATATCCTGTTGTCTGTGTGTGCATTGATTTAACTCTTGCTTATAGCCATCAATTCTTTTGAAACCTCTGGAGTTGATCATGCTTGGTCTATATCAATCATGGTGGTTCCATTCCTGCTTTCCCTCTTCCCCACCCCGACACCCCCTCCATCTCCCCTAGCCCCAGCATTTGCTTTAGGAGTTGGCATGTGACCCTGCCAATGAGACATGAACAAGAGCTATCAGAAGGGCTTCTGGAAAATGTTTACCTCTATGATTATTAATAAAAGAGATACTAATAGGAAATGGGGCCTCTACTACTGGATGTGATAACTTTTAACTTTGATAGCCATCTTGGGGCCATGATACAAGCTAGCCTAAGGACCACATTTATTTGCTAATGATGACATAGCAGAACTATAGAAACATCCTGCATTCTTGATGATTTTGATGAACACTTAATTACTTAGTCCCAGAGCTAAGCTATCTCCATATTTCTTGTTGAATTAGATAGTAAGATATGCTTCTATTTTTTAAGCCAATTGAATTAGAATTTTCTACTACTTGTAGCACCACCCTTATAGCAGAAAGTGAAGAAGAACTAAAGAGCCTCTAGATGAGGGTGAAAGAGGAGAGTGAGAAAGTTGGCTTAAATCTCAACATTCAGAAAACAAAGATCATGGCATCCAGTCCCATCACTTCATGGCAAATAGATGGGGAAACAGTGGAAACAGTGGCTGCCTTTATTTTGGGGGGCTCCAAAGTCGCAGCAGATGGTGACTGTGGCCGTGAAATTAAAAGACACTTACTCTTTGGAAAGAAAGTTATGACCAACCTAGACAGCATATTAAAAAGCAGAGACATTACTTTATCAAAAAAGGTCCGCCTAGTCAAGGCTATGGTTTTTCCAGTAGTCATGTATGGATGTGAGTGTTGGACTATAAAGAAAGCTGAGCACCAAAGAATTGATGCTCTTAAACTGTGGTGTTGGAGAAGACTCTTGAAAGTCTCCTGGACTGCCAGGAGATCCAACCAGTCCATCCTAAAAGAGATCAGTTCTGGGTGTTCATTGGAAAGACTGATGATGAAGCTGAAACTCCAATAGTTTGGCCACCTGATGCGAAGAGCTGACTCATTAGAAAAGACCCTGATGCTGGAAAAGATTGAAGGCAGGAGGAGAAGGGGACGATAGAGGATGAGATGGTTGGATGGCATCACCGACTCAATGGACATGTGTTTGGGTGGACTCTGGGAGTTGGTGATGGACAGGGAGGCCTGGCATGCTGTGGTACATGGGGTCATGAAGAATCAGACATGACTGAGTGACTGAACTCAACTGAACTACTTGTAGCCAAAAGTATCCTAATTTTACAGCTGGTATATCTGTAACTTTAAAAACAACAACAACAACACATTTTTATGTTGAAATCATCATAGACTCACAAAAGCCTGCAAAAAATAGTGTAGAAATAGCTGCCTATATTTCATCTTGTATCCCTCAAAGATAATAACTTGTATAAGCACAGTACTTTATCAAAACTGCAAAACTGACTTTGGTGCAATACTACAGATCTTACTGAGTTTCCACTGTTTTACATACATTCCTCTGTGTGTGTGATTCTGTACTTTTTTTTTCCATATATAGAGTTCTGTAGCTACCACCACATTCAAGAACTGTTCCATCAGCTCCAAGAAACTCCTTTCTGCTATCCTTTTATATCCCACCCACTCTAACAACCACTAACAACCAACAACTCCTGTTAGCCTAGAATTTTATCATTTTCAAGATGTTATTTAAATGGAATTACTTTTGAGACTGATTTTTCCCCTAAGCATAATGCCCTTAAGAACAGTTTGTTTACATATATAAGTAGTTTGTCCTTTTTCATTGATGAATATGTTCATTATATGAATGTGCTAGAATTTGTTTAACCATTCACTAAAGGACATTTGGGTTGTTTTCAGTTTTTGCTTTTATAAATAAAGCTTCCATGAACATTTACATACAGCTTTTTATTTTATTTAATTTTTTGGTGTATGTTAATAGAAGTTTTCATTTCTCTGGATTAAATGCCCAAGGATATGATTTCCAGTTCATATAGTTAATGTTTAACTTTTTAAAGAGACACCAAACAACATTCCAGAGTAGCCATACCATTTTATATTCTGACCAGCAGTGTACAAGAGTTACGGTTTCTGTGTAACCACCAGCATTTAGAATTATACAACATTTTAAAGCTCTTCTAACAAGTTTATTAGAACGTTCTTCTAGTAAGTGTACTGATATCTTGTTGAAATATCACATTTTCAAAGAATGCATAGAGATTATCAACAAGGGTTATATTGAGGAAAACAATGTGAAAGCAAGAGGAAAAATAGACATTTTCCTTGTAACTTTCTATTTTGTATTTCTTCAGTGTATATATGTTACATTTAACAGATCAGCAGGATTATGGGTCATTGTCTTATTTTTATGTTTATATTTTTGTTTTCAAATTCATAATCAATGTTTAACAATTCTGATATTTTAAGTTGTTGGTAAACGTCAGCATACCTATCTCTGTGTTATCATCAGAATTAATGTCAAGGAAACGCTGCAGGCTTCTAATAATGTGGGTTGTCCTGGTTTTACATTTCACTGTCTTAACCCTCATTTAAATAAACTAAATATAATCATTCCCTTGTGCCTACAAATTTGCCAGACTACATCCTGTACTAAACATGACTCCATTTGTTGTCTTCTGAAGTCACACAAAGCAAAATATATTTTCCTGTTAAATGCCATGCTTAATAGCATTTTGGAATTTAATTGCTTGTCTTTTGTGGAACTAAAAGAGAATGTAGAAAACAAAAAATTGTATATTGCCTTCCCTGAAGTCTGTTTTCCTCACAACAATATTTTTACTTTCAATTTGATCATTTTAAGAGGAACTAGCTTTTTGAGACATAAGAGTAAATGTGTAGACACTGGTTATTTTCTATCTGAAAAATGACTCTCAGGGAGGCCTGCAAACCCTCTCCATCATCAGAGACAGAAAAAAATTAAAATGCCTATTCAAGAACGTGAAAGGAGCAGAAATAGAATGAAGTAGAGCCTGACCTGGCAGGGAAAGTGTGTTCTGCTCAGCAGAATCATTTCAGCCACCTTCAGCACCTTTTGACATGAATGGATTGATTGTGTGGTAAACCACGCTGATTGTTCACCTGTTAGTGCCCTTCGGGCAAAGACCAGCAGGAACACACCTATAGTGAAGAAAGAGTTCATTACCAATTGTGACAATGGAGAGCAGTCACCATAGAGAACTACTGGTGTCTTATTAAGAGGATATTGTTGTTGTTCAGTCGCTCAGTCATATCTGACACTTTGCAACCCTGTGCACTGCAGCACCACAGGCTTCACTGTACATTACCAACTCCCGGAGCTAACTCAAACTCATGTCCATCAAGTCAGTGATGCCATCCAACAATCTCATCCTTTGCCATCCCCTTCTCCTCCTGCCTTCAGTCTTTCCAAGCATCAGGGTCTTTTCTAATGAGTCAGCTCTTCACATCAGGTGGCCAAAGTATTGGAGTTTCAGCTTCAACATCAGTCCTTCCAATGAATATTCAGGATTGATCTCCTTTAGGATGGACTGGTTGAATCTCCGTGCAGTCCATGGGACTCTCAAGAGTCTTCTCCAACACCACAGTTCAAAAGCATCAATTCTTCAGCGCTCAGCCTTCTTTATGATCCAACTCTCACATCCACACACGACAAGAACCATAGCTTTGACAAGACAGACCTTTGTCGGCAAAGTAATGTCTCTGCTTTTTAATATGCTATCATATGTCATAGCTTTTTACCCCCAAGGAACAAGTGTCTTTTGGTATCATGGCTGCAGTCACCATCTGCAGTGATTTTGGAGCCCAAGAAAATAAAGTCTGTCACTGTTTCCATTGTTTCCCTATCTATTTGCTATGAAGTGATGGGACCAGATGCCATGATCTTAGTTTTTTGAAAGTTGATTTTCCAGCCAGCTTTTTCACTCTCTTCTTTCACCCTCATCAAGAGGCTCTTTAGTTCTTCTTTGCTTTCTGAAGCGTTCTGACACCATAAGGGTGGTGTCATCTGCATATCTGAGGTTATTTATATTTCTCCTGGCAATCTTGATTCCAGCTTGTGCTTCATCCAGCCTGGCATTTCACATATTCTGCATAATTTAAATAAGCAAGGTGACAACATACAGCTTGACGTACTCCTTTCCCAATTTTGAACCAGTCTGTTGTTCCATGTCAGGTTCTAACTGTTGCTTCTTGACCATTATACAGGATTCTCAGGAGGAAGGTAAGGTGTCTGGTATTCCCATCTCTTGGAGAATTTTCCAGTTTGTTGTGATCCACACAGTCAAAGGATTTGGCATAGTCAGTGAAGCAGAAGTAGATGTTCTGGAATTCCTGTGCTTTTTCTATGATCCTACAGATATTGGCAATTTGGTCTCTGGATCCTCTGCCTTTTCTAAATCCAGCTTGAACATCTGGATGTTCTCAGTTCATGTACTGTTGAAGCCTACCTTGGATATTAGAAAGAGCATCTTTATGAAAAGGTTTGGAAGAGGGTCTAAGGAAGCTGGGCTTTTCTCTAAGCTGGCTGTCAGAAAGCAGAGACAATTCTATGGGTATCTAAATCTTATCTGTGGGGAGGGGGAAATAGAATGAGCATAGAGATCTGACTGGTAAAGTAGCCATCACTCATCTTAACCAAGAAATGGAGGTGTTTGATATTTTATGGGTGACACTTAATTTTGCCCAGCATCAGGGTCTTTTCATTGAGTCAGCTCTTCCCATTGGGTGGCCAAAGAGACCTTGATTTTTGTTTCTGCTTTCTGCCTCCCTGTCCCTCACTATCTCCTAAAGTTTTCCCAAGTTCAAATCCATTGAATTGGTGATGCTACCCAACCAGCTCATCCTCTGCTGCTGCCTTCTCCTTTTGCCTTCAATCTTTCCCAGCCTCAGGGTCTTTTCTAATGAGCCAGTTCTTCACATCAGGTGGCCAAATTATTGGAGCTTCAGCTTCAGCATCAGTCCTTCCAATGAGTATTCAGGGTTGGTTTCCTTTAGGATTGACTGGTTTGATGCCTTTGCTGACCAAAGGACTCTCAGGAGTTTTCTCCAGCACCGCATTTCAAAAGCATCAATTCTTCAGCACTCAAGCTTCTTAGAGTAATCCTGTCTGAGGACTATGAGATTTTGAGATTGTTAATATTCAGTGAATCCATATTATAGACTAGCTGTGGGTACCAGAGCAGCTTCTGAATGTCTATGATTGCTCCTCTGCTTTCTTCCTCACATTATTGAAAAAGCTGAAGTCCCCATATCATCATTTGCCATAGGTACCATAGCTTGGTATATGTAGTACTCCTATGGTCTAAATGGATTTCATTTACATGCCATAGCTTTTTGACCTGATTTTCAAATATGTTGTCATTATTCCAAGGTAAACTGCAGACATAACTTTCCCATCAATCTGGAAGTCAGTCTCTAGAGTCTGTATGATCTAGCCTTCTGCCTCCAGGCTAAGCTACTCATGATGACTGTGAACATTCGATGCCTTTTTAGCTTCTAATGATCTAACTGAAAGGAAGAAACTTCCCTGTTGCCCTCAGAAGTCCATAGCCTCCACTCTGACCCACTGAATATGTTTTCTACTTTATTCCCCATGGAGACACTCTCTCTTGTGCAACTGAGCTCATTTTCTAAAGCAGGCTTTAGAATTGAGCACTCAAAACCAGAAAAATTTGACCCGAATCTGGCCACCTAACCTGTTTTATGTTGTATGCATTATGTTTTACAAAGAGGAGGAATTTTGTATAAAATTCTCCTTTCACCTGCTTGATGAATCAGAATATTTGGCCACCCTGGGCAACAGACTAACTGAATTTGAGTAGCAACTGTTGTTTCAGGTTATCCAGAGATTATCCTGTTCCCCACCACAGTCTACTACACTACTGCCCTGAATCACTCATTGTGTTTCCTGCTCAGCTTCTTAACATTTGAAGTGTCAGCCTTGGCATAGAGAACTTTTTTTCTGCTGGTGGTATTTATTTCTCAAAACAGGATATGGATTATAAGGCGGTCTGTGGGCTATATTGCATCATTCAATAAACATAATAGACCTTGCTAGAGTGTGAATTGTGCCTTAAGTTTTATAAAACACACTATTTTTATATTAAGGGCAACTTAGATATATTATGAAATGCAATGTGGAGTGGATTTAAAGATCAATCTAGAAATTTTTTAAAAATCCTGCTTCATGTAGCTGCCTCAGGCTACACCCAAGACCAACCCATGAGGTAGTTATGGAGACCTTGATATTCGCCATTGGAGTCACTTTGGTGGAAAAGTTACAGAAAAGCAGTACTAATATAATCATTTCAAGTTTGTGTTTTCACATTTTTGCAGACTTTCAGAATGTCATAGAGTTTCTGAAATGTAAGGAAATTTAACTATTAGATAACCTTTAGTTAACTAGTTTATTAGAGGTATGAAAAATACTAATACATAAAGCCACTCTGGGCAGACAGAACCCAGATAACCAGATTTCCAGTTTTGTTCTATTTGAAATGTATAATTGCTCAGCATAATAGCAAAAGAATTAGAGCTAAATTATATAATACTGCTACCTCTTTGGTTTAATACTTCTCTTGTTACTTACAGAATAGCAGATTGAAAACTTATCTCTCAAAGAAATTCAGAAGTCTTCCCTGCTGCTGCTGCTGCTGCTAAGTTACTTCAGTCATGTCCAACTCTGTGCCACCCCAGAGACGGCAGCCCACCAGGCTTCCCCATCCCTGAGATTCTCCAGGCAAGAGCACTGGAGTGGGCTGCCATTTCCTTCTCCAATGCCTGAAAGTGAGAAGTGAAAGTGAAGTTGCTCAGTCGTGTCTGACTCCTAGCAACCCCTTGGACTGCAGCCTCCCAGGCTCCTCCGTCCATGGGATTTTCCAGGCAAGAGTACCGGAGTGGGTTGCCATTGCCTTCTCTGAAATTCTTCCCTAATGTAATATAAAAATAGTTTCTAATGATATAGAAGATAAATAATCTCAGGTAAGACTCAAATGAAATTTGCAGGCTTCACTAGTTTTTATAGATTGACACCTTTAGACGGTTTTAACTCTGCAATGATTTGAAGCACAGTAGCTGTGGGAGATGGCGAGAGGCAAAATATTACAAGTCAAAAATGAATCTGAGTTTTCAAATGTGACTTGTGATATATTTCTCATCTTTGTATAATGAAAATGGCATATTTACAGATCAAACATCATGCTTCTGATTTAATGCATTCACGTTTCCCTTTATTAATAATCTCTCTTTTTTGCTTTTAATTGAAGTATAGTTTATAGAGGCTTCCCTTGTGGCTCAGGCGGTAAAGCGTCTGCCTACAATGTAGGAGACCTGGGTTCAATCCCTGGGTTGGGAAGTTCCCCTGGAGAAGGAAATGGCAACTCACTCCAGTATTCTTGCCTGGAAAATCCCATGGATGGAGGAGCCTGGTAGGCTACAGTCCGTGGGGTCACAAAGAGTCAGACACCACTAGTTTATGTATAATACCATATTAGTTTCAGGTGTGTAACTGTGAGTCAACATTTATATACAATACAAATGACCACCACAATTAGTTTAGTAACCATCTGTCACCACACACAGTTATTAGAATATTACTGACTGTATTCCTTTACTTTACATTAGATCCCCATGACCTGTTTATTTTATTTTATTTTATTCTGGTTGAGAATGACTCTTTATTGTAATCCAGACACCATGCTTCCCAAAAACATATGGCATTGCTTCGCTTCCTTCATTTACAATGTTGTTCCTCTTTCTTTTCAAATTCTCCCCACCCGTGGTGGATTCATGTCAATGTATGGCAAGACCAATACAGTATTGTAAAGTAAAATAAAGTAAAAATAAAAATAAAATAAAATAAAACTAGACCTTGTAGGAAGGGGAGTATTTGTTTTATAACTGTTGGTTTATATCTCTTACGCTCCACCTATTTCACCCAAGTCCTCAGACTGCCTCTTCTGCAGCCACCAGTTATTCTGTGAGTCTTTTTCTGTTTTGTTTTTCTCTGTATTTTAGATTTCACATATTAGTGAGATCACATGGTATTTGTCTTTCTCTGGCTTTTATTTCACTTAACATAACACCCTCTATAACTCCATCCATGCTATTGGAAAGATTTCATTGCTTTTTATGACTGAGTAAATATTCCATTGTGTAATGTAACCACATACTCTTTATTCATTCATCCATCTGTGGACACTTGGGTTGCTTCTGTATCTGGGTAATTGTAAATATACTGCAGTGAACTGGAGGGTGTACATATCATTTCCAATTAATGTTAGGGTCTACTCTGTGTGGGCTGCCTGCACACACCTGTTATGGCTGGACCCTGATTACTGCTGGTAGACTTGATAGGCTCCCAGGTCAGCTGGCTTAGAAGCTTACATGCGACTGTGGTGGGTGTCCTGGTGGGCAGGACTTGCCCTCAGTCTGGCTAGCTAGGAGGCCTGGCCAAGACTACTGCAGGTGTAGGGATGCACAGGGCTGCTCCTCCGTGTGAGTGGCTGTGATGCCTGGCTGCAGCTGTTGTAGTGGCCTTGCTGGAGTGCAAAGCTGGGCCCCAAAAGTGAAAGCTGTTTTAGAGGCAGTGCTGGTCAGGACCACCTGCTGGGTCGGGCAGAGCAAGTTTGGAGGAAGCTTAGTGCTGGCTGAGATGCTCTGCTGAGTGGGGCTAGGTGGAGGTTGCTTTGGAGGGGTTAGCCCAGGTGGATGGGTTAAACCTCAGTTAACACAACTGGATGGGTTACACCCAGCTTTCCTGGATGTAAGCTCTGCTAATTTTCATAGCCAGACATTGTGGGGGCTCATCTTCCTGGTGCAGGTACCCTAAGCTCGAAGCCTGACATGGGGCTCAGACTCCTCCCTCCTCAGTGGGGACCTCCAAGGTTGTGATATTTCTCTAGTGTATGGGTCACCACACCACGGGTGTCAGTTCAAACTATACCACATCTCTGCCTGGTCCTACCCATCTTGATATAGCCTTTTCTTTATATCCTTAGTTGTAGAACTGTTTTGGTAGTCTCCAGGTCATTTGGGCTTCCTAGGTGGCTCAGTGGTAAAGAATCCACCTGCCAATGCAGGAGATGCAGGGGATGTGTGTCCAATCCCTGTTTCGGGAAGATCCTCTGGAGTAGGAAATGGCAACCTACTCCAGTATTCTTGCCTGGAGAATCCCATGGACAGAGGAGTGTGGCAGGCTACTGTCCACAGGGTTGCAAAGAGATGGACGCAACTGAGCAACTGGGCATACACACGTGCAATCATTCACAGATATAGTTGTTCTATGTGTAGTTGTAGTTTGGTGTGTCCATGGCAGAAGGTACACTCAGGATCTTCCTGTTCTTCCATTGTTTTTCTTTTAACTGAAGTAGAGTTGATGTCAATACCTCAGATATGCAGATGACACCACCCTTATGGCAGAAAGTAAAGAGGAATGAATGAGTCTCTTGATGAAATTGAAAGAGGAACGTGAAAAAGCTGGCTGAAAACTCAGCATTCAGAAAACAAAGATCATGGCATCTGGTCCCATCGCTTTATGGCAATTATATGGGGAAACAATGGAAAGAGTGACAGGCTTTACTTTCTTGGGCTCCAAAATCACTGCAGATGGTGACTGCAGCCATGAAATTAAAAGACTCTTTGGAAGAAAGATTATGACCAACCTAGACAGCATATTAAAAAGCAAAGACATTACTTTGCTGACAAAGATCCATAGAGTCAAAGCTATGGTTTTTCCTCTAGTCATGGATGGATCTAAGAATTCGACCAAAAAGAAAGCTGAGCATTGAAGAATTGATGCTTTTGAACTGTGATGTTGGAGAAGACTCTTGAGAGTCCCTTGGACAGAAAGGAGATCCAACCAGCCCATCCTACAGGAAATCAGTCCTAAATATTCATTGAAGGACTGATGCTGAAACTCCATTACTTTGGCCACCTGATACGAAGAGCTGACACATTAGAAAAGACCCTGATGCTGGGAAAGATTGAAGGCAGGAGGAGAAGGGGGCGACAGAGGATGAGATGATTGGATAGCATCACTGACCTGATGGACGTGTGTTCGAGCATGCTCCAGGTGTTGGTGATGGACAGGGAAGCCTGGCATGTTGCAGTCCATGGGGTCGCAAAGAGTTGAATACAACTGAGCAACTGAACTGAATCACTTTGCTGAATAGCAGAAATTAACCCAGCATTGTACATCAATTATCAGTTCAGTTCAGTCATATATATTTGTGTGTGTGCATGCTAAGTCGCTTCAGTCATGTCTGACTCTATGTGACCCTATGCACTGTAACCGATGAGGCTCCTCTGTTCAAGGGATTCTCCAAGCCAGAATACTGGAGTGGGCTGCCATACTCTCCTCCAAGGAATCTTCCTGACCCAGGGATCAAACATGAGTCTCTTACATCTCCTGCACAGTCAGGCAGGTTCTTTACCACTAATGCCACCTGGGAAGCCCTACACACACACACACACTTATGTGTACATATATATATGTATGACAACATATATGTGCCTACTTATGTATAAATATGTGTATATGTATGACAACATATAGTATATGTGTATATATATGTTATATATATATTCTTTTTCATATTCTTTTATATTGATGGGAACCTATTAGTTATCTCCTGAAACCTATTCCTGTTACAGTTGGTGATTAGATTGCATTTGCTTACCTACAATTGAATAGTAATTGGTAAAATTTTGTACAAATATTACAACAGAAGGAATTTTATAGCATATTTGAGTCTTTGGAATCTGAAGTTTGACTTATAGAAGGAGTTAACTGATATGTAAGTTAACTGATATGTAAGTATATTCTACATCGTATGCAACTTTGAGACTTACATATCAGTTAACTGTGAGGAGCACCTGTGAGCCATACTTGAAGAATTTATTTTTCAACAAATATCCAATGGTGGCTTCTTTTCCAAAAGCCTTTAGTTATTTATATCAGCTTCTATGGTGGATCATAATTACTTTAATTTGTTTTGAAATAAAATGATTAATAACTACTGCCAAAAATATAGGATGCATAAGTATATTTCACATCGTATGCAACTTTGAAACTTACATATTCTTTATTACTCGTTCTACATTAAAAAGTGTAGTTGCTATAATAATTTTGCTTGAAGAATAGTCAGTGTTTGCTTTACAAAAAAAAAAAAAAAAAACGAAGGCAATGGTATCACTCTTGGCTGGATAGGAGCTCTAGGAACTTACTAGATCCAAACATAGGAGTTACCTTTTATAGGTCACAGTGGTTGAATGTTAGTATTTTTATATGGTTTAATCTCAACTCTCCAATTGCCTTACTTGTCATATTTGTAGCACCTGGAGGAAAACTTTTATTCCCACATGTATAAGAACAACCTCATGATCTTCTCTTGCAAAGCTGCTTTCCCTTGTTAGGAGAGGTACCTTGTCCACTCCATTCAGTGAGTTGGAAACCTGTGCCCCCTCTTTTACACCTGATGCTGTGAAATTTTGTTCATGTCTTTGGGCACTGCGTTCTGTGCCCAGCCACTGTAGCTTACTGTCATTTTCCGAGATCAGGGTGTACCATATTTCTTGCTACCATCAATCCTCTGTATGTATTTCACTCTCTACTTCAAACACTCTGTGTACATAATCTCTTCTCTCCTTTACCACTAATCATTCAGTTTTAGTACCTTGGGAAAGCCTTTATGTTTGCATTGACATATATCAGACTCCTTCTAATATCTCTCTGGGAACTGTGTTTTTTTCAACTTTCTGTTTGCCTCAATTTTTAAAAGGTATTTAGTGGTATTCTTCCTCTGGAGAAGGCAATGGCAACCCACTCCACTACTCTTGCCTGGAAAATCCCATGGACAGAGGATCCTGGTAGGCTGTAGTCCATGGGGTCGCTGGGAGTCTGACATGACTGAGTGACTTCACTTTCACTTTTCACTTTCCTGCATTGGAGAAGGAAATGGCAACCCACTCCAGTGTTCTTGCCTGGAGAAGCCCAGGGATGGGGAAGCCTGGTGGGCTGCCATCTCTGGGGTCACACAGAGTCGGACACGACTGAAGCGACTTAGCAGCAGCTGCAGTGGTATTCTTCACATAAAATAAAATTTTTTCTTCTCATTTGACTGGTTTGGTGACTTTTGTCAAATGTATAACCACCACGGTAATCAAAATATGTAACGTTTTCATCAACACAAAATGTGACCCCTTTGCAGTCAGTCTCCTCTCCTGTCCTTCAGCCTCTGATAATCATTTGTATGATTTCCATCCCTATGGTTTTGTTTTTTCCAGAATGTCACATAGAGAAAGCATATAGTATATCACTTTTACTGTCTAGCTTCTTTTACTTAGCATAATAGTCTTGAGATTCATTTGCATTTTTGCATGTATCAATATTTCATCCTTTTATTTCCGAGTAAAATTCCATTGTATGGTATACTACAGTTTGCTTATCCATTCAATTCATTTATTTGTTGTTACACATTTGGATTGTTTCTAGATTCCAACTGTTAGAACCAAGCTGCTGTAAGCATTCACATAGAAGTCTCTGTATGAACATATGTTTTCATTTCTCTTGGATAAATACCCACAAGAGGAATTGTTGACTCATATGGTAAATGTATATTCATCCTCATGTGAAATTAGGAATCTCTTTTCCATATAGGTTATATTATTATCCTATTTTGTACTTCTACCAACAGTAGATGAGAATTCTATTTGCTCTGCACCCTTACCAGTGATTGGCATCATAGTTCTTTTAAAAATTTAGCCATTTTAGTGGTTTAGTGATATTTTGTTATGGTTATTAATTTGTGTTTTTCTAATGGGTAATGCTGTTCATTAATTTTCATGTACTTATTGGCCTTTGTATACTTTATTTGGTTAAGTATTTATTCAGATTTTCTGTTCATTTTTCAGTTGTTGTCTTCTTACTGATGCATTTAAGAGTTTTAAAAAATATATTCTGGATACGGGTTTATATTTTTAAGTTAAATACCTGTTTTTTCAAACTCTTTTACAAAGTTGTCTATTTTACATCCCTGCCAGTAGTATATAAGAGTGCTAATAACTCAATGTCTTCATCAAAACTTGCTATGCTACTGCTAAGTCACTTCAGTCGTGTCCGACTCTGTGTGACCCCATAGACGGCAGCCCACCAGGCTCCCCCATCCCTGGGCTTCTCCAGGCAAGAACACTGGAGTGGGTTGCCATTTCCTTCTCCAATGCATGAAAGTGAAAGTGAAGTCGCTCAGTCGTGTCTGACTCTTCGCGACCCCATGGACTACAGCCTACCAGGCTCCTCTGTCCATGGACTTTTCCAGGCGAGAGTACTGGAGTGGGGTGCCATTGCCTTCTCCAAAACTTGCTATAGTCACTCTTTTAATTTTAACCATTCTAATAGTTGTGTGTGTGTGTGTGTGTGTTTAATAGGCTTAATTTTCTAGAACAGCTTTTGATTGAAAATTTTTGATTTACTGAAATACAGGAAGTTTCCGTATATTGTATACCCAGTTTCTCCTATTAGTAATCTCCTACACTAGTATAGCACATTTGCTACAATAATGAATCTATACTGAATATATTATCATTAACCAAAGTCCATACTTTATGTAGATTTCCTTATTTAGATTTATTTATTTATTATCCCTTTATTTAGATTTTCCTAGACTCCCAGATTCTAGGATGCTGTGTAGAATAACAAATTATATTTAGTTGTCATAAATCCTTAGGTTACTTTTGGTTGTGAAATTTGTTTTCCATTGTGTTTTTAGTTTGCATTTCTCTAATAATTAGTGATATTGAACATATTTTCATATGTGTATCTTCTTTGGTAAAGTCTCTATTCAAATCTTTTCTCATTTTTGTTATTTTTCTACAGTTTTGAGAGTTTTGAGAGTTCTTGCTAAATATTCTGGCTAGAAGTTTTAAATACGTATATGCTGCTTAGTCACTCCAGTTATGTCCAACTCAGGGCTCCTCTATCCATGGAGATTCTCCAGGCCAAGAATACTGGATTGGGTAACCATGCCCTCTTCCAGGGGATCTTCCCTACCCAGGAATCAAACCCAGGTCTCCTGCACTGCAGGCAGATTCTTTACCATCTTCAGTTCAGTTCAGTTCAGTAGCTCAGTTGTGTCTGACTCTTTGCGACCCCATGAACTGCAGCACACCAGGCCTCCCTGTCCATCACCAACACCCAGAGTACACCCAAACCCATGTCCATTGAGTCGGTGATGCCATCCAACCATCTCATCCTCTATCGTCCCCTTCTCCCCCTGCCCTCAATCTTTCCCAGCATCATGGTCTTTTCAAATGAGTCAGCTCTTCACATGAGGTGGCCAAAGTATTGGAGTTTCAGCCTCAGCATCAGTCTTCCAATGAACACCCAGGACTGATCTTATTTAGGATGGACTGGTTAGATCTCCTTGCAGTTCAGGGGACTTTCAAGCATCTTCTCCAACACCACAGTTCAAAAGCTTGAGTTCTTTGGCACTCAGCTTTCTTTATAGTCCAACTCTCACATCCATACATGACTACTGGAAAAACCATAGCCTTGACTAGATGGACCTTTGTTGGCAAAGTAATGTCTCTGCTTTTTAATACCCTGTCTAGGCTGGTCATAACTTTCCTTCCAAGGAGTAAGCATTTTTTAATTTCATGGCTGCAATCACCGTCTGTAGCAATCCTGGAGCCCAGAAAAATAAAGTCAGCCTCTGTTTCCTCTGCTTTCCCATCTATTTGCCATGAAGTGATGGGACTGGATGCCATGATCTTAGCGTTCTGAATGTTGAGCTTTAAGCCAACTTTTTCACTCTCCTCTTTCACTTTCATTAAGAGGCTTTTTAGTTCTTCACTTGCTGCCATAAGGGTGGTGTCATCTGTATATCTGAGGTTATTGATATTTCTCCCAGCAATCTTGATTCCAGCTTGTGCTTCCTCCAGCCCAGCATTTCTTATGATATACTTACTCTGCATATAAGTTAAATAAGCAAGGTGAAAATATACAGCCTTGACGTATTCCTTTTCCTATTTGGAACCAGTCTGTTGTTCCATGTCCAGTTCTAACTGGACAGTTCTAACTGTTGCTTCCTGAGCTGCATGCAGGTTTCTCAAGAGGCAGGTCAGGTGGTCTGGTAATTCCCATCTCTTTCAGAATTTTCCACAGTTTATTGTGATCCACCCAGTCAAAGGCTTTGGCATAGTCAATAAAGTAGACATAGATGTTTTTCTGGAACTCTCTTGCTTTTTCAATGATCCAGCAAATGTTGGCAATGTGATCTCTGGTTTCTCTGCCTTTTCTAAAACCAGCTTGAACATCTGGAAGTTCATGGTTCATGTATTGCTGAAGCCTGGCTTGGAGAATTTTAAGCATCACTTCACTAGTGTGTGAAATGAGTGCAACTGTGTGGTAGTTTGAGCATTTTCTGGCATTGCCTTTCTTTGGGATTGGAGTGAAAACTGACCTTTTCCAGTCCTGTGGCCACTGCTGAGTTTTCCAAATTTCCTGGCATATTGAGTGCAGTACTTTCACAGCATCATCTTTCAGGATTTGAAATAGCTCAACTGGAATTCCATCACCTCCACTAGCTTTGTTTATAGGGATGTTTCATAAGGCCCACTTGACTTCACATTCCAGGATATCTGGCTCTAGATGAGTGATGACACCATCGTGATTATCTTGGTCATGAAGCTCTTTTTTGTGCAGTTCTTCTGTGTATTCTTGCCACCTCTTAATATCTTCTGCTTCTGTTAGGTCCATACCATTTCTGTCCTTTATTGAGCCTATCTTTGCATGGAATGTCCCCTTGGTATCTCTAATATTCCTGAAGAAATCTCTAGTTTTTCCCATTCTATTGTTCTCCTCTATTTCTTTGAAGTGATCACTGAGGAAGGCTTTCTTATCTCTTTGCTATTCTTTGGAACTCTGCATTCAAATGGGTATATCTTTCCTTTTCTCCTTTGCTTTTTGCTTCCATTCTTATCATAGATATTTGTAAGGCCTCCTCAGACAGGCATTTTGCTTTTTTGCATTTCTTTTTCTTGGGGATGGTCTTGATTCCTGTCTCCTGTAGAATGTCATGTACCTTCATCCATAGTTTATCAGGCACTCTGTCTATCAGATCTAGTCCCTTAAATCTATTTCTTCAGTCTTATTCAGTTCACTTGCTCAGTCGTGTCTGACTCTTTGCGACCCCATGAATCACAGCACTCAAGAACTCCCTGTCTATTACCAACTCCCAGACTTCACTCAGACTCACGTCCATCGAGTCAGTGATGCCATCCAGCCATCTCATCCTCTGTCTTCCCCTTCTCCTCCTGCCCCCAATCCCTCCCAGCATCAGAGTCTTTCCCAATGAGTCAACTTTTCACAGGAGGTGGCCAAAGTATTAGAGTTTCAGCTTTAGCATCACTACTTCCAAAGAAATCCCAGGGCTGATCTCCTTCAGAATGGACTGGTTAGACCTCCATGCTGTCCAAGGGACTCTCAGGAGTCTTCTCCAACACCACAGTTCAAAAGCATCAATTCTTCAGCGCTCAGCTTTCTTCACAGTCCAAGTCCCACATCCATACATGACCACTGGAAAAACCATAGCCTTGACTAGATGGACCTTTGTTGGCAAAGTAATGTCTCTGCTTTTGAATATGCTATCTAGGTTGGTTATAACTTTTCTTCCAAGGAGTAAGCGTCTTTTAATTTCATGGCTGCAGTCACCATCTGCAGTGATTTTGGAGCCCCCCAAAAATAAAGTCTGACACTGTTTCCACTGTTTCTCCATCTATTTCCCATGAAGTGATGGGACCAGATGCCATGATCTTCGTTTTCTGAATGTTGAGCTTTAAGCCAACTTTTTCACTCTCCTCTTTCACTTTAATCAAGAGGCTTTTTAGCTTCTCTTCATTTTCTGCCATAAGGGTGGTGTCATCTGCATATCTGAGGTTATTGATATTTCTTCCAGCAATCTTGATTCCAGCTTGTGTTTCATCCAGCCCAGTGTTTCTCATGATGTACTCTGCATATAAGTTACATAAACCGGGTGACAATATACAGCCTTGACATTCTCCTTTTCCTATTTGGAACCAGTTGTTGTTCCAGAAGAATCTGGAACACAATAGACACAAGTTCAATCCCTGGGTAGGGAAGGTCCTCCGGAAGAGTAAATAGCATCCCACTCCAGTATTCTTGCCTGGAAAATCCTATGGACAAAGGAACCTGGTGAACTACAGCTCTTGGGATCACAAATAGTAGGACATGACTTAGTGACTGAGTGCACGGGCGAATACACACACACACACAGGTACATATACATATATTTATATGTATATATACTTTTTTACAAATCTTTACTCCCAGTCTGCCGTTTGTGGCTTGTCTTTCCACTTTCTGAACAGTATATTTTAAAGAGCAAAATTTACAGTATTGGTGAGGACCAGTGTATCACTATTTTCTTTGTATGGTTTATGCTTTTTGTGACTTTTCAAGAAATCTTGGTCTAAATCAAGGAAAAAACAATTTCCTCCTATGTTTGTTCTATATCTTTATAGTTCAAATTTTTACATTTAAATTTTTGAAAGTTTATTAATAATCTACATAACAGTTTGATTTTGACTTTTTGCAGCTGAACATTTTAGATTAATTTTAAAATCACTCAAATAAAATATATAAAATATAATACATAAATTAATATATTTAAATTTTTCAGTGACTCAGTATTCTTTCTTTTGCACCTCTCAGTTATTGGATTGCCTATAATGCTAAAAGTTCTTTGCATATCACCATTACAATTCAATTTCTTTTTGAAATGTGCATATATTGTTTCTTAATCACAGTTCCTTGGTTGAAAGCAATAGAAGCCAGAAGCCAACTCTACTTCTATTAGCTAAACGGGTAACTTTTGGAAGACTATGAAAGAGCTGAAGAACTTGACTTTATACAGAAGGAACTAATTAGCTTTAAAAGGTCCATTATCTTGCTTCATCATTTCCACTGTAACAAATGACCTGAAATCATCTCATTGTCTGGGTAGGGTAGGGTTGGAGGAATCATTCTTTGGCTGCTGCTGCTGCTAAGTTGCTTCAGTCGTGTCCGACTCTGTGCGACCCCATAGACGGCAGCCCACCAGGCTCTCCCGTCCCTGGGATTCTCCAGGCAAGAATACTAGAGTGGGTTGCCGTTTCCTTCTTCAATGCATGAAAATGAAAAGTGAAAGTGAAGTCGCTCAGTTGCGTCAGACTCCTAGCAACCCCATGGACTGCAGCCTACCGAGCTCCTCCATTCATGGGATTTTCCAGGCAAGAGTACTGGAGTTGAGTGCCATTGCCTTCTTGGATCCCTTGGCTACTTGCCTCAAAATTAAAACTGAAGTCTAGCAGGGGTCTGGGAATGAAAACTGCCAACTGGGTTAGCTTGTGAGTGGGTCATATGTTCACTTAATGACTGGGAAAGATGTTCTAATCAATAGCTCTATCAGACTGTATTCAGTGGGCTAGGGTCCTTTCCTAAAATGAATTTTGGGTGCTAATATTTAAAGGAGGCATGGATTCTGGGAAGCCTCCAGCAACAGATGTTCTTTCTATATGATGTGTTGCCTTGAAACTCTCCTTGCAGCTATGTGTGTGTTTGTGTATATTTTATCCCATATGCAGAAACAAAAATGATGCATAAATAGGTGTATCTGTCTTAATGAAGTCATCAGTCTAGTCCAAATTTGTTGCTGAAAAACTAAGTAGTAGTTCAGACTTAAGAGAGAAAATATATAGTGTTAGAAAGAAGTGGAATCCAGGACAACTGTTTTCTAGTTCTTTCTCTAAATATTAACTAGCTGTGGAATCTTGACAAATCATTTAATTTGTTTGCATCTCAGTTTGTTTAATTATAGAATAAAATTATTAAACTACATTATGTCTATGGATCTTCCTGCTCTAAACTCTGTAGTTCTAAGGATATGATCTATGTAAATATTAGGTATTCTTGTGTTAAAAAAAAAAAAGTAGTTATAACAAGACAACTGCATACACAGAGATATACATACATAGGCATGCTAGTTTGCCAGACAAAGTATAGGAAACCTAGTTAAATTTGAATTTCAGATAAACAATAGATAATTTTACACATAATAAATTTTATCTGTTTTTATCTGAAATTCAGGTTTTACTGGGTGTTCTGTATTTTTACTTGCTAAATCTGGCTGCCCTAAGACAGACGCACACATACACACAGAGTAAGAACAGGAGGAATTACTTGGATTAGCATTGTCTATGCAGCTCATTCTTAATTTAATCTATTGCAGCTTCAGTGTATTTTTTCAACTGAACTCAAGAGGTTTTCTAGATGAGATAAAACCCTGTTCCTCCATTAAAGGACAATGTTGATTTAGTTGCTTTCGAGAAATAATTTTTTTAATCAAGAAAATATTTCTTATCGAACGTCATGAATGAATTTGCTAAATGTGCTATCATCTACAAGCTCATGCTAGTTTTTCACCTGGGGCAGAGAAGTATTTTTCTAAGCAGCTTACTGGGTTGCTGATTAAATGAGTATTTTGCCTTGCTGAGAGTTGAGGTTGACTCTATCAATAAAACCCATTGGCTTTTTAACGCCTTTGTTTTGTACTCCTGTACCTATTAATCACACAGAAGTTGTTTATCCATCATCATCTTGGCTTTGATAAATACTTTATGTAATAAGTCTGGACCTTCAGCACTGAGTAATCACTTGGGAATTCCTGCTTATGAAGGTTCAATAACTATACAACAGTGATACTCTGGATATATGATCTCTTTTGCTTTCATACTTTCCCCACTACATGTATCAAAATGACAGAATATATTTATTCTGTCTTTGTAATTTGCAATTGTTTATTTTAACTTTGACATTTGATGCATGCAGCTTAATCTGAACAAGGACTTCTCATTTATAAGCCCTATGCCAGGTATTCGAGGGAATGCATGCTTTTAAAGGCAAAATATACTGATGAGAGTACTTTCTCTTTTGTTATAGCTCTAATATGGAAAATTAGTTTAGTAGTCTCTCTTAACAATCTGTGACTTTGCTGTCAGAAAAGTACTAATGTAAACTAAAGTGATAGAATGAAAAACAACAGGTTGATTGCTTAAGATAAAAGAAATGACTACAAAAGAAAATCACTTGTTTGTATTGAAACTCAAGTGAAAAATAACGATTGGGAAAATGATGTGAAGATTTTATGAATCATATAAAATAAAATTTCCTAATAGTTTGGTAGGTAAATTAAAAATTCTACAATTCTGCCATTACATTTGTTTCTGAAAATCATGACTAGGGTAAAATGCTGAGTCTCATATTCATAAATTTCTTAAACATATTGAGTAAAATAGATTTCTTACTTATCTAAACTTCTTCCCAGTCTATGAAGAGCTTTTTATTACATATTCTCTGGAGTCCCAATTTTTTTCCTGCTTAGTTAGTAATGTCTACTTAAGTCTACTTTTTCTTAACTTCAACAATGAACTTTAATTAGTTCAGTTCAGTTCAGTCACTTAGTCGTGTCCAACTCTTTGTGACCCCATGAACCCCAGTACACCAGGCCTCCCTGTCCATCACCAACTCCCAGGATCCACCCAAATCCATGTCCATTGAGTCGGTGATGCCATCCAACCATCTTATCCTCTATCATCCCTTTCTCCTCCTGCCCTCAATCTTTCCCAGCATCATGGTCTTTTCCAGTGAGTCAGGTCTTCGCATGAGGTGGCCAAAGTATTGAAGTTTCAGCTTTAGCATCACTCCTTCCAAAGAAATCCCAGGGCTGATCACTTTCAGAATGGACTGGTTGGATTTCCTTGCAGTCCAAGGGACTCTCAAGTGTCTTCTCAAACACCACAGTTCAAAAGCATCAATTCTTTGGCACTCAGCTTTCTTCACAGTCTAACTCTCACATCCATACATGACTGGGAAAAAAATAGCCTTGACTAGACAGACCTTTGTCGACAAAGTAACATCTCTGCTTTTGAATATGCTGTCTAGGTTGGTCATATCTTTCCTTTCAAGGAGTAAGCATCAGTTAATTTCATGGCTGCAATCACCATCTACAGTGATTTTGGAGCCCAGAAAAATAAAATCAGCCACTGTTTCCACTGATTCCCCATTTATTTTCCATGAGGTGATGGGACTGGATGCCATGATTTTATTTTTCTGAGTGTTGAGCCAAAAAAATGTTGGCTTTAAAGCCAACTTTTTCATTCTCCTCTTTCACTTTCATCAAGAGGCTTTTTAATTCCTCTTCACTTTCTGCCATAAAGGGTAGTGTCATTTGCATATCTGAGGTTATTGATATTTCCCCTGGCAATCTTGACTCCAGCTTGTGCTTCCTCCAGTCCAGCGTTTCTCATGATGTACTTTGCATAGAAGTTAAATAAGCAGGGTGACAATATACAGTTTTGATGTACTCCTTTTCCTATTTGGAACCAGCCTGTTGTTCCATGTCCAGTTCTAAGTAACTGTTGCTTCCTGACCTGCATCCATATCAAGAGGCAGGTCAAGTTGTCCGGTATTCCCATCTCTTTCAGAATTTTCCACAGTTTATTGTGATCCGCACAGTCAAAGGCTTTGGCATAGTTAATAAAGCAGAAAGAGATGTTTTTCTGGAATTGTCTTGCTTTTTCGATGATCCAGCACATGTTGACAATGTGATCTTTGGTTCCTCTGCCTTTTCTAAAACCAGCTTGAACATCTGGAAGTTCACGGTTCACGTATTGCTGAAGCCTGGCTTGGAGATATTAAAGCATCATTTTACTAGCTTGTGAAATGAGTGCAACTGTGTGGTAGTTTGAGCATTCTTTGGCATTGCCTTTCTATGGGACTGGAATGAAAACCGACCTTCTCCAGTCCTGTGGCCACTGCTGAGTTTTCCAAATTTGCTGACATATTGAGTGTAGCACTTCCACAGCATTATCTTTCAGGATTTGAAACAGCTCAACTGGAATTCCATCACCTCCACTAGGTTTGTTTGTAGAGATGCTTCCTAAGGCCCACTTGACTTCACATTCCAGAATGTCTGGCTCTAGGTGACTGATCACACCATTGTGATTATCAGGGTTGTGAAGATCTTTTTTGTGCAGTTCTTCTGTGTATTCTTGCCACCTCTTCTTAATATCTTCTGCTTCTGTTAGGTCCATACCATTTCTGTCCTTTAACGAGCCCATCTTTGCATGAAATGTTCCCTTGGTATCTCTAATTTTCCTGAAGTTATTTCTAGCCTTTCTCATTCTATTGTTTTCCTCTATTTTTTTTAATTTAAATTTATTTATTTTAATTGGAGGCTAATTATTTACAAAATTGTATTGGTTCTGCAACACATCAACATGAATCCGCCATGGGCGTACACGTGTTCCCCATCCTGAACGCTCCTCCCACCTCCCTCCCCGTACCATGCCTCTGGGTCATCCCAGTGCACCAGCCCCAAGCATCCTGTATCATGCATCAAACCTGGACTGGTGATTCATTTCTTACATGATATTATACATGTTTCAATGCCATTCTCCCAAATCATCCCACCCTTTCCCTCTCCCACAGAGACCAAAAGACTGTTCTATACATCTGTGTCTCTTTTGCTCTCTCACATAATTACCATCTTTGCAAATTCCATATGTATGCATTAGTACACTGTATTGGTGTTTTTCTTTCTGGATTACTTCACTCTGTATAATCGGCTCCAGTTTCATCCACCTCATTAGAACTGATTCAAATGTATTCTTTTAATGGCTGAGTAATACTTCATTGTGTATATGTACCACAGCTTTCTTATCCATTCATCTGCTGATGGATATCTAGGTTGCTTCCATGCCCTGGCTATTATCAACAGTGCTGTGATGAACATTGGGGTACACGTGTCTCTTTCAATTCTGGTTTCCTTGGCGTGTATGCCCAGGAGTGGGATTGCTGGGTCATAAGGCAGTTCTATTTCCAGTTTTTTAGGGAATCTCCACACTGTTCTCCATAGTGGCTGTACTAGTTTGCATTTCCACCAACAGTGTAAGAGCATTCCCTTTTCTCCACACCCTCTCCAGCATTTATTGCTTGTAATCTTTTGGATCACAGCCATTCTGACTGGCGTGAAATGGTACCTCATTGTGGTCTTGATTTGCATTTCTCTGATAATGAGTGATGTTGAGCATCTTTTCATGTGTTTGTTAGCCATCCGTATGTCTTCTTTGGAGAAATGTCTATTTAGTTCTTTGGCCCATGTTTTGATTGGGTCATTTCCTTTTTCCGGAATTGAGTTGCATAAGTTGCTTGTATATTTTTGAGATTAGTTGTTTGTCAGTTGCTTCATTTGCTATTATTTTCTCCCATTCTGAAGGCTGTCTTTTCACCTTGGTTATAGTTTCCTTTGTTGTGCAGAAACTTTTAATTTTAACTATGTCTCATTTGTTTATTTTTGCTTTCATTTCCAATATTCTGGCAAGTGGGTCATAGAGGATCCTGCTGTGATTTATGTCGAAGAGTGTTTTGCCTATGTTTTCCTCTAAGAGGTTTATAGTTTCTGGTCTTACATTTAGATCTTTAATCCTTTTTTAGTTTATTTGTGTGTATGGTGTTAGAAAGTGTTCGTTTCATTCTTTTACAAGTGGTTGACCAGTTTTCCCAGCACCACTTGTTAAAGAGATTGACTTTTCTCCATTGTATATTCTTGCCTCCTTTGTCAAAGATAAGGTGTGTGGATTTATCTCTGGGCTTTCTATTTTATTCCATTCATCGATATTTCTGCCTTTGTGCCTGTACCATGCTGTCTTGTTTGCATTGATCACTGAGGAAATCTTTCTTATCTCTCTTTGCTATTCTTTGGAACTCTGCATTCAAATGGGTATATCTTTCTCTTTCTCCTTTGCTTTTTGCTTCCCTTCTTTTCACAGCTATTTGTAAGGCCTCCTCAGACAGCCATGTTGCTTTTTTGCATTTCTTTTCTTGGGAATGGTCTTGATTCCTGTCTCCTGTACAATGTCACATACCTCCATCCATAGTTCATCAGGCACTCTGTCTATCAGATCTAGTCCCTTAAATCTATTTCTTATTTCTACTGTATCGTCATAAGGGATTTGATTTCGGTCATACATGAGTGATCTAGTGGTTTTCCCTACTTTCTTCAATTTCAGTCTGAATTTGGCAATAAGGAGTTCATGATCTGAGCCACAGTCAGCTCCAGGTCTTGTTTTTGCTGACTGTAAAGAGCTTCTCCATCTTTCGCTGCAAAGAATACAATCAATCTGATTTTGGTGTCAGCCATCTGGTGGTGTCCATGTGTAGAACTTTAATAGGCATGCTCTTTCTACTCTTTACAAAATTAAATTTTTATAAATTTATTTTATATTTTCCTTTTATTATATCAATTTATCTGAGCATTATTTCATGTAGGACTGATTGAAAAGAGCAAGAACCTTATTTATCATCTTAAAAAGGTATGTTGTTTTATGTCCTACAAAATTGTCTTATACTCTGTGTTTTCCTTCTAATATATTCATGATCTGATTGAATTGCTTCTTGACATTTCCCCTCTTTCACTGCACTATTCACATATAGAAACTTACCTGCTACCATGAATCCTATTAAATCAAAGTCTCATTAAATAGCTCGTTGAAAATTTATTCTGAACTTTGTCTATTTCTTTCTGTCTCCACAGAATCTCCCTCTTCTGTCTGACTTCATCTCTTGCTTGCCCTAGTGCAGTAGGCTTCTAGCAGTCTCTCTGTTATTGCTGTTCCTCCTTCATACCCATTCTCTAAAAGGCATCCAGCAGTTATTTCCAGGCGTACAAGGCCACATATGAGCAGCTCCTGCCTGTCTCTGCAACTGCAAAAGTGTAATTTTCAAACAATTATGTAATTCATTAATGAGGAAAACTGTAAGATGAAAAAGTTGGTTTAGAGAAGGATGTAAAACAGAAATATATAGAGGATCAATAAAAAAAATAAAAGCAAAGGAAGTTGGAGTTGTAATATTGAGGGATTACTCAGAGTAGGATGAGAGGTTAACATAGTTTGCGAAACTTAGCTAAAATGTGCATTGACAATAAGCTAGTGACTATAAAAATGAAAGAGTTTTAAAATTTGAAACTACTCTTTATGTCTACAGATTGCACCCCCATGGATTTTAGTATCCAATTTGAAGAGTTTGAGGCATTTCTGTAATGCATTTTGGTAAAACATGGTAAGTTCTTTGAATAGCCACTTGCAAAGTTTCCTTTTTCTGTTGTTCCTGTCCTGGTTCACCCAAGTTCAGATGGCCAGATAGCCCAGAATCATTTACCAGCTGTAGCAGGAGTCTGGATGAGCCCTGTGATTTTCTTGCTGGGGAAAGCACAGAGGAGAAGAAACCACACACATACGCATATCCCTGTTTCCACACAGACTGTGTGGTGTCTCAGCTGATGTGATAGGAATAACTAAAGGAATGCATAACCCAACTCAAAGGAGACTTTATTTTCGATCAGCAGTGTCTAATATAAAATTAAAAGAGGCAAAAAAAAAAAAAAAAAGGTTACCTATTGAGCCTAGAACAATCTGGAATTGGAAAAGAAGACACTGGATGCTCAGAGGGAAGTACAAAGTCCCAAAGGACAGCCTGTGAGCATCTCCTGTCCTTCAGGTACTTCACTTCCTGTTCAGCCAGTGAAAGACCCAGCTTGCCATTTCTCATTCACCAGCTACTTCTATGAGTTGTTACTGAAACACCGATTTTGGTTAGTTAGGCTATTTAGGCAAACAACCGTTGTAGATAATTTTGATTCACTGGATTGACTTGATGTTTCACCAACTTTGTATAAATCTGATAGCTATCTTGTACCTTGAGGACAAACTTTGAAAAAGGAGGAACTTGCATTATGCAGTGGAAATGGGACTCTATGGGGGTATGTAGATTGTTGTCTTAGTTTTGATACTGAGTTGATTAATGATTTCAACTGGAACTGAATCATAACCATTAGGTAAAACCTATAGAAATCTGGAACTTCCCTGGTGGTCCAGGTGTTAAGACTCCACCCTGCCAATGCAGGGGGTGCCAGCTCCATCCCTGGCCAGGGAATTAAGATTCCACATGCTGTGTGGCATGGTCAAAAAAAATAAATAAATAAAAGGAAATCTGAATAAGGACTGGACTTCTGTTAAAAACAGTATACTAATATTGGCTTATTAGTCATGACAAATGTGCCATACTAATGTCAGATTTTGGAATCAGGGGAAATTGAGCTCGAAGTATACAAAACCTCTCTATAAATATTTATGACTCCTCTATGAATTTAAAATGATTCTAAAATTTTTTATTTAAAAATGCATGTATATGGTTAAGGAGAGCATTTCTTAAAATCTAGGTAATATGGTGTTCAGGTTTCTACTTGGTTCTGTTGATTTGGCAAAGACAAGGAGTTTGTTCTAAATTTATTAGATGATCTTAAGATAGCACTTTAATAAGTTATATCTTCTCAGGAGACTCTTTTCGTGTTTTCTTCCAATCTGCCAATAACCTAAGAGCAGGATGAATTTGCTTTGTGCTCAGGTAGACAGAATTAGAGACATGATCAATGTGGTGGTTACCGAAATAAAATGACTTTTCTGTTCTCAGAATAATAGCCTACATTCTCTTGACTTGGAAGGAAATATTTCCTCAATAAACAAGGAAGTTTTATGCCTTATAAAATCTGGAGAATTGAAATAAAAGGTAGAAATAAAACATTTTCATCATTCTAACAAAAAATTAACTGTTACGAGCAATTCAACATATTAAAAATGCTTGTAGCAAATTAAATGAAAGCAAATGTAAAAACAGAAATAATGTCAAAAAACCAGGGAGATATAAAAACCATGGTGCATTATTGCAAAATAACTCTAAACAGGGGATGTGCTTAGTTAAGATGATGAATAGTCAGTAATACCCTATTCCTCTTACTTATTTCCCCTTCTTTATAATTTCTTTCCTTCTGAGTTTATGGGTTCCATCACAAAGTAATTAAGTTTTAAGTCTCTAACACTTATAACTTTTGGTAGCTTTTAGTAGGAGGATACAGAAATTAGCTGTTTCACTTTGTGTTCGTGCTTTTGGTAATACCACTACTGCGAAACCAGAAAAATTTTATAGAAATTCTCAACAAAAAAAATATTGTGCACACACACACACATATGCACACATGCCATACTGTAAAACACACACCACACATGCCTGCATATGTTAGTAGGCTAGCTGGAGGTCCTCAGCTTGCTAAGGGCACAAGCGGGAATGGACCATGCCAGTTAATCTGGAGAGTCAGCTAAGTGCAGATAGGTTAAGAAACCTCATATATAGGTAGATTTAACAGATTTTCAGCCAAATGTTTGCTGAGACTTTGAGAGAATAGCAGATTCCCTGGTGGCTCAGACTGCAGTCTGCCTGCAATGCAGGAGACCTGAATTCAATCTCTGGATCATGAAGATCCCCTGGAGAAGGAATGGCAACCCACTTTCATATTCTTGCTTGGAAAATCTCATGGACGGAGGAGCCTGGTGGGCTACAGGCCATAGGATCACAAAGAGTTGGACACAAATGAGCGACTTCAGTTTCTTTGAGAGAATAGAGCACAGGACAGATAAACTTTAGTTTAAGAGAGATGGATTGTGAGCAGGCTTAGGGAGTTTCCCAAGGGGGAAATTTAGGATAGAAAGTTAGCATGAGAACCCCTGAAGAATCAGGGGCTGCAGGGCAGGTCTTTATAACAAACCGTCCTTAGGGAAGAATAAAATCCTATTTCCCAACTTCGTCCCAAGGAAACCTTCTTAGGAAAACATCAGTGTAGCCTTGTAACCAGAATGACAGGTTTGAGACTTGGGAGTAGGATATTTCATTGTCCCTTGTCACATACACAGAAGAGAAAAAGCGTCATTGCACAGGGGGTCAAGACCTGCATCTAGTCTCAGCTTTCCTTCTAATTTAACTTACAACCTTGGGGAAAACATCTTACTGCTCTGATTTTAGTTTTCCTAAGATGAAGTTACTGGACTAGAAACTTTCTGAGAGGCTACGATAGTGATGTAAATATGTGATCAAATTTCCCAGAGAGCTTCCCCAGAAAACTGGCACGTTAAGAAAATAGCTTTAGAAGAAGTATACAGAATTCAGATTCTATAACAGAAGAATTTTAGCATTTTGTCATTCCCATGCCCATTTTCCTCTCTGTTCTGGTCGTGAATATAAAAATTATTTTATATTCAGTCATTTGCTGTCTGTCCCCCTGTTGTTTGTTGATACTTTCCTCTTCTCTTCATATATTGAATTTGAAGCAGCTTCAATATTTGTAATCAGGAGTACAGACTCCAGAACTTGAGGACTTCCAAGCAATGAGGGAATGTTCCTATTTCTAGCAAGCATGGATAACTTCTGCCTCCCTTACATCAGGTGCATGTTGCTCTCAGAAGGTCTTGGGAAGATCCCTTACTGTTCACTGAATCAATATGACCCATATACATGCTAACTTCCTAGAAATGATGTTATGCCCAAATTGTGTTTCTGACTCTGGTATTTTGAGTTCAGCAAGAATAGCCCAAAACGTCAATTCTGCATGAGACATGTTTTCATTTCTGGCATGGGCCCCTAGCCAAAATGGCAGTAATGTCCTTACTCACAGCTTTGGGCTCCCTGGGACCATAGTAGGCTGCAAGCTGTTGGTCTTTCTATGCCTGTTCTTCACCAGCCTTGTCACTGGAGCATGGCTAGGCATTGACAAGAATCCTCTTTTTCATAGGAAGCAGTAATTCCAGAAGGGAGGGAGAGAATTTCTACCTGTTAGCCATTTTCAGGGTTTTTAGATGACAGTTTGTAGAGTGGGATGCAAGTCATATTCTTTATGAAGCTCCTAGCCACTGAAACTTCAGCTGACAAATTAACTAGGGGATTTTCTCAGTCATTAACTGCTTGACTGGTTGTCTGAGAGTACTAACTGTCTCAGACTGATTCTTGGTGACAGTATAGTTTAAGCTGTGATTCATCATGTCTCTAATGACTTCATTCTAGTATAAAATGCTCAATGATGTCTGTACAAATAAAATGTCTTTGGATGAAGAAATAGTAATATTTCAGCAGTCAGCTTGATATTAGATACAAAAGAGAAGGAAATACTAATATATTAATCAAATAAAATAGACCTGTTCCCATAAGGACAAACTTAAAACTTGGAATGACAAAATCCTTAAAAGACTGAAATCTGATGGCTCATTTACAGGTTATATCTAACCATAGTGATGAGAAAAAGAAGACAAAATTTTGATCTCAGAGCTAGAGGATGAGAGATGTGGTAGCTTGAAGCAGGACCTTGGCCTTGTCTTCTTTGAAGAAAGAATTCAACAAAGAGACAGAGATTGTGAAACAGATAAAGTATATGGGCATATGCTCATGCTGATATTTGGTCTGATTCAGGGAGCTTCTTGATATATATGTGCATCTTTCAGCCAAGATGGATCCCAGGACAAGTGTTTCTGGGAGGTTCAGTTCAGTTCAGTTCATTTCAGTCGCTCAGTTGTGTCCGACTCTTTGCGACCACATGAATCGCAGCACGCCAGGCCTCCCTGTCCATCACCATCTCCTGGAGTTCACTCAGACTCACGTCCATCGAGTCCGTGATACCATCCAGCCATTTCATCCTCTGTCGTCTCCTTCTCCTCCTGCCCCCAATCCCTCCCAGCATCAGAGTCTTTTCCAATGAGTCAACTCTTCGCAGGAGGTGGCCAAAATACTGGAGCTTCAGCTTTAGCATCATTCCTTCCAAAGAAATCCCAGGGTTGATCTCCTTCAGAATGGACTGGTTGGATCTCCTTGCAGTCCAAGGGACTCTCAAGAGTCTTCTCCAACACCACAGTTCAAAAGCATCAATTCTTCGGTGCTCAGCCTTCTTCACAGTCCTATTCTCACATCCATACATGACCACAGGAAAAACCATAGCCTTGACTAGATGGACCTTAGTCGGCAAAGTAACATCTCTGCTTTTGAATATGCTATCTAGCTTGGTCATAACTTTTCTTCCAAGGAGTAAGCGTCTTTTAATTTCATGGCTGCAGTCACCATCAGCAGTGATTTTGGAGCCCCCCCAAAATAAAGTCTGACACTGTTTCCACTGTTTCCCCATCTATTTCCCATGAAGTGATGGGACCGGATGCCATGACCTTCGTTGTCTGAATGTTGAGCTTTAGGCCAACTTTTTCGCTCTCCTCTTTCACTTTCATCAGGAGGCTTTTTAGCTCCTCTTAGCTTTCTGCCATAAGGGTGGTGTCATCTGCATATCTGAGGTTATTGATCTTTCTCCCAGCAATCTTGATTCCAGCCTGACTTCTTCCAGTCCAGCGTTTCTCATGATGTACTCTGCATGTAAGTTAAATAAGCAGGGTGACAGTATACAGCCTTGACGTCCTCCTTTTCCTGTTTGGAACCAGTCTGGTAGGTTAGCAGAACATATTATAGTCTGGTGCCCCCTCCATTTGTGGACCCCTGGGGACCTTCTCTGCTCATGAATGGGCTGGGAAATCCCCTTGAACACAAAAATGAGGAAAGCTCTACCTTTGCTGTCGTTCAGTTGCTCAATCATATCCAACTCTTTGCAACTCCATGGACTGCAGCATGCCAGGCTTCCCTGTCCTTCACTATCCCCCAGAGTTTCCTCAAACTCATGTCTACTGAGTTGATGATGCCATCCAACCATCTCACCCTCTGTCACCACCTTCTCCTCCTACCCTCAATACATAAGGACTTTCCCATACATAAGGGCTTTTTCAATGAGTCAGCTCTTCTCATCAGGTGGCCAAACTATTGGAGCTCTAGTTTAAGCATCAGTCCTTCTGGGGAGTATTCAGGATTGATTTCCTTTAGAATTGACTGGTTTGATCTTCTTGCTGTCCAAGGGACTCTCAAGAGTCTTTTCTAGCACCACAGTTTGAAGGCGTCAATTCTTCAGTGCTCAGCCTTCTTTTTGGTCCAACTCTCACATCCATTCTTGACTACTGGAAAAACCATAGCTTTGACTAGGCAGACCTTTGTCAGCCAAGTAATGTCTCTGCTTTTTAATAATACTGTCTAGGTTTGTCACAGGTTTTTTTTTCCAAGAGGCAACCGTCTTTTAATTTCATGGCTGCGGTCACCATCTGCAGTGATTTTGGACTCCAAGAAAATAAAGCCTGTCACTGTTTCGATTGTTTCCCCACCTGTTTGCCATGAAGTGGCAGAACCATATGCCATGATTGTAGTTTTTTGAATGTTGAGTTTTTAGCCATCTTCTTCACTCTCCTCTTTGACCCTCATAAAGAGGTTCTTTAGTTCCTCTTCACTTTCTTTCATAAGGGTGGTGTCATCTGCATATCTGAGGTTATTGATATTTCTCCCAGCATTCTTGATTCCAGCTTGTGCTTCATCCAGCTCAGCATTTCACATGATGTACTCTGCATATAAGTTAAATAAGCAGGGTGACAATATACAACTTTGACATACTCCTTTCCCAATTCTGAACCAGTCTATTATTCCATGTTCGGTTCTAACTGTTGCTTCTTGACTTGCACACAGGTTTCGCAGGAGGTAGGCAAGGTGGTCTGGTATTCCCATCTCTTTATGAAGATTCCGCAGTTTGTTGTGATCCACACAGTCAAAGGCTTTAGCGTAGTCAATGAAGCAGAAGTAGATGCTAGATGTTAGAAGCAGATGTCTCTGGAATTGCCTTGCTTTTTCTATCATTCAGTGGATGTTGGCAATTTGATCTCTGGTTCCTCTGCCTTTTTAAAATCCAGCTTGAATTATTGTTTTTTAATATACCAACATTTAATATAACATTACAGTTGAATTATTGTTTTTAAATATTATCTGAAGACAGTACAACCCTTAGGCTCTACATCTGAATGGTATTCTCACATCACCTCCCCTCCCCTTCGTGTACTTCCCTTTCTTGGTCATGCAGGAGACATAATTTTGAGAAGTAGTGTAATTTAAGCATATATTTCTTCTATAAGATGCTTCCTAATATGCTTAAAAAAAGAGCCCAGTTCCTCAGAAAGATCTGTTGGAATTTTAAAAGTGAGATTCAAAGAGATTAAATAACATTCTCAAAGTCAAATCACTAGAAAGCAGTAGAATTTAAATTGAAAGAAGATCTGTTTGACTCATGACTACTGTTGTGAATTTACAGAATAATGTTAGTTTTCTCTGAAGTCTAATGACATATGTTAATATTCTACATTATTGAGCATTTACTCTGTACCAATACTGGTGTTAAGTATTTCATGTATATTATTCTGCATAATTCTCATGGCAACTGCCTGTAGCAATATAAAGACTTCATTTAACAGGTTAAGCGGCTTTTCTATAGTCACATGAGTAGGAAACGATAATGCTTTAGAGCAGTGCCGTGGAGTCATGTACCAAAGCTGCTGAATTTTAGGCCAATTTTCTGGGATAAATTTCATGCACAAAACTAGACATTCTCATACACGATCCTCACTACTGTCATCAAGACTAAGAAACAAAGGACAACAGCAAATGTACACACTGTGTTCTTTAAAAAACTGTGTGCTTCCTCTTTTAGTTGTTTTTTAAAAAGGTCCTGTGAGTGTGTGTGCTCAGTCATATCCAACTCTTTGTGACACCAGGAACTGTAACCTGCCAGACTCCTCTGTCCATGGGGTTCCTCAGGCAAGAATACTGGAGTGGGTTTCCATTTTCTACTCCACAGGATCTTCACAACCCAACCCAGGGATCAAACCTGTGTCTCTTGTGTCTTCTGCACTACCAGGGGGATTCTTTACCACTTGAGCCACCTGGGAGTCCCTAAAGGGCCCTAGTTGTATTCGGAGTTTCAGTTTGTTGAGTGACTGGCTAGATCTGGCTTGCCATGGGGTAAAAACAAGACTACAGTAGCCAAGATATTTGAAAACCAAATGTGGATTCTTCCAATTTAGTCCTCTGTTAATTGATATTTTCCTACCAGCCAGAATCTGGCTAGGAGTTTCCATTTATATTTAAATAATACTTCCTGATCTGATAATTTCTGTAGATCCTGCTATCTTATGATTATAAAGAAGTATTTGTACATTTTTAAATAATGAATTTTGGGTCACAGGGCAATAATAGCTGCTTTTGGGGAGCTGAATCTCATTGGTTTAAAGAAATAGATGGAGGCAGAGAAAACTGTGACAATTACAATCTAGAACTTCGCAAAATCAAATGTATATTGAACATGTTAACTGTGGGTTTCTTTGGAAAGCAATTTGCAACTAGAATTGAAATCCCAGCTGTCACATGCACTTCTTCATGTGGAAAAATGCTTTGCACTACTCTTGATCCTGCTCCAAAAGTTATTTTTTAAACTGGCAACTGAATAGTAGAAAAACTTTGGGTCTAATTGGGCTGATCTTAAATTATAGATGGACTTAACCAAGCATGGCTCATCTATATTATACTTGCTTTTAGTGAATTGCTGAACAGTAGGAAGCCTACCAATGTGCTTAATCAGATAGTGATCCCCACAGGAAAAGGTGCTGGAGTTCCACAGCACAGTAAAATCTCACACAGAACTGTGTACGACTCAGCTGCACACAGCTACCACCCATGCAGCTCATTCCAGCTTTCATTGCCTCACAGTCCATTTATGGGCAAGCCATTCCTATGGCTCCTGGGAGACTGGCAAACAGTCACTGAATCTCAGAGCTGGAGATGCTCCTATCTAGGTTAACATCTGGGTTTGAATCTTTGCTCTACCATTTATCAGTTCTCTGACCATGGCCAGGTAATTTAGCCCCTCTAAACTTATTTGTTCCCCTAATGAAAGGGGATATGAATATTTATAGGATTATTATACAGATATAGCACAGTACTGGACAAGTAGCAATTTAACAATAGCAATAATTGGTAGCTATTATTACTAAAGTGAAGTTGCTCAGTCATGTCTGACTCTTTGCAACCCCATGGACTGTAGCCCACCAGGCTCCTCTGTCCATGAGATTCTCCAGGCAAGAATACCAGAGGGGGTTGCCATTTCCTTCTCCAGGGGATCTTCCCGACCCAGGTCTCCCGCATTGCAGGCAGATGCTTTAACCTCTGAGCCACCAGGGCAGCCCATTTTTATTGTCCATAGGTAGAATTCCTCTTTACTCTAACCCAGGGAGTTTCTATATTGTTCCAATACGAAATATCTTTTGAGAAGGAGATTTCATTCATCTCTAGATAGTTCATTTCCATTTTTAACTTATGTTTGCATTTGTTTTATTATGCTGCTGCTGCTGCTGCTGCTAAGTTGCATCAGTTGTGTCCGACTCTGTGAGACCCCATAGATGGCAGCCCACCAGGCTCCTCTGTCCCTGGGATTCTCCAGGCAAGAACACTGGAGTGGGATGCCATTTCCTTCTCCAATGCATGAAAGTGAAAAGTGGAAGTGAAGTCACTCAGTCCTGTCCAACTCCTAGCGAGCCCATGGACTGCAGCCTACCAGGGTCCTCTGTCCATGGGATTTTCCAGGCAAGAGTACTGGAGTAGATTTAAGACAAATTATCATTACTCTTGAGCAAATCTCAAAGGCTGATGACTTATTATAGTTAAAATGTTAAATTCTACTCTGGAAAAATTTCTCAAGCAGTTTTTAAATGCCCACAAACAACTTTTTAAGAGTTTGACCTACAACAGCTCTGAAGATCTGGAATGGCACACTTGGCCTGTGACATGTAGAGCTGAGGAATGTTAGAAATAAACATTGTTGATGAAAGCCTGACTCTGCACCAGTCTGTGTGCTCAGTAATATGGATACAAAAGTAAACTGAACACAATTCTTGACTCCTGTTGGGCTAGCTGGCAGTCCCCATTTCTTTCTTTCTTTCTTTCTTTTTTTTGTTCTGGAGTCTTTATAGTTTTAGCTTTTATTTATTTATTTATTTATTTTACTTTATTTTACTTGACAATACTATATAGGTTTTCCCATACATCAACATGAATCCTCCACGGGTGTACATGAGTTCCCAATCCTGAACCCCCTCCCACTTCCCTCCCCATTCCATCCCTCTGAGTCATCCCAATACACCAGCCCCAAGCATCCTGTATCCTGCATCGAACCTAAACTGGCGATTTGTTTCTTAGATGATATTATACATGTTTCAATGCCATTCTCCCAAATCATCCCACCCTCACCCTCTCCCTCTCCCACAGAGTCCAAAAGACTGTTCTATACATCTGTGTCTCTTTTGCTCTCTCGCATACAGGGTTATCATTACCATCTTTCTAAATTCCAAATATATGTGTTAGTATACTGCATTGGTGTTTTTCTTTCTGGTTTACTTCACTCTGTATAATCGGCTCCAGTTTCATCCACTTCATTACAACTGATTCAAATGTATTCTTTTTAATGGCTGAGTAATACTCCATTGTGTATATGTACCACAGCTTTCTTATTCATTCATCTGCTGATAGAAATCTAGGTTGCTTCCATATCCTGGCTATTATCAACAGTGCTGCGATGAACATTGGGGTACACGTGTCTCTTTCAATTCTGGTTTCCTCAGTGTGTATGCCCAGCAGTGGGATTGCTGGGTCATAAGGCAGTTCAATTTCGAGGTTTTTAAGGAATCCCCACACTGTTCTCCATAGTGGCTGTACTAGTTTGCATTCCAACCAACAGTGTAAGAGGGTTCCCTTTTCTCCACACCCTCTCCAGCATTTATTGCTTGTAATCTTTTGGATCACAGCCATTCTGACTGGCGTGAAATGGTACCTCATTGTGGTATTGATTTGCATTTCTCTGATAATGAGTGATGCTGAGCATCTTTTCATGTGTTTGTTAGCCATCTGTATGTCTTCTTTGGAGAAATGACTATTTAGTTCTTTGGCCCATTTTTTGATTGGGTCTTTTATTTCTCTGGAATTGAGCTGCATGAGTTGCTTGTATATTTTTGAGATTAGTTGTTTGTCAGTTGCTTCATTTGCTATTATTTTCTCCCATTCAGAAGTCTGTCTTTTCACCTTGGTTATAGTTTCCTTTGTTGTGCAGAAGCTTTTAATTTTAATTAGATCCCATTTGTTTATTTTTGCTTTTATTTCCCAGCCAACTTTTTTGATCTGGGAGGTGGGTCATAGAGGATTCTACTGTAATTTATGTCGGAGAGTGTTTTGCCTATGTTCTCCTCTATATCCAGGCTACCCAAGGCCTAGAAGAAACTGGACTTTCCCTTTTACTCCACTCTCTTACCTCACCCTCTCACATCCCTTTTTGCATCCCGGAGAACTTGAAGGCAGGGATAGAACACATCCATGAAACTGGCTGACCAATGCTTATGGGTCTAAAATACTTCATTTGATTTCTGGTGATGAATTTCTAACTTCTCAGATGACCAGACAAACAACCATTATTTGACACTGATCCTAAGAAGCCCCATTCCCATATATAAGGCCCATAGATCTGGTTAGAACTGGACATGGAACAACAGACTGGTTCCAAATAGGAAAAGGAGTACATCAAAGCTGTATATTGTCACCCTGCTTATTTAACTTCTATGCAGAGCACATCATGAGAAACACTGGGCTGGGAAGAAGCACAAGCTGGAATCAAGATTGCCGGGAGAAATATCAATAACCTCAGATATGCAGATGACCCCAAACTTATGTCAGAAAGTGAAGAGGAACTAAAAAGCCTCTTGATGAAAATGAAAGAGGAGAGTGAAAAAGTTGGCTTAAAGCTCAACATTCAGAATATAAAGATCATAGCATCTGGTCCCATCACTTCATGGGAAATAGATGGGGAAACAGTGGAAACAGTGTCAGACTTTATTTTGGGGGGCTCCAAAATCACTGCAGATGGTGACTGCAGCCATGAAATTAAAAGACACTTGCTCCTTGGAAGGAAGGTTATGACCAACCTAGACAGTATATTCAAAAGCAGAGACATTACTTTGCCGACTAAGGTCCGTCTAGTCAAGGCTATGGTTTTTCCAGTGATCATATATGGATGTGAGAGTTGAACTGTGAAGAAAGCTGAGCTAAAGAATTGATGCTTTTGAACTGTGGTGTTGGAGAAGACTCTTGAGAGTCCCATGGACTGCAAGGAGATCCAACTAGTCCATTCTAAAGGAGATCAGTCCTGGGTGTTCATTGGAAGGACTGATGCTGAAGCTGAAACTCCAATACTTTGGCCACCTCCTGCGAAGAGTTGACTCAATGGAAAAGACTCTGATGCTGGGAGGGATTGGGAGCAGGAGGAGAAGGGGACAACAGAGGATGAGATGGCTGGATGGCATCACCAACTCGATGCACATAAGTTTGGGTAAACTCTGGGAGTTGGTGATGAACAGTAGCGTGCTGCAGTTCATGGGGTCGCAAAGAGTCTGACACGACTGAGCGACTGAACTAAACTGAACTGAATAGATCTGGTGCCACAAAGACTGCCTGTCCCTAGGTACTAATGAGGGGCAAGATAAAGCTGAATAAAATAGACAAAGTATTTAGGACCTCTTTGTGTTGAAAGTCAATTATTAGTCATCATTTTCTGAAATTGATATGGTAATAAATACTGACCTTTAAGGAAAAATCCTTTAAAATTGTATTATTCTGATTATTTCTGGTTATAAATTCTTATGTTTCCATCATAAAGACTAAAGAAAAGAGACTTCTCTTGCTAGTGCTAGACTTTAAAAGATTGGGAGTCCTTTGCTTTGAGCCCAGAATAGGCTTTTTAAAATTACTGTTATTCCTTTCTGTGTATGAACTGTGGTTTTGTATTCTGTCTTTAGCAGTATATGTGAGTAAAGACCTATTGTAACAGTTAACTCAGAGTTCTCTGCGTTGGCAATCAGAAACTTTCCAGTGGGCAGAGTTCCACACTCTGTAGATCCCCACAGAGATCTTATGTTCTCAAACAAAAACAAATGCCCCATATCCACACAACACTTGCACTATATTATAAAGCCTTAAACTGGCAAATTGGAAAAGAGAACAGCAAGATTTAGAAATATGCCAACTCGGTGGCCTTCAAATTTTACCTCAGTTCAGTTCAGTCACTCAGTCATGTCTGACTCTTTGCGACTCCGTAGACTGCAGCACACCAGGCTACAACACATTGTCCATCACCAACTCCCAGAACTTGCTCAAACTCATGTCCATTGAGTCATTGATGCCATCCAATCATTCCATCCCCTGCTGTCCCCATCTTCTTCCACCTTCAATCTTTTCCAGCATCAGGGTCTTTTCCAATGAGTCAGTTCTGCACATCAGGTGGCCAAAGTATTGGAGCTTCAGACTTAACATCAGTCCTTCCTATGAATATCCAGGACTGATTTCCTTTAGGATGGACTGGTTGGATCTCCTTGCAGTCCAAGGGACTCTCAAGAGTCTTCTCCAATACCACAGTTCGAAACCATCAGTTCTTCAGTGCTCAGCTTTCTTTATGGTCCAAATTTCACATCCATAAATGACTACTGGAAAAACCATAGCTTTGACTAGACGGAGTTTTGTCAGCAAAGTAACGTCTCTGCTTTTTAAATATGCTGTCTAGGTTGGTCATAGCTTTTCTTCCAAGTAAAAATTATCTTTTAATTTCATGGCTGCAGTCACCATCCCCACCAATTTTACCTCATGCCTGGGTAAAAGGTCAATTCAAATGGTAAAAATTACCAAATATCCCCTAAAAGAATTTTGAAAAACATTCACCTTTTAAATGTTTAAACATTATAGTGAATTTACCATTTTGTTTTAAGTGTTCCAAAAAATTTATGATCTCTGTGTTCACTGACAGTGTTCTGAGTAGTATACAGAAATAGGAAGTCTAAGAAACACAATCCTCATGCCTGGCTACCCTAAAATAGTCCATATCAGAATGGTATTATTTAAATAAATCAACTTTTTGATAATATATAATGAAATGTGTCAATATTTCAAAAGGTCTGGATAGTTCATGAACCAGTATTTTCCCAATGAATATAGCATAATTTTGCTAACTCATGCCTGGGTAAAAGATCAATTCAAATGGTAAAATTTACCAAAGCATTTTAATGTAACAAGCACAAAAAGCTCATTGATATGGATTCAGATTTCACATTGTAGCCATCATTTAAGAAATTATCATTTGTTCAATTTTAATGTAGTATCAAAGAAGATCCACAGTTGTCCGAAAAAGTATTAATTAAAATACTTGTTCCTTTCCAACTATGTACCTGAGGGAGACCAGGGTTTCTTCATCTACTTCTATTAAAGTAGAATACTAGAATAGAATGAAGGCAGAAGCAGACATGGCATCTGTATGTCTCCTAGGTCAGACATTACATAAATTTGCAAAATTGTAAAGCAGTGCTACTCTTCCCACTAAGTATTTTGGTTTGAGAAAATATAGATTTTTCATAAATATGTTATTTATGCTAACATGCATTTATTGTTATTATTTTAAATGAATTAATAGGTACTTTTTTAAAATTTTAGTTTTAATAAAAATATCAATAAATAGAACTCATCTAAACAGAAGCTCTTTGGAGTCCTCAGTAATCTTTCAGAATGTGGGAAGATCTTGAGAATGCCTGGTGCTTCAGTGGGCAGTGATTTCACTGCCGTGGGCCTGGGGAACCTGAGCTCCTGCAAGCCACTCTGCAGGGTCAAAATTTTTTTTAAAATATGGGAAAATCTTGAAACCAAAATGTTTGAGAATACCTTTCTTATTCTCCCTTTATGCGATGGTTCTCAATCATGGCTGCACAATTGACTCGACTGGGGACCTTTAAACAATTCTCACCCTTAGATCCCAGCCTCAGAAATTCTGATTAAGTGATGTGTATTGTAGCCTGGATGAAAAGATTTTAAAATCTGTTCTGGTGGATCTAATGTGTAGCCAAGTTGAAAACCACGGTCAGAGACTACACGCCGAGTGGTCAGCTGGGGCATGAACGCCGACATACTCACTAGAACACATTTTCCATCTCTGTTTCCAGAGGATAAAGACGGAATGTAGCCCTTGGTGGTATCCCGTGGAAATTCTTGTTCTCTGCTGCTCCTGGAAAGCTGTGTTTTAGAAGTTGTTTGCGTCTGTTCTCCATTGTCATATTTCCTTAAACCATTCTGATTTCCATTTGTTTGGCCTTGTTCATTCACTTCCACATGTATGTATTTAATAGACACTTTAAAATAGGCTCTTTCCTTGGTCTGGGTTTTAACCGATAAAAGATAAGAAGATGGTTACAGTGATCGGAAATAACTCGGTTATGCTAAGAAATATTAATAAATGGGGTTTAGATTTAAGCCCAGGAAGAACGATAAGTTCAGAGTATAAGAATAAGTGACCAAGTTCTGTGCAGTGGCAGATAATTACTTTATTTACAGTTGTTATTTATCACATGAGGTTTTGCCCAGACTCTTAACAGTTGTCTAAATCCCGTCGCACCCTCCCCCTCCCCGTCCCCCTCCTCCCACCCCCCGGAATGTTCTTTGGACACACTGACTTCTGTTTATTCACAATAGCAGCAATATGGTATCACTTCTGATAGTTAGCATCTAACCAGAGCAAAGGTGATACTATTCTTGTACAAATGAGTCTTGTTTCACTATGAATAGCAGAGTTCTCTCCTGTCTTCAAAACTCCAGGACAAGTTCCCTGAGAATATTTCTTATGGTACGGTCCTTTGCGATGCCTTGTACTGACCACCAAGTGTCACTCTTGCTCTTTTTGCTATTGAAAACAAATGTTTTTACTGACAAAAGGACATTTATTCTTTGACCTAATCCTGATTCATAGATTCTAGTTCAAATTATGAGTGGCTGCATCTTAAACAACTTTCTTGTTTGATGCCACTTTAGCAACTTAAGGTTGGTAGTCTGGGTCCTGCTGTTTGGGTTAATGGCATGAAAAGAAAATAACAACATCTTGTAGGAATCACTCTGACATAACTCTGTGCAGATGACAATTCAGTCACTTGAAGATTCCTGTTGATAGAGGTGAAATCCTGTTTATTTATAAGAGCAGAACTGTTTAATTTCAAAGGATAAAACATGATTGTAAACTCAGTTTTCTTTCTTGTGTAAGGCCAGTTACCAAGCGAAATATAGAATATTCTACTGAAAAAATGAATAGAATGTGATATAAAGACAAACTTTTCCAGAATCCGAGTGACAAAATCCTATAGTGTGTGGCATTATCAGTTCAGTTGCTCAGTCGTGTCCAACTCTTTGTGACCCCACAGACTGTTGCATGCCAGGCTTCCCTGTCCATCACCAACTCCCGGAGTTGCACAAACTCATGTCCATTGAGTTGGTGATGCCATCCAACCATCTCATTCTCTGTCATCCCCTTCTCCTCTTGCCTTCAATCTTCCCCAGCATCAGGATCTTTTCCAGTGAGTCAGCTCTTCACATCAAGAGGCCAAAATAATGGAGCTTCAGCTTTAGCATCAGTCCTTCCGGTAAATATTCAGGACTGATTCCCTTTAGGATGGACTAGTTTGATCTTCTTGCAGCTCAAGGGACTCTGAAGAGTCTTTTCCAACACCACAGTTCAAAAGCATCAGTTCTTTAGTGCTCAGCTTTCTTTACGGTCCAACTCTCACATCCATACATGACTACTGGAAAAACCATAGCTTTGATTAGACAGACTTTTATAAGCAAAGTAATGTCTCTGCTTTTTAATATGCTATCCAGATTGATCATAGTTTTTCTTCCAAGGAGTTCAGTTCACTCACTCAGTAGTGTCCGACTCTTTGCAGCCCCATGAATTGCAGCACACCAGGCCTCCCTGTCCATCACAAACTCCCGGAGTCTACCCAAACCCATGTCCATTGAGTCAGTGATGCCATCCAACCATCTTATCCTCTGTCATCCCCTTCTCCTCCTGCCCTCAATCTTTCCCACCATCAGGGTCTTTTCAAATGAGTCAGCTCTCTGCATCAGATGGCCAAAGTATTGGAGTTTCAGCTTCAACATCAGTCTTTCCAATGAACACCCCAGAACTGATCTCCTTTAGGATGGACTGGTTGGATCTCCTTGCAGTCCAAGGGACTCTCAAGAGTCTTCTCCAACACCACAGTTCAATAGCATCAATTCTTTGGTGCTCAGCTTTCTTCACAGTCCAACTCTCTCATCCATACATGACCACTGGAAAAACCATAGCCTTGACTAAACAGACCTTTGTTGGCAAAGTAATGTCTCTGCTTTTTAATATGCTGTCTAAGTTGGTCATAACTTTCCTTCCAAGGAGTAAGCGTCTTTTAATTTCATGGCTGCAGTCACCATCTGCAGTGATTCTGGAGCCCAAGAAAATAAAGTCTTTCATTGTTTCCATTGTTTCCCCACGTATTTGCCATGAAATGATAGGATACAATGCCACAATCTTCATTTTTTGAATATCCAGTTTTAAGCCAGCTTTTCCACTCTCCTCCTTCACATTCTTCAAGAGGCTGTACAGTTGCTCCTCGATTAATGCCCTAGGGTGGTGTCATCTGCATATCTGATGGTATTGATATTTCTCCAGGCAATCTTGATTCCAGCTTGTGCTTCATCCAGCCTGCATCTTTTACTCTGCTAAATAAGCAAGGTGGCAGTACACAGCCGTGACATACTCCTTTCCTCATTTTGAACCAGTCTGTTGTTCCACGTCTGGTTCTAACTGTTGTTTCTTGACCTGCGTACAGATCTTCTCAGAAGGCAGGTAAGGTGCTCTGGTATTCCTATATTTTTAAGAATTTTCCACAATATGTTGTGATCCACACTGTTAAAGGCCTTAGCGTAGTCAATGAAGCAGAAGTAGATGTTTTTTGTGGAATTCCCTGGCTTTTTCTGTGATCCAATGGATGTTGGCAATTTGATCTCTTTTTCCTCTGCCTTTTCTAAATCCAGCTTGAACATCTGGAAGTTCTTGGTTCATGTACTATTGAAGCCTAGATGAAACCATCTCATCCTCTATCTTCCCCTTCTCCTCCTACCTTCAGTCTTTCCCAGCATCAAGGTCTTCTCCAATGTCTGTTCTTCCCAGTTAGGTGGCCAAAGTATTGGAGCTTCAGCTTCAGCATGAGTCCTTCCAATGATTATTCAGGACTGATTTTGTTCTTTAAAGTTTTATCTTATAAATGTTGTGGAAGGGAGAAGCCAATAAAATAGAATGTTGTAATACAGATTTTCACAGTTGATGTCCATGTTGATACCAACTTGATGTCCATCTGGGCCCACAGATGAGAATATATTTTTGATAAATATGTATACCTGTTTTTCTAGAGTATGCATCCCAAATTTCATGGTCTGTAGAAATAAAGTGACATTCTGATCCCCTATCAATGAGTTAATACCATTTCAGTTTTTCTCACTTATTGTCTGATGCTCTGAAGCTCTTAAAGCAGGGCCAAAAGTCTCAGGACTAAATGCAACCTGATTTAATATGATCCAGGGCTGTGATTGAGAGATTAGTTTCTGTACTTGCTTACTGTACCCTCTGGTTCCTTCAAAGTTCCTCTTTATTGGGGCAAGCTGAGGTCAGTTGAAACAAAATGGTGGAATAAAAATGGGAAACTACACTCACTGACACCCTCTCCTCTCAAATCTTACTCAGTAGGCACTGATTTTTATTATTACATACACAGCTCTTCCATGCTACACTAAAGTGAGGACGAGCTTGATGCTTAGAGTATAATGTTGTTGTGATGGAAGCCATGCTGCATCATGAAATGAACATGGACCTGGAATTCCAACAGTTCTAGGAGTTGACTTCTGGGCCTGTGTTGTTGTGTGTGTTAGTGGCTCAGTCCTATCTGACTCCGCAACCCCTTGACTTTAGCCCACCAGGCTCCTCTGTCCATGGAATTCTCCAGGCAAAAATACTGGAGTGGGTTGCTGTTTCCTTCTAAAGGGGATCTTTCTGACCTGTGGATCAAACCCAGGTCTCCTGCATTGCAGTCAAATTCTTTACCATCTGAGCTACAGGTAAGTCCTGACTTCTGGTCCTGGCACATACTAACTACATGATCTTAAGCAGGTATCTAAACCATGCCAAGACTTTATCTAGTTTTAAAATTAACAAACAAAAAAAAAGCACTAATTTTCCAGAGTAATAATTTCCAGGGTTATAATTAAAAGTAGTGTGTGTATTTTTTTTAAAGAAGCATTCAATAAAAATTGCAAACAAGTGGATGATAATATTCTTTTGTTGTCCTTCCAAACTTTCTGTATTATATCTCCACCAAATAAAAAGGAAAAGGAAAAGGAAAAAATTTGCATTATTCTATGGTTTTAGAAAAGGCAGAGGAACTGGAGATAAATTGCCAACATCCTCTGGAGCATCAAAAAAGAAAGAGAGTTCCAGAAAAACATCTAGTTTTTATTTTTTTTTATTTTAATTTTATTTTACTTTATAATACTGTATTGGTTTTGCCACACACTAACATGAATCCACCACGGGTGTACATGAGTTCCCAATCCTGAACCCCCCTCTCACCTCCCACCTCATATCATCTCTCTGGATCATCCCCGTGCACCACCCCCAAGCATCCTGTATACTGTATCGAACATAGACTGGCAATTCGTTTCTTACATGATAGTATACATGTTTCAATGCCATTCTCCCAAATCATCCCACCCTCTCCCTCTCCTCAGAGTCCAAAAGTCCATTCTATACATATGTCTCTTCTGCTATCTCGCATAGACGGTCATCATTACCATCTTTCTAAATTTCATATATGTGTGTTAGTATACTGTATCGGTGTTTTTCTTTCTGTCTCACTTCACACTGTATAATCGGCTCCAGTTTCATCCACTTCATTACAACTGATTCAAATGTATTCTTTTTAATGGCTGAGTAATACTTCATTGTGTATATGTACCACAGCTTTCTTATCCATTCATCTGCTGATGGACATCTAGGTTGCTTCCATGTCCTGGATATTATAAACAGGGCTGCGATGAACATTGGGGTACATGTGTTTCTTTCAATTCTGGTTTCTTCAGTGTGTATGCCCAGCAGTGGGATTGCTGGGTCATAAGGCAGTTCTATTTGCAATTTTTTAAGGAATCTCCACACTGTTCTCCATAGTGGTTGTACTAGTTTGCATTTCCACCAACAGTGTAAGAGGTTCCCTTTTCTCCACACCCTCTCCAGCATTTATTGCTTGCAGACTTTTGGATCGTAGCCATTCTGACTGCTGTGAAATGGTACCTCATTGTGGTCTTGATTTGCATTTCTCTAATAATGAGTGATGTTGAGCATCTTTTCATGTGTTTGTTAGCCATCTGTATGTCTTCTTTGGAGAAATGTCTATTTAGTTCTTTGGCCCATTTTTTGATTGGGTCGTTTATTTTTCTGGACTGGAGCTGCATGAGTTGCTTGTATATTTTTGAGATTAGTTGTTTGTCAGTTGCTTCATTTGCTATTATTTTCTCCCATTCAGAAGGCTGTCTTTTCACCTTGGTTATAGTTTCCTTTGTTGTGCAGAAGCTTTTAATTTTAATTAGATCCGATTTGTTTATTTTTGCTTTATTTCCACTATTCTGGGAGGTGGATCATAGAGGATCCTGTTGTGATTTATGTCGGATAATGTTTGCCTATGTTCTCCTCTAGAAGTTTTATACTTTCTGGTCTTACATTTAGATCTTTAATCCATTTTGAGTTTATTTTTGTGTGTGGTTTTAGAAAGTGATCTAGTTTCATTCTTTTACAAGTGGTTGACCAGTTTTCCCAGCACCACTTGTTAAAGAGATTGTCTTTACTCCATTGTATATTCTTGCCTCCTTTGTCGAAGATAAGGTGTCCATAGGTGTGTGGATTTATCTCTGGGCTTTCTATTTTGTTCCATTGATCTATATTTCTGTCTTTGTGCCAGTACCATACTGTCTTGATGACTGTGGCTTTGTAATAGAGCCTGAAGTCAGGCAAGTTGATTCCTTCAGGTCCATTCTTCTTTCTCAAAATTACTTTGGCTATTCGAGGTTTTTGTATTTTTATACAAATCTTGAAATTATTTGTTCTAGTTCCTGAAAAATACCGCTGGTAGCATGATAGGGATTGCATTGAATCTGTAGATTGCTTTGGGTAGTATACTCATGTTCACTATATTGATTCTTCCAATCCATGAACATGGTATATTTCTCCATCTGTTAGTGTCCTCTTTGATTTCTTTCATCAGTATTTTATAGTTTTCTATATATAGGTCTTTAGTTTCTTTAGGTAGATAATTCCTAAGTACTTTATTCTTTTCGTTGCAATGGTGAATGGAATTGTTTCCTAAATTTCTTTTTCTGCTTTCTCATTATTCAGTTCAGATCAGTTCAATTCAGTCACTCAGTCGTGTCCGACTCTGCGACCCCATGAATCGCAGCATGCCAGGACTCCCTGTTCATCATCATCTCCCGGATTCACTCAGACTCACGTCCATCGAGTCAGTGATGCCATTCAGCCATCTCTTCCTTGGTCGTCCCCTTCTCCTCCTGCCCCCAATCCATCCCAGCATCAGAGTCTTTTCCAATAAGTCAACTCTTCTCATGAGGTGTCCAAAGTACTGGGCTTTCAGCTTTAGCATCATTCCTTCCAAAGAAACCCCAGGGTTGATCTCCTTCAGAATGGACTAGTTGGATCTCCTTGCAGTCCAAGGGACTCTTAAGAGTCTTCTCCAACACCACAGTTCAAAAGCATCAATTCTTTGGTGCTCACCCTTCTTCACAGTACAACTCTCACATCCATACATGACTACTGGAAAAACCATAGCCTTGACTAGACGGACCTTAGTCGGCAAAGTAATGTCTCTGCTTTTGAATATACTATCTAGGTTGGTCATAACTTTTCTTCCAAGGAGCAAGCATCTTTTAATTTCATGGCTGCAGTCACCATCTGCAGTGATTTTGGAGCCCAAGAAAATAAAGTCTGACACTGTTTCCACTATTTCCCCATCTATTTCCAATGAAGTGATGGGACCGGATGCCATGATCTTCATTTTCTGAATGTTGAGCTTTAAGCCAACCTTTTCACTCTCCTCTTTTACTTTCATCAAGAGGATTTTTAGCTCCTCTGCACTTTCTGCCATAAGGGTGGTGTCATCTGCATATCTGAGGTTATTGATCTTTCTCTCGGCAATCTTGATTCCAGCTTGTGTTTCTTCCAGTCCAGTATTTCTTATGATGTATCCTGCATATAAGTTAAATAAGCAGGGTGACAATATACAGCCTTGACGTACTCCTTTTCCTATTTGAAACCAGTCTGTTGTTCCATGTCCAGTCCTAACTGTTGCTTCCTGACCTGCATACAGATTTCTCAAGAGGCAGGTTAGGTGGTCTGGTATTCCCATCTCTTTCAGAATTTTCCACAGTTTATTGTGATTCACACAGTCAAAGGCTTTGGGATTGTCAATAAAGCAGAAGTAGATGTTTCTCTGGAACTCACTTGCTTTTTCGATGATCCAGCGAATATTGGCAATTTGACCTCTGGTTTCTCAGCCTTTTCTAAAACCAGCTTTAACATCATTATTAGTGTATAGGAATGAAAGGGATTTCTGTCTGTTGATTTTATATCCTGCAACTTTACTATATTCGTTGATTAGCTCTAGTAATATTGGGGTGGAGTCTTTAGGGTTTTCTATGTAGAGGATCATGTCATCTGAAAACAGTGAGAGTTTTACTTCTTCTTTTCCAATTAGGATTCCTTTTATTTCTTTTTCTGCTCTGATTGCTGTGGCCAAAACTTCCAGAACTATGTTGAATAGTAGCCGTGAAAGTGGGCACCTTTGTCTTGTTCCTGACTTTAGGGGAAATGCTTTCAATTTTTCACCATTGAGGATAATGTTTGCTGTGGGTTTGTCATATATAGCTTTTATTATGTTGAGGTATGTTCCTTCTATTCCTTCTTTCTGGAAAGTTTTTATCATAAATGGATGTTGAATTTTGTCAAAGGCCTACAAAAGTACAACCTTCCAAAACTGAACCAGGAAGAAATAGAAAATCTTAACAGACCCATCACAAGCATGGAAATTAAAACTGTAATCAGAAATCTTCCAGCAGACAAAAGCACAGGTCCAGACGGCTTCACAGCTGAATTCTACGAAAAATTTAGAAAAGAGCTAGCACCTATCCTACTCAAACTCTTCCAGAAAATTACAGAGAAAGGTAACTTCCAAACTCATTCTATGAGGCCACCATCACCCTAATACCAAAACCTGACAAAGATGCCACAAAAAAAGAAAACTACAGGCCAATATCACTGATGAACATAGATGCAAAAATCCTCAACAAAATTCTATCAATCAGAATCCAACAACACATTAAAAAGATCATACACCATGACAAAGTGGGCTTTATCCCAGGGATGCAAGGATTCTTCAATATCCAAAAATCAATCAATGTAATTCACAACATTAACAAATTGAAAAATAAAAGCCATATGATTATCTCAATAGATGCAGAGAAGGCCTTTGACAAAATTCCAACATTTACTTTTGTTTTATTGACTAAGCCAAAGTCTTTGACTGTGTGGAGCACAATAAACTGTGGAAAATTCTGAAAGAGATGGGAATACCAGACCACCTGACCTGCCTCTTGAGAAACCTATATGCAGGTCAGGAAGCAACAGTTAGAACTGGACATGGAACAGACTGGTTCCAAATAGGAAAAGGGGTACATCAAGGCTGTATATTGTCACCCTGCTTATTTAACTTCTATGCAGAGTACACCATGAGAAACGCTGGGCTGGAAGAAGCGCAAGCTGGAATCAAGATTGCCAGGAGAAAGATCAATAACCTCAGATATGCAGATGACACCACCCTTATGGCAGAAAGTGAGGAGGAACTAAAAAGCCTCTTGATGAAATTGAAAGAGGAGAGTGAAAATGTTGGCTTAAAGCTCAACATTCAGGAAACGAAGATCATGGCATCTGTTCCCATCACTTAATGGGAAATAGATGGAAAACAGTAGAAACAGTGTCAGACTTTATTTTTTTGGGCTCCAAAATCACTGTAGATGGTGATTGCAGCCATGAAATTAAAAGACGCTTACTCCTTGGAAGGAAAGTTATGACCAAGCTAGATAGCATATTGAAAAGCAGAGACATTACTTTGCCAACAAAGGTCCGTCTAGTTAAGGCTATGGTTTTTCCTGTGGTCATGTATGGATGTGAGAGTTAGACTGTGAAGAAAGTTGAGTGCTGAAGAATTGATGCTTTTGAACTGCGGTGTTGGAGAAGACTTTTGAGAGTTCCTTGGACTGCAATGAGATCCAACCAGTCTATCCTTAAGGAGATCAGTCCTGGGTGTTCATTGGAGGGACTGATGCTAAAGCTGAAACTTCAATACTTTGGCTACTTCATGCGAAGAGTTGACTCATTGGAAAAGATTCTGATGCTGGGCGGTATTGGGGGAGGAAGAGAAGGGGACGACAGAGGATGAGATGGCTGGATGGCATCACTGACTAGATGCACATGAGTTTGAGTAAACTCCAGGAGTTGGTGGTGGATAGGGAGTCCTGGAGTGCTGCGATTCATGGCATCAGAAAGAGTCAGACACGACTGAGCGACTGAACTGAACTGAGCTGATGGAGTATAGCGTAGCCATCAGAGTCAGCAGGAGAGTTCCAAATGCAGTATTTGGTTGCAGTCTCAAAAACCACAGACTAATCTTGGTTCATTTCTAAGCAAATCATTCAATATTACAGTAATCCAAGTCTATGTCCCAACCACTGATGCTGAGGAAGCAAAACCATCTCAAAGAAAAAGAAATGCAAAAGGGAAAAGTGGTTGTCCAAGGAGGCTTTACAAGTAGCTGAGGAAACAGAGAAGTGCAAGGCAAAAGGAGAAAGGGAAAGATATACTCAACTGAATGCAGAGATCCAGAGAAGAGCAATGAGAGATAAGAAGCACTACTTAAACTAACAATGCAAAGAAATAGACACAAACAATAGAATGGGAAGACAAGAAAATTGGAGACATCAGGGGTACATTTCATGTAAGGATGGGCACTACAAAGAACAGAAATGATAAAGACCTAACAGAAGCAGAAGAGATTTTTAAAAAAGGTGGTGAGAATGCACAGAAGAACGCTACAAGAAAGGTCTTAATGACTCAGCTAACCACAATGGTGTGGTCACTCACCTAGAGCTAGACATCCTGGAGTGTGAGATCAAGTGGGCCTTAAGAAGCATTACTGTGAACAAAGCTAGTGGAAGTGATGGAATTCAAGCTGAGCTGTTTCAAATCCTAAAAGATGATGCTGTTAAAGTGTGGCATTCAATATGTCAGCAAATTTGAAAAACTCAGCAGTGGCCACAGGACTGGAAAAGGTCAATTTTCATTACATCCCAAGGAAGAGCAATGTGAAAGAATGTTCACGCTACCATACAATTGTGCTCATTTCACATGCTAGCAAAGTTATGCTAAAAATCCTTCAGGCTAGGCGTCAGTAGTACATGAACTGAGAACTTCCAGATATACAAGCTAGATTTTAAAAAAGGCAGAAAAACCAGAGATTTAATTCCCAACATTCCTTGGATCATGGAAAAAGCAAGGGAGTTCCAGAAAAAACATCTATTTCTTCCTCATTGACTAATCTAAAACCTTTGATTGTGTGGATCACAACAAACTATCTAAAATTCTTAAAGAGATGGGAATACCAGACCACCTTACCTGCCTCCTGAGAAACTTGTGTACAAATCAAAAAAAAAAACAAAAACAGTTAGAACTGGACATGGAACAACAGACTGGTTCAAAAGTGCTAAAGGAGCATAACAAAGCTGTTTATTGTTACCCTGATTATTTTAGTTACATTCAGAGTAAATCATGTGAAATGCCAGGCTGGATGAATCACAAGCTGAAATTAAGATTGCTGGGAGAAATACCAACAGCCACAAGTATGTAGATGATATCACTCTAATGGCAGAAAGTGAAGAGTAACTAAAGAGCCTCTTGATGAGGCTGAAAGAGGAGAGTGAAAAAGCTGCCTTAAAACTCAACATCCAAATAACCAAGATCATGACACCTGGTCCCATCACTCCATGGCAAATAGAAGGGGAAAAAGTGGAAACAGTGACATCTTTCCTTTTCTTAGGCTCCAAAATCACTGTGGATAGTGACTGCAGCCATGAAATTAAAAGACTCTTGCTCCTTGGAAGGAAAGCTATGATAAACTGAAATAATGTATTAAAAAACAGAGACGTCTGTTTTCAGAGAAAGGTCTGTATAAGCAAAGCTATGGTTTTTCCAGTAGTCATGTATGGAAATGAGAGTTGGACCATAAAGAAGACCGCGTGCTGAAGAATTTATGATTTCGAGCTATGGTGCTGGAAAAGACTCCTGAGAGTCTCTTGGACTACAAGGAGATCAAACCTATTAATTGCAAAAGAAATCAAACCTGGATATTCATTGGACTGATGGTGAAGCTCTAATACTTTTGCCACCTGATGGGAAGAGCTGATTCATTAGAAAAGACCCTGATGTTGGGAAAGATAGAGGCAAAAGTAGAAGAGGGAGGCAAAGGATGAGATGATTAGATAGCTCACCTACTCAATGGACATAAATTTGAGCAAGTTCCAGCAGACAGTGAAGGACAGGGGAGCCTAGCATGCTGCAGTCTGTGAGGTCACAAAGAGTCGGACACAACTTTGGGACTGAACAACAATGACAAGGTAACTAAACTCTATCCGTTAAGTAAAATAAAGGAAGTTGGATGTCCTGAAATAGCAATTGTTAGTTGATGTGTTTGTGTCTTTTTTCTGTTGTAACAAATAACTGTTTTTAGTGACTTAAAACAGCACATTGTTTTAGTAACTCAAATAGGATTTAATTAACATGGCTCATGAACAGATCCTCAGAGTCACATTCCTGGATGATATTTCTCATATGTCCAAGGATTATAACCTCCTAGAATAGAGGACTAGGGGAGCAAGGGTCAGGGTAACCCATAGCAAGCAGTGGAATCACAGTTACTTGGGTTCTCACTGTAGAATGGAATAGAGTGGAAAGTTAAATGTTGTCACCATAGCAACAGAGTGATTATAAAGATGATGGAATCATCAGCCTTCTTAATATGGTTCTGGTGAGCATACATAGGGAAACTTGAAGGCCATGGGCTTCCAGTGAACACACTTGGAAAATTGGAAGATCTCAATGATAGCTTTGAAAGAATCCTTTGTTTCCTAAAGTTTCAAGGTTCATCCTGTAATAGGACTATGGATAGGACTGTGGATCAACCCCAGGACCGATTATAGGGTTGCAGATGGAAGTCTTGGTAAGCCCCTTACACTAAGATAAAGACACTACTAGGGAAGAAGTGGGACCCTGAAAAATAGAATAGAGGCCTTTGGACTGACCTTGGCCAGATGAAAATGTCTTGAACTTCTCCTAAATTCCCTTTGACTACTGAGGGACTTCTATAAAAGCTTTTCAGTGACTATACTTTAGGCATTAGCCTCCCAAACTGATATCAGTGCTCTTCAGCTGCAGTCCCTGTGACCTCTTACTATGTTCAGGGCAGTTACAGTTTTTAAATAGAAGGGCTGGAAGGATTAAATAGAGGGTTCCTTAGAGCTAAGATGGTCTGTAGACCAAAAATTCATTAAGACCTCAGTAGTCCATATGAACAGGAGCCTGGGGAGCATGTGGCAGTGGATTCTAGGGTGCTGGGACAAGGGGTTTGAACAAGGGCAGGGGAGATGAGATATACAGCTCAGATGGCCAAACGCATTGCTATGGGCTTACCACCAAAGAGCCAGGATCTGATGTGCTGGTTCAAGAAGTGGAACCCTGAGAGACTTACCCTCTGCAGGCCTTCCAAATCTAAGCATAATCTCAGTAATGCCCTAGATTTTAAAAAGTTGAAAAACTGAAATTTCCCTGAAACACTGGAGAGGTGTGAGTCTAAAGATTTGGAGAAATTGGAATGTTGGAGTGCTCTATTATTTGCAACCCACTAAGCCAGTCTTGACTGTACTCCCTGGTAAAACCTGAAGGACATTCTCTTCACCAGGAGATTAATTGCATGTGTCTTTGACACTAAAAGGACATTTTTAGTTTTTAAACATAAAATTTTATAACTGCAAAAATTCCTTCCTGAGTCCTCTTGTAAAATCTTCAAATAGTGTTTGTTAGGACATTTCTCAAAGCAAGCTGTGAAAATAATATTATAATGCATGGGAATTATTTAGAATAACAGATAAGACAAGATTTAGAATTGATGTTCATAAGTTATGATACAAGCCAGCAGCCTTATATAAAAACAAGATGTCATTATTGTAATGTTATCCTCAAAAATAGATCCTTGGTAATGTCTTTTGACAAGGGAACTTCAACAGTTCAGATTCCAAAAGCTATATATATTTAGATTTGGTCACTATAAATGAAAAGATCACTGTGAAAGCTCTGCTCTCTTCTTTTTACTTAATACAAAAATGTTGAACAGTTGTATATCAATTTACTTTCCAAAAGTAATTTTAATATATATTATTCATATGTTATATCACATCTTTGTTTGCACATGAATAAGCATATAGTTATAATTTAATGAATATTCATAATGGAAATCCTTATGCATCCATCACCCAGGTCAAGAAATAGTACACTGCCAGCATCCTAAGCCTCCTCGTTGGCACCAAATTGATTACAGTCATAACCCTTTCTTCAAAGTTAACCACTGTCCTAAATTTACCTTCTATTATTTCAAGGCTTGCTAGTTATGTATGCAGGTTTTTTTGGTTGTTCAGTCACTCACACATGTCTGACTCTTTGCGACTCCAGGGCCTGCAGCACACCAGGCTTTCCTGTCTGCTATCTCTCTGAGTTTACTCAAGCTCATGTCCAATGAGCTGATGATGCTATCCAACCATCTCATCTTCTGTCACCACCTTCTCTTCCTGCCCTCAATCTTTGCCAGCATCAAGGTCTTTTCCAATGAGTCTGCTTTTCCCAGCAGGTGGCCAGAGTATTGGAGATTCAGCTTCAAAATCAGTCCTTCCAATGATTATTCAGGGTTGATTTCCTTTAGAATTGACTGGTTTGCTCTGTTTGCTAGCCAAGGGACTCTCAAGAGTCTTCCCCAGTACCACAGTTCAAAAGCATCCTTTCTAAAACTGATGCAATTTTAGGCAGTCTAATTTAATTTTGTCTGATTTTGCACTTTTTTTCTCTACAATTGATATTTTTAAAATATCAAGCTAAGAAATATTGCAAGTGTAGTAACTTAATGAAAGGGATATGTCCCACAATTAAATAAATTTAAATAGGGACTTTAATTTTGTTAAGTACAATGTACATAACAAGTACTTAAATATTTTGGCTAAGTAGGAGAGTATTTTTAATTTTAGAAGTGCATACTAAGATATTTGCAGGTGTAGTATCAAGATGGCATTAATTTACTATGAAATATTATATATATTTTATATAAATAAATAAATATTTATTAAATATATACATACATATTTTATATCATATATATATTTGTATTTTGTTTTCACAAATCACAGTAGGGAAATAAAAGGTTTTAGAGTAAATCTGTGTCATCTTTGCCAACAGCTATTTTCTGCCTAAAACAGAGTCCTTATGGGGACTGAGGGAATGGCTGTGAGGCACCAAATGAGTCTGTGACCTCAGACATCAGTTGTGAATTGGCATTATCTGGATACAGTGGCACCCCACTCCAGTACTCTTGCCTGGAAAATCCCATGGATGGAGGAGCCTGGTGGGCTGCAGTCCATGGTGTCGCTAGGAGTCAGACTCGATTGAGCGACTTCACTTTCACTTTTCACTTGCATGCATTGGAGAAGGAAATGGCAACCCACTCCAGTGCTCTTGCCTGGAGAATCCCAGGGACGGGGAGCCTGGTGGGCTGCCATCTATGGGGTCGCACAGAGTCAGACATAACTGAAGCGACTTAGCAGCAGCAGCAGCAACACATTGAACCATAGCATTGGACGTGCACAGCACAGTCTATTATAAAGGGAAAGTTGAATATAGGGACCAGGTCTGAGCAGATCCAGGAGACAAATTAAACGGCATGATTGAGTGGCTCAGACCCCCAGGGTGCCTGTCCCTCTCACTCAGCTCCCTTGCCCTTTGTCCACACCTGTTCCTTCCTGACAGGTTCCCTCTGGCTGGTGAAAGGAAGAAGGAAAAACAAGAGCCTGGTTACAGGTTTACCTTCCATATGCCAGGGCAAAACAGCCACTAGACTGCCCTCTCACTGGGGGTGGGGTGCAGTGGTGGAGGGAAATTCTCCCAGTGGGCAGAATTTAGGGTGGTGCATCTGTTAGCCACTTGGCATTCGAGGAGAGATGGTCTAAGGTGCAAATATACATTTACTCACAGACAGGAGCAAACACATTTACTTGCTACTCATGGATAGCAACAAACTGGCCTATTGTCAAGAAAGATTTCTGGGAAAAGAGATACGGATGCTCTTCTCAAAGTGGTACAGGATACAAAATTACTTAAGTCAGGTAAATGTGTACCTGGTGGCAACCACTTAGGAAGAGACCCTCAATAATCAGGTGGACAAGACAGGTCTTTGTCCAGATGTCAGCCTCTTTTCTCAGCCACCTTGGAATCTACCTAACTAGATCTACATACCATGTGGTCATAGCAGTGGGAATTGAGGCTGTAATAGTTTTCCCTTGTCTGGTTACTGCTGTGCTGAATGTCTGGTCTTCTCAGAACAAACACTGATGCTGATCCTCTGTGGTCCCATTTACCCAGAGGCAAGCTGACTACCTAGTTCGGATTAATTCTGCTCCACTACTCCCATCATGTAGAGTACATCACTTTATCATTATAGGGAAGATGCATTTTTCACAAGGAATTTGTCTTCTCTGCCTGTAAGTTTCTGCTGGCATTACCATTTGCGGAATAACAGAATGCATGCTTTATTCATGAGCATGGTGTCCCATGCAACATCATTTTTGACCAGGGAGTACTTTTTATGGTAAAGGAAGTAAGCCTGTTCTTGTGAAATGCACTGGATTTACCCTACCACCTTGTAGTACCTGGCTTAATAGAATGGTGAAGAGCCTGATAAAAACTAATTTGGGGTGCCAGCTGAAATAGAGTATCTTGGACAATTGAGGAGTTGTCCTGTAGGAGGAGATTCTTGCCTTAAACTAAAAAGCCAGTATATGATGCTTTCTCCAGTCAGAATGCATCGAGGCAAAGGAAGAAGTGACAGTGGCCCCTCTCACTATTATCACCTGTAATTCACTTGATTTTTGTTTTGTTTTGTTTTAATCCCCATGAATGGTGAGTTTGGAGGTCCAGTGCCCAAGGGGAGGAATGCTTCCATAAGGAAACATAGTCATAGTTCTGATGAGCTGAAAAATGAGACTACCCCATGACCATTTGGGATTTTAATGCTGATGAACCAACAGAGAAATGAGTCACTGTATGGGTTGGGGTAACTGATTGTAGTTTCAAGGAGAAACTGTACCTCTGCTACAGAGTATGGACAAAGACGATTGTGTTTGGAACCTAAGAGAATGACTAGAGTGTCTCTTAATATTCCATGGTCCAGCAGCAGAGGGCAGTGGAAAATCAGGGCAGTCTGATGAATGATCGTCATTGAGTACACGTCTTTCCTTAAAAAACTGCATTCAGATGAGGTCCTAATAGGTGAGTGAAGCATAGCATGGATGATTAAAAAAATAAAAGGTAGTCATAATTACCAATTTAGGTGTTGACTCCTGCCACAAAGGTAGAGACTATAATTATTTCTTTTCCCTTCCCCTCACCCTCTTGTCTTATACAAAGAATGCTAGTAATATTAATATTTTAGATTTCAGATGGAAGTGTGCTAAATTAGCATCATTTTCTGATATTATGGGAACTAAACAAAATGTGTATTCCTTGTGTTCAGTTCAGTTAAGTCGCTCAGTCTTGTCAGACTCTTTGAGACCCCATGAATTGCAGCATGCCAGGCCTCCCTGTCCATCACCAACTCCCGGAGTTCACTCATCTCATCCTCTCATCCCCTTCTTCTTCCCCGAATCCCTCCCAGGATCAGAGTCTTCTCCAATGAGTCAACTCTTCACATGAGGTGGCCATAGTATTGGAGCTTCAGCTTTAGCATCAGTCTTCCAGTGAACATCCAGGGCTGATCTCCTTTAGGATGGACTGGTTGGATCTTCTTGCAGTCCAAGAGACTCTCAAGAGTCTTCACCAACATCACAGTTCAAAAGCATCAATTCTTCAGCACTCAGCTTTCTTCACAGTCCAACTCTCACATCCATACATGACCACAGGAAAAACCATAGCCTTGACTAGACGGACCTTTGTTGGCAAAGTAGTCTCTGCTTTTGAATATGCTATCTGGGTTGATCATAACTTTCCTTCCAAGGAGTAAGCATCTTTTAATTTCATGGCTGCACTCACCATCTGCAGTGATTTTGGAGCCCCCCAAAAATAAAGTCTGACACTTTCCACTGTTTCTCCATCTATTTCCCATGAAGTGATGGGACCAGATGCCATGATCTTCGTTTTCTGAATGTTGAGCTTTAGGCCAACATTTTCACTCTCCTCTTTCAATTTCATCAAGAGGCTTTTTAGCTCCTCTTCACTTTCTGCCATAAGCGTGGTGTCATCTGCATATCTGAGGTTATTGATATTTCTCCTGGCAATCTTCATTCCAGTTTGTGCTTCTTCCAGCCCAGTGTTTCTCATGATGTACTCTGCATATAAGTAAAATAAGCAGGGTGACAATATACAGCCTTGACGTACTTCTTTTCTTATTTGGAACCAGTCTGTTGTTCCATGTTCAGTTCTAACTGTTGCTTCCTGCCCTGCATATAGTTTTCTCAAGAGGCAGGTCAGGTGGTCTGGTATTCCCATCTCTTTCAGAATTTTCCACAGTTTATTGTGATCCACACAGTCAAAGGCTTTGTCATAGTCAATAAAGCCAAAATAGATGTTTTTCTGGAACTCTCTTGCTTTTTCCATGATACAGCAGATGCTGGCAATTTGATCTCTGGTTCTGCTTTTTCTAAAGCCAGCTTGAACATCTGGAAGTTCACGGTTCATGTATTGCTGAAATCTGGCTTGGAGAATTTTGAGCATTACTTTACTAGCGTGTGAGATTCCTTGTGTTAAGGGATACAAACCTTTCACCCATTTGAAGAATAAGAACTGACCAAGAGGGGTGAAGAGCTGGACTCTGCAATCTACTTGTCATTTGCCATTTCAGAACTGTCTATCTTTCCCCACCCTTCTCTGTGCCACGGGAAGCTTATCTATAAGAATTACATAAACAAAGGACTGCTTAACTAGCTTCCAAATAAGTTTGACCAGTGGGAAACCAGTAAGTAAACTGAGAACTTCCAGATGTTCAAGCTGGATTTAGAAAGGGCAGAGGAATCAGAGATCAAATTGCCAACATCTGTTGGATCACAGAGAAATCAAGGGAATCCTGGAAAAACATCTACTTATGCTTCACTGACTATGCCTTTAACTGTGTGGATCACAACAGACTGTGGAAAATTCTTAAAGATATTGGAATACCAGACCACCTTACCTGTCTCCTGAGAAAGCTGCATACAGTCAATGCTAAAGGAAGTCAATCTCGAATATTCATTGGAAGAACTGGTGCTGAAGCCCCAATACTTTGTCCACTTGATGCAAAGAACTGACTCATTGGAAAAGACCCTGCTGCTGGGAAAGATTAAAAGCAAAAGGAGAAGGAGGAGGCAGAGGATGAGATGGTTATTAGATAGCATCACTAACTCAATGGACATGAATCTGTAGAAACTCTGGGAGACAGTGAAGAACAGAGAAGCCTGGCATGCTGTAGTCCATGGAATCACGGATAGATGGATGTAAGGACAATGGAGAATCCCAGTTGGAGATTGGAGGAGAAGAGGAAAGTAAGTGCATGATATTTATTCCTCCAGTCGTTTCCATGCAGGAGGGAGCTATCTTGTTCCCTTTACTACTTTTCTCGATAGTGGCTCTGCCTGCCTGCCTCTTCGTGAGTGCTAGTAATCTCTTTCTCTACTAGGGATCTAGACTTGGCTGCAGTGCCATTGGACAAATCATGTCATAATCCAGAGTGTTCATGCTTTCCCAACACCCTGCCCTTGCCTTTGTAAATGGCCATTTTATAAATCCTCCTCACATCACCCTAGTTTGGTGCCGTCTACTTATTGCTGGCTTCTTGCAATGGGTGATATCACACCATGTTTGTATACTGATGAGTATGATCTGGTAGAGAAGGAAAACTTGATGATGAAGAAGAGAAAAAAGCTACTGGAAAGAGAGAATATTGTAGATAAGCAAGGAAGAGAAGCAGTGACAAGTTTGGCCTTACTAAGGAACAGGGAAAATTTATCCATTGTAGTGGGGTAAGAGTGGGCTTCCCAGGTGGCTCAGTGGTAAAGAATCGGCCTGCCAATACAAGAGGTGCAAGAGATGGGGGTTCAATCCCTGTGTCAGGAAGATCCCCTGGAGTAAGAAATGGCAAACCACTCCAGTATTCTTGGCTGGAAAATTCCATAAACAAAGGAACCTGGTGGGCTACAATTCATGGGGTCACAAAGTGTTGTACATAACTGAATGGCAAAGCACACACACAGAAGGATGAAGAACAGCATTTGCGAGTGGAAGGGAAGGTAAGTTGATGGATTTGTTGTTGGGCAGGGTATAGAAGCTGTCTTTTGGTTTTTTCTAATCTCTCAGTGAATTCATATATCTTAAGTTCATTCACAAAGACTTCTTACACAGGACAAAAAGCAAACATTAACCATAAAAGAAAAGTAATAACTTGAACATCATTAAAATTAGACTGGGAGAAAACTCTTAAACATATATATATATATATATATATATGTGTGTGTGTGTGTGTGTGTGTGTGTGTATATATGTATATACATATATATATGTATATGTGTATATACATATATATGTGTGTGTATATATGTGTATATGTGTATATACATATATATGTGTGTGTGTAGATATGTGTATATATGTGTGTATATATGTGTATATATATGTGTGTATATGTGTGTATATGTGTATATACATATATATGTGTATATATATATATAAACTTTAAAGGATACATATCTAGAATATATGAAATAAGAAAAGGACAAATGACTCATTGAAAAATGGACAGAATTCTTGAACTGGTACTTGACAGAAAATGATATTTAAATGGGTAAATACACATAGGAAAGTGCTCAATATTATTATTCTTCAAAGAAGTGCAAATTAAAATCACAGTGAAATGCTACTACACTCAAATAATGATGGTTAAAATTTAAAAATGATAATTAATAAGTGTCAGTGGAGAGTTGAGTTCAACCTGGTAGAGTTTAGCCAGTTGAGTATTACAGAAGGATAGAGGTAGGTGAATTCAGGATATGGACCAGAAAGTGACTGTAGCAACCGCATGGAGTCTATGCAAGTGAGGTGGGTCATGAGCGCACGAAGGGGGTGATGGAGCATGAACAGGTCAGCGGTGGGACTTCCTGCACCTAAAAAATGTTTGGAGTCTTAACACACTGCTTGTACTAGGTATTAAGAAATCTTCATCTCCTCATCTTGTCTCCATGAACCGCACCTCAGGGAGACGATGTCTTTAGTCCAGTGTTTCCAGGATGAGTAGGAGGAGGTATCCACAAAATGTTTTCTTGCTCTTGAGGATACTTCTGTTCCTGTTGAGTAGTTGCCTACCTTTGCGATAGGTAGTCAGATAGTCAGTGTAAACACAACACTAATCTTATTGTGCAATCACATATCTATGTAAGTTAAAGATACTCACTTTGCAGGAAAGCGGGTACACGGGAGCTTCACTTCATGATGAAAGTGTGGCAAGCTAATGGGAGGTGACTCTTGGAATGGTGAAACTGCCTTCAGTACTCATTCTTTAAAACATAAACATTCACCTGATGTTAAAAAGTGAATGAATAATTTATATAATAAAGAGCTACTTTAATTATCGTTCTGAAGAGAGTCTCATGGTTGTTAGACAAGCTGCCAGATTAACATATTGGCTTTTAAATTATTTCACCCATTCAGCCAGGAAAATGGTTTTATGTGGCTTTTTTTTTTCCTTTAATACAATAAAGAATGAAAGATAGCCAGCCTGGCTCATGAATACATAATGAACAGTGACTAGTAGAGATGAGTCTGGTACCACCTCAAAGAGTAAATCAGCTATAAACTATCCCCAAGTTAATTTTCTGCTCAGTAAGGTGCCGCAGTTGTGAGTCTGAGGCCACATAGAAAGACTCTCTTTCTTTGGGAAAGCTTGTGCCCGGGCAACCCATAGGGCAGGTGCAAATGGTGCTGTCTCATCAGGGGGTCTCCTGTGGAGGGCAGGTGCCCTGGCTGCAGCGTTTTGATTATTTTCTGATTTCTTGAGTTATTTTGCTCTCTCCCTCTAAAAAATTGTGTGTGTGTGTGTCTGTATGTTTAGCAGTGCTGCAGTAGTTCGTTTTCTGCATTTGTTTTGTTGTTTAGTCACTAACTTGTGTCCAACTCTTTGTGACCCCACGGACTGTAGCAAGCCAGGCTCCTCTGTCTGTGGGATTTTACAGGCAAGAGTACTGGAGTGGGTTGCCATTTCCTTCTCCAGGGATCGAACCTGCATCTCCTGCATTGGCAGGAAGATTGTTTACCACTGAGCCATGAGGGAAGTTCATCATCTCTTATGAATACAATTTTAAAGAACAAAAAGGAAAATAAATATTTTTCTCATTGTGATAAATACTCCTAGGATTAATTCTCAATGTCTTCCCTACATACCATACAGCAGTGTTAACTGTAGTCATCGTGTTGAGTGATGACTCAATATTATCTCCCTAATAATCATTTATCTTATAACTGGAAGTTTGTACCATTTGACCACCTTCCTCTAACCTTTCTCCCTATACTCTCATTTTCTATGAGTTTGTTTGTTTGTTTGTTTGTTTTTGCAGATTCCACACATAAGTGAAGTCATACAATATTTGTCTTGTATGGACTTATAAGTCTATGTTGGACTTATTTCACTTAACATAATGCCTTTAAATTCCATATATGCTATCACAAATGGTAGGATTCCCTCATTTTTTATGGCTGAGTAATACTTCATTTTATGTATATATCAAAACTTCTTTATCCATTCATCCATCCATGGACACTTAGTGGTGTTTCCATTTGTTGGATATGGTGAATAATGCTGCTATGAATATGGGGATGTAGATATCTTTTCAAATTAGTGGTATTTCCCCCCCCCCTCTTTGGATACATTACCAGAAGTGGGAGTATTTACTAACTCATATGATAGTTCTATTTTTACTTTTTTGAGAAATATCCATACAGTTTTCTATAGTGGATCCACTAATTTACATTCCCAATTAAAGTACACAAGGGTTCCCTTTTCTATACATCCTTCCTAGGATTTGTTATCTCTTGTCTTTTCAATGATGGCCATTCTAACATATGTGAGGTGATATGTCATTGTGCTTTTATACATTGTGAGGTTCATGTGCTGTGCTGTGCTTAGTCACTCAGTCATGTCCGACTCTGCAACCTCAGGGACTGTAGCCCACCAGGCTTCCCTGTCTATGAGGATTATTCAGGCAAGAATACTGGAGTGGGTAGCCTTTCCCTTCTCCAGGGGATCTTCCCAACCCAGGGATCGAACTCAAGTTTCCCACATTGCAGGCAGATTCTTTACCGTCTGAGTCAATCATCATATGTTATGCAGCGATACAAAATTAATACAAAGATATATCACCAGATGGTCAACACCGAAATCAGATTGATTATATTCTTTGCAGCCAAAGATGGAGAAACTCTATACAGTCAACAAAAACAAGACCAGGAGCTGACTGTGGCTCAGATCACAAACTCCTTATTACCAAATTCAGACTCAAATTGAAGAAAATAGGGAAAACCGCTAGACCATTCAGGTATGACCTAAATCAAATCCCTTATGATTATACAGTGGAAGTGAGAAATAGATTTAAGGGCCCAGATCTGATAGATAGAGTGCCTGATGAACTATGGAATGAGGTTCATGACATTGTACAGGAGACAGGGATCAAGACCATCCCCATGGAAAAGAAATGTAAAAAAGCAAAATGGCTGTCTGGGGAGGCCTTACAACTAGCTGTGAAAAGAAGAGAAGTGAAAAGCAAAGGAGAAAAGGAAAGATATAAGCATCTGAATGCAGAGTTCCAAAGAATAGCAAGAAGCCATTAGCAATAGCTGATTGATTCTTCAGCGATCAATGCAAAGAAATAGAGGAAAACAACAGAATGGGAAAGACTAGAGATCTCTTTAAGAAAATTAGATATAGCAAGGGAATATTTCATGCAAAGATGGGCTCGTTAAAGGACAGAAATGGTACGGACCTAACAGAAGAAGAAGATATTAAGAAGAGGTGGCAAGAATACATGGAAGAACTGTACAAAAAAGATCTTCACGACCCAGATAATGATGATGATGTGACCACTAATCTAGAGCCAGACATCTTGGAATGTGAAGTCAAGTGGGCTTAGAAAGCATCACTACGAACAAAGCTAGTGGAGGTGATGGAATTCCAGTTGAGCTATTTCAAATCCTGAAAGATGATGCTGTGAAAGTGCTGTGCTCAATATGCCAGCAAATTTGGAAAACTCAGCAGTGGCCACAGGACTGGAAAAGGTCAGTTTTCATTCCAATCCCAAAGAAACACAATGCCAAAGAATGCTCAAACTACCGCACAATTGCACTCATCTCACATGCTAGTAAAGTAATGCTCAAAATTCTCCAAGCCAGCTTCAGCAATACATGAATTGTGAACTCCCTGATGTTCAAGCTGGTTTTAGAAAGGGCAGAGGAACCAGAGATCAAATTGCCAACATCTGCTGGATCATGGAAAAAGCAAGAGAGTTCCAGAAAAACATCTATTGCTGCTTTATTGACTATGCCAAAGCCTTTGACTGTGTGGATCACAATAAACTGTGGAAAATTCTGAAAGAGATGGGAATACCAGACCACCTAACCTGCCTCTTGAGAAATCTGTATGCAGGTCAGGAAGCAACAGTTAGAACTGGACATGGAACAGACTGGTTCCAAATAGGAAAAGGAGTGCATCAAGGCTGTATATTGTCACCCTGCTTATTTAACTTCTATGCAGAGTACATCATGAGAAATGCTGGACTGGAAGAAACACAAGCTGGAATCAAGATTGCCAGGAGAAATATCAATAACCTCAGATATGCAGATGACACCACCCTTATGGCAGAAAGTAAAGAGGAGCTAAAGAGCCTCTTGATGAAAGTGAAAGACGAGAGTGAAAAAGTTGGCTTAAAGCTCAATATTCAGAAAATGAAGATCATGGCATCCGGTCCCATCACTTCATGGGAAATAGATGGGGAAACAGTAGAAACAGTGTCAGACTTTATTTTTTTGGGCTCCAAAATCACTGCAGATGGTGACTGCAGCCATGAAATTAAAAGACGCTTACTCCTTGGAAGAAAATTTATGACCAACCTAGACAGTATATTCAAAAGCAGAGACATTACTTTGCCAATAAAGGTCTGTCTAGTCAAGGCTATGGTTTTTCCTGTGGTCATGTATGGATGTGAGAGTTGGACTGTGAAGAAGGCTGAGCACCAATGAACTGATGCTTTTGAAGTGTGGTGTTGGAGAAGACTCTTGAGAGTCCTTTGGACTACAAGGAGATCCAATCAGTCCATCTGAATGAGATCAACCCTGGAATTTCTTTGGAAGGAATGATGCTAAAGCTGAAGCTCCATTACTTTGGCCACCTCATTCAAAGAGTTGACTCATTGGAAAAGACTCTGATGCTGGGAGGGATTGGGGGCAGGAGGAGAAGGGGACGACAGAGGATGAGATGGCTGGATGGCATCACGGACTCGATGGACGTGAGTCTGAGTGAACTCCGGGAGATGGTGATGGGCAGGGAGGCCTGGCGTGCTGCGATTCATGGGGTTGCAAAGAGTCAGACATAACTGAGCGACTGAACTGAACTGATTTTCAATCATATATGTTTTCAGAGAGCATTCTACCCCATACCATATTTTGAAGGAAGCACTAAAGAGAGTATTCCCTTGGAGACAAAACAGAAATCTCCAGATAAAAGAGAGTAAACCAAGGTTAACAGGGATGAGCACCAAGCCTTTTGTTGCAGGTGACGTAGATGAAGGTTAATATAGTGTTACTGAGTTAGCCTGCTCTGTACAAATCTAAATGATCTCTGCAAAATCCAGGGAATGAAAGGAGTTGGTGGTGGCATATCAGTCTGTCTTCCTACATGCTCACTTGGTCAAGAGGATGGGGATAGGAAAGCAGAGGAAAAAATCACCCAGGACTTTAGCTGAGGACGTAGAATGAAGACACAGTTCACTCAGTCAGCAAAAGTGAGGAGAGGAGAAGAGACGGAACAACTAAGCTTATTATATAGTAAAAATAAGATGGAGGAAAGAAATCCATGTATATATTGGCCATTGTAATAAATGAGAAGTGTTGAATCCCCCATTGGAAGACAGTCAGATTAGGTTAAAAATCCAGTACTTCTTTCATTTGTAATACATTTTAAAAAATTGATAGAGAAGTGTAAGATTAAACAAAGATATATAAAACAAATGCATCCTCAAAGAAAACTGAAACAAACCTGATGTCATAAAAGGACCTTCAAACCCAAAGGCATTTGGTGAGACAAAGAGGGATGTTCAGTTCAGTTCAGCTACTCAGTCATGTCCGACTCTTTGCAACCCCATGCATCACAGCATGCCATGCCTCCCTGTCCCATCACCAACTCCCGGAGTTCACTCAAACTCGTGTCCATCAAGTCGGTGATGCCATCCAGCCATCTCATCCTCTGTTGTCCCCTTCTCCTCCTGCCCCCAATCCCTCCCAGCATCAGAGTCTTTTCCAATGAGAGAGATGTTATGTGGTGATAAACGTTATAGTCCACAAAGAATATAAAATGACTACAAAACTGAATCATAAATAAGAACTGTTAAGTGTATAAAGCAAAAATTCTTCAAAATATAAAGATGTAAAGATGGAAAGAAAACGATATCTCTTAATATGTGTCCCTTTGAATTTAATGAATCAAAGAGGGGAAGAATTTAAATTTTACAAAAATATGTAAATCTACATATTCATAATTATTGAAGAGATAAGAACATAGGATAGATGTGGGACTTTGTACAGCAAAATAAAATATACTTTAATTTTCACGCTCATGTTTCATGCTGACTTTTTTAGACTAATTGTGTACTTGGACAAATAAAGCTTAATAACTTTTAAAGTTTTGAAATTTTATAGACTCTATTATTTAAACATAATTCAGTAAAACCAACCATCAGATTTTTAACTATGTGAAAAGTAAAAATTCACTGTTAAAATATCTGTATCAAAGAGGAAATCAAAGCTGAAGTCAAATATTATCTATAAATTTTCCAAAAAAACAAAGTGTTTCAACTAAGACTAGTAAAACATAACTAAAGCTACACACAGAGGAAATTTTATGGCCTTAAAACATTTATATTAACTGGAAAGGAGAGACTGAAAATAAACTAATAGATTATCTAATGATTAAACATTTTTCTACTTCTGGGATAGCACAACTTCATCATAATATATTTTTTATGTTGTTTCTTTGGTTAATTAATATTTTGTTTAGAATACTTATACACATATTATTAAATATGAGAAAATTTTATAGTATGTCACATTTTTATATCAGATTTATACTTGTCATATAAAATGAGTTGGATTATATTCTTTCTTTTTTCCCCTTGTTAAAAGTTTAAGCTTGTTATTATTATTTCTGTAACTTTTTCTACTAACTATAGTGTTTAGTAGCACTTGAGCAAAAAGCTATGCAGGTTTGATGCTGTCTTTGAGGGAAAATATTTACTACTGATTCAATTTCTCAAGCAATTAAAGATTTTTAATTTTCTTCTTAAATAAGTTTGGTAATTTATATTTTCCTGGGAATGTGTGCATTTCATTTATATCTTTAATGTGTTGATGTAAAGTTGTTCATAATACGCTCTTACCTTTTAAATCTGTTCCATCTAGAGTTCTCTCTTCCCTTTGCTTACTAATATTGTCTATTCATATCTCCTTTTTTCTTGATTAATCTTGACAAATAATTTCTTAAACGAGGCTTTTCAAAGCACAGACTTTGATTTTGTTGATCCTTTCTATTATATGTTAGTATTTCATTTTATTTATTTCTGATATTATTATTTCACTTCTACATCATTTGGGTTTTTTGTATTTTCTTTTTCTAACGATGCGAAATGTTAGAAAAAGGCTTCACTTCTAGTATAAGCAATTACAGGTGTAATTTTCATCTGAGCATCACTCTATCTGTAACTGCAGCTACAGCCCATAATGTTTTTTGACATTGTGTTGTATTTATACTCTCTTCCTCTCTCCCCCCAGCCATACAGACAGTCTTGCACACATACATCTATCTGCATACACAAAACCCTCAGTTTCTTATGGTTCAGTCACAATATATAAAAATATATCATATCTTCATAGGAAATTTTAATTTTGTATTGAAATTAGTCAAAAGTCTAATTGGGTGTTAGTGTATATGTCCTTTATATAAGCTCATGTCCTTCTATAATGATTGCACAGTGATAAAATGTTTTTTCTGCTTGCCCTGGTTTTAATGTTGCTGTTGGAATTGATACATTGTTTTACTAATTTGGATTTTCGATCAGTTTCTGATTTTATAAAGGAATATTTCACAACATTCAACATTCACATCTTCTTTGCTTTGCATTCCCTCTAATGCTAGCCTATAGTGAATAATTCAAACAGTGGAAAAACCAAGCAACCTTTATTGGGTATTTTAAAAAAATGTAATGTTCCAATATCCTAGCCAGATTAACACTACTTCATAGAATCATGTGTCAACATTGCCAATTTAAGGACTTATTTTGCTAGCAAAAGTTATTTTTTTAATGCTGCTTAAAGGATTTGGATGGAGTATATTATGTATATATATTTCTTCCTTAATTTCATTTGCAAGAATGACTCATTGATGGCAACAGACAGGACCACAGAGATACACTTACAACATGGTAGTGTAACACGCAGGATGGATTAAATAGTGGTGACTTCTCCCTTCCATACCCCAGGCACCTGCTAGTGTTTCCTGACCTTGCTTGCAGTGGGTGGATTCCTTTGAGCCTACTTTGTAGCAAAACTGTAATATAATTTCTTATAAACATCTGAAGCTAATACATGCCAGTTGTATTTCCTTAAATAATAACATAATCATGACATCTCTGTGTTGATTAAACCCTAAGCCTCAGAGCAGAATTATACTTTTCCAAGTTTTCCCAAGTTTCTCAACTGATTTTCTTGGGATTTGACATTTGGAGAAATTTTCACATCCTCCTGGAAATGCTGCAGAATAGGTGCTCTGCGAATACACCGCCTTTGTGTTTACCAGGCTGTGCATTCTGTCCCTTCTACGTGTCTGGCCTTCCTCCTGAGGTCATTATTCCTCTATCATGGACCTTCTTTTCTCTAGTGAGAGATTGCCGATAAGGAAACTGTCTTTATTCAAGCTCGTTCTCCTCCCCCCTGTCCCGCCTAAAGTTTTGCCAAATAGTATTTATTTAATTTTTTTTCTTGATTTTTTTTGGACCAAGTTTCAGTATTTCTGTTTTTTTTTTTGGGGGGGGGGTGTTGGGGAGGCTTGGATGATAATGTTAATAGGTACTCAATTCCAGCTTGATGGTTACCTTTTTAAAAAAAATATTTATTTTCAGTTGTGCTGCGTCTTCATTGCCGCGCGGGCTTTTTCCCTGCTGTAGTGAGGGCCGAGGGGGCTACCCTCTAGCTGCAGTGTGCGGGCTTCTCACTGCTGCGTCCCTCTCGCTGTGAAGCGCAGGCTCCAGGGCACTTGGGTTCAGTAGTTGCGATAAGTCGGCTCAGTACTGGCTCCGGGCATCCCTCACAGGCTCACAAGCTGTGCTGCATGGGCTTTATAGCTCCACGGCAGGTGAGATCTTCCCAGTTCAGGGATCGAACCCACCTGTCCTGCACTGTCAGGAGGACTCATTACCATTGAGCTACCTGGGAAGTCTGATGGCTGCTTTCCTGCCATCATTTTAATGCCATTATTTTCTTAGGTCTTGCATTGCTTTTGCTGGGAAATCAACTTCTCTTAGTGTTGATTTCTCTGGGTGGACAGTAACTTGCACTGGCTTAGACAGAGTGGAGGTTACAGCAGGTTGTAGCTGATTAAAAGAATGACTGTTGACCTTGGGTCAGGTCCTGGAAAAATGTAAAGGATCCCATATATCTGAGTTTTACTTCATTGTAAGGAGCAAATTGTAGAAGCCCAGACTTTTAGATTCACTATCACACAAAAAATTCAGAGTGTTATTATTTAAGGAAATAGAACTAGCAAATGTTAGCTTCACATGTTTATAAGAAATTATATTAGTTTTGCTATAATATAGGTACTAATTGTCGGAGAAGGCAGTGGCAACCCACTCCAGTACTCTTGCCTGGAAAATCCCTATAGAGGAGCCTGGAAGGCTGCAGTCCATGGGGTAGCTAAGGGTAGGACACAACTGAGCGACTTCAATTTCACTTTTCACTTTCATGTATTGGAGAAGGAAATGGCAACCCACTGCAGTGTTCTCACCTGGGGAATCTCAGGGATGGGGGAGCCTGGCGGGCTGCCGTCTATGGGGTCGCACAGAGTCCAACACGACTGAAGTGACTTAGCAGCAGCAGCAGCAGCAGGTATTAATTACATATGTTAGAGAAGAGTTTTTATTCTTTTTTACTTTAAAATTCTGTGTTCTTTACTTCTTCAGTCAGATTACATAAATAAAAGAACTTGAATAAATTCTCTGTCAAAATTGAAGAAAACATGGCAAATTTTCTTAAAATTTCATGTAAATTATCTTGGAAAATGAAGATTCAAAGTCTACTTGGCTTAATATGATACTGTATCATAATAGATCTAGGAATGGCTCAAAAAATTGAATTCAGTTATCAAAATACAAGTTGAACAACAAGCTAATAAAACAACCCTGTCAAAGCAATTTCTTTTAGTATAAATTAAATATCTACTGACTCACTACTTTAATCAGTTATCAAAGACTACATTTTAGAGGAAACATTCATAGAATTATAAATTAATAACATTTCCTGTGTCAGTATAGCATAGCTTTTGTTAGTCTTACTATAATCATACATTTCAAAAAAAAATCATTGCTGTCTAGAGAGTACATCATTTATACTATATTTTTCATGTTTTACTAGGAATAAGTATTTAGCTTTTTTGGAAAGGGTGAAAAATGTAGTTTTATTTCACCATCTATCCATTTTTGAAGAGAATAAATTTTGTGTGTGTGTGGTAAGTTCAGTATTTATTTGCAGGTTTGGCTAAGTATCTAAAATGAAAAATATTGGTATGATGAGTGTTTTCTCTTTTTAAGATATGGATGATCCTGAGGTACAAAAGTAGCAGTAATATTACTACTTATATGACTGTGGAAACAGAATTAAGTTGTTGTCCTAAGATAATGCAATGGAGTGTAATAGCATTAATTTGTTATGGTCCAGCTCATACTTACTCATTTTTAAACTAGCTGTTGTGAACGCACTTTACCTGCATTAGGTAAATGCAGGTAAAGTGGGGGACATGGCAATTAACAAGAGAGAACCCTTACCCTCGTGAAGTCTGTAGCTTATCAGGGAAGGTGAATAATGAACCAGTATTAACTGTTGCACTTCGTATAGGTATATATTCTAGAGCTGGTATTAAAGTTTCCAAACAATTCAGATTCTACAGAATCACTTAATAAACCAGCATTTATTGGGATAAGCTAAGTTATGATGAGTTAACAATAACAAGAAAAACAAATGTTCCTCAGTGACTTGAAACAGCAAATTTGTATTTCTCACTTAAGCAATACCCACAGTTGGTTGGCAAAAGGCATCAGTTCGTTTTAGTTTGATGGAGGCAAAACCATCTTATAATGCTGCTATTTCAACTGCGGTTATTTAGGGTGCAATTTAGCAGAGGGAGAGAGAGGTAGAAATTTCTTGCCCTGGCAATTAAATGCTTCCACCCCAAAGGGACGTATTTTCACTCACGTTTCACACGGCTGCATAATTTCATGGGATGGACTGCATTTAGTGGACCCTTAACAAGTGAGATAATCTCAAATTCTCAATCAGTCGTGGCATTAAGATCAAAGTCCAGGATTTCTGCTTTTGAATATGCTGTCTAGGTTGATCATAGCTTTTCTTCCAAGGAGTAAGCCTCTTTTAATTTCACGGCTGCAGTCACCATCTGCTGTGATTTCGGAGCCCCCAAAAATAAAGCTGGACACTGTTTCCACTGTTTCCCCATCTATTTCTCATGAAGGGATGGGACCGGATGCCATGATCTTCGTTTTCTGAATGTTGAGCTTTAAGCCAACTTTTGCACTCTCCTCTTTCACTTTCATCAAGAGGATAAAAAAGAATAACAGTAATAACCCCATTTGTGATGAGGAAAAATGAAAGACACGCAGTAGTGTTTCTTCGTACCTTTTCTGAAATCCACTGGCATATACAGTGAGGGCCACATACTCTAGGAGTGAGGACTGCTCGTTAATAAGGCCCTGAAAGTACTCGTCGGAAGAGATTCCTCGCTCATTGTTGTCTATGGCCCTTAGCTCTATCCTAAAAGTGACATTTTCTTGAGCATCTTTATAGGTTACCATTTGGATTGGGAAGTTGAGGTTCATGAATTAGGTTTTCTGAGGCAAAATTAAAATAACGTTTAGTGAGACCAAATTTACTTGGCTGGGAATTGGCAGGACTTGAATCACTAACTGGTTTACTCAGTTAATTTGAAATTGTCCTTCCAACCAAACATGGATATAACACTGCTGCTAAGTCACTTCAGTCGTGCCCGACTCTGCGCGACCCCATAGATGGCAGCCCAGCAGGCTCCCCCGTCCCTGGAATTCTCCAGGCAAGAACACTGGAGTGGATATAACACTGGTATCTTTCATTTATTCAACAAACATTTACTGAGAGCTTGCATTGTATTGGTTGCCATTCTAAGATATATTAGTGAACAAAATAGGCAAAGATTCCTATCCTTGTACAACCTGTATCCTATGTACAAGAGAAGTGTTAGTTGCTCAGTCTAAAGGTAATGTTTCCTCGCTCATCAGTTCAGTTCAGTTCAGTTGCTCAGTTGTGTGTGACTCCTTGCAACCCCATGGAAGGCAGCATGCCAGGCTTCCCTGTCCATCACCAATTCCTGGAGGTTGCTCAAATTCAAGTCCATAGAATCAGTGATGCCATTCAACCATCTCATCCTCTGTCATTCCCTTCTCTTCCTGCCTTCAAACTTGCCCAGCATCAGGGTCTTTTCAAATGAGTCAGTTCTTTTCATCAGGTGGCCCAAGTATTATAGTTTCAGCTTTAGGATCAGTCCTTCCAATGAGTATTCAGGACTGATTTCCTTTAGAATGGACAGGTTTGATATCCTTGCAATCCAAGGGGCCCTCAAGAGTCTTCTCCAACACCACAGTTCAAAAGCATTGATTCTTTGGTGCTCAGCTTTCTTTATAGTGCAACTCTAACATCCATACATGACCACTGGAAAAACCGTAGGTTTAACTAGACAGACATTTGTTGGCAAAGTAATGTCTCTGCTTTTTAATATGCTGTCTAGGTCGGTCATACCTTTTCTTCCAAGGAGCAAGCATCTTTTAATTTCATGGCTAAAGTCACCATCTGCAGTGATTTTGGAGTCCCCAGAAATAAAGTCTCTCACTATTTCCATTATTTCCTCATCTATTTGCCATGAAGTGATAGGATCAGATGCCAAGATCGGCCTTCAATGAAAATAAATAAATTTAAATTAAACAAAGAAACCTTATAACTCAAAATAATTAAAAAAAAACACAAAAAAAAATGGGAAAAAAAAAGATCTTAGTTTTCTGAATGCTGAGTTTTAAGCCAACTTTTTCACTTTCCTCTTTCACTTTCAACAAGAGGCTCTTTAGTTCTTTGCTTTCTGCCATAAGGGTGGTGTCATCTGCATATCTGAGATTATTAATATTTCCCCCAGCAATCTTGAATCCAGCTTATGCTTCATCCAGCTCCTGATTTTGCATGATGTATTCTACATATAAGTTAAATAAGCAGGGTGACAATATATAGCCTTAATGTACTCCTCTCCTGATTTGGAATCAGTCTGTTGTTCCATGTCCAGTTCTAATTGCTGCTTCTTGACCTGCAAACAGATTTCTCAGGAGGCAGGTAAAGTGCCCTGGTATTCCCATCTCTTGAAGAATCTTCCACAGTTTGTTGTGATCCACATAGTTGAAGGCTTTTGCATAGTCAATAAAGCAGAAGTAAAGATGTTTTTCTGGAACTCTCTTGCTTTCTCGATGATCCAGTAGATGTTGGCAATTTGATCTCTGGTTCCTCTGCCTTTTGTAAATCCAGCTTGAACATCTGGAAGTTCATGGTTCACGTACTATTGAAGCCTGGTTTGGAGAATTTTGAACATTACTTTGCTAGCATGTGAGATGAGTACAATTGTGCGGTAGTCTGAACATTTTTGGCACTGCCTTTTTTTGAGATTGCAATGAAAACTGAACTTTTCCAATCCTGTGGCCACTGCTGAGTTTTCCAAATTTGCTGACATATTGAGTGCAGCACTTTCACAGCATCATCTTTTGGGATTTAAATAGCTCAACTGGAATTCCATCACCTCCACTAGCTTTGTTCATAGTGATGCTTCCTAAGGCCCACTTGACTTCACATTCCAGGATGTCTAAGTGAGTGATAACAGCATTGTGGTTACCTGGGTCATGAAGATCTTTTTTATATAGTTCTTCTGTGTATTCTTGCCACCTCTTCTTAATATCTTCTGCTTCTGTTAGGTCCATACAATTTCTATCCTTTATTGTGCCCGTTTTTGCATGAAATGTTTCTTTGGCATCTCTGATTTTCTTGAAGAGGTCTCTAGTCTTTCCCATTCTATCATTTTCCTCTATTTCTTTGCATTGATCACAGAGCAAGCCTTTCTTATCTCTCCTTGCTATTCTTTGGAACTCTGCACTCAGATGCCTATGTCTTTCCTTTTCTCCTTTGCATTTATTTAGCCTCTCTTCTCTTCTCAGCTATTTGTAAGGCCTCCTCAGACTACCATTTTGCCTTTCTTTTTCTTGGGAATGGTCTTGATCCCTGCCTCCTGTACAATGTTCCAAACGTCCATCTATAGTTCTTCACACACTCTATCAGATCTAATCCCTTGAATCTATTTGTCACTTCCACTGTTTAATTGTAAGGAATTTAGGTCATACCTGAATGGTCTAGTGGTTTTCCCTACTTTCTTCAATTTAAGTCTGAATTTGGCAATAAGGAGTTCATAATCTGAGCCACAGTCAGCTCCTGGTCTTTTTTTGCTGACTGTATAGAGCTTCTCCATCTTTGGCTGCAAAGAATATAATCAATCTGATTTCGGTGTTGACCATCTGGTGATGTCCATGTGTAAAGTCATCTCTTGAGTTGTTGGAAGAGGGTGTTTGGTATGACCAGTGCATTGTCTTGGCAAAACACTGTTAGCCTTTGACCTGCTTCATTTTGTACTCCAAGGCCAAAATGCTTGTTACCTCAGGTATCTTTTGACTTCCTACTTTTGCCTCCAGTCCCTTATGATGAATAGCACATCTTTTTTGGGTATTAGTTGTAGAAGGTCTTGTAGGTCTTCACAGAACCATTCAACTTCAGCTTCTACAGCATACTGGTCAGGGCATAGATTTGCATTACCATGATACTGAATGGTTTGCCTTGGAAATAAACAGAGATTATTCTGTCATTTTTGAGATTGTGCCCAAGTACTGCATTTCAGACTCTTCTGTTGACCATGATGCTATTCCATTTCTTCTAAGGGATTTTTGCCCACTGTAGTAGATATAATGGTCATCTCAGTTAAATTCACCCATTTCAGTCCACCAGTTCACCAGTTCACTGATTCCTCTCTGACAGTTTTCCCTTTTTCTTCTTTCTGGCTATCCCAAGATTCTTGAGTAAACTAGCTGATCAAGAGGGTAATATTAATACTTTGATTGGCTAGGTGACCCATGTTCAAACATTATGCCTAAATGTGAATAACAACTTTTTTATAACTTAAAAACATTTAGTGCTTTTTGATCCTCAATACATATTAATGAGTGCATGCTAAGTCACTTTAGTCATTTCTAACTGTTTGTGACCCCGTGAACTGTAGCCTACCAGGTTACTCTGTCCATGAAATTTTTCAGGCAAAAATATTGGACTCAGTTACCATTCACTTCTCTAGGGGATCTTCCTCATCCAGGGATTGAACCCAGGTCTCCTGCATTGCAGGCAGACTTAACCATCTGAGCCACCAGGGAAGCGATGTACAGGGAGGGCTCAGGGTAGGTGTGGATAATTCATGTAAAACAGTTTGCATAGGTTTTCTGGAAAGAAAATGTCCCACCTGATAGATAAAAATTTTTGATTAGTTCCCCTTGCCTTTCTGACAAACAGTATTTCTGTCCTGGTAAGCACCCCCTTTCCTCTGGGTGTTCTTAGTTGATACCACACACATCAGATCTGTAAGTATACTGGAAACCATCTGGTCCAAATGTCTTATTTTGCAGATGTGACAGTTGAGGGCTGGAAATTTAAAGAAGCTTGGTTTATGTCTTCAGAGTGACTGACTGCCTTTGTCAGATGTAAGATTAGCTGTAACAGATTTCGCCTGAAAAGCAGATGAAAATAAAATAAAATCATTCCTTGACTTCCCTTCCCCCTACCTCAGTGCGTGATGTTCCAACACTTGAGTCTTCCAGTTGACGTTTACTTGTGGCATATCTCTCCATGGAAGATTACACCGGTCAGAAAGGGCTTTGCTGAAAGCAATAGTAAACACCAACACAGCAGTGACTTAAAGCGGACACTGATTTCTCTCTCCGATAAAAGACATGCAGAGATAGGCTGCTCAGGGGTGGTGAGCCAGCAATCTGCATGTTTCAGGTCCTTCTTGCTCAGCTCTCCACCATCCCTAGAGCGTGGCCCTTGTCCTCCTGTCCAGGTTGGCTTGTCTGTCCATCATATTTGTATTCTAGACAGCAGGATGTTGGAAAGAGAAGAAAGAGGTAAAATATGAATGCTGTTGAGTCAGTGTCAGTCAGGTGTGATCAGAAAAGCAGGACTAGTAAGAGTGAAGTAGAATAAGGTATTTATTTGAGGGACTTGACCTTCCAAACTGTGAGTGTGGGTTAAACTGTTTCTGCTCTGCTGTGCTGGTTTTGTGTGTGGGTGCTGAGCCTGAGGACAGCAGGGCAGGCCATCTGAAAGATGGACATGTTCATGGTCAGTTTTACGTGTCACCTTGGTAAGGCTGCCACCCCCTGTCATTCAGCCAGGTGCTCTGTAGGGATTTTGTATTTGTGGCTGAAGTCTATAATCAGTTTAAGTAAGGAAGATTATCCTTGGTAATCTGAGTAGGACTGATTCAGTCTGTCGAAAGGCAGAACCAAGGCTGTCCAGAAGAAGAAATTCCACCTCTGGAGTGCAGCTTCCCCTCATGTCTGCGAGGTCCAACCTGCCCTTCCTGATGACCTGCCTAGCAGACTTGGGACTTAACCGAGCCAGCTTTCAGTGGAAGACAGTTCATCATAATGACTCTCTTAATTTGTATCTCCTGCTGGTTCTGTGTCTCTGGCAGAACGCTGACGGCACAGACTTGGGGGGAGAGAAACAAGGATGCCCTGGAACCCACACGGAGGAAGTAGAAGCTGCATTCATCTTTAACTGCCTCCAAGCCTCCAGCTGCAAGGAGGCTGGCACCCTTTGCCATGCAGCTAACCCACCTTGTCCAGGAGCTAGAAAAGCAGCAGGATCCAGCAGGGAGGGGACTGCGGCAGGGCCAGCTGCTCTGTCACACTGATAGGACAGGACAAGCCAGCAGATCTGTGACACGGTGCGCCAGCTGCAAGGGCCCTCAACTTTCCTGTGACCTTCCTAGTGTAGCCATGGCTGCCGCTGCACTTCCGCCTTCCTGACCTTGTGGGAAAGTCTCCTGTGCCCATCCTAGTCCAGGACCAAACTAGAGGAGGGGAGCCTGGGAGACACTGCTCCAGTTGAGCTAGGCTGACGCAGTACAAAATCGCCACCACCAAGGTACCTCTGGGGAGGTTTCTTGGAAGCTTCCAGATGCCGATTTATTTTATAGCTCCTTGGCCGGATCGTGCAGAGTGTATTTGGCTGTATGTGTCAAAATGACAGGTTCTCTTTGAAAGGGAGGATGAACTTGGGGTTGCTAACTAATCCTTTCAGTCAGAGGACTACTCTTTACAGGACACAGTTCCTATCTTCTGAAGCCTAATTTTTAGGAGAGGAAATAATATATTGTACAAACCTGTGTGTTAAGCTTCATAAACAGAAATACTTCCCCTTCATCAGTCCAGTTCAGTCACTCAGTCGTGTCCGACTCTTTGTGACCACACGGACTGCGGCACACCAGGCTTCCCTGTCCATCACCACCTCCCGGAGATTGCTCACGTATCCATAGGGTCGGTGATGCCATCCAACTATCTCATCCTCGGTTGTCCCCTTCTCCTCCTGTCGTCAGTCTTTCCTAGCATCAGGGTCTTTAACACTGAGTCAGTTCTGTACATCAAGTGGCCAAAGTATTGGAGCTTCAGCATCAGTCATTCCAGTGAATATTAGGACTTCTCCTTCATGGTCCCTTGGAAAACCTCATGGGGTGTTTTTATGTTAAAAAACAAAAACAAAAAATCGTTCATATATAAAGTATGATTCCCAGGACAGCAGTGAAGCACTATAAGCAGGTGATTCTTTACCCTAGGTGTCAGAGGGTATCTTCTATAGATTAGCAGCAGCACTTCTTAAAAGCCTTGAGAGGATGCTTTCTTTCTCAGGAAGAAGAAAAGGCAGGGTCAGTGACCAGGGACTTCAGTAAATGGAATGCCTTTGGGGATCTGCTTTTGTACAATGCAAAGGAAATCATGGATTTACATAGACAACATGCCTCTTTGTGCATACAAATTCAACTAAATCAACTCCAGTACATATATTATGTAAAACATATATTATGTCTATACATACATTGGAGAAGGAAATGGCAACCCACTCCAATGTTCTTGCCTGGAGAATCCCAGGGACGGGGGAGCCTGGTGGGCTGCCATCTATGGGGTCGCACAGAGTCAGACACGACTGAAGCGACTTAGCAACAGCATATTATGTCTATGGAGCTTTATCACAGGCCAGGCACTTGTCTAAGCAATGTAAACTCAATGAAAACTCACTAGAACTTCATAGAGTATTTACTATCACTATTATTCATATTTTACAGATAAGGAAGTGCAGCACACAAATAAAGTAAATTCAACAAAAGGTTGAACTCAAGACTGATACTCTGGAGGTCAACCCAAGACTGATACTCTGAGCCCTTCTCTTACATTTCCCCGATTCTCTCCTGGGTCCTGACTCATCCCAGAAATAATGCATCCAGTACCCTCTCTGTTCTAACTAAGGCAGGAAAGTGAATAAAGGAGAAAGTGTTTCAACACACACAAACACTTAAAGCAAGAGTTTCCCTTCAGCCTTCAGATAACTGCAAAATTAATTATATGCCCTATTTTAGGATCGTTCTGATTAAATACAGTAAAATAAATAGTAACCTCTTACTATCTGGGGATCAGTTTTAAAGGAAAAACCCTGAAAGTGAAAGGGAAGAAGAGGTGAGGCTGGATGGGCTTAGCACCCCCAGTCAGACCTGGAGGCGTGCCCTGTGATGGGGTCCATGCTCCCCACACACCGAGTGGACAGAGCCCTCCCGGTTAAGGTCTGGGAGGGCAGATGTCGGATGCTCCTCTGAAGCACCCAGGAGTCCTTTGGGGAGTTGCACAGCCCCAGGGGCTCAAGAGCTGTAGGGCCTTCCAGACTGCTGCACGGTGCTCCACGCTATGCTAAAGGTAGGACTCAGATGTTGTTTTCTCCTGTGTCAGTATCCACTGGGGCCAGGAACCCATATATGACACCTTAACTGGCCTGTTTTTTAATGGGGGGAGGGGTGTCATTGTGGGATTTGACCCAGAAACCAGCCAGAGGTGTGTATTATGCTGACAGCCAGCTCTGAGACCCCTGGTAAGCAGGCAGTCAGATAACAAAGGATATGATTCTTCATTGCCCTTGAAGTCACTTCGAACCTGTGATGACCATGTGACTGACATTAAAAACCCAGACAGGCTGAGTGTTGCAGAAAATATGAAATGAGCCTGAAGCCTGTAAATCCATGGAGGAATTTTTTTTTTTTTCTCTAGGCAGCTGATAACAAAAGGTCCCCAGCATGATAAACTGCCTGCCTGCAATTCAACTGTATCAAGATCCTTTTGGCTCTCTTAAAAATAAATAAATAAATAAAATTGGAAATAAAACGTGTGAAGACATACTGAACAGTAGCAATCAAGATTCCGAAGGCTAGAGACATTTATGCCATTCACAGAATTCAGGAAAACAGCCTGTCTGTGGAAGGCTCTCCCAGCTCCAAAGGCTGAGTGCGGCTTGGTGAGTTCCCCGCCGCTGCTGGAAGCGAGCTATAAATAGAGCGGGGCGGGAAGCGCCCTGCTCAGGGGGCGGGCGGGAGATCCCGGGCTCTCCGCTCCCCACCCTCCGCCCGCGGCGCGCGCTCCCGGCCGGGGAAGCCTGCGCGGCAGGCCGGCCGCCTTAACCCTCGCCACTCCGGGTAGCTACGGGAAGCAGCTACGGGCGGGGAGGGCGTGATGGCGAACAGGCTGGGAAGGGAAACGGAGACACGCTTCTCACCTGGGCCTGGCAACCCTCCACCGGGAATCTCTCCACCCCCATCTCTTTCCCTTCGAGCTTTGGTTAACCCTTGAAATTTGGCCTTGAAATACACGAGGGGATTTGTTCCCTGACTTGAAGTCTAGCGGCTGAAATCCAGATCTTTTCAAACCATCCCAAATTTGGTTTGAGGAATCATGTTGGCGGTCCTATTTCAGCGTGGCGTACCCTCCCCCGTGCTGCTTTGGACAGCTCCTTTCCTCGGGAGGGAACTGTCAAGCGAGGTGCGTGTGTGTGCGCGCGCGTGTGTTGTTGTCGGCGCATGCACACCCCTCGGTAGCCTCAAGGTCGGCAATACCCCGAGCATTCCCGGCCCCCCGCCGTCCGGGCTCGGCCCTGCCAGGCACAGACAGAGAGAGAGGGAGTCCCCCGTCCCGGCAGGGCGTTCTGCGAGCGGTTTCAGCGTCCAGCAAGGTCGGTGCTGAAGCAGGGCCGGGCGCGGGGAAGCTGGGCTCCGGAGGGTGGACCCCGAGCAGCCGCCACTGGGCGGCAGGGACCCGGCCGGGCCGCTCGGCGCGCCAGGACTCCCCCGGGGGTGCTCGGAGACCCCGGAGAGGAGGAGCGGGGAGGGGCGCGGGGCTCTCCCAGGCGGCGAGCTGTCCCGGAATTTGAAGACCGGAGAGGCAGCCGGTTCCTGGCCAGGACTCCCGATTTCTTCTCAGATGGAAACAGTTTCTCCAGGTGAACCTGCTGGAATTCTCAGTGGAGTCTCACTCGGGCTTAGCCTCCTGGTACATTTAACCGAGGCCGCATTTATCCCCGTGAGAGGAGGAAGGTGCCAAATGGAGCGGGGCTCTCGGTTGCAGAACACGGTAAGCTGGAGACGAAGGTGACATTGCCTGGGGCTGGGGTGAGGTGGTGGGGCACGGATTTCATGGGACCCTCCTCTCCCAGCCAAGATGGTGAAAGGAAGTTCGCCTTAGTCTTCCACCCCCGTTCACCCTCCCCAGGCCTTCTCTGCTCTATCTTTTCCCTGCCTCCACTCACAAGTTAAAAGGAAACGTTCCCCTGGGTGGGCGGGTGGTGGAGACTCCCTTATGCTCTTATTCTCGGTATGTTCAGGGGCTACGCCAGTCGCAGATGCCACAGTGCGACCTGAAATTTCCCATCGCCCCTCCTCCTCTTCCACCTCTCCCACCTTCTCCCTTGACTGAGCTCTCTGCTCCTCTCTCTCCTGATACAGCCTACTCTTCTTTCTTTATCATCCTCCTTTCTAAGTTTCCTTTTCTCTCTTCAAAAATTTGAGCCATAAGGCAGGGAGGGAGGCTGGAATGTTGTGACTGTAATGTACTGCTGGAGTGATAGGGTGATGGGTGACAGTATATGAAGCATTTATTCATCAAGCATTGCTGAGCACTCACTCTACCCACTTCTTCTATATTCAATGACCAGACCATTTTCTCAAGAATAAACTGCCCCCAGCTTTTCCCTGAGAACCTCTCTGCTTTCCCCTAGGCTGCAGGAGTGGACATCTGCAGGACACGAGGAAGAGGCGGGAGTGTCTTAGATCCAGGCTAGTTGGGTGCCTCTATGCTCTCACTCCTTGGAGTCCTGATAATTAATCACACATTAATCATGTTAACCATTTATCAAGCACTCACTGTGTTTGTGGAATTGTTCTAAGAACTTTACAAGTATTCACTCATTTAAACCCCGTAACAACCCCATGAAGTAATGACTACTATTATTTTTTACACGTGAGACAGGAACGGAAGAGTTAAATAATTTGTTCATGATCACACAACTCTTAAGTGGGGGAGCTGCGATTGGAACACAGAACATCAGACTCTGGATCACAACTCTTCATCTATTATGTATCTGTGTCATTAGATATTTGTCCATCTATCTGAGATGGATGCGTGAACAAGGCAACCAGAATCCTCGGAGTTTGGATTTTAGTTAAGGGAAACAGACAATATATTCAGCAGATAGACTGGATAACTTCAGGCACTGGTAGATGCCACAAAGGAAAGAGAACAGAGTTTGTACTAGGGAGTGGCGACCTTCACGTGGAGAGTAGAGAGGGACATTCTCTTTGTGGTGGGAACTTTCAGGCTGAGACTTTAAAGCACTGAGGAAAGGAAGTACAAACAGCTAGTGACTGTGTACTAGTTATTAACTTTAGTAATTACGGGAATGCAAATCAAAGTCACGTTGAGTGTCCCTTTGCACCCATTTGGTTGGCCTTGAATTAAGAAGTTTGAAAATATCAAGTGATTTAAGAGGGTATAGATCCGCAGGACCTTCCAACATTGCTGATGGGAGTGTAAACTCGCACAATGACTTTGGGAAATGTTTGGCATTGTGCCCTCATTTGAACACTTGTACACCTGTGATCCAATTGTTCAACTCACTCCTAGATTTATCTATATTAAAAACTCTTGGGTTTGTTCAACAGGAGACATGTATATGAACATTCATAACAACCTGGTTTTAATGAAAGTCTGGAGAGAACTCTGATGCCCATCACCAAGGAACAGATGAACAGTGTAATATTTTCACAAAGAGGAATATTATACAGCAGTCAAAATGAATTAACTGGGTGACACATAACAATATGATTGCATACAAGCTATATAATATTAAGTGAAAATTGGCTGAAAGATTACATACAGCAAGACAATCCCATAATGTTGAAAATTAACGAAAAACCCTACCGCTTAGGAATATATGTAGGTGCACATACAAAAATAGGAAATTTATGTAAATATGAAAGCAAGAGAATAAGACTCTGAGATTTGTACTTGTGGTTACCTTAGATGGGGAGAAGCCAGGTGACCATATGGTTCCTTAGGGGTGAGTCACTGGCAGGGTCTCACCTGAGTTTTGACTGGTAGGGCCAGGTCTGCTTATTACATTGTTAAAAATAACTTGTAAATAATGAAAGGTGACAGGCCATGCATGCAACTAATGAAAGTAAATGATGAATTAAACATTAAGACTAACCGTGTTCTGTGCTGGAAAGGTAGGAAAGAACAGAAGTAGACACCTCAGTCTGGCAAAGGGAGGCTGATGTTTCTCAGAATGGGGAGGGTAGCCAGAGTCAGCGTTGGCCAGCAGATCAGACAGGTGGTCTGGAACCAGATCTTGCAGAGCCTTGTAGGTCAAGCTAAAGATTGAAGGGTTTCAAGCAGAGAGTGAAATAGAATTGGATTTAAGGTTTTCAAAGGCTCCTCTGTGGCTATGTGGAGAATAGACGATGGGAAGGGCACTTGAGAGGCCACTGTAGTAAGAAAGGAGAGGAGATGGTGGCGTGGGTGCAGCTGTGTTTCTGCATGCTACTTACTGCATCGGGCACTAGCCTGGAGGTCAAGTGGAGGTCAACATCTAGTTCTTGCTCCCTTGTCAGGAAATGTTCTATCACAGGGCTTTGAAGGCCTGGAGGAAGGGCACCGGTTTGAGATTTGCCCTCAGGGCTCTGTGGGTCAGCAGCAGCCCAGGGGGAATCAGTGCCGTGAGCGTGGACTTGAAGAGAAGTTGATGGATTCGGGACACATGTGGAAGGTAGAATGGTCAGGGCCTATTGATGGATTAGAGATGGGTGTTAGAGAAAGAGAGGGGTCAAAAGTGACACCTGCATTTTTTTTTTATTTGACTGTGAGGATATTGATGCTGTTTACAGTGAATGGAAAAAATCATATTTTAAGTATATTAATTTGGAAATTCTGTTAGACAGTCAGGTGTACATGTCAGGTAGGGAGTTTGTCTGAGTGTGAACCTTGAAGGACAATCTGCGGCAAGAGACTTAAGTGTGGAAAGTATAAGCCTGTGGATGGTATAGTCCAAATTCCTTCACTTAAGTTGTCACTGTCAGATTGTGAATTCCCTGAGGGCAGAGGAATTTTGTCTTTTTAATCCTCAGAGGAGGGTAAAGTAGAATAGGTTATCCATAAATGTTGGTCCAATAGATACCAGAAGGCTGCATCAACAGTGCAGAGGTGGAGAAATCGAGGGACCGTAGAGGAAATGTCTTAGATGACTGGACCCTACCAGTGTCCAAAAGTTGGGTCTGTGTCCTTTCCAGTTCCTCCTGAGGCTGAAGCAAGTCTAATGGAGATGCCAACCCTTTAGGAAGATGTGACCCAGGGTCTTGGAGCCACTGTTTCATGTGGTACCCAGAGCTATTCAGAGCAGCCCCAAATGACACAGACTAGAGAGTGAAGGAAGAGGATGGCCGGGAGACCTCTGAGGGTCAGGGAGGCTAATGCGGAAGCAGGGAGCTGGCACAGGTACTCAGCGGGGAATGCAGCAGAGCTTGTTGGGGCGGGGACAGGTGAAATCAGCAAGAAGAGAGAGGACTCAGAGGCTGGACCAAAGGAAAGGCAAGGGAGTTGTTACCAATGGAGCCGCAGATTTGGTGTCAAGTCCATCGTATATTATAGGCGCATTGATAATCCCCAGCTACCTGTCTTGGGGCTGGCCACAATCTTCTCTTATGCCCCAGGTCCACAAGACCTCAAGCTGTGCTGTCCTTTGAGGCCTGCCCATCTCAGATACCCCATCCCATCATCCTGTGGGGCCTCCTGAGCAGCACTGGACCCCACAATACCCTCCAAAGCCAGGCTTGAGCTGACCTCCCCGACTACGTTTGTGCCTGACAAGGTTCTCCCATGCTGCCATTCCATCACTCTGCTGCATAGTTCCCCAGCCACCACCCTTGCACACTGCAGTTCACGTGTCTTTACTTATCTGTCTCCTTCCTTTTGGCGATGCCCTTGTGTCTCTTCACTGGTGTATCTCTGCTCCAAGCTCAGAGACTGGCTTAAGGGACAGTGCACAGGGATTGTGAAAAGAAGGAGGAGGAGGAAGAATTCCCCTTTTTGTTTGGTTTTAAGATGATCAGGATGAGACTATACAGTCCTCTCTTTCCTTGGACAGCTGGATACAGTATTGCTTAAGAATGTAAACTTTGGAATAAAATCAACTGGAATTCATTTCAGGGTGTAATGCAAATAGCTAAGGGGGGTCAGTTCTCTAAGACTCAGTTTTTTTCATCTGTCAAATGCAGAAAATAACAAACGTCCCTTATGTTGTCACTGTGAGTTTTAAAGAAGGTAATGATGTGAATCTTCTAAGCACAGTGCCTGGCATAAAATAGAGTCACTGTAAAGTTAGGTATTGGGCTTCCTTGATAGCTCCATTGGTAAAGAATCCGCCTGCAATGCTGCTGCTGCTGCTGCTAAGTTGCTTCAGTTGTGTCCAACTCTGCGACCCCGTAGACGGCAGCCCACCAGGCTCCTCCGTCCCTGGGATTCTCCAGGCAAGAACACTGGAGTGGGTTGCCATTTCCTTCTCCAGTGCACGAAAGTGAAAAGTGAAAGTGAAGTTGCTTAGTCGTGTCCGACTCGCAGGGACCCCATGGACTGCAGCCCACCAGGCTCCTCCATCCATGGGATTTTCCAGGCAAGAGTACTGGAGTGGGGTGCCATTGCCTTCTCCGGCCTGCAATGCAGGAGACCCCAGTTCAGTTCCTGGGTTCGGAAGATCCATTGCAGAAGGGATAGGCTACCAACTCCAGTATTCTTGGGCTTCTCTGGTGGCTCAGCTGGTAAAGAGAATTCCATGGACTGTATAGTCCTTGGGGGTCACAAAGAATCGGATACGACTGAGTGACTTTCACAGTTTAGATATTCTTGTTTTCTAAGACGCCTTAATTGTCAATGCTTCCTTTATTGACCAACTTCAAAGAAATGCTTCCAATTCTGAGAATCTAGGCTCCTTATCCAGAGGCGCCTGTACTCTGGCAGTGAGGTAGTAGGCATTTTTGGCAAAGGAAACATTTCCTGGGCATGTGGGCACTTGCTGTCTCATTCCTCACATTATGCCGTGTAGTATTCCACTGTACATAATTCTTGGCCAGCCAGGAGTCTGAATAACAGCAAGGATTCAGAATTTATTCATTCAGCAGTTCATAAACTGTGATTGAATGTCTTACAATGTAAATGGAGATGCAGGGATGACTAAGACACAGCCCCTGCTTTCAAGGAAATCACAGTCTAGTTAGGAAGGCAGACAAATAAACGGATGATGACAATTCACCTATTCATAGGATTGCTTCTGGTCCAGACCTCCACACCCCCATTTCTGCCCAGCTCTGGCAAGATTGGTGTGCACATAGTCATGTGACCAATCTGGGTCCTTGGACTCTTTAGTCAATAGAAATTGAGAAGAGGCCAGATGAGAATTTCAAGCAAGGCTTTATTGCGGTTCATGCTGCAGTACAAGGGAATGAAAACAAGTAACAGGTGCCCTTGCTGGCTCCCCAGGAGGATGGGCTGGTTCCTTAAGTGGGGTGAGGGTAGAGTAGGTCCGTGGCTTGGGCTGGACGGGTGACTTAGGTGGCCTGCCCACACCCTTGGTGGTGCTTTGTGCAGGAATCATGCCCAGTATGCTGTTTTGTTCCTCCCACCTCAGAAACGCCAGTTGGTTTGTGGCGTTTGTACCTTACTGTTTGTGATTTTCTCTGACTGCACAAGCCACAGTTATTTTTAGTCCCTTATAGTTTCTTTGTATTCTGCTGCCAGAGAAGCCCTTTGTCCAGGTGCAAGCATGTAAAGTGTCCCAGGTCCCAGGTCCCAGGCTGTCTTAGTAATAGTGATGGTATTTGCAGATATATTTACAATGTACAAATCAGGTTCGGGCTTCTCTGATAACTCAGTTGGTATAGATTCCATCTGCGATGCAGGAGACCCCAGTTCAATTCCTGGGTTGGGAAGATCAACTGGAGAAGGGATAGGATATGACTCCAGTATTCTTGGGCTTCTCTGGTGGCTCAGCTGGTAAAGAATCTGCCTGCAGTGAGGGAGTCCTGGGTTTGATCCCTGGGTTGAGAAGATCCTCTGGAGAAGGGAAAGGCTACCCATTCCAGTATTCTGGCCTGGAGAATTCCATGGACTGAATAGTCCATGGGGTCGCAAAGAGTCAGACACAACTGAGTGACTTTCACATTCACAAATCAGGTTCACTTTGAATTCTTTCATTTGATTTTCATAACAACTGTATAAGGTAGGTAGTGATCACTACTCATTTTATGAATGCAACCTAAGACTCCATTGAACAGTTGTGTTTACATAAGTCAGGCTGTCTTGGGCCATGATCTGTCCTTCCAGCCTCTCCTGTTGTCCCTGTGCAGAGGTCTGTCAAGTTCACCACCCTTGTAGACTGGGGTTTAGTCATGATTCTGAGTTTTTCTCCTTGGGTTTGACGGGCAGGTTTCGCTTCCCTGTTGGGACCTGTGTTCTCTATAGACTTACACTGAGGACTGATCCCACTCAGTTAGCCTTGTGCTACCCTTCTGATCTCTAGGACTCCATCGTGGTACGGGCCATTGGCCAAGAGGCAAAGCCCAGGGGAGGGTTGTAACAGCATCCCTGAGAAAGGGACAGGCACTGTGTTCATTAACTGTGCTTTTGCAATGGGGAAGTGGAGGAAGTGACAGAAGAATCTTTTTGTTTCCCAGTTCCACAGTGCTTTGATTCAGTCAGTTGTATTCCTGGATGTTTCTCCTAAAAAGGGAAGGAATATAGGAGTCACTTGAACCTCTTTAAAGATGGAATGACTTATTTACACTTTCTCAGAGATGTTTTCACTGCAGTTAAGTCATTTATGAAATTTGTAGGCGTCTTCCGATACAGGTTACATCATTGATTGAAATCTGCTTATGGTTATTTACACAAATAATTTTATGTGCTTAAATTTACTTTGGGAAAGTAAAATCTCACAGACTGGTCCTGTGACTGTAACATGAAAGAGTGAATTTGTTGCTGAGAAAATGTGTTTTTCAAATCTATTGTGTTTTCCATCTTTGTGAAAGATGTTATTCGTTGTTTTTGCTGCCCACAGAATGTGTGGGTGGGGCATCTCAGACACCTCCTGCCAGGCCTGCAGTGCAGCAAGAGGATGGTTTTGCCTGTAGCAGTTCAGAAATACTGAAGGAACAATCTCCTCCCCAGATCTCTAACCAGGATAACTTGGATTAGATTATCTTGTGGTGGGTAGGAGGATTGCTTAACTGGTCATTTTTTTTTTTTTAATTTAAACATGATGTTTGTAAAACACATGATAAACAAAAGCCATAATTTATCAAAGGTGAGTTTTCAGAAGGGATTTTAAAATTCCATTTGCTTCAGTGTATTGAGGATCAAGCTATATGTTAATTGGTAAAGAAATACTACTAAAATTTTTGTTCTATATTCAGGGAGACTGGTCTGAATTTGTAAAAGGTCTGAGCCACAGTGTGAGTGCTTTATGAAATATCTTTGTTATACTTTCAGTTCATGCAGTAGTAGTACCAGCAAAGTGAATTGGATGAGAATTTCCTCATGTGCAGATAAAATTCATAAGGACTTGTTAAAATCAGTTGAATATAAACAGGTTAGTCCTTCAACAAATCTCCTTTTGTTTCAAAGTGGTTAACATTTTAGGGTGTTAATTTGCTCAGCAGAACTTGTCATTGTTCCTGAATAACTTCAGTTCAAGATAATTCAACAGAAACTACTTTCTAAATTACTGAAACCTAAATGATTTTTACTGTAAATTCAAATTGAAAACCAAGCATCCAGTCCCAGAAAAGGCTGGTTTTCTGCTTAACTTTAAGGAAAAGATTTTTTTTTTTCCTTTCAGGTTGGAGAAAAAATTATCACCTGACTTGGAACCGAAAGTTTTGATGTGTTCTAGAAAAGAAGAGCCGTGCCAACTCCAAACTGCTGTGCTCAGCACACCTCTCATTCCAGACCCCAGCCTCTATTGTTAATATAAACAATTTTTATACAGCCCCTCAGATAAATGGCTGGCAAAAACTATGCCCAAAATGTGATTATCATGTATATGTCTGAAGATACTGGCTGCCCTTGGTCAAGGCATCTCTGGCAAATTAGCATTGAATCTTTCTGGTTTGTGTTTTATAATTTTTCTGAAAAATAGAAACTGATCTTGCCTCATGTGGAATGATAGAGATAGAGATGAAAGCATGACAAGCCAGACCAGTGCTTCTCAAATTCCTGTTTTTCAAAACACAGATTTCTAGGCCCTAACTTCAAAGGTCCTTTTAGTCAAGGCTATGGTTTTTCCTGTGGTTGTGTATGGATGTGAGAGTTGGACTGTGAAGAAAGCTGAGCACCGAAGAATTGATGCTTTTGAACTGTGGTGCTGGAGAAGACTCTTGAGAGTCCCATGGACTCCAAGGAGATCCAACCAGTCTATTCTAAAGGAGATCAGTCCTGGGTGTTCTTTGGAAGGAATGATGCTAAAGCTGAAACTCCAATACTTTGACCCCCTCATGAGAAGAGCTGAGTCATTGGAAAAGACTCTGATGCTGGGAGGGATTGGGGGCAGGAAGAGAAGGGGATGACAGAGGATGAGATGGCTGGATGGCATCACTGACTTGATGCACATGAGTCTGAGTAAACTCCAGGAGTTGGTGATGGACAGGGAGGCCTGGCGTGCTGCAATTCATGGGGTCGCAGAGAGTCGGACACAACTGAGCGACTGAGCTGAACTAAACTGAATCTCAGATACTGTCTGTTAGAATTTTTCAAGATCCCATTTTTAACAAGGAGAAGGCAATGTCACCCCACTCCAGTACTCTTGCCTGGAAAATCCCATAGACGGAGGAGCCTGGTAGGCTGCAGTTCATGGGGTCGAGAAGAGTCAGACACGACTGAGTCACTTCACTTTCACTTTTCACTTTCATGCATTGGAGAAGGAAATGGCAACCCACTCCAGTGTTCTTGCCTGGAGAACCCCAGGGATGACGGAGCCTGGTGGGCTGCCGTCCATGGGGTTGCACAGAGTTGGACACAACTGAAGCAACTTAGCAGCAGCAGCAGCAGCAGCAGCATTTTCTAACAAGCTGTCAGGTGATCCAAATGCTTGCATGTTCATGGACCACACTTCAGGCAGCACTGGCCTACGTCATTAATTTCAAGGAAGCATAGGTGTTAACACTGAGAATGCACTTCAGAAACAAAACTCACAAGAGCATGACTCCCCTTGCAGAGGGAGGGAAGGCAATGCTAGTATGACCAGCTATCCAGTTGGGCCCTGACTGTCTTGGTTTTAAAACTGAAAGTCTTAAGCTTTCAGGCCAACTAGAAGATTGGTCATCTTCCAAGGCAGACTGGGCTGGTGTATCACGGTAGCTTTGTGGTACTTTGAAGTGATGGGTGTTTGGCTTAAATTTTAAATCCAGTAAAAGCCAAAGAATGCTGTGAATTGACATGTAATCACATGCAACTAAGGATTGCCAGTCAGCATCTTCAGCTTTTCTAAATCTCTTATAAGTTGTAGTGGGATGGGTGTTTCTAAACTTGTGTGCACATTGAAATCACCTGGAGAACTTAAAAAAAAAAAAGAACAGGATACCCGTGTTCTACCCTCTCCTACGTTGTGAATTAATTGGTTTAAGATGTGAACTGGGTGCTTCTAGGTTTAAAAGGTCCCCAGGTGATCCCAATCTGTAGGCCAATAGGGGCGTCACTGTGGTAGAGTCTTCGAGATGGCTGCCAGCGACACACCTCCTATCTGCTTTCTTCCTGGTTATCAGGAGGTACATCAGTTTTCCGTCTTTTGACATGCTTTGAACAGTGAAATTTAATGACAGTGAAATCTGGGGCTTGTAGCCTGGTAGCACTGGGTTCCTCTCTCTTGGAAGCCAGCCTCCTTGTGAGAGGTCTGGCTGTTCTGAATTTGCTGTGAGGAAGCCCCAGCTTGCCTTGGAGAGAGCAAGTTGCTGTGTGAAGGAGCTGGGCACATGTATGTGAGAGGAGCTTTCTTGGACCTTCTAATCTGGTCCAGCTAACAGGTAAATTTGGCCAAGTGAGTGACCCCAGTTGGTGTCACCAGGATTTTGAAACCGTGCCGGCAAGCTCCCCTCCTCTGCCTTAAGTCATTTCATTTTGGGTGATTGGTTTTGGAATAATATATAGCTGAAACACAAGTGTATTTCTTGTACTTATTGCTAGTAGTAATGCAGAGGAGGCATTTTGGAAGGTTCTGTGTGAATGAGGAATGACTTGTTTGTCATCCCGATCAAAGTACGATGCAAACTGAAACCATATTGCTGAATATTTGAAAGTGAAAGTGAAGTCACTCAGTTGTGTCTGTCTCTTCGTGACCCCATGGATTGCAGCCTACCAGGCTCCTCTGTCCATGGAATTTTCCAGGCAAGAGTACTAGAGTGGATTGCCATTTCCTTCTCCAGGGGATCTTCCCGACGTAGGGATTGAACACAGGTCTCCCACACTGCAGGCAGACGCTTTACCCTCTGAGCCACCAGGGAAGGGGAAATAAAAATTACCATGTTAATAAAATTATTAGTGATATGACAAAGATTTCACTGTTGTTATGGTAGTAGCTTCAACCTTCTCTTAGGTTTTCTGGAAAGCAGAGCCCCAGGCCGTGCTTAGAGTGCTATCAATTGTTCTGGGCTGTGCAACCCAGAGAATGAGGGTGATGAGGCACAAGAGCGCGTGATGTGATTCTGTGTAATGCTATGTATCGCCACACTGGCTGCAGTCTAAAAACGGGGAGCTGTGCTAAGACACACTGTGTCACTCTGCACTGTCTCAGTGTTTGGGCTCCCCTGGAAGCATTGCAGAAAGGAACAAAACCTTCGTTTAGTGCACAGAAGAGAAAAAGAGAAACAGCTTCCCGGCTCCTTCTAATTTCGTTTCTCACTGATGAAATTCACACAGTACATTATTTTTCCTAGGTCTAAAAGCGGAGGTGCCCTGCTTGTATGTGACTAAGATGCTTGCCGAGAGAAAGAGGAGGAAGGGGTTGAGGGAGTTTGAGAAAGTGCATAATCTTTTTCTGTACTTTTCATTTGTTTGCTTGTTTTTACTAAAACATACTCTGAGGTATCTGACTTTGATACTCTTTTTGCAAATTACAAAATATAATTTGTTTTGGCAAATTATGGCCTTCCCTTGTGGCTCAGTGGTAAAGAATCTGCCTGTAATACAGGAGACCCTGGTTCAATTCCTGGGTCAGGAAGATCCATTGGAGAAGGGATAGGCTACCCTCTCCAGTATTCTTGGGCTTCCCTTGTGGCTCAGCTGGTAAAGAATCTGCCTGCAATGCGGGAGAGTTGGGAAGATCCCCTGGAGAGGGGAAAGGCTACCCACTCCAGTATTCTCTCCTAGAGAATTCCATGGACTATATAGTCCATGGGGTCCCAAAGAGTCAGACAGGACTGAGCGACTTTCACTTCACTTCATACTTGCAAATTTCATTCTGAGGCTGAAATGATCCGTTAATGTAGATTGTCATCCTGCTTTTAGTCATGTGCGCAGTATCAATTCCAATACAAATACAACAGTAGTCTTGACTGCTCTTCCCTTTCAATAATCTTACTGAACACCACCATATCCCTGGACATTTGCAAAAGTCAACTCCAAAAATTTTGTTTTTATTTTACTGATAGGCAGAGCCCAGTCTTTTCTCATATAGAATGGAGTGTGCGTGCTTTCTATCCTTGAGAGAAGCAGGACGCCATCGAGCTGTCACTTCTGGACACCTATCCTTTTTGATGAGCTGTTAACTCTTTTTCTAGTCAAGTCTTTTTTGCAATAGGGAAAGAGACGAGGAGCGAAAACATGCCATGTTTAGTTATTTCATGAGGCTAGTAGTTCCTGAACATCGAGGGCTTTATGTAACTGATAGCACTGTATTTTGCAACCCAGTCCCACTCTAGGTGAAGGAGCCGTTATGTAAGAGAGTCAAAAGCCTGTTGAACAGATTGAAGGATTTATTGTCAGTGTATGATTGGGGTGAGGGGCTTGTTTTCACTAGTTTCTCATCAGTTTGCTGCTGATTTTTTTCTTTCCTTTCAATTGTCTTTATGTATGTAAGTAGCAAAGATCATCTAACTTCAAAAGGTAGGCAAATGAAGCTTGTCTATAATTAAAGTCTGTGAAGTTAATCTGGCCATTGCCTTTCCCGTGGACAGGAAATCTCCCCTCCTATTTCCCATGACTGAGGTGATTGATTGACTAGATCTGGTTGTCAATTTTTCTTCTTTACTTGGGGCACGGAGAGGTGGACTTCCTCTCATTTTTCTAGAAATATTACTAAGTACTGAGCATGGGAAGACTCATGTGCCATCAGTCATGTTATAGAAATTGTAGAACATCTCATGCCTTTGTTCCCTCCCCCTGTTGCAAAGTCCTAAGCCTACGATATCATTGTTTTCCAGTGATAATTCCTAGGTTCACCTTATTCACAAATGAAGGAGATTTGGCATGCATTTAATGTCCAGATAGTCTATGCTTCCTATGAGGATGGATTTTCCAAATGTTCCCCTCAGCAAGTGGTAGATCTTTGGACTTATTTTTTTCTGTTGGAGGGAAGGTATACTCTGTCTGTGAACACACAGAGAGGTGTTGTTTTATTTAAGACTCTTAAGTGAGTGAAAGATGTTAGTTCAAACTGGCTCAAATAAAAAATAATTTCTCGGCTCACATAAGACAAAGGGTGTGGATAGGACCAACCTTATCCAGGAGTCAAGCAACGGTATTATAGAGAGTTCTCCTTTTTTCCCTTTTTCTACTTTTATCACTAACTCTTGATTCTGTGTGTGTGTACCACGGCATGGTGGCTTCATGCCATGCACCAACAGGTCTAAGCTTTACCTCTAAAGTTTAGTTTTGTTTAACACAAATTTTAAGATTGAGTTTAAAAGGATGAGTCATGTTCAAATTTGGGAGGAATTTGAGAATGTAAGAGACGTGATTTCCCAGGGAAATTCAAGAAGTTGTACTGGAAAAATGGAAAAATAGGCCATTCTAGTAAAAAGAAAAAACAAAAACAAATACCAGTCGGTTCTTTAGGAAAGGGACCCACTACCTCCTAGATGTAAGACTTTAGCTTTGAGAACTCACTTGCCACATTTTGTCAGTTATCTGAAAATGGACCCAAGTTTCAGGAATAGACTCATATTAACCGAGCCCAGAGAGACTGTATTCTCCTTTAAGCTTACTGAACCCTCTTGACAGTCTTTATTCTAATAGGATATACATAATCAGATTTCTGTTTAATAAATTGTGAACAGTTTAGTTTTGATTACCCATCATAATGCTCAGTTTACAGTATTTTTAGATTCACTTTACTTATAAAATTTTGGTTAGAAAGTAATAATGTAGAAAATTGGGAATGAATGCAAATATATAATTCATTTAGTTAAAATCAGCTGTAATTTGACTACTTTTTCTTGTCTTTCTATGTGTGGGTGTCTAAATCCTATTCCTCCGACACGGGAGTCTGAGTATATTGTATATAACAGTTGATTCTTGCTTTATTTACTGCCGTTTAATTTGAAAGCATCTTTTCATATCATTTCTCTTCACTTTGTAATTGTTGTTCAGTCATTAGGTTGTGTCCTGACTCTTGTGACTCCATGCACTTACATGATAATAATGGCTGTTCTCAAAATTTTCATTCACTTATTTTATAGACAGAATTTTATTCTCACAGATCCTTAATTGTACATTGTGTGTAGTTTTTACAAATGTAAAAGAACGAGATGTGTTTTATTTTAAACGGATAGAATCACATTTATTTTACAAACAAAAGGTAACTTCTTCTAGGAGGGGCATTTTTAGATACATTCTTAATTAGGAAATATTATAACCAAGTCACAGAGAACATGGTTGGATGGTTAATTATCACAATATTGTTAAGTACATTTCAGTTCAGTTCAGTCGCTCAGTCGTGTCCAACTCTTTGCGACCCCATGAATCGTAGCACGCCAGGCCTCCCTGTTCATCACCATCTCCCGGAGTTCACTCAGACTCACGTCCATCGTGTCTGTGATGCCATCCAGCCAGCTCATCCTCAGTCATCCCCTTCTCCTCCTGCCCCCAATCCCTCCCAGCATCAGAGTCTTTTCCAATGAGTCAACTCTTCGCATGAGGTGGACAAAGTACTGGAGCTTCAGCTTTAGCATCATTCCTTCCAAAGAAATCCCAGGGCTGATCTCCTTCAGAATGGACTGGTTGGATCTCCTTGCAGTCCGGTTATTGAAATTGTTTATAAGTTTAATTGAAAAAACTTTTACATGAAATATTCTAATGAATGTATTTTGTATAACAAATGTACTTAGCCTCAGGGACAATCATCCTTGAAAGATAGCTATAAACTACATCTCTGAACATTACTTGCAAGATTTTATCCCTTTTAGAAGACAGACTTGTGCAGAAACTCAACTTTAGCTTTTAAGATAGAGAAGAAATATGGATTTAACAGAACATTTATGATCACAGAAAAATGTTATGACTACCTGTGGTTTGCAGTCATAGCAGACTCTACTGATTCACTGTTCAGGTCAGCCTAGCCCTGCGCGCACCCTGGGCCACAGATTTGCAACCAGAACTGACCAAGTTTTACCCTGTTTCCATGGGTAAAAGCTTAGGGTGCTGTCACTTCTGCTGCTTCACATTCCAGTACCCTCTCCCCCGCTGCCCCTCATACAGGATAGACTGACAAGAGAGACTTCAGAGACTCTGCCTTGCTCTGGGATGCTGGAGGGGCTGGTGACAATCCAGAGGAGTGGAGAGGAATTTAATATATTATGAAATGGACGTTGACCAAAGAGAGATAGGAGAGCAGGAGCCTGTGGATAAACTGCTTGCCTTTGTTTTATTTAAACAGGAAGAAAACCCAACTTTATTCTTATGTATATTAGAGTTCACAAAAAAAGTAGCTAGTAAATGGCTTAACTTAGAAGCTTTTGTATTGATGTCACAAAAGAAAAGAAAAGGGGAGAAGAAGTTTCTTTAGGATGAAGACATTGATTTCTAAGGGAATAAACAGGAGATGGAATAGCTTGTGATAACCACTGCTTATGGTTATCATCAGTGGTATTTTCCATCTTTTTCAAGGCTATAAAGACTCTCTCAGACCAGACAATCCTTCTCTTGCCTGCAGACAATTCTAAGATGCAGGAATCTGTCCTCATGTGGAGGTGAGTGGAGGCCTGCACAGCCTGCATGTCCAAGTGGAGCCCCTGCGGGCTCTTTTCCTTACTCCCTCATGTTTGTTCTCCTGTTCCTGCCTAACTCTCCCTTCCTCAAGATTACCGCCCTCTGCCTCCACCCCCACCAGGAAAACTTGCATGCAGTTTGTTGTCTCTCATCTTTTTATGGTAAACACATAAACAAGTATTTGTTACTCTCCAGTTTTTATATACTGTTGAAGATGAAAACCTTCAACTATAGATTTCCAAGACTTTTAAACCATTTAGTAGGATTCATGGTAATATTTTTTTCTTCTCTCTTTTCTTTTTTTTTTTTGCTTCTAGGATTCTGAGGCCAGCCTTATTTTCCGTTTCTCTAAGTTCTTTCGGGTCTCCACAATGGCCATTTATATCACAAGCCATAAAAAATTTTCAGTTATAGGATGAAAATCTCAAAATCACTGCACATTGTTTTGGACCGCAAAGCCTAATTCCCTATTCCTGCCTCTAGAGGTCGTGAATTGGCTCTGGGGTTAGCCCCGAGTGACACTGGCTTCTAGGGTACACACCATCATGGATCCAATCCCGTCACGTTGTCACTCCCTCTTCAGTTAATCTCAGCTAAAGGTCAGAGATACAGCAGCGGGAGTGCAGGTGACCATGGTGTGCCCCAGAGATATCAGTAAGAGAACGTTTCATAGAGTTATAACTAGATTTATTGAGAGCTTGATTTATTGAGAGTATGAATGCATCCTACTTTACCCAGTTATTTATTTCTGAGTGCATTCTGGAGAGGCACCTCAAACATTTTACCCAGATACCTTTTATTTTCACTGTGTTGCTGATAATTTTGGGGAACAACCATCAAACTAGGCTCCTTTTCCTTAATAGTCAGCATATTTACTTTTTATCTCTGCTTTCCTCTGATAGTTTAGGCTATCATTAATTTTCTCAACCTTGTTGTTGTTGTTTAGTCACTCAGTCATGTCTGATTCTTTGCGACCCCATGGACTGCAGCATGCCAGGCTTTCCTGTCCTTCACCATCTCCTGGAGCTTGTTCAGACTCATGTCCATTGAGTCAATGATGCCATCCAACTGTCTCATCCTTGTCGTCCCCTTCTTCTGCCCTCAATCTTTCCCAGCATCAGGGTCTTTTCCATTGAGTGGGCTCTTCACATTAGGTGGCCAAAGTATTGGAGCTTCAGTATTAGTCCCTCCAAGGAATATTCAGGATTCATGTCCTGTAGGATTGACTGGTTTGATCTCCTTGCAGTCCAAGGGACTCTCAAGAGTCTTCTCCGACATCGCAATTCAAAAGCATCAATTTTTTGGCGCTCAGCCTTCTTTATGGTCCAGCACTCACATCTATACATGACTACTGGATTCTCAACCTTAGACTCTAGTTATTATCTGCTGACTAGTCTTCCTACCAGTCTCACCAGCTTTCCATCTCTGGGCCATCATGCCATCATGACCTCTTTTGGAATGTTCATGCACTCTCTGCTTCAACCTTTCAGATGTTCCCATAGCTTCTGTCCTAACTCACCAGCAGGGCATATGAGGCTCTCATGCGTTCATTTCTGCTACTCTCTGGCCTTCTCTTTCACTGCTCAACTGGAAAGATTTTCATGTTTCTGCTGCACTTCATTACTTATTATTTACCCAATGAGCTCTGCTTTTACCTGTACTATTCTTTCTCTCCTGTTTTCCTCTTTTCGGGAATGCCCACACTTCCTTCAAGAGATAGTCTCAGTATCTTCCCAAAGGAGTTTTTCTGCTTCTTAAAGGGGCCAGTTAGCATGTAAGTGAGAGTTAGCTTGGTGAATTGCCATACACCAGGAACCAGCACTTGTTTCAGCACGTCCTGAAACTAGTATTTTGCCAGTGTCTTCAGCAATGGACAGTATCCTCAGAACTGGTGCTGACTAATCAAACTCATGGAGACAAAGCTGTGAGCTCTGGTGGTAATTCGTTAATTTTATTTGTCAGCTATAACTACAGCCGAGTGTGATGCTACAGGTATGTGTCCCTGAGTGAGACAGACTGGAGTTCATGTTTACTAGTGTGTGACATTAGGCAGGGCACCAGACCTCTCTAAATGTTAGTGTATTTGCATGTAGGATTGTGGAAATTATACTTTTTATTTCTGAGAAGTGTGAAGAATTAATGCCTTTTTCTAAATTCTAGTCATTCATGCAGAAGTTAATGAGATTTTCCAAGTTTAAAGACTCCGTCAAGGGTAGACCCAGGTTTGGAACTCAGTTAGTATGACTCAAATCCATGTGCATCACCACCTGCCGTAAATAGTTTTCTTAACTACTTCTTTTAACATTAACTTCGTGTAATGATTTTTTTTTAAATCATAAATTTTGATTCACTAGCCAGATACATGTCTTACAGCATGTGTGTATTATACATATTATGTATGTAAAGATAATGTATGGAGAGAGTAACATGGAAACATACATTATCATATGTAAAGTAGATAGCCAGTGGGACTTTGCTGTATGACTCAGGGAACTTAAACCAGGGCTCTTGTAACAACCTAGAGGGGTGGGATGGGGAGAGAGGTGGGAGGGAGGTTCAAGAGGGAGGGCACATAGGTATACCTATGGCTGATTTCATGTTGATCTTTGGCAGAAACCAATACAATAGTGTAAAGCAATTATCCTTAAGGATTGGGAACTCATGTACACCCATGGCTGATTCGTGTCAATATATGGCAAAACCAATATAGTATTGTAAAGCAAAATAAAGTAAAAATAAATTTAAAAAAATAAAATAAATTTTAAAAATTGAAAAAATAATTGGTTACAAACAATAGTATCTACTCTAACTTGTTTAATCGGGAATAATTTTTATTAAAGCATGTTAGGTAGCTCCCAGTGTTTCTAGAAGGCCAGGAGAATCAGCCTGGAGGATAATAATGCAGAACCCTGGTACTAAGAAGCACACAGACAAGAGACATACCCCAAACCACCAAGAAATACTATTTGGCAGAAGCACCATTGTTTCATTACAACTGCCCCAGAAGTATCTTCACCACCCTCTAGCTTGTCAGGAAATCTGAACTCCCACTCTGAGCTGAAAAAAGAACATAACATTGTTCATTCCCACAGTGAAATTTTATGAAGGTTTCTCTGAAAAAAACTTAGGTCACATGCTTGCATCACAGTTGCAGGAGGTTGCAAGAAATGTATTTTGGTTCTCTGACCTCTAGGAGACTGAAATAGGGGTTAAGTCAAAACTGCACTATCTGCCACAGTAAAAAAAAAAAAAAGTTCATTGATTTAGCACCTTAAATCTTTAGAGACAGAGTATATGTATTGTATTTGCAAAAAAAGAAAAAAGAAAAAAAATGTTTCCATGGTGTTGGGTATGCAGAGCTCTGAATAAGTGGTGATGTGACGTCACTGTTACTCTTCTGTTGGCGTTCCAGCCTCTTCTCTGAGAGGCACCAGCACACCGGTGGCCCAGGTTCTCCTTAATATATTCACACCCATAAGTCATAGTCTGTGAGATGGGATGATGTCTTCATGAAGCACATGGACTTTGGAGCCCAAGTGCATGGGTTCCAGTCCAGAGCCTCTCATTGCCTGGCTCCTTGAACTTGAACCATTAACTTCTCAGTTTACTCATCTGTATCATGGAGGTGATGGTACATTAGGTAGCAGCAAAGACAAGTAAGTTGGTATTTTCCAAATATTTAAAATATTGCTTACAAATAAGAGGTATATAAGCGTTTTTAGATAAATTACATGCTGCTAATAATGTCTATGTTCAGATCATTAGAGCAGGTTGAATCCTCTACCCATGATCTTATTTATATGCAGATGGTGCATGGTGACCATTGCTCAGTCACAGTAATTTTCTCTGGTCGCTCATGAGGAAGAGGTAACTTTTGTTACAGTTTATATGCATTGGCCCTCCGATATACAATTTTACAAGTAGGAAATCAAAATGACCGTACTGGAATATTCTCATCAGTTGTGTCCCAGAAGTTTAGTCTGAGGAGCACATCATTCTCTCTGCTGAAGACCAGGGATAAGCATGTGGATTATCTTTAACTGGCTTGATCATGGTGACTATCATTCATTTTCAAGATATGTTTACTTTTGAGTAACTTGTCCTCTGCATAGTCTCTTGATACAGTCACTCTCTCCCTATAAATCATCATTGCAAGCTTTATCCTGATTGTTTCAACCAGCATAGACTTCATCGATGGCTCCTCGTTACTGTTACCACTGTTATAACTTCCTGTTACAACAACCTCTTTTGAGAACCTGATTCAATGTGGATTCAAAACAGCCGTACCATTTCCTGTCCCACAAAGCTGATAACGTTCAAATCTAAAGCTTCTGCCCACCCTTACCTTTCTATCACCACTGTCTCTCCTGTAGAAAATAGACATGTGTCAGCTAAACAGCCAGAGAAGGCAATGGCACCCCACTCCAGTACTCTTGCCTGGAAAATCCCATGGACGGAGAAGCCTGGTGGGCTGCAGTCCATCGGGTCACATAGAGTTGGATACGACTGAAGCAACTTAGCAGCAGCAGCTGAGCAGCACGTATAAGACTCTTCACTCCTTATATTTGCCTTTGAGATCCCTTGAGCTCAGGTCTTTTCAGCATTGTGTTCCTATTTTCTGGCACAGTGCCTGACCCATGGTAGATGTTCAATAACTTTTTATAACTAGGATATTGATAACTAGTACCAGGATCTTTATAACTAGTATATACAGATAAAGCTGTTCTTGCTGGGAGAGTCCCATGGACGGGGGAGACTGGTGGGCTGCAGTTCATGGGGTCGCAGGGAGTGGGACACGACTGAAGTGACTTAGCACACACCCATGCATCCTCCAATGAAACAAAATATTTTAAAAAGACTACTGCGCTTAAACATTGATTGTTCCCATAATAAAAGACAAAAACCAACAGTCTCTTTAAAAAATAAAAAGTACAAGATTCACATATAGAAATATAGTAACTCAAAATTTAAAATATTCAGTCAATGGAAACTATTCATATAAACATATTCGCAAATAACTTTCACTAAGCCATTTTAAAGCAGGAATCTAATTCTTCAGCTTTGTAGAAAGAAGGTACACTTACTCTATGCACAGATTCAAGAGAGACTGTCCTAAAGAAGGAATCTCTGCCTTCAGACAAAAACAGATGCCAAGGGAGGAGAAGGGAACGACAGAGGATGAGATGGCTGGATGGCATCACCAACTCGACCGACATGAGTTTGGGTGAACTCCAGGAGTTGGTGATGGACAGGGAGGCCTGGTGTGCTGCGATTCATGGGGTCGCAAAGAGTTGGACACGATTGAGCGACTGAACTGAACTATCAACTCTCAGAATTTCTCCTGGATTTTAATAGAATTTCTACTTAATGTCCATAAAGTTTTCAAGGAAAAATTATGTATTAAAAAATTTTTCTTAAGTGATTTTTCCACAGTGATTTCCTCAGTTTTCTGTGGGGATGTAAGGAAGGAATTTTTATTGAGCTTTAATTGGCGTAGGACATTATGTTGGATTCAGGTGCACTTCATATTGATTTGATATTTGTTTGCATATAGTGGAATGATTGCCGTGGTAAATCTAGTTAACATGGATCACCTCACAGTGACAGATTTTTTCTTGTGATAAATAAAAACTTTCACTCTCTTATCCACTTCCAAGTATCCAGTGAAGCATTACTAACTTTAGTCACCATCCTGTACATTGTATCCCATGGCTTATTTATTTTTTAACAGGAAGTTTGTACCTTTTACCCCCTTTATCTGTTTCACCCACCACAGCTCCTGCCTCTGGAAGCCACCAATCTGTTCTTCTATGAATTTGGTGGGGTTTTTTTTAACTTTTTTTTTTTTAGATTTTATGTAAATGAGATCATATCCTGTTTGTCTTTCTCTGACCTACTTCACTGAGTGGAATGCCCTGAAAGTCCATTAGTGTTGTCACAAATGGCAAGATTTCTTTCTTTTTTATGGCTGAATAGTATTCCACTGTACATTTTGCCTATGCATTCATCCACTGATGGACGCTTAAGTTGTGCTTTTGTGTAACCTATTGTACGTAATGCTGCAGTGAGCATGGGGCTGCTCGTATCTTTTCACAGTAGTGTTGTCATTTCCTCCTGATAAATATCCAGAAGTGGAATTGCTGTATTATATAGCAGTTGTTTTTAACTTTTGGGGGAACATCTACACTATTTTCCATAGAGGTTGCATCAGCTTAGTTTTCCATGAATAGTACACAGGATTCCCTTTTCTCCATACTTGCTATTTCTTCTCCTCACCAGTACTTGTTATTTGTTGTCTTTTTGATATTAGCCATTCTGGCAGGTGTGAGGTGATACGTTATTGTGATTTTGATTTGCATTTCCCTGATGGTTAGTGATGTTCAGCATCTTTTCATGTACCTGTTGGCTGTCTTTATGTCTTCCTTGGAAAATAACTGATTAGGAAAGCTAGGTAAAACTGATATGCTCTGGGCTTCTGAGTGATGGGACCTGTCTTGAGACCAGGCATCTCTTTCTGTGTTATCTAAAATTTCATCAACAGAATTAATCTCTCATGAATTTTAAAGGCTGTGTTATATGAGAGAGAGAGAGACAAGGAAAGGGAGGACCTTTAAGGTAGCCTATTAAAAATGAAAACTTCCACAAGGAGACAAATAAGTTATAGTTAAAATAGTGACAAAAATCTCTATAGTTTATGCAGTTAAAACAGAGAGGAAAACATCAAGAAGAACTTTTGAAAGTATAAATAGATCAGGGGCCAGAAGTGGACTTTGCTTGTTTTAAATTTGTTGAGAACCAGCGTTTGTGGGTTTGTAAAGAAAAGTATTGCAGGTAATGATACTGGCCCATGTCCTCAGCCCCTCTCCATGCAGCTCTAGTCCAGCAAACTTCCTTTGAAGTATTCTCTATGTGGGAGACTGGTTCTATGTAAGGTGAAATTGACTCAGAAGTTTTTTCAACTGCCCAAAGAAGTTAATACCTTCAGAAGGAGCTTGAGGACACTGTCAGAATTAAAAAGAGCTTGGTGACAATTTAACAATGAAAAGTCACTTTTGAAACATCAGAAGAGCCAGACTCTGAAAATTTAAAGTGATCCATTGGAGGTTGTTTAAAATGCAAAATTCACTTTAATTTGAAAATGAATTGAAGTTCTTCAACTGTGTTCCTTGTAAAAGTCATTGGTTTGCATCCTACTGAACCCCAAGATACAACAAGGCCAATTCATTTATTCTCTGCCTTCCTTCCTGTCTCTATTATATCTAAACCCTTAGCACAGTATCTAGTACATAGTTAATTGGTATGAAATAGACATTAAATAAGTACTGTAACAATGCTCAGTTTAATTGCCAAACACAGATTGGCGACTGGAAAAAGTAGTATACATTACATAGTCATGTACTTCAGAGAATTAAAAATTCTAAATAACTGTGATTACTCATGAATTTCTTAAAGATGTCACTGAGGGACTTGCCTGAAGGCATGAGCTCAGAGGGTTGGATTTTGGAAGACCAAGGATAATATGAGATACAGGAGCAAGCCATCCATGAGGAATTTATTGCATTTGCATTTCTACGTATAACTTTAGATGGAGTCCTATATGTTAAGCTAGGCTGACAATTTGCGGAAAAAAAAAAACAAAAAAACAAAAAACCTCCAAGTTTCTCTTTGATCTTCAGGCTCACAAATTTCATTTATTATTGATATTTTACTGTAAAATGTGCTGTTGAGTAAAATTCAAGGGTAATTTCCCTTATTTACTTGGCAATATGAATTTGGGAGTAAAAATAAGGTCACATTATATATAAAGTTGCTTAGTCATGTCCAACTCTTTGCGACTCCATGGACCGCATAGAGAGTCCATGGCATTCTCCAGGCCAGAATACTGGAGTGGGTAGCCTTTCCCTTCTGCAGGGGATCTTCCCAACCCAGGGATTGAACCCAGGTCTCCCACACTGCAGGTGGATTCTTTACCAGCTGAGCCACAGGGGAAGCCCATGATCACATTAATAGGCACACATCTGTATTTCTCCTTACGGTAGGTTGTGCGAATGGCCCCAAATCCTTTCTCTCTTTTCACTCATACACATAGAACGTGATGTTAGCAGTCCTGTCATCAACAGGTGGAGTCCCTGTCCTTAACCCCTTCAGTCTGGGTTGGCTGTGTGACTGACTTTAGCCAGTGGGGCATTAGCACATGTGCCTCAAGAGTCTTGGAAACTGCTTGCCTATCAGGCTTGTGCTTTGCAGCGCAGGGCTCCTCACGTGAGGACGCCTGGACACCCCCCCCCCCCAGTGGGTGAGGTCCACACAGCACAGCTGGCCGCTTTCCTCCCCACGTGCACACTATTGGGCCCATGTGAGACACGCAGCAGGAGCATCCTGCTACGCTCGGCCTACCTCGTGAGCTTGGCAAATAGTTGTTTTCAGTGACCCGGGTAGGAATGATTTGTTATGCAGCGATAGATAAATACCACACCCTGGTCCTGCTGTGCGCGCATTCCACCCTTTTTAAAATTGCTCCTCACTAGTTCTAGGGGTCCCCGGTGGACACTGCTAATGCTCTTCGAGGTATAATACCCTTGCCCACCATGACTCATCTGTGCTCCTCCTCTGTGACTCGTGGTCCTTTGGTGCTGGTGTCTCTGGTGTGGTGGTCCATGCCCAGAGCGGGCAGCGCTTCTGCTGGTGACACTGCTGGCATCTCCCAGAGAGGTCCACACTGATGTGAGTCCAAGTCATTTTGGGACCTCTGCTGTTTCATAATTAGGGCAAAGGTGGGGGGATAATTGGATCAAAATCAGGGGAGATAGCATCTGAGAGCTGGCAGCACCTTAGAGATTTTTCCATCTTCTCATTCTACAAAAGAGGATCCTTGCACAGAAAGCTTTGTCACTGGCCCAAGGTCCCATGATATATGAGTGCCAGATCTGGGACTGGAACAGAAGTCTTCTCATTCCAGGTCTGGGGATTATTTCCATTCCATTCTCATCAGGCTTGCTTTTCTCACACCATTTAAGATCTTTCAAAAGTGAAATGTAGGTCTGGGGAAAACTTAACCAAGATGATAAATAAATATCTGGGGTATGCTGAATTATCCCTAGGAAATAATTTGATTGTAGTGTGAGGCAGGTGCCCATTTTCCCTTTAAAATTTGTGTCATCCTGTTTAAGTGACTGTTGCATTTGAGAAGTGCTTTGGAGACTGAGCTACAACTTAGGCATTCCTGGTGATGTTTGGAGGCCTAAACGTCTTCCCCAATCAGCCAGGGTGGCAGGCAGTTGGAGAGGGGGTGCTCTGTGGGAACGTACACCTCTACGTGCGGGTTCTGCCTTAGTTCAGACACTGATGGCACCATGGAGCACACCTGGTCCACATGGGGGACCCCAGAACCCCCCCACCCCACCCGCACATTACTCAGACCTCATGTTAGGGTGAGGCTCAGTTCAGCAGGGAGAGGTCTGGGGTGCCAACAGCCACAGTTGCCAGACTGGATCCTGTGTTGCAGGGGTCCTGCTGTACTGTAGCAGTAACAGGGCATGTAGCATGCAAGACATTACATGTGTGAGAGTGTTCATATCCCAGGATCAGCCCTGCCCTGGACCCCGAGGCCCCGCAGCTCTTCTCTGTTCAGGTGACAGGTGGCCCCTTTGAAGTATCCCTTTCCAGTTGACCTTCACTAAGATCACTGAGATTGGCTGTTGTGTGCAAAGCTCAGGATGGAGAAGCGGGGGGCCGTAACCGTGGGGGAGAAAGAGAGGGCAGTAACTGTGGAGGAGAAGGAGGGGGGCCGTAACCGTGGAGGAGAAGCTGGCGACCGTAAGCGTGGAGGAGAAGTGGGGGGGGGGGGGGGGCGTAACCGTGGAGGAGAAGCGAGGGGGTGGGGGCCGTAACCGTGGAGGAGAAGCGGGGGGCTGTAACCATGGCGGGAGGACACACGTGTGTTCTTCGGAAGGCCTCTGGCCCACCCGGCTGGGGCAGATGGGCCGTCATGTCGAGGCATCATCCATAACGCGATGCCAGACATAAAGCAGGGGGTGTGAATGGGGAAACTCGACTCTCCTCCAACCAGCGGGAGGCCTCCCTGTGATCAAGGATCAGAGCGGGGCTGGAGGCCTCCCTGTGACCGAGGATGAGAGCAGGGCTGTGGAGGCCCGCTGCCCTCCCCACTAGCCTACTCTGTGATCAGACGTGGAGATCAGGAGAGACATCACTTGCTGAGGCAGATGTATTTGTCTTCGATGTATTTTTAAAACATTCCCAAGCCTTTCTTTCTGGGCGTGTTCTTTTATCTCTGATGTTGGTTTAATAGTGCTGCTTCCAGTAAGGAAAAGAAATATGAGGAAAATGATCTGTACATTTACAGTGCAGATCTGGAGACCATTCATCGAGTGGCTGTAGCACCAGGAAAATGAGGGCATTCTAGTCATAACATTTCAATTTCAAGCTTCTGGTGGGTATTAAAAAGTGATTAAAAGGGACTTTAAAAAATAATGGAAAATACCTTAAGGGTCTTGCTTTAAATTGGAAATCCAAATTGAAAATCATATCGATGATTTAAGGTAAATTAGAATATGGAACACATGGGCCCCACAAAGCAGTGAATTGAGAATGGGGGCTGACTCACCTCTCTCCTGGTAACATGTGAACTAGGAGAGCTTTTCTTTCTCGGCTTGATATTCCTTTGCATACATGAATTAACATGTATTTGGTCTTTATTCAGTTCCTAAGTGGGGTTATGATTGAGCTGGTCACTGGGAAGACAGGAGACAGGATCTTAGGGGGTTGGGCATACTTGAGGCTGGGAATAGTAAGAAAGCAGGAGTGTCTAGGAAGAAAGGACAATCCATCCGGGCTCCTTTCCCCATGCCCCTCACCCTGATAAGGACACATGATGAGCCGGGCATCAGACGATCGTGCAGCTTTCTCAGACAAGCAAACAGAAAGAGATCAGTTCCCATGGGGATGAGATTTTACGAAAGAAAAAGTAGTTGAGCCTCACAGGTTGCTCAAAGATGAAGATGAATATATCTTTTCTAGAAGAGTGTTTGGAGGCCTAGAGGAATCTTCAGAAAGTGGCTTGCTTTCTGTTGTAGCTGAGGCGTGGACAAGAAAACGTGGCTGCTAAGTCACTTCAGTCGTGTCCGACTCTGTGCGACCCCATAGACGGCAGCCCACCAGGCTCCCCCGTCCCTGGGAGTCTCCAGGCAAGAACACTGGAGTGGGTTGCCATTTCCTTCTCCAATGCATGAAAGTGAAAAGTGAAAGTGAAGTCGCTCAGTTGTGTCTGAGTCTAGCTCTATTGCCAGGGGTTTGGGACTTCAAATCAGGAATTGGGACTTGATGCCTCATTTTCTATTATCACTGCGAGCAGGGAAACTGCTCATATCACGTGCAGAGGAGGTATTTGTCAGAATTATTAACAAGAAAGGATATATTTTTTGGCATATGTCTATCACTCTTATGGTCTGGCATCAGAAATTTACATGAAAGTTCCCCTTACATTGTGAGGTTTGGATTAGGACTTGATTTTTATAGCCCGAGTATAATCACACTTCCGGCTTCAAATATAACCAAACACCTAACTGCCTGTGTAAAAACCTTTGCCCTAAGTTTCTGGGTGAGGTCAAGGACTCTCTCTGCTAAGTTGCTTATTTCCACTTTATGATTAAGAGAAAAAGTGTATTTAAGAATTTTTTGCATTTCCACCTAGCAGAATTTTTAATGTATTCTCATAAAGACTTCAAATCCAAAATTAGTCATTCAGAAATATAATGGAGATGCAGTAAATATAATACAGCACCATTAGCCATGATAAAATAAATATCAGTTATAACCAGAACCAAGTTAAGCTTTTTCTAAATTAAGCAGCATGACAGAGAGGAAATCGCAGGGGCAGGACTAGTCACACAATAATGTTCTGATTTTGCTACCAAAGGAATCCAAGCCACATAAAGAGTTGAGAGATTTTGTTCTCTGTTTTCAGAAAGAATTTATGCAATATCTTACATATATTTTGATAGAATATACTAGTGAAGCCTTTTGGGCCTGTGAGTATCTTTGTGAGAAGATTTTTATTTACACAATCAATTTCTTTAGACAGGGGACTATTTAGATCATAATTTCTTTTGAGTCTTCCATGGAATTTGTTCACTCCCTATTTTAATAAATCTGTCAGTATAAAATTATTTATAATATAATCCCTTATTGATTTTCTATATGATTCTGTAGGGGCCCAAGTGTTGGTTTGTCTTTTATTTTTGATTATCTAGAGGATTTTTTTTTTTGAAAAATAACTTTTTATTTGATTTTTTCATTTTTTGATATGTTTCTCATTTCTTAATTATGTCTCCTTTCTACTTACTTTGTGTTCAGTTAGCCATTTGACTTTTTGAGAGAGAAGCTTGCATAATTAACTTTAGACACTTCTTTTCCTTTACTGAATAAGGGTTTGGAACTGTAAGTTTCTCTCTAAGCATTACTTTAGTTGAATCTCATAAGTTTTGAAATTTATGTTTTTATTTTCATTTAGTTCAGATATTTTCCAATTTTCTTTATTTCCTTGTTGACCTATTTTTAAAAGTGGGTTTTAAAAATTCATAGACTATTTTAGACTAATTTTAGTTTTACAGAAAATTGAGCAGAAAGTACAGATCATTCCCATATACCCCCTTCTCTCTCTTGCTCACAGTTTCCCCAGGTATTAACATGAGTATGGGATCTGTGTTATAATTGCTGAATCAATACAGTATTATTAAAGTATATCGTTTACATTACAGTTCCCTCTTTGATTTCTACAGTTCTGTGGGTTTTCATAAAAGAGTAATGTCCTGTATCCATCATAACAGTATCATATTCTCTCCACTCCAATTACTGGCAACCATTTACATTTTTGTGTCTATAGTTTTGCTTTTCCCAGAATGTTGCAATCATAGAGTCTGTAGCACTTTTTCAGACTGACTTCTTTCTTTTAGTAATATGCATTTAAGATTCCTCTGTCTTTTCATGGTTTGGTAACTCGTGTCCTTTTATTGCTGATTGACACTGCATCGTGTGGATCTGCCAATCTGTCTGTCCTCTCACCTTTTGAAGGATAGCGTGGTTGCTTCCTGGTTTTGGCAATGATGAATAAAGCTGCTACACACACTTCACATGCAGGTTTTTGTGTGGATATGTTTTCAGATCAGTTTTGTAAACAGGTTCATGAGTGCTGAATCAGGTGGTAAGACTATGCTTCCTTTTGGGGAAAAGACACACATTAAAACTGTCTTCCGGAGTGGTTCTCATTTTGCATCCTCACCAGCAATGAATGAGAATTATCTCTGCTTCACATCCTTGTTTTGTCCGTTTTTCATTTTAGCCATTCTTAGAGGTATGTAGTTGTATCTCATTGTTGCTTTGATTTGCAACCCCTTAGTGACATGTGGTGTGGAGCTTCATATGTTTATTTCCCATCTGTATATCTTTGAGTTGTTTATATCTTTTGCTCATTTTCAAATTTGGGGTTTTTTCCCCTTATCACTGAGTTTTAAGAGTCTTTGTATACTGTAGGTACAAATCCGTTATGAGATATAGTTTGCAAATATTTTCTCTGAGTCTGTGGCTTAGCTTTATATTCTCTTAAAAATGTTATTCATAGAGCAGAAAATTTTAACTTTTATTAGGCCCTACCTAACCAGTTTTTTTTTTTTTCTGTCATGTATCTTGCTTTAGGTATTTTTCTAAAAATTATGAAACCTAAGCTCATCTACGGAGAAGGCAATGGCAACCCACTCCAGTACTCTTGCCTGGCAAATCCCATGGACGGAGGAGCCTGGTAGGCTGCAGTCCATGGGGTCACTAAGAGTCGGACACGACTGAGCGACTTCACATTCACTTTTCACTTTCATGCATTGGAGAAGGAAATGGCAAGTAACTCTGCTGTTCTTGCTTGGAGAATCCCAGGGGCGGGGGAGCCTGGTGGGCTACTGTCTATAGCGTCGCACAGAGTTGGACACGACTGAAGCGACGTAGCAGCAGCAGCAGTAAGCTCATCTAGGTTTTCTCTTAGATTATATTTTCAGAAATTTTCTAATTTTGTGTTTTACATTGAGGTCTGCAATCCATTTTGAGTTAATTTTTGTGAAAGCTATAGAGTCTGTGTCTAGAGGGTTTTTTTTTTTTTTTTTTGCATGTGAGTATCAAATTGTTGTGGCACCATTTGTTGAAAGTATTATGCTTTTTCTATTGAATTGCCTTTGCACATTTGTCAACCATCAGTTGACTTTGTGTGGATATATTTCTGGGCTTTCTATTCTATTCCATGATAAATGTGTCTGTTTTTCTGCAATATCATGGTGTCTTGATTAATGTAGCTTTATAGTAGGTCCTGAAGTCACTTGTGTCTATTCTTCCACTTTGTTCTTCCTCTTCAGTATTGTTTTGGCTGTTATGGGTCTTTTTCCTTTTCACATAAACTTTACAATCAGTTTATTGATTTCCACCAAATAAATTGCTGAGATTTTGATTGGGATTGTGTTGAATCTATAGGTCGAGTTGGAAAGAGCCGACATGTTAACAATAACAAATCTTCAGATCCATCCACATGAAATCTCTTTCCATTTATATATATCTTTTAAAATTGCTTTTCATTGGCATTCTGAAGTTTTCTCCGTAGAGATCATACACATATTTTACTAGACTTATGTATTTCATTTTGGGCATTCCTGTTATAAGTGGTATGATGTTTTTAACTTCAAATTCCAATTGCTTATTGCTGGAATATGTAGAAAAGCAATTCACTCTTTTATATTAACCTTGTATCTTCAATTTTATTGTAATCCTAGATTTAAAAAATTGATTTCTGGTTAAATTCTGTTGTATAAGAGAATACAGTCTATAAAATTTCAATCATTTTAAATTTCAGATGTGTTTTATAACCCAGCACGTGATTAAACTTTGTAAATGTTCCAAGTGCACTTGAAAATAATTTTGTTTTGCAGTTCTTGAGTAGATTGTTCTATAAATGTCTTTAAGTTAGTTGGTTGATAGTGTTTTTTAAAAATCTTCTGCATCTTACTGAATTTTACCTTTTATTCCACTAGTTGCTGAAAAGTATTATTGAAACCTCTCACAATAATTATTTATACTAGTTTGTGCTTACTTGGGCATAATATATGTTAAACCACTGTCTTAGATAATTGAGTATTTGAAAAACTTGTTTTAGAGAACTTCTGGAATTTTTCAGTCCTCTACTTCCATATTTAAAGTACAAATAAGGGATATAATATGTTTCTTTAATTTTTTCTTAATGCTTTTATTGCTTTTTCAGTTCAGTTCAGTCACTCAGTCACGTCCGACTCTTTGCGACCCCATGAACCGCAACACGCCAGGCCTCCCTGTCCATCACCAACTCATGGAGTCCACCCAAACTCACATCCATTGAGTCGGTGATGCCATCCAGCCATCTCATCCTCTGTCGTCCCCTTCTCCTCCAACCCTCAATCTTTCCCAGCATCATGGTCTTTTTAAATGAGTCAGCTCTTCTCATCAGGTGGCCAAACTATTGGAGTTTCAGCTTCAACATTAGTCTTTCCAATGAACAGCCAGGACTGATCTCCTTTACGATGGACTGGTTGGATCTTCTTGCAGTCCAAGGGACTCTCAAGAGTCTTCTCCAACACCACAGTTCAAAATCATTAAAATCTTAATTAATTAATTAAAATCTTAAAGGTAAAGTGGTACAAAACCTGAATTTTTGGTTCTCTAAGAGGACACAGTTTTCTTAAAACATTGAACTGCTTTTGGTAACTGTTTCTTTAAGTGATCTGTATTTGCATTGATCTTTTATCACGGGTTAACATTTTTTGATATTTTTTACAAACTTCCCAAAGATCAAGTTCTAAGTAGGGTTCATCTGACCTCTAGCTAACTTTTGGGTTTGCCAGAGGGTCCCTGGAACACCTCAAATTATTTGTTTTCTCTCCATCTTAGAGGAATATTAAACTATTTGGGCTTACTGGGTGTGTTTGAATTGCATGGGAGGCACTTTCAAGTGAGTGGTGATAAAACATCCTTCAGTTTTATAGTTTTATAGTATTTTCTTTTTGAGATTGAAGATTGAATATTTATTATCATGGTTGGGTCTCAGGAAAAACTGAAGGGCTTGGATCAGTGTTTTAGAGTGTAAACTATGCTGACTATCCTGTCTTGTCACTTCAGGTATCTTTTCATGTGTTTAGAAAAAAGGCCATTTCATAGATTTTCAATGATCTAAAATCTGAGAGGTGTGGTATATCTTGTAGTGCTATATAAATTGACAGGTAAAAATTCAGGAAAATCTTAACAGTTTACAGTGGTTGATAAGCCTTAAGAGAGAGAGAGAAATATCAGGACACTTTGATTCTCTTTTCTTCTAAGGCATACCCAGATATTACAACAATGAGCTAAAATTCCCAGGGGGAAAAAAAAAAATGCATCGGTACCTGTATAACCTAAGGAGGAGAACTGGTTCTATTGCTTTGCAGAGAACTGGCATGGTTAATTATCTAAAATTGAAAGACTGGATAAAATCTTCACAGCTTCGTGTATCCTACAGGAAAGACTGCATCTGTAACTAGTACTGTACAGGTTGCCTCCTCTTATTAAATTTCTTGAGTAAAGAGAGGCTATAATTTGTCATATTCTTTTTCAGCTTTCTCCCAGAAGGAATTCCTCCCTTAGTCAGACTGGAACTAGCATTGTGATACTTTAGACCTCAAATCTTATGATCAGTTGAGAACCAGCCGATGATCTTCATAGTCCGGTGCTGTGACAAAATCCAAATAAAGTCTGACAACAGTATGTCTTTACAGTTCTGAATTTTGAGGGGATACAAACACAAATTGAATAAAGACATTTGAATAGAGCTTTATGGATTGCAAAATAGTTTTCACATTAGAAAGGAATTATAGAACTTCATGATACTTCTGGTGTGCTTTGCTCAGCACTTTTTCCAGTTTCCTATCTTCAGATACCAAGAACCATCTTCCAGCTTCCTTAGGGAAATGCCTGCTCTGCTGACGTGGTTCCAAGTAAGGCTGTTAATCATAGTCCTGTCTGTAGCTGTTCCCTAGCTGCAGTGTCTGGTCAGTCAGGATTACCACCTGCACCTTCCTATTCACAGTGACTGGTTGAGAAATTGTATGTGGTTTATAGGGCCTTATGTGAGCTCTCTCCTTATGTAGGCACTTGGCTGCTGAAATGAATATAGAGAAAATGTCTTCTTGCTTTTTGGGCTCTTGTTACTAGATCAATATGAATTTGGAGATGCTTTAAAAATCCAAGTTGTCACTGGCGGTCCTAAGATGGCAGAGGAATAGGACGGGGAGACCACTTTCACCCCAACAAATTCATCAAAAGAACATTTAAATGTTGAGTAAATGCTACAAAACAACTTCTGAATGCCGGCAGAGGACATCAGGCACCCAGAAAAGCAGCCCATTGTCTTTGAAAATCCAAGTTGTCTAGAATAGGAGAGAATTGGAGTTAACTTTGAGATGAGAACAGATGAAATAAAAAGATAATTACTCAATGGATTGAACCCTGAGTCCAGCCATATTTGACCATGTTTCGTGAGCTAATAAATGCCTTTTTTCTTAAGGTGGTTTAGGATGATTTTCCCCTTACTTAGCTCATTCAGGCTTCTATAACAAAGCAGGTGGTTTATAAACAACAGAAATCTATTTCTCAGAATTCTGGAGACTGGAAATCAAGATGTTGGCATGGCTGAGTTTTGGTGACAGCCCACTTCCAGGCTGTCGACTTCTTCTGTACCCTCATACAGCAGAGAGAAGCAGCAAGCTCTGACAACTCGTATAAAGGCACTGATGTGATACATGAGGGATTCACCCTTAAGTCCTCCTCTAGACCAAAGGGTCACTTCCTAATGCCATCACAGTGGGAAGAAGGGTTTCAACATATGAATCTGTGGGCGGGGGATGCAGCCATTCAGTTCATGACAGTAGATTATTTCATTTGCAGCCTAAGCATTTTCCCTATTGCAGTTACTTTTGCCACACTTCACAGATGGAAAGCTGAGGCTCTGTGAGGTTAAGTGACCCATATATATATAGTTTCCTCACTATATATAGTGGGAAAATTGATGAAGCTTATTCTCATTTCAGATACTCATTCTGTCTGCCCATTACCACGCTGCTTAAAAATAAATATCTCGTGGTTGTTTTTTGTTTGTGTATGTGTGCATGGCTGATCCTTTTTTTCCCTAAAGGTTAGCTGATCTGACTATATAAGCTCTTCTGCTCGAGGGGTGATGTCTGTGTGACCGATGGTTCTACTGACACTCTCTGCCTGTCCTGCCCCCTCATGACCAGATTTCTATGCTCCTGGTCTTCCTCTCAGAAGAGACTCTCTAACAAACCACATCTACCAGGCTTGAGTCATTTGAAATCTGATTCTGATCTGATCCATCACTGCTGACCATTTTATCTCAGAATGGGTCTCCACTATCGCAGAATCTTTCTGAAGCCACCCTGGAGTGGGTTGGTGAAGGCGAAAGAAAAGGTTCTCCTTGTTTGTTTCAACCTGTGTCGACTGGCCTCCTGTCCCTAGACAGTCCCCGGCCATCCCTGCGAGCCCTAATGGCAGAAAAATGGGCTGCGGCTTGAGGAAAAATACTTCTACATTTTGTGAACAATAAGAAAAGGAAAGAACAAGTAATGTGATTCTTTAAAGGTTAGATACAGTAATACTTCCCAATTCAGCTTGCTGGAGAAAAAGCTGCTCCATAAGTGAATTTTAAAGAAACGCTTTAAGCACCAAAAACTTTAGAGAAAATTATTTTGAACGTTATAAGGTTGAAATTTTTCCAACATTTGTTGCGTACACTCTTGCTTGGCTTTTTGAATCACATTTCTCCTAATAGGAGCTATTTCCTTAGACACGGAGGTTTTGTTGTTTCTGAATAACCTCTCAGTGGAATACTCATTGCTTTTTAATAATTCCATTCTGTTTTTTAATGTATTTTCCTATATATTGTAATTTTATTTACCAATTGCTCCTTTTTATGGTTGTTAATATGTTCTTTGCTGTTGCTTTGAATCTTCTTCTTTTATATATAGTCTGTGTGACGCATGCCTCCTACCCTCTCTTCTGGAGTAGAGGGTGAAGAATCTGTGGCTGTTTTCTCCCTCTGTTAACATGTAGATAACTCTTCCATTTACATCTCTTGTTTTCAGGCAGACTTGGACACGAAGCGTCACTGAGTCTCAGGGAGAGAGGAAGCAGGGCTTGGCCAAAGACCTAGCTGTCCCTGGCACTTTGCTGACCACTTGTGAGGTGTCAGCGCTATGCCTTATCTAACTGAAACCTCACCACGAGGCTTAGAGCGAGATTCCCAGGCACTGTACTAAATGCTTCACATGTATTATCTCCCTTAGCACTCAAAAGATCTCTATGTATCTCATAAGAGGAAGGCAACTTGGAGGTAAAACAGAGCACAAACTTTGACCTAGGTACACTGGATCCAGGGGCAGATTTGGCAACATGATGGAATTACAGATTTTCTCCTAAAAGGTTCTATTAACATGTTCTATTTCCCTGGGTCACAAAGCACATGGCAAAACTGAGATACAGTTCTGATTCTTTCCAGACGTCATGTCCTTTACTACCATCCATGTGGCCTTAATTCCTTATTCGCATCTTCTACTTCATGTCCCTGCCTAGTTCCGCAGACTTCCTCTAGGGCTTGGTTTGCTTAACTCCTGTCTTTTCTCCTCCGGGATTAATTCTTCTCCCTATATATTCTACTCATCTGTACACTTATGTCCCCAATATTCCCTGGGCTTGTATTTCCTTCTTGGCTTTAAAATTGGGTCCTGTATTATACCTCCTGTATCCTTTCCATGTAGTGCTGAAAACAGGTGATTTAAATCTGCAGTTATGTGAGTGAGTCTGTCTTTTATTAAGCACATCAACACTACATATATTTGAAAATGAGCTGTATTAGTGTGTTTCTGGACTAAGGGGGCTCTCATCATTCAGTCATGTCCGACTCTTTGTGACCCTATGTACTGTAGCCTGCCAGGTTCTTCTGTCCGTGGGATTTTCCCAGCAAGGACCCTTGCCATTTATGGGTTGCCATTTCCTTTTCCAGGGAATCTTCCCTACTCAGGGATCAAACCAATGCCTCCTGCATTGGCAGGCAGATTCTTTTACCACTATGCCACCTTGAAAGCCCTAGTATGTGTCTAGACTATGGAAAACCCACATATGGATTTTCAGACCCCCTTGCCATAATTTGACAATCTCCTGGGTCTGAGTCCACAGGTTGAGATAACTGCCTTGAATAGCATTATTTAATGACAGAGAGCCAATTCAGCAGGCTAACAGACTCTGCAACTCCCAAGGTTTCATGATCTTTGTCATGAATCTCAACCATCACACAACAAGACTGCCTTTTCTTAGGCCCCATTGTCCCATTTAGATGAGGTCAGGCATTTAAAGTACTTAACACAGTATCAAGGCAGCATCCTACTCCTGTCCATGGTTTGGATGTTAAAAGACATAAAACAGAGTGATAAACCAACTTTGACCAGGGCAAACTGGGTCCTGGGCTGATTTGGTAACACAGTCTGGAGTTACAAGTTGTGTTACACAGTGAAATCAAAATAAGGGCTTGCACTGTCCTGTTGATAAAGAAGTTTGTAACCAAGTTGGCTTTCCTGGTGGTTCAGAGTGGTAAAGTATCTGCCTGCAATGCAGGAGACCTGGCTTTCATCCCTGGGTTGGAAAGATTCCCCTGGAGAATGGAATGGCTACCCACTCCAGTCTTCTCGCCTGGTAAATCCCATGGACAGAGGAGCCTGGTGAGTGACAGTCATAAAGAGTAGGAACCAGCTGAGTGACCAACACTTTCACCTTTCTGTATAATGACAGCCCATACCTCACAGGGTCATTCTATGGGGTATCATTCCCCCGCGCCCTCTCTGTCACTGCTCAGAATTCAGGCTTCAGCCTTTCTCCTTTTCTCCATGTGAGCTGTACCATGGAACCTCAGGACAGCCTCTCTCTCCCACCTCACACTGCCAAGCTCTGCCCTTTCCCATAGACCTTCTCCTCTCCGTCCTTCCACAGCCCCTCCTGACTCCGGTTCTCCTGAGGGCTGAGGCTTCTGTTACAGACGCCAGGAAGCAGGGTCTTCCCTGGTGGTCAGGTGACTTAAGACACGATGCTCCCAGTGCAGGGAGCCTGGGTTTGATCCCTAGTCAGCAAACGAGAATCCCACAGGACACAACTGAAGATCTGCACGCCGCAAATAAGACCTGGCACAGCCAGATAAAGAAAAATAAAACAAAATACCAGGAAGCACTCAAAGGAAAGGACAGAAATGGTATGGACCTAACAGAAGCAGAAGATATTAAGAAGAGGTGGCAAGAATACATGGAAGAACTGTACAAAAAAGATCTTCATGACCCAGATGATCATGATGATGTGATCACTAATCTAGAACCAGACATCTTGGAATATGAAGTCAAGTGGGCCTTAGAAAGCATCACTACGAACAAAGCTAGTGGAGGTGATGGAATTCCAGTTGAGCTGTTTCAAACCCTGAAAGATGATGCTGTGAAAGTGCTGCACTCAATATGCCAGCAAATTTGGAAAACTCAGCAGTGGCCACCGGACTGGAAAAGGTCAGTTTTCATTCCAATCCAAAAGAAAGGCAATGCCAAAGAATGCTCAAACTACCGCACAATTGCACTCATCTCACATGCTAGTAAAGTAATGCTCAAAATTCTCCAAGCCAGGCTTCAGCAATACGTGAACCGTGAACTCCCTGATGTTCAAGCTGGTTTTAGAAAAGGCAGAGGAACCAGAGATCAAATTGCCAACATCCGCTGGATCATGGAAAAAGCAAGAGAGTTTCAGAAAAACATCTATTTCTGCTTTATTGACTATGCCAAAGCCTTTGACTGTGTGGATCACAATAAACAGTGGAAAATTGTGAAAGAGATGGAAATACCAGACCACCTGAGCTACCTCCTGAGAAATCTGTATGCAAGTCAGGAAGCAGCAGTTAGAACTGGACATGGAACAACAGACTGGTTCCAAATAGGAAAAGGAGTACGTCAAAGTGCTGTATTGTCACCCTGCTTATTAAACTTATATGCAGAGTACATCATGAGAAACACTGGGCTGGAAGAAACACAAGCTGGAATCAAGATTGCCAGGAGAAATATCAATAACCTCAGATATGCAGATGACACCACCCTTATGGCAGAAAGTGAAGAGGAGCTAAAAAGCCTCTTGATGAAAGTGAAAGAGGAGAGTGAAAAAGTTGGCTTAAAGCTCAACATTCAGAAAACAAAGATCATGGCATCCGGTCCCATCACTTCATGGGAAATAGATGGGCAAACAGTAGAAACAGTGTCAGACTTTATATTTTGGGGCTCCAAAATCACTGTAGATGGTGACTGCAGCCATGAAATTAAAAGATGCTTACTCCTTGGAAGAAAAGTTATGACCAACCTAGATAGTATATTCAAAAGCAGAGACATTACTTTGCCGACTAAGGTTTATCTAGTCAAGGCTATGGTTTTTCCAGTGGTCATGAATGGATGTGAGAGTTGGACTGTGAAGAGAGCTGAGGGCTGAAGAATTGATGCTTTTGAACTGTGGTGTTGGAGAAGACTCTTGAGGGTCCCTTGGACTGCAAGGAGATCCAACCAGTCCATTCTGAAGGAGATCAACCCTGGGATTTCTTTGGAAGGAATGATGCTAAAGCTGAAACTCCAGTACTTTGGCCACCTCATGGGAAGAGTTGACTCATTGGAAAAGACTCTGATGCTGGGAGGGATTGGGGGCAGGAGGAGAAGGGGACGACCGAAGATGAGATGGCTGGATGGCATCACGGCCTCAATGGACGTGAGTCTGAGTGAACTCCGGGAGATGGTGATGAACAGGGAGGCCTGGCGTGCTGCAATTCATGGGGTTGCAAAGAGTCGGACACGACTGAGCGACTGAACTGAACTGAACTGAACAAACCTGTAGGAGGAGAAGGAGAATATGATGGGGCTGTGTGCTTAATGCGGACAGGAACAGGGAAGAAATGGCAGGGAGGGAAATTGCCCCATAGTGTATGCATAGAAGGGTTATTGAGCCTCTCTATTGGACTAACATGTATCAGCTCTAATGAGAGTTGTTGGGGGCTGTGGGGAGTGGGGAAATCCACAGCTCGGAACGTTTCATTCTTCTTCAGCAGGAAGTCACAGAGACTTTGCCACAGAAAATCTAAGGGTTCACCAAACTGAATGAAAACCAGCTCAAAGACAGAACTTCATTTTTAATCCTTTAGAGGGTAACCCCAAGTAATAGCAGCTGAGCCAAGAATACTTTCTCTACCATGTCCCATGTAATCATTTCATAATCCTATTGAAGTAGGTTCTGCTGTTACTTTCATTTTATAGGTGAAGAAACTGACTCAGAGAAACCAAGTGACTGCAAATAACTGGCCCAGCATTACCCAGCTAGTATAAACTGTGGAAAATTCTTCAAGAGATGGGAATACCAGACCACCTGACCTGCCTCTTGAGAAACTTATATGCGGGAGAGGAAGCAGTGCTTAGAACTGGACATGGAACAACAGACTGGTTCCAAATAGGAAAAGGAGTACGACAAGGCTGTATATTGTCACCCTGCTTATTTAACTTATATGCAGAGTACATCATGAGAAACGCTGGGCTGGAAGAAGCACAAGCTGGAATCAAGATTGCTGAGAGAAATATCAATAACCTCAGCTATGCAGATGACACCACTCTTATGACAGAAAGTGAAGAGGAACTAAAAAGCCTCTTGATGAAAGTGCAAGAGGAGAGTGAAAAGTTGGCTTAAAGCTCAACATTCAGAAAATGAAGACTATGGCATCTGGTCCTATCACTTCATGGTAAATAGATGGGGAAATAGTGGAAACAGTGTCAGACTTTATTTTTTGGGGGGCTCCAAAATCACTGCTATGGTGATTGCAGCCATGAAATTAAAAGGTGCTTACTCCTTGGAAGAAAAGTTATGACCAACCTAGATAGCTTATTGAGAAGCAGAGACATTACTTTGCCAACAAAGGTCCGTCTAGTCAAGGCTATGGTTTTTCCAGTGGTCATGTATGGATATGAGAGTTGGACTGTGAAGAAAGCTGAGGGCTGAAGAATTGATGCTTTTGAACTGTGGTGTTGGAGAAGACTCTTGAGAGTCCCTTGGACTGCAGGGAGATCTAACTAGTCCATCCTAAAGGAGATCAGTCCTGGGTGTTCTTTGGAAGGACTGATGCTAAAGCTGAAACTCCAGTACTTTGGCCACCTCATGCGAAGAGTTGACTCATTGGAAAAGACTCTGATGCTGGGAGGGATTGGGGGCAGGAGGAGAAGGGGATGACAGAGGATGAGATGGCTGGATGGCATCACCGACTCGATGGACGTGAGTTTGGGTGAACTCTGGGAGTTGGTGATGGACAGGGAGGCCTGAAGTGCTGCGATTCATGGAGTCGCAAAGAGTTAGACATGACTGAGCGACTGAACTGAAGTATATGAGCATTGATTTTAGAAATAGGTCTGTCTGATTCTGTGCTCTGGGTCTTAAATCTCTTGCTACAAAGGGATCCTGAATGTATTCCTTCTGAAGGGTGGTGGTGGTGGTTTAGTCGCTAAGCCATGTCCTACTCTTGTGACCCCCCTGCCAGGCTCCTCTGTCCAAGGGATTATCCAGGCAAGAATACTGGAATGGGTTGCCATTTCCTTCTCCAATTCTAAAGGGTAGATGTAGTTTAATGCTTAGACTTGTTGATAAATTCCTTTTGCAATAAACTGTTAAGAAAACTACCCCCCACCCCCAGTTGACAGTACCAGTTAAATATTGGTGTACCTTAGTTTTCACATGGCAGGAAGTAGCTGTGGTTGGGCAGGTGATCCCCATAGAGTCCAATCAATTTCAGTCTGTTCAGATTACAAACTGACCTATAAATGAGTTCTAGCATCTCAAGGGAAAATAAAAGCAAAGAGTGTTGCGTTATCTGTGAAAATTCATTAGCAATGCTGGAAAACTGTGTCCTGTAGTTGGTGAGTCACAAGTGTCACTTGTGTATCTATCATTCATCCATGCCTCATAGACAAAGCAGGTAAAGTTCCCATCCATTTCAGGTACTGGAATACAAATTCTTTAATTAGAACCTCTGTTCTGACTTAAACTCTGGGTCTGGCCACTAGCTAACCGACATCTATCAAGTGAGTCACCTTTGTTGGTTGCCACCACCTCCCTGCGGGGGGGGGGGGGGGCGTGGTTCAGTAGCTCAGTCATGTTCGACTCTTGATGACTCGTGGCCTGCGATTTTATGCTAATTGGTCTCTAGTGCCCTAGGCTTCCTCCAACTTCCTATATTGGTTTCTTTTTTGCTACTGTAACACAGTACCGTAAGCTTCAATTCGGTTCAGTTCAGTCGCTCAGTTGTGCCCAACTCTGAGACCCCATGAATTGCAGCACACCAGGCCTCCCTGTCCATCACCAACTCCCAGAGTTCACCCAAACTCACGTCCATCGAGTCGGTGATGCCATCCAGCCATCTCATCCTCTGTCATCCCCTTCTCCTCCTGCCCCCAATCCCTCCCAGCATCAGAGTCTTTTCCAATGAGTCAACTCTTCCCATGAGGTGGCCAAAGTACTGGAGTTTCAGCTTTAGCATCAGTCCTTCCAAAGAACACCCAGGACTGATCTCCTTTAGAATAGACTGGTTGGATCTCCTTGCAATCCAAGGGACTGTCAAGAGTCTTCTCCAACACTACAGTTAAAAAGCATCAGTTCTTCGGCGCTTAGCTTAGGGGCTTAAAATAACACAAGTTTATTATGTTACAGTTCAGAAGTCGAAAATAAATTTTACACAGATACAAGCAAATCAATGGCAGCCTAGCTGCCTAACTTATGTTAGAAAACCTAACTAATGGCAGCCTGATTTCTTCCGGATGATCTAGAGAATCCATTTCCTTGCCTTTTCCAGTTTCTAGATGCTGTCTTCATTCCTTGGCTGTTAAGCTTTTCTTTCTCTGCTTCATTTCTGGGCCTTCCTTGACTTTGCTGCCTCTCTCTTTTAAGGACCCTTGTGATTTACATTGGCCTCACTTTGGATAATTTCACCATCTCAAGGTCTTTAATCATAACTTCAAGGCTCCTTTTTACCATGTCAGATAATATCCATAGCTTCCAGGGATTAGCAACTGTCCACATAGCTTTGAGGCCATTGTTCAGTCTTGCATACCTCCTGCTTATGGAGGGCATCTCAAACAAGAAGAAAGGTTCTGTGGTATCATGAACCTGACATGAAACATGAAGCAGGAATTTGATTCCAATCTTGAATTGGACATTACATCCATTGTCAGATCATACACAGAGCATTTTATGTTCCAGATAACATTCTGTAATTGAAATCTTCCACCAGTTCACTAATATCTCTCCTAGCTAGAAAATTTCACAACTAGACAAATTCATTTATATTAAAATATAAATGACTTGAAGAAAGTTTACTGTGGATTAGACTTTCCTTCAAAGGACTGAATTTACTTTGAAAATTATAGTTCATCTGTGGTGACCTAGAGGGGTGAGATGGGGGTGATTGTACAATAAAATTGAATGTACCTATAAATTTTGAACTGAGTATTATTTGTATGTGTAAGTTTTGTGGATACAATTGGCAGTTTTTGTAATTTATACTGGGATCTATTTTGTAAATGTCATGAATAGTTGTAGAATTTTAGAATTGAAAGAATTTTAGGGAAACTTTGGTTTAATATTCATTCATCCCACAAATATGTATTAAGACTTTGACATGATAGGCTTATAGTGGAGACAGTGCATGTTGTTCCCACACGTCTCTAGATGTCACGGTTCATATGACCGTTTATGGAACGGCACCACCTGTGGTTTGCAAAGCAGAAGTGAAAACATACTTGTTTGCAACACCCTGGTTCCTTGAGATAAAATAGTGAAAAAGACAAAACATTCCTAGACCTCTGAGACTTCTCGGTCTGGAGAGGACAGTCCACATCCAAAGAGGCAGATACACAGTTGGTAAAGGCAACATGACAGGTTGCTGTAGGAGAATGCAGGAGGGTCTGGAGCACGTGGGAAGTTTCCTAGGAACATACTTCACCTACCCTGAGACCTGAATGAAAATGACAGGCTAAAGAAAGCAAAGGCAGAGGAAAGAGATGAATGAAGTTTGTTCAGGCCAACTTAATCGCAAGCTCTTGAGGTGAAGACAGAAGATGACACTCGAGGAGTAGAAATAGTTCTGCTGCAGAAAAAAAGAAATGGCCAGAAAAACTAGAGGCTGCAAAAGGTTAAGTAACTTCTGTGGTATCACCTACGCTATCTTCTCCTCTGGTTCATTAAGGGACACCTTAAGTTACAGTAGATTCATTCATCACAAGTACAGTTGTGTACCCTGGGAACTGTTCTGCTGGCAGCTACACTACAATGCAGTCTCAGATTATCATTACCCTAGACCAGAGCTTGTCACTTGCAGAGGACAGCAGCTGTGTCCTCCTTGTCTTTGCACACCCGCAAAATCCACTGATTGCCCGCAGTTCATCTTCAGAGATGTTCTGGTTATTGACGTCTCCGTCAATATATATAACTGAAATTTAGATAATTATTACAGAAAGGTGTTTGGATATGATATCCCTGCTTATGCAAAAGCTAAAGGCAAAACAGAGGAGCTAAGAGCAAAAGCATACCATTTTCTCTGACAGGGTCCTGTTTGCTTCTGTTATGTTTTGCTTCTTGTTAGCAGTCGATACAAATTGTCTATAAGGCAAACAACATTGCACTGATAAAATGACATGAGTCCATCATGAGTCTTAAAAAAAATCAATATAAATTATGTTCCCATTTATAACAATGTTTATGTAATACTGCTTTCATCTAATCAAATTATTTTCTAATTTTATTTTAAAATATCAAATATATTTCACATTAATTTGGCTGTCCAAATACCAGCATAATTTGTTGCTAATGGGTTATCATAGTTGTTTTCTTTTTTTTTTGTTTTATGTTCATGAAATTTTCAGAAATTAAAGATAGCCCTGAAGGAAGTTCATGAATGTCTAAGTAAATCTCAGTTCTCAACTGGTTTTGCTTGGTAGTATATTTTTAGTTCCTTTGCCTGAGTTGGATAAAAATTTTAAAATCTTTTAGCTATGTTATTTTTTTGTTGTTATGGTTATTCTCAGATTTTATATATAATTTTTAGTCAAATATGATCTTTTATTTTTCCAAAGTTGTTACTGTGTTTATAGTGTGGTTGTTCAACCTGTGATCTTCTTTTGAACTTAACCTGCTGCTGAAATATATTGTTAGGTCTAATCTTTTTTTTCAAACACTTTACTATGAAAAGTTTCAAACATACTGAAAAATTGAAAGCATTTTTCAGTGAACATCCATGTACCTCGTCTCTAGTTTCTAGTGTCAATAGTTTACTATGACTGTTAATCCTTTTCATTTGATTTTTTAAAAACAATTTTCTTGGATTATCTAGAAAAATAAGTAATAATTATTACTGCAAATAAATTATTTGCAAATAATTTCCTCCTACTTATCAATATTACACCTCTTCTTTCTTGGCTTAATTCAAGAAATGCTTTATAATTAATAGCTATTGTTGAGACATATATATATGTTGTTTATATATATATATATAGCTATTATATATATGTATATTAATAGCTATTGTTGACTTGATCTCATGATTGAGAAGAATATGTTCAGAAATCTTTTGTTCAGTGTGATATTGCTGGTGATTTGCCTTAGATGCTCTTTTTCAAACTCGTTTGATTTTTTTTATTAACTTATTAAGTAATTGATTGATCCATTACTTTATGAAATATTTATTGGAAACCTGTTTTGTCCCAGGCACTGTGCTTGGCACTAAATGTACTTATAGGGATTAAAAAAAAAAAACAACTCCAAAGATCCTGGATCCTGCCTTCTTGGGGATTAGAGTCTAGTGGGGTTTGTATGATAAGCTGTGATAATAAATACCCTACTAATAAAACACTTTGTAATTCATTGAGTAAAACCTAATTGGTCTTAGGTTTTTATTCCTTCAGCATATGGATAAGTTAGATTTTTTAAATAACTTTTGTTTCAGTTTGAGTTTGCCAAATTCTCATACACCGATTATACTTACTTTCTAATTTGTCTTTTTCTGTGATCTGGTAATTCACATGACGAAACATGAGAATTGTTGCTAAGCCATTTTAGACTCTTTTGCAACCCCATAGACTATAGCCTACCTGGCTCCTCTGTCCATGGGATTTCCCAGGCAAGAATACTGGAGTGGGTTGCCATTTCCTTCTCCAGGGGATCTTCCCAACTCAGGGATTGAAAGCAGGTGGGTTCTTTACCACTGAGTCACCAGAGAAGTCCTAACATGAGAATTATCTTTTCCTTAATGATTGGAAAGAATCTGCGCAGGCAGACATTTATGGTAATTCTTTTTAATTCAACTTGTTTTCCCATAAATGCACCGATTTCACTTTTATTTTTGGATCCCTTCATTGGCTATTCAGGGTTTATGTGTTTCTGTTTTAAAAGTGTTTTTCTACTTTTGTTAAAAAAAAAAAAAAGGCCATTGAAATTGTGTTAGGGATTGCTTTGAATCTACAGGTGGCTTTGGTAATATTACCATTTTAACCAATATTAATTCTTCCAATCAATGAATGTAAGGTACTTTTCTATTTGTTTCTTTGAATTCTTTCATTATTATCTTGAAATTTTCCAAGTAGAGATCTTACACCTCTTTAGTTAGATTTATTCTTATTTTGTTGTTTTGATGCTATTGTAAATGGGTTCAATTTTTGATTTTTCAGAAAAATTTTTTTTCAGAGTTGTATAGAAACTGTGTTAGTTTTGCATATTATTTTTGTATTCTGCAAGTCTCCTGAACTCATTGATTAGATCTAGTGAATTTTGTTGTTGTTGAATCTTTAAGATTTTTTAATATAAAATCATGTTGTGCAAATAGAGACAATTTTACTACTACTTTTCCAATTTTGTTGCCTTTTATTACTTTTTCTTGCCTGATTATTCTAGCTAGGACTTCTAGTACTATATTGAACAGGAGTGGTGAGCACCTTGTCTTATTTCTCATCTTAGAGGAAAAGCCTTCAGCTTCACCACTGAACATAACATTAGCTGTGGGTTTGACACAGATGGACTTTATTATGTTGAAATATGTTTATTCTATTCCTAGTATAAGAGTTTTTATTAATAATGGATGTTGAATTTTGTCAAATATTTTTTCTGTGTCGATTGAGATGATCCTACCGTTCTTTCATTTTGCTAATGTGATTTATCACAGTGATTGTATTGTATGTGTTGGATTTTTGATCATAGTAAATGATCCTTTTAGTATACTGATGAATTCAATTTGCTAGTATTTTATTGAGAATTTTCGTGTCTATATTCATTAGGGATATTGGTCTGTAGTTTTCTATTGTGTCGTTTTCTGACCTCGTAAAATGTGTTTGGGAGTGTTCCCTCCTCTTTGATTTTTTTGCAAAGAGTTCAGAAGGATTGATGTTAATTCTTTAAATGTTTGGTAAAATTCACCAGTGAAGCCATGTAGTCCTGGGCTTTTCTTTGTTGGAGGCTTCTGTCTGCTGATTCAGTCTCTACTAGTAATGATCTATTTGAATTTTCTATTTGTTCTTGATTCAGTCTTGGTAGGCTGTATGTTTCTAAGAATTTTTCCATTTCACATTGAATTGCATAGAAAATTTTTTTTAAATACTTTTTTTAAGTCCCTTTTATCGGTTCTGCCTTCTTTTTCATTTCTAGTATTTGTAAAATTGAAGTTCTGTCTGCTTCTGTACTAGATAAATGCTATATATTTTGAGGGGACTGGTGGTATGTTTTAAATAGTCTGCCAAGAATATACATAATATGATTCCCCTTTATAAACAAAAGTTGTATTATTTTTTTCTGAAACTATGTGTGTTAATCTGTTGACAGTGGCTAAGTTTGTAGGAAGAGAGTAGTGACTTTTAATTTTAAACTTTTCAGTGCTTTTAGTTTTGTTTTTTACTATATGCATTAGTTTCTAGTTTATAAAAAGTGAATTGATTGAATAACAAGATAGATTGTTAATGATCATAGGTCATGGTGCTTTATTTGTACTTTTCTGTATTTTAATAATTTAAACAAATTTTATTTTAAATTTTAACAATTTTTAAATCCAGAAGGAAAAGAGCATAATAAATTAGGACAGTGGCGTAGCAGAAATATCTAAATTCATGAGTATGTCCCTCTGTATCCTTTTTGTGATAATACCAATCCTTATGGGTCCAGGAGAAGAGCAGATTTAGAAGTATGGTTGCCAATGAATTCTTCTCCAGATCAAGAAGAAACTGTTACAGAGGTTTGCAGTCTCAAGGAATCATTTCATTACTTTTGTTGTTCTGTCTCCTAAAAATATAGGGATGAATTCTTAGGGACTGGCAGTTTAGAACACCAGAGGTCAAATGTAGACTTAATCTTCACAAGGAAAGAAAGTAATTTTTGTCTTGAATCAACTGAAGCTCTGTAGAACACAGAGAAATAAGAGTCTTGGGAAAGCAATTGTATTTACTTTGTAGTAAATTATAAGCAGGCGATTAAAGGTCAAGACACAGTTTCTCTCTCAGTCTCTACAGTGTTAGGAGTAAAACGTGCAAATTTCTGAAAGCAGTACCATGAAACACCTTACCAAGAACCATTGGTACTTGGAAACTCAGGGCCAAGAATCATTTCTGGCTGTGTTTGTTGTGTGCGCCTGTGCTCTTCCTTCCGAAGGGCGTCCTCCGGCAAGGGAAACACATAAATACAGCGGCAGTGCAGCTCAGTAATGTGTGGAGATGAAGGACGTGTGACCATCTTTTAGGACCATGGTCTGTAACCTTAGTATGTATCAAAATACCAGAAAGCCTGTTAGAACACATTTCTGAACCTCATCCCACAGGTTCCCCACAGGTTCTGACTCAGTAGCTCTGGGTGGGGCCTTACGAGCTCTGCAGTGATGTTGCTTTTGGGGGTCTAGAGACCACAGTTGAGGAATTACGCCTTCATAAAGGGCCTAAGCCAGCAGCTGGAGACCTTGATTAATAGATTATGGTTTGGCCCTCTGGTATGTGATTACAAACCTCTGCTGCTGCTGCTGCTGCTGCTGCTGCTGCTGCTGCTGCTGCTGCTGCTGCTGCTAAGTTGCTTCAGTCATGTCTGACTCTGTGCGATCCCATAGACGGAAGCCTACCAGGCTCCCCCGTCCCTGGGATTCTCCAGGCAAGAACACTGGAGTGGGTTGCCATTTCCTTCTCCAATGCATAAAAGTGAAAAGTGAAAAGTGAAAGTGAAGTCGCTCAGTCGTGTCCTACTCTTAGCGACCCCATGGACTGCAGCCCACCAGGCTCCTCCACCCATGGGATTTTCCAGGCAAGAGAACTGGAGTGGGGGGCAATTGCCTCCTCTGTACAAACCTCTAATAAGACCCAAAAAAGTGATTCTCAAACTTTAGTGGCAATAAGAATAAGAATCACCTGAGGATTTGTTGAGTTTTTGGTTCCCACGACCTGTCTGCATGGCACTGAGAGGAGTTGCCTTCACAGTATCATAGATGTTTTGACGCAATGGTCCAGGGACCATGGTTTAAAAACTACATTGTTGACATATTTAGAGGTTGCTATTTCTTAACATCTTCCTCGAAAATGATTAAGCCCTAATGTCAGTAGCACTTAGGTGAAGATTGATGATGCTGATATATGAATAAAGAGTAGCAATTTTATTTTATTTATTTAATTTTTTTTAATTTTTATTTTTACTTTCTTTTACTTTACAATACTGTGTTGGTTTTGCCATAAATTGACATGAATCCACCACGGGTGTACATGCATTCCCAAACATGAACCCCCCTCCCACCTCCCTCCCCACAACATCCTTCTGGATCATCCCCATGCACCAGCCCCAAGCATGCTGTATCCTGCATCGGACATAGACTGGTAAAGAGTAGCAATTTTATTAAGAAAAGGAAGATTTGAAGTGAGTGCTCCTCTCTGCTAGCCTCACCTGGTAAAGCCGAGCTAATTATTCTCTACATTCCTGTCCCAGAACATCACTGTACAGCTGGTAGCCTTGCTAGAATTAAAACCACAGTGTTGTGGAAAGCATCGAGTTTATGTGGCTGATCGTGCAAGATCAAATTTGTAGAGAAAATACAACTTGGAAGGTATGAACAGGTAGGGAAAAAAGAAGAAGAAAAATAAATCATCATTTCTATGTATGTATGTAAACATAGATGTAGGGAATTAACATAAAAATCAGAATCCATTTTCAAGGAATACAAAGACAAGGTTGAGACTTTCTTTTATTTTATCAAGTAAATATTTCAAAAGTTTGAGTTTAAAATCTTGTAAACCTTTAAAACCATGATGTTTTAGGCCTTTACTTTAAAACATCTGTGGTCTGATGGTCAAGATTCAAAATTAGAGCTAAGTCATCACAAAATAATCAATAGTAAGAAAGTTAAGTTGAATCAGTGATAATTTTGTCACAATATAATCATTTCTAAGCTTAATAGCATAACTGTTGAATACAGGAGTAACCTTCTATTTGTGTCATTTAGCATTTAGTTATATTCATGGAGTAACTTGCCACAAACTTCCTGAGACAAGGAAGAGATATTGGAAATTGCTTTAATGGCAGTTCTTGTGTCTGAAGTAGTTGTTGGATCATTCATCCTCCTGGAAAATACTAGGTTTCAGGTGTTGGTTCAAAAATGGAACATAAACTGTGCCAAGATTCTAGGCATTTGACAGCATATCAGTCATATATATCTGGCTTCTGGGATGATTTATACAGTTTTCTGGTATATGTTTTAATTGAAGCAAAATACTGCACAAAAGTATGTTTTTCTGTTTGTACAATCAGTGTCACCACCACTCGTATCAAGAAAAGGAATACTAACACCTCCATGGCACTCCTCCTTATTCCCTCCAGTCAGCAACCCCTATAAAAGGAATCACTATTCTAAGAACTTCTATCAATAAGGATTGGTTTGTCGGTTTTAGAACTTAATATAAATGGAACGTTAGAAAATGGATTCTACTATTTTTGCCCTTTTTAGCTCAAGATTATGTCTGTGAGATTTATAGATGTTGTTTCATGTTGCAGTGCCTTGATCTCTCATTGCCATGTGATATTCCATTGCTTGAACTGATTTTTTTGCAATTTATCCATTCTACAGTTCTCAGTTCAGTTCACTTCAGTCGCTCAGTAGTGTCCGACTCTTTGCGACCCCATGAACTGCAGCACGCCAGGCCGCCAGTTCTCAGTTTTTTAAATTAGAAAGAATGCTGAAATAAGGATTCTTTCACAAGTATTTTGTTGTACATGTACATTCACTGATGTAGAGTATATCTCTGGGAATGGAATTGCTTGCACATAGGATTTACATATGTACAGTTTTGGTGGATACTGAGTTACCAAAAAGTTTTCCCAAGTGAAAATATGAATTTCAAAATTGTATTTTGAAATTGAATTTCAATATTGTAGTAATTTAAAATCATAACAGCAATATATGAGAGTTGTTGGTACTCCACATCCTCACAAACACTTGGTAAGTTTCTATTTTATTTTAAACTGTTTTGGCAGGTGCATAATGGATTTTATTGTTAGTTTATTTTAAATTTCCTGGATGACTAACAAAATTAAGTATCTTTATATTTGTTTATTGGTCATTTGAATATCTTTTTTGGGGTGAAATTCTTGTTCCATACTTTAACTCTTTAAAAATGCCTGCTTTCTTTGACTGATTTATACAGTATCTTTATATGTTCTATAAGTCTTTATTCAGATATCTGTATTGAAAGCATCTTCTACTTTGTGGTATATCTTCTCATTCTCTTAACAGTAACTTTTGATGAACAGAAGTTTTACATTTTAATGGAGTCCAACTTATCAACCTTTTTGTTTGTGCTTGATGCTACTTCTCTCTTGTTTAAGAGTCTTTCACAGGTCAGGAAGCAACAGTTAGAACTGGACATGGAACAACAGACTGGTTCCAAATAAGAAAAGGAGTACGTCAAGGCTGTATATTGTCACCCTGCTTATTTAACTTATATGCAGATTACATCATGAGAAACACTGGGCTGGAGGAAGCACAAGTTGGAATCAAGATTGCCAGGAGAAATATCAATAACCTCAGATATGCAGATGACACCACCCTTATGGCAGAAAGTGAAGAAGAACTAAAGAGCCTCTTGATGAAAGTGAAAGAGGGGAGTGAAAAAGTTGGCTTTAAAGCCAACAATTTTTTGGCTCAACATTCAGAAAGTGAAGATCATGGCATCCGGTCCCATTACTTCATGGAAAATAGATGGGGAAACAGTGGCTGATTTTATTTTTCTGGGCTCCAAAATTGCTGTAGATGGTGATTGCAGCCATGAAATTAACAGATGCTTACTCCTTGGAAGAAAAGTTATGACCAACCTAGACAGCATATTAAAAAGCAGAGACATTACATTGTCAGCAAAGGTCCATCTAGTCAAGGCAATGGTTTTTCCAGTAGTCATGTATGGATGTGAGAGTTGGACTGTGAAGAAAGCTGAGTGCTGAAGAATTGATGCTTTTGAACTGTGGTATTGGAGAAGGCTCTTGAGAGTCCCTTGGACTGCAAGGAGGTCCAACTAGTCCATCCTAAAGGATATCAGTCCTAGGTGTTCTTTGGAAGGACTGATGTTGAAGCTGAAACTCCAATACTTTGGCCACCTGATACAAAGAGCTGACTCATTGGAAAAGACCCTGATGCTGGGAAAGATTGAGGGCAGGAGGAGAAGGGGATGACAGAGGATGAGATGGTTGGATGGCATCAGACTCAATGGCCATGGGGTTTCGGTGGACTCCGGGAGTTGGTGATGGACAGGGAGGCCTGGCATGCTGTGGTTCATGGGATTGCAAAGAGTCAGACACGACTGAGCGACTGAACTGATTGATGCCAATAAAGCAGTGTTTCAAGTTTGTTCTCTCATATCTCCTTTTCTAGTATTCATAGTTTGTGTTATTTGCATTTTAGAATGATCTTGCCAATTTCCACTCAAAATAAAACTGCTGGAATTTTGTTTAGAATTGAATGTGGACTTCCCTGGTGGAAGAATCTGCCTGCCAATGCAGGACACATGAGCTCAATCCCTGGGTCAGGAGGATCCCCTGGAGCAGGAAATGGCAACCCACTCCAGTATCCATGCCTGCGAAATCCCAGGGACAGAGGCTGGCAGGCTACAGTCCATGGGGGTGGTAAGAGTCAAACACCACTTAGCAACTAAGCCACCACCATCACATTGAATGTATGTATCAATTGGTATCAGATGAAAACAACAATATTGAGTTTTCTTATTCTTGAATGTAATATGATATAATATAAAATACTTAGTTTTTCTAGGTCTTTAATTTCTCTCAGTGATATTTTACAATATTATCTCCATTTCTTTCATTAAATTTGTTATAAATTATTTAAGGAAACAAACTATTAGACATTATATTGTTTTGAAATTTTATTTTCTAATATTGTATATAGACTATCCAATAGCCTTAGTCTTTATATATTGTATTTCTTTTTCTAGATAGGCTCTCCAGGGTAGTGTTGAATAGGCCTGGTTTTTAGCAGAACTTCTTGTTGTAAATATGGTAATAGGGGAAAACTCAAAGGGAAAGGTTTTTATATTACACCAGTAAGATGTTTTCTGTTTGTTTGTTAACAACACTTTGTTAGATTTGTGGTTTGTCACTATTCGTGGTTTGCTAAGGGTTCTTTTCCAGATGGAAGAAATTAATTTCATCTATATTGTCCAATTTATCTCCATAAAATTGTTCACAGTGGCTCTTGTCTTTTTAAATTGAGGCAGAATGTGTGCACAGTGAACTGTACAGATGTTAAGTTTATAATCTGGCAAGTTTTGCCCAAGTATTCAACAACATTATCAAGATTTGGAATAGTTTCATTACACTAAAAGTTCCCTTGTGCCCTCTTCCAATCAATTTCCAGCACATTTTTTACTTCTTTAACAGATTGCTTTCTCCTTTTTCTTGAACTTGATATTAAAGGAATAATTATATTTTTGGAGGGGTATTCCATTTTCTGTGTCTCAACATAATGTTTGTGAGAGTCATTGACCTTGTGGCATGCATCAGTAGTTTATTTTTTTTGTTTGTTTTTAAAAATTGTTGAGCAATATGTCATTGAATGAATAGACCAAAATTTGTTTATCAGTTCTATCAGCTGACAGATTATTTTTACTTTGGGGCCTTTTTAGTTAAAACTTCAATCAACAGTCTTATTTGTCTTAGAAATCTTATAAAATATTTTGTGGACATTTGTCTGCATTCACTTGGGTAAACTAGAGTGAAACTAATGCATCGTAAGATGGTTGGTGTTGAGTGGCTAAGTCGTGTCTGACTCTTTGCGACCCCATGAACTGCAGAACGCCAGCTCCCAGAGTTTGCTCAGACTCATGTTCATTGAGTTGGTAATGGCATGCAACCATCTTATCCTCTGTTGTCGCCTTCTCCTCCTGCCCTCAATCTTTCCCAGCAACAAGGTTTTCCAATGAGTCAGCTATTCTCATCAGATGGCCAAAGTATTGTAACTTCATTTTCAGCATCAGTCATTCCAATGAATATTCAGGTTTGTTTTCCTTTAGGATTGATTAGTTTGATTTTGCTGTCCAAGGGACTCTCAAGAGTCTTTTCCAGCACTACAGTTTGAAGGCATCAATTCTTTAGTTCTCAGCCTTCTTTATGGTCCAGCTCCAGTCATCCATGCATGACTACTAGAAAAACCGTAGCTTTGACTACACAGACGTGTCAAAAGTGATGTCTCTGTTTTTTTATACACTGTCTAGATTTGTCATAGCATTTCTTCCAAGGAGCAAGTATCTTTTAATTTTGTGGCTGTAGTCACTGTCCACAGTGATTTTAGAGCCCAAGAAAATAAAATCTGTCACTGTTTCCACTTTTTTCCCTTCTATTTACCATGAAGTGATGGGATCAGATGCCATGATCTTACATTTTTGAATGTTGAGTTTTAAGCCAGCTCTTCACCCTGCTATTTCATTCTCATCAAGAGACTCTTTAGTTCCTGTTTGCTTTCTGCCATTAGATCATAAGGCAGGCATCCATTTAAAGTTATAATAAATTGTCAAAGAGCTTTCCCAAGTGGTTTGTTTATCTTACCCTCCCATCATCAGCAGCCGGGGTTGCAGTTGCCTCACATCCTCATCAGTACTTGGTGGTGGTTTCTCCCTTTGACCTATCCCAGGGCTGTGAAGCACCATCTCCTGATAGCTTTGACTTGCATCCCTCCTGTGCTCTCTGGCCACTCACATACTTTCTCTTTTTTTGTAGTGTCTGTTCAAGATTTTGGACCATTTAAAAATTGAACTGTTTTTAATTGTTGAATTTTAGAGTTCTTAAAATATTGTGAGTAACTTCTTTATCGCACATATACACTGCTAGTATTTTCTGCCAGAGTCTGGCTTATCTTGTTTTTAAATTATCTTTTTTATGTGATAATAGATTTAGATGTACAGAGACATTGCAGAGATAATTCAGTTTCCATAGACCCCACACTCAGTTTCTTATGTTAGTAATATCTTATGTTAGTATAGTACATTTGTCATAATTAACGACCCAGTACTGATGCAGTATCATTAATTAAGTCCATATGTTCCTGATATTTTCTTGGTTTTTACCTAATGTCTCTTTTTTCTGTCCCAGAGCCCATCCAAAATATCATACTTAGTTGCTCTGTACCCTTAAGCTTCTCTTGACTATGACTGTTTCTCAGAATTTGTCATGTTTTTAATGCCTTTGATAGTTTTGAGGAGTACTAGACCAGTGTATTATAGGCATTTCTTTTTTTATGAGTTAGACTGTGTTTATGGGATTTGGGGAGGATGATCACAAAGGCAAAGTGCCCATCTTGACACCTCATATCAAAGGCACGTCCTGTTAACACGACTTCTTGTTGATGTTAATCTTAACCATCTGACTTGAGGTGCTGTTTGTCAGGTTTCTCCACTATAGTCATTCCCCTCTCTTTTGCATACCATACTCATTGGAAGAAAGCTACTTTGTCAGTTCACAGTTCAGGGAGTGTAAAGTTATCCTCCCATCTCCTTAAGGGTAGAGTATCCACCTTGATTATTTGGAATTTTCTGCACAGTCGGTTTGATTGTCATTTATTCATTCAGTTACATCAGTATAGCCTCCTGTATGTTTATGTTTGCTTACTGTATCTTTTGGTTTATAATCCAGTACTACTGTTTGATATTTTGCTCTTAATTATCCCAGCTTTAGACAGTGGGCACTCCTTCAGTTTCCTCCTGTCCCCCTAGTATACTCCTATTATGTAATAGTCATTGTTACTATTATTTAACAATTCCTTACGTTCTGGCATCATAAAATACTCTTCTTGCCTGTTTCCATCTCCACTCCATCTCCATTTCTCCAGGGAGACCTGGTTCCTTTTATTGGAGGATGTAATTAGAAATCTATAGCTGATGTTTTGATATTGCTATCAGATCCATTTAGTAGACAGAACAATATAGTATGTGTGTGTATAGGAAACCATGAATATACACATACCTCGATCTAGATATCCAGCTATATCTGTTTTAAGCTAAAAATAAGTTCATGCCTATGCGTCCAAATGTAATTCAGTATCATATGGATCGATCTAGGCTTTTCTTAGTGCTTTTCTGTGATCTCTCACTTAAGCATTGAGAAACCTGGCTTCTATCATCAGCTATTCATTTACTTAAGTGTTTGATTCTGATATACATGAATAGTGATTTCAGATGTGTTTGTCTATATCTTTAGACTAGAGGACAGTGGTTATGTGTAGCTCCTTTTGTCTTTAGTCTTACAAACTCTACTTGTTTCCAAAGTTACTTAGGTCTATATTTTCTTGCCTTAATTCCCACAATTGTATACACTTGGAAAGTGTATTCTTTTGTCACAGTCTGCATTTCCATTCTGGGATTCCTTGGACTCCTAAATGACTTTTTAAAAATCTGCGTACTTTAAAATTCAGTCCCCTCCAAAATTCCGTGGATTTTGACAAATGTGTAGGATCATGTATACACAATTACAGTATAATGCAATATAGTTGAATTGCACCAAAAAATCTCTTCTGCTTCACTTATACAGCCCCCCTCCAAGTCTTCACCTATCACTGACCTGTTCACTGTCTCAGTTTTGTGTTTGTGATAACGTTATACAAATGGAATTATATAGTATGTAGCCTTTGAGACTGACTTCTTTCACTCACCAATACTGAATGCAATAAAGAATCTCCCCTGTCTTTAAGTGAGTTGATACCTCATTCTCTTTTAAAATCGCTGAATTGTATTCTATCATATGGATATATTAGAGCTTGTTTATCCATTTCCTTATTGAAGAATATCAGCTCCTTGCTGACTGTTAGCTGAAGGCTTCCCTGAGTTCTTTGTCATGTAGGATACTGCATTAGGCAGTCTACTTACTCAAAACCAACAGTGAGTAAATCAATGGATAGGATAGAATCAGTAGAGAAAGTTATCTGACAAGAAGGAAGTTACAGTTGCATGTAACATAATCAAGGAAATGATTTCTCATCCACTTTGCCTTTTTCCCCTGCTTAGAAACAAATCACAAGTCCTGCCAACACACAGGCTAAGGAGATTGTACAGGACATGGGATATCGGGAGGTGGGGTTAACTGGGGCCACCCTAGCATCTCTTCTCCAAAGAAGCACTTTTTTCAATCTTCTTAGCCTAGAGAGTGATGATATAACTGAATAGGACAAATAAAATCAATGATGTGTGACAAATAGGGAGGAATCAGGATTTGATATTAGACCTGCACATTCATGTGGAGGAGACTGTCAAGAAGAAGGATTTGAGTAATAGACAGCCGTCTGATAGCAGTCCAGTTATGGTCCAGAAAAGGACCTCCTTAATGTCCTGATGAGTGCATTCTCTTGGCAAAACTCTATTAGCCTTTGCCCTACTTCATTCTCTACTCCAAGGTCAAATTTGCCTGTTGCTGCTGCTGCTGCTGCTAAGTCGCTTCAGTCGTGTCTGACTCTGTGCGACTTCATAGATGGCAGCCCACCAGGCTCCCAGTCCTTGGGATTCTCCAGGCAAGAACACTGGAGTGGGTTGCCAATTCCTTCTCCAATGCATGAAAATGAAAAGTGAAAGTGAAGTTGCTCAGTCGTATCTGACTCTTAGCGACCCCATGGACTCCAGCCCACCAGGCTCCTCCGTCCAGTGGATTTTCCAGGCAAGACTACTGGAGTGGGGTGCCATTGCCTTTGCCAAAATTTGCCTGTTACTCAAGGTATTTCTTGACTTCCTTCTTTTGCATTCCAGTCCCCTATAATGAAAAGGGCATCTCTTTTGGGTGTTAGTTCTAGAAGGTCTTGTAGGTATTCATAGAATCGTTCAACTTCAGCTTCTTCAGCATTATTGGTTGGTACATTTCTTGGATAACTGTGATATTGAATGGTTTGCCTTGGAAATGAACAGAGATCATTCCATCGTCTTTGAGATTACATCCAAGTACTGTATTTTGGACTCTTTTGTTGACTATGATATCTACTCCATTTCTTCTAAGGGATTCTTGCCCACAGTAGTAGATATAATGGTCATCTGAGTTAAATTCACCCATTTCAGTCCATTTTAAGTTGCTGATTCCAAGAATGTCGATATTCACTCTTGCCATCTCCTATTTGACCACTTCCAATTTGCCTTGATTCATGGACCTAACATTCCAGGTTCCTATGCAATATTGCTCTTTACAGCATCAGATGTTGCTTCTATTACCAGTCACATCCACAGCTGGGTATTGTTTTTGCTTTGGCTCCATCCCTACATTCTTTCTGGAGTTATTTCTCCACTGATCTTGAGTAGCATGTTGGGCACCTACTGACCTGGGGAGTTCCTCTTTCAGTATCCTATCTTTTTGCCTTTTCATACTGTTCATGGGATTCGCAAGGCAAGAATACTGAAGTGTTTTGCCATTCCCTTCTCCAGTGGACCACATTCTGTCAATAACTTCAGTACTTTCTTTCAAAATGTAGTACTTCCAGTATGTCAAGTTAAACCATTCTGAGATTTGAGAACGTCTTTAAAGGAAAATTATAGAGGTCATTTTGATGAAATTGTGTTTTGAAGTTTGTGGATTAGTTAAATATCATTTATTGTCTTATGTCTCTTTCATGTAAGTTTTTTCATAAGGAAAATATTGACTTTCTTTGCTGTTATCTGGGAGCTCCTCAGTATGGAAATCTTTGTTTGAAACCTCCCATCTTTAATCAGTGGTTTAGGAACAGGGTTTGGTTTTACAAGTACACAGTTCAAATTAATGAGACAGCCCTTGTTTTAATATGCAGATGGCTGAGTTGGGGTAAGGGTAGAAACTGTGTTGATAGTTTTATACCTAAATTTCACAGTACCACTTAACAGGCCTCAGCAGTTACAATTTATGTTGTTAAACAGAGTCTTATTTGAGATGTATTGCTTTATTTTTCAGTTAAGCATGGTTTTCGCCTAAAAAAAAAAATAAAAAGAATCATAGATCTTATGCCTAAGTTACAAGGTCAAAACAAGCTTAGCTGAATTCTGGAGTGCCCAAGATTCCCAAGTCCTTCAATTTCTCTTGCCCTTGGACAGCACTGAGTCTAGAAACTGGAATGAAATTAAATCCACAGTTATAAGGAGAAGGAGCTTTAGAAACACCCTGATCTGTTGTCTGTAACTCCTGTGAGGCCTCAGGGAGATTGCAAGGGAAGCAGCCTCCCTTTCAGTTTCCCTTTTTCTCTCTTTGACATACTGTCTCCAGGGCCTAAATATATTTCCCCCAGCTCCCAAGGGCTTTTCTATTTTAAGCCTTCTTTCAAATAGTGGAATAAAAGGCCTTGTGCCTTAGTCTTGAAATTTCAAATATTCTGGGAGAGGTAGAAGAGTTCCATAGGAAAGTAATATCCTGAATCTATATCTTTCTGAAATTATATCTCCAGAGGGCTACTTACCTTTCAATAAAAGGTCACCTGTTCATCACCCACCGAAGAGTTATTTGTGGGGCATCTATTGGTGCTATGAACTGTGTTACTTCTAGAATAAAACTGAGAAAAATGCACATTATTCCCGCCTTTAAGATTGTTTAGTGAAGCGTCAGCCTTATCAGTGATTCATGGACACAAAGCAAACTTAGGCCTCTAATTAGGGCACAGAGAAGGAGACACATATCCTGATTATGGGTCATAGCAGAGGAATGGGCTTGGTCATGAAGACTGTTTTATGCCCGGTTGAGGATTTTATTGTTCCTAAAACATTTTCAGGGTGGAAGAGACATTTTAGTTTTAGAAGATCGCTTTGCCTACAGAGTCAAGAAAGGACTGAAGAGGAGGCAAGCGTGAATTCAGGGAGAGCAGTAGGATGGATATTGCAGAAACAGATAATGTAGGCTGGACTAGAGTGGAGCCACTGGAAATACAGAGAACAAGTGTGAAAGATATTTTAGGACATGTAGATCAGCAGGCCCTAATGGGACAGTGCTTTGTGGTTTGCACAGCAGAATAGATGGTAGTTCTTGTCCCTGAGACACATCCCCGGAGGAGGCCATGTGTTTTACCAGAGGAGGATATAGGGGCAGCTCATGAGTTAAAGTCTAAATTGGTGGATTTTGAGAGGCATTTGAAATGTCCAAAAGGAAATATCAGGTTGTAGGTGCTAGATGCGTCCAGCATTCAGAGTAAAGGCTGTAGGTCTTCTTGATAATACTTGACAATTCCTGGGCATGGATGATCTCACCCAGAGATGAACATAGAATGAGAAGTACAGAGCAATAGATGAACACGATGCCATGTACATCTGAAAAAAGCTTCTGGGCCACCTGGGCTTGGGCAAAAACACATTGATCTAATTTGATCTTTTTTTTCCACCAATTATTTACAGTGACTTTGGGCCTGGACCACTTCTCTATAAATATATAAACTGAAGAAAGCAGTTAATTTCAAAGGACTATACATTTAAAGAGCAATTTTTTTAAAATTACAAACCTAGAAACTGAAAATGCAAATGAGTATGTGGATGGAGAAAGTGAAAGTATCTATATTAAAAGTTTTTCCAGAACTGAATTAAAATAATTTCTGAAAAGATGAGTAATACCAGTTTTGTGCCTGAGAGTGAGGGCATATTGCTTTGCAGTGTGTACGTGGCGATGGCACCTCACTCCATCCTTAGTTCAGAGAAAATAATTCCTCTTATTGGATATTTTTTTTAATACCTGAAAATTTGAAAGGCAGAATTTAATTAACCAACATCTGAATTGCTTGATGTTTTGATTTCAAATTCTGAGACAGGGAATGCACTCCTAAGGATGCAGAGAGAATCGGGACTCAGTGAGGTCTCAGCAAACAGGCAGGAACCTTATGGAACCATTGAAGATAGTCTCCTTGGAGGATTTTGTAAAAGTTTAAAAGAGTTTTTCTCTGCTTTGAAGGTATCTGATAGGACCATTTTATGACCATGACTTGGAATAGTCTCAAGATCTAATCAACTTGAAGTTCTTTCTCATGTCTAGTCCAGTTTTTTCTTGCTCCCCTTTAAGGCGTTTCTTCATATTCAGAATGAGCAGCAGCTGCCTAGAACCTTTCATTTAATAATCTTCATATAAGTAAGGAGATTAATGAAGTCAGCTCTCAGTCTCATCATCTGAGTTAAAGTGACCAATTGAACGAGTGGTGTGCCATTGCACACTTAATGTGGTATGCGAGGTGTGAATGTGCTCAGTTGTGTCTGACTCCTTGTGACCCCGTGGACTGTAGTCCACCAGGCTTCTCTGCCCATGGTATTCTCTGGTCAAGAATACTGGAGTGGGTTGCCATTTCTTCTTCCAAGGGATCTTCCCGACCAACCCACGGATCGAACCCATGTCTCCTATTGAGGCAGGTGGATTCTTTACCACTCAAACTACCTGGGATGAGAAAAAAGTAAAGATACCCAGACAACCAATGCTGACACAAGGGGAAACAACTTCAGCCATCCAACCCTTTTCTCAAAAGTCCCTTTTCCAAGCCCTCAGTATATATTTTTTTGTCTTCTGGTTTTTCTATTGACTTGGGGGGATTAGAAATAGAAATGAAGAAGGATGGTTCTGTCTGTATATGAAAAGTTAAATTGATGCAGACCCTTCCTGTTGTTCTTGATTACACTGGTGGAATTCATTTGCTCTCTTTACAGACCCTTATTCGGCCCCTAGATTGTGCCAGGCACCATTAAAAGTTATAAAACTATAACTGAGAAAGTAAAACAAATAATTGAAACGTACTTTTCCTCATGGACCATGAATACGATGGAATGATTGTAGGGGTGAGTCTAAAAATTGGAAACTGGATTATTCCATGTTAATTGCATCTTCAGTTGACCCATCACTGTTGTTGGTTTTATTATCAGTTGTTCAAACAAAATTAATTGAGTCTACTCATGCTAGGTGTAGGGCTCTCTTGGAACTTGTAATTTGCTAAGAAGAGGAAGTCAAAACATAGATCATTGCATGACAACCTAAGACAATCAAGAGATTTTTGCAAGGCAGCACAAAATTAACAGCTAAATGCATGGCTCAGATTCTGAGGAGGCATTTGCTAAACTATGTCATGAAAGATTTTTTTTCCTTCACAATGTTAGTTGGTGGAATATACATAATGTAAAAATAATTTGATGTCTGCTTTTATTCCTATCAACCAATAGGAGCTCTGTGGTAACATGACATGAAGTTCTAATTTTCCTTCATTTTGGGAATCTCTTTGCTCTGAATCCATTTAGCTGTATGTCAAGCTTTCATTAAATTCACTGAACCTAGTGATTATTCCATATGGTTGTTTATTAAATATATGCTTCCAGCAGCAGAATTTGGACAATAATCTAGATGTTCCAGGATACTTCACACTTTTATAATTTATGCAAATAATCCTTTTCTTTGTTAACTTGCCCTTGAAACAAACCAACCATTTGTCACCTGTATGATGCTTGTATTATTCCTCAGACTATGGCTGACATTGGGCAAATTATGAAGACAACAGATTAACTTTCTTTGCTGTGGGTTAGCTACTGGGAATCTTACGTGAAGACGTCTGAATATATGAGGCTGATGATAAAGCCTTTGTGAAAAACATACCTAATGACTTGGGTAACTTCCATCATCCTTTATGGAAGATGACATTGATGCTGATGTTACCTTGGAAACGTTAGATTCTCTTTATAACTGTTGTTGACAGCCAGACTTCAAAAATGTTGCCTTGTTTGAATCATGGTATGCTATCATTTGGGAATGTTGGTACATTGTGGAGAAGAAAAAAAGGCGTTATTAAAAGTGAAGATTATAGTAGATAGCTTTTGGGTGGGGTGCCACCAACTGATGAACCCATCCTGTCTTTTGTGTTTGATCCTATATTTTTGAGGAATGGGCCACACAACTTTCTACTAATGTAAGCCCCTGTGCTCATGGCAATATCTGTTTGATCAAGTAGTAGAGAACTGTGTGCTCATTGCAATCTTGGTCCTTTGGAACTGGATAGGGGCTGTAACAACAAAACATACTATATTCTGCCCTGGGAATGAGGAAATGGAGAATGTAGACCTGTGGAGAAAGAGAGAAATTAAGCAGAAGGCAACGAGTAGAGGAGATAGTGGATAGGGGACAGACTTATCGATCCCACTTCCTTCCAGTTGAAGTGACTATGAAACGATCACCAGGAGCCAAGATAGGAAGTCAGTCTTCCCACAAATCAGGAAATTAGTGGCTTCATTGCTAGAGAAAGGGAGAATGAATATTAACGAAACGAAATGATGGATTTCCTCTATAGTCAGAGAGATGAAAGGAGAGTTTTTGAACAATTGGAAGTTTCCTTTAAAATTTTTTTTTTTCTTGTAGGTTATTTGCTCTACAGTATTGTGCCATGCCTCAACATGAATCAGTCACAGGTATACACCTGTTCCCTTCCTCCAGAACCTCCCTTCCTATCTCCCACCCCATCCTCCTCCCACCCCTCTAGGTTGTCACAGAACCCTGGGTTGAGTTCCCTGTGTCACACAGCAGATTCCTCCTTGCTATTTTACGGGTGGTAAAGTACATGTCTCCATGCTACTCTCAATGCTTCCCCCCTCTGCCTCCCACACTGAGCCCTCAGGTCTGTTTTTTATGTCTGTCTCCATTGCTGCCCTGCAAATAGGTTCATTAGTACCAGCTTTCTGATCTGATGAAAGTGACCCACACATAACAAGAGGAATCATTGTAAACTTTTTTTTTTTATTTTTTAAAGAATTTTTAAACATAAAGAATAAGGCATATCATTATTTTCCTTATCACTGTTAATTTCATGATCATTTGACCAGGATCAGGTTGAAATTTGGTTCATATGGTATGTGAAGAAAAGGCTCACTGAGAAATGATATCAGAAGAGAGTTTGTATTTACCTGCTTGAGTAAATACTTCAGGGGGCAGTTTAGTGGTATGTTACTTCCTACAAATATAACTAATACATATAAATGTGTCTTTCTGTTACATTTTGAAGCTTAAAATGATATTTAGTAAATCAAACTCACTGGCATTCCCCTCCTCCCCAGTTATTTGAATTTGGTAAATTTCTACATGGACTTCATCCAGTTTTCACCCTCTGGCAAGTTGTAGTGAAACTGAGTCCTTGTTAAAAACAGAGTTCCTCTGCTGAGTTTATGGTTAACATCTCTGTCCAAAACATTCTTCCTTTTCTTGACCTTTACCTGTTCTCGTCAAGATTGAGGAGTATCAGGGGAAAAGGGGGGGTTGAAACATTATAGGTCTCTCCTGAGTACAAAAGCCCCACTCAGTGTAAAAAGATGCTCAATGTGAGCGTTGTGATTTAAGTTTTAGTTGAGGCAAAATGAGGACTGCTCCCTGGGACAGAGCAGCTCAGATTGCTCTGAGAAACTGCTCCAAAGAGGCTGAGAGGTTTTGGTGATGGGGAGTTCATGCAGTCACGCACTGATCTTGCAAAAGATTTTCTGCTAGTCACAAGGAGCTGATGTCACCATGAAGGCGTTTAGTGCTCTTCTAGATGGAGGAGGTGCAAGGATTGGGCTCGTAAAATCAGTTCTTGAAAACATCTAATTATCTAAAGGCCTGCTCTGCCAGTTTTCTTGGAGCATAAAGTGCCTCATTCTCCCCCACCCCCTCCCACCCCCCCGCCACCCCCCGAACTTCTTTCAGGGCACATTGAAGGTCAGCAGCTGCAGCAGCCCAGGCTTCATCCCTGCAGAGGCAGATGGCAAATGCCCTTGGCAAATGCCAGTTTGTCACCAGCACCCCCCATTTTTAATTTGTAGAAATGAAAGACCTTAGTCTCCTGGGCCTTCTCTGAGTTCATGTGCTGGATGCACAGTGAAGCCAAGCAAACCAAAACATCGGAGTCTTGGGTACAGAAAGATTTATTGCAAAGGGCAAGCAAGGAGCATGGGCAGCTTGTGCTCAGAAGACCCCAAATGTCCAGTGGCTTTTAGATAAGGATTAAAGTCTAAATTAGTGTGGAGGGTGGTAGGGTGTGTGATGTTTCTGAACTCTCAACCTTCTGGTTCTAACTAGTCTGGGTTCTGTGTGCTTGTGGTCAGTATGTCATCCCATCCTCCACCTGCTTGGGAGTTTCAGTTTCTGCAGAACAACTCAAAAGTATACAGCAGATTGTTGTGTACAGTCCTTTAGAAGGAACTAGAAGCCCTGGGACTCTATCATCCTGATAATTAACTGCTTGAGTCTGCTCGTTGGAACTCTGGGAAGGCTATGGAGGCTGAAGGTTTATTTATTTATTTATTTATTTTGCCTCCTACAAATAAGAAGCAGGGCACACACAGGAACTTTGGTTCTGGGGAGGGCCCCACAGGGTTCTGCTTTGTTTCAGTAGTGACTTTGGTTTTGAACAACTGTTGATTTACTTGTTCTGCTTAAAGAATTTTTCTTGGATTTTAAAGATGAGGATATGTCTTCATCTTTTCCTTTCCTGGATAGTTACTCGCCAGTTGGTTTGATTCATCATAAAATTGCCATCTGCTTTCATGAGTATGAGGTCCTGTAAGGAGAGGGGCAGACAGCTCTTGCTTAATAATAGTCTCTTATTACCTTCTCTGCTTCTAAGAGGACTAGGAGGGCTCTGTGACCTTCACAGTGGTAGACATTCAGCCTGAGAAACAGTGGGGTTGTAAAGCATAGGCACATACTGCTAAGAGGGGGATTTAATTTCTGGCTTGATTTGTATAGGAGAGGTTGGGACATGACTTGGGCATGTTAGAAAAGCTTGTTTAAAAGTAGCTGTAGCACTGCATGCCTAGGACCCAACTGGTGACTTTCTAACCTGGTCACTTTCATACTTGTACTGGCTGTGACCACTCTGACAGTTTCAGGAGCAGTTTGAACAAGGCTTACACAGGGCATCCTGAATCTTAGCCCTTAACCTAACCCACTCTGACAGCTTTGGCAACCCTCTGAATGCTTTAGACTTTTCTTTTTCTTGTAGTTAACATGACGGGTGTCCCAACCATCTGACACTTGGAGGTAGCCAGCGCCAGTGCTTGGGGCACTGTTTCTTCCATAGCAGCAACATGCTTTTAGGGGACAACACCTGTCCATGAGACGACTGAACACCTCTGAAGCATCTGCACCTGTGGGACTATCTGTTAGCCTGTGTGGACTCAGGCATCCAGAAGAGAGACAACCCCTGGGGGCTGGAGGAAAGGAGTGGGAACATTGGGAGATGTCACTGTGAAGAGGAAGGGAAGCTTTCTGCCTTGGAAGCCCCAGGGGAACCAAAACTGGAAATAGCAACATTGTCAGCATTCACTGAGGCCTCCTGTTGTGCAAGGCACTCTGCCCCGTGTTTGCCACGTGGTGCCTCATTTCACCTCTGTAGATGGGTGCTGTTACACTGTTACCATCCTCAGTGCTGAGGAAAGAAGCTGGGCGGTGGGGCAGTGAAGGGACCTACCTGAAGTCCAAAGCTAGTCAGTGGCAGAGGCTGGAGCAGATCAAACAGATATGTCTGCCATGAGGAGGAGAGGCTGGTCCTGCACTGTGACACACAGAGCTGCTTGACACTCATAGCCAAGTGGCCAGAGTTGTACAGTTGTGGAGCTAGAGAGCTGTCAAAGGCAGGGCTTGCTTCATAGAGTTTCCCTGCCTGGTAAAAAGGCAAACCATTAACTCATGATTTCCGGGAGCCTGGACGCTGTGGGGAGATCCTTGGAGTTCACCCCCCACCCCTCATCTTCCCCAGCCATTCACAGCACATTAACACACCCACAGTAACACTCAAATCAACACGCACATACTTATGATGCTAGAAACGCGGATATGTGAAACAAAGTCATCCATCCATACCTACTGTATGAACCTGGTCTGTCAAGCAAAATCTGGACCAGCTTTTCCAGGCTCTGGATGATGGTGTCCTTCTCACTTTCCCACGGGAACATCTGGCTTCCCATCCCTCAGGCCCCCTCTATTTTCCACTTCTGTGCCTCGGGCATTCTAATCCCCCTTATTCCTCCTCTATGACTGGTCAGGTCATATCTCCCTTCTGCTCAAGTCTCAATTTAATATAGGCATATTCTAAAAAGCTCTTGGTATGGGTTGAGGTCCCTTTTCCTCTCCAATCTTTCTGAACAGCATACATTTGCTCCAGTTTTTGAGAATAGCAGAAATCGTCCTTGAAATCTATAAAGCTCCAAAAAGGATTCAGCGTGAAGCAAATGATAGGTGTCCATGCTGATGGAGAGGCAGAGGTGTTTGGTATAGGGTTTGAGGACAGTTGAGCTGCTGCAGATAATTGTCATAATTTCCCTTTCCACTGGAAAATGGAAAGTTCCCCAAAACAAAAACATGTACACAGTGGCAAAGCTGTTTGTTTATTCAAGAAGAGTATATAAAGACTCCATGCCAGGAAAGGTCAAAAGTAGCTATTTTAAAATAAACTTCATTTAGGGTAGCACTGTGGTCTTTGATCATCATTTAGTCAGGGAATTGTAGAGTTTTAAAATACCCAAATATTGTGGAAATGAACCTGTGTTCTGAGGTTTCACTAAATTATGTTTAAGTTCATTTTTCATGTGGAAAATGAGCTTCAGGCTTCAATATGATGAATTATTTCCTCCCGTTGACAGTGGTGGAGGAACGTAATTTAATGTGCCTGCTGCAGCCCTCGTGGTTTCCTCCTCTTTTATTCTGGGCTGTTGTGATTAATAGGATTACACTGGAGTGATCACAGTTGCCTGTTTGTTTATCCCATCACTGAGGTCAGTGCTGAGGCTCTTATTTCAGGGTTCTTTAGGTTTTGAGATCTAGTTTTTCATGTTCATAATGTCATAACCTTTTGCTGTATCATCACCACTGTGCAATGGTGAACTGAGCTAAGTGAGCTCTCAGAGTCATATCCATGTTATGGGGATTTGATCATTTATCTGGAAAGTATTGCCTGAGCACTGCTGGTGAGTGATATCTTACACTGTGCTGAGGAAATCAAGGCTATTTCACAGGGTCTAGTTGAGAATGCAGTCCAGGGGGTCACAGAGAGTCCGACAAGACTGAGAGCCTGAACAACAACCACCATCACCTTATACTTTGGGAACCTGATTAGTGGTATAGAGCGATAGCTGGGGTGAAGAAGTGGAAGTGAAATGGCAAGTGAGTGGCTTTGGTTTCATCAGTAATGAAGTAAAACAGACTGTGATAATTACTTTCCATGTTTAGATTGTGAAACATCTTGCCATTTGGTGGAGTGTCAAGAAACACATATGAATTAAATTTAGTTTGACATCAACTAGGAGATATAAGTTATAGGTGTGTGTACAGTGTGTCATTCTGGATGTGTGATAGTTAAAAGTATTAATTGCTGCATCTGGGGCAATACTGTCCTTACATTTGAGCAAGTGGGGTCCTTGTCCCAGGCCCCTGTGCCCTGACTGTACTTTCCTTGAAATTGTCGAACCCCCCTTAAATGTTTGGCCCTGTTCTGGGGACTTTGAGTGCTGCCTAGCCAGAGCACCCTGAGCCTGGTTTGGCACGTCAGTGAGCCCCAGTCTCATTTTCTCTCAGCTGGAGTACTTGCAGCTCTCTACTTTATATGATGGGTTGACCAGATATCCGGAGACACTGTGGAACTTGCATTTGTGGAATCATCTCAGGGCCTCATGGTAGCAGGGCTCATATGGATGGGCCCTGATCCAGAAGGGTAGCCTGGAGGGATGATTATTCCTGCTGGCCAGTGCAGTGTAGTATATTTTTGTTAGCTCACACAAGATTGGGCTGTCTGAATGGAGCTCATATAGAAATCATTTTGAAGAGCTTTCATACATGTTGGACATAGAACAAGTTTAGGCCTTGGGAGTACCTTCAGGCCACCTGTATCTCTGAGCTTGAGTCATGTATCTAGACCCATGTGTTGGCTCTTGCTTGTCCTTGTCATGGCTAAAGGGTCACTTCCAGTCTCCAGCACCCGGGTACACAGGTTTGGAGGCAGATGTTTTTTATCCCTGACCCCTTCCTTCTGGCACCCAGAAAAGTTGCTCCACCCCTCCATAGGCTCCCTAGTGCATAGTGGTTTGCCCTAGAGGGAAGCTGTGCTTTTATCCTCTTGGGCATTTTGAGGTTGTTGCTCTGTAGTTCCAATGAACCCTTCCATATGGTATCGGCTCCTGTCTCTGATCAAGATGATGATGTCATGCTCTCCCAGGTTGCTGGACAAGGGAGAGGCCTTCCTTACCCTAAGGCAGATACTTCTGTTGTCTTCCCCACTTGTGACAGTGTGTAAAAGACAAGGGTGAGATCAGTACATTCTAGGAAAGCTGTGGTGATGTTTTAAAGAGTACAGAGTAGAAATGGGATTGGAGGATGCATTGTTCTATATTTATATCATACAGTTATGTACAGTAAATTTAATATGTGCTGTGTTATATGCTTAGTCGTTCAGTTGTGTCTGAGTGTTTGTAACCCCATGGACTGCAGCCCACCAAGCTCCTCTGTCTGTGGGAATTCTCCAGGCAAGAGTACTAGAGTGGGTTGCCATGCCCTCCTCCCTACGCAGTGATCATACCCAGGTCTCCTGCATTGCAGGTGGATTCTTTACCATCTGAGCCATCAGGGAAGCCCATGAATACTGGAGTGGGTAGCCTATCCCTTCTCCAAGGGAACTTCCTGACCCAGGAATCGAACTGGGGTCTCCTGTATTGCAGGCAGATTCTTTACCAGCTGAGCTCCTCGGGAGGCCCCAGATTACATGACCAGAAATCAAATTATAATTTGCATTTCTCTGCATCTTTTATGTAAGACTTCTTTTTGTGGACATGATGAGTGAAGCACTATAAACATTTCTGTGAGAGTCATCAGGAGTCAGTATTCATGGGCAGCACAATGGATGATAGTGTCAGGAGTAATGCAGTGACCAGCATTAAATAAGTGAAAGTAGGAAACTTCAGAGGCAAGAAGCCCTGCATTTTAAAAAATATAAAAGGTTCTGAAGAGCCATGGTGCTGTGAGTAATAATAGCATGCTGCCTTTTTCTCCCAGTGGGTGATATGAAATTAGCCAGGAATGGTGCATGTGACAATACAGAACATGTGTTGGTGATTCTTCTTGTGGCTCACAGGGTAAAGATTCTGCTTGCAACGTGGGAGACCCGGGTTCAGTCCCTGGGTCGGGAAGATCTCCTGGAGAAGGAAATGGCAACCAACTCCAGTACTCTTGCCTGGAAAATCTCATGGATGGAGGTGCCTGGCAGGCTATAGTCCATGGGGTCACAAAGACTTGGACACAACTGAGTGACAGACACACATATTGATGATTCCTGGGCACTAAGAAAATAAACCACTATGCATCTCTACTCCACCCATTATCTATCTCATCATCAAAAAATCATTATGACTGAGCCCATAAGTTCTGTTTTACACATTAGAAATAAATTTGCCAGTTAATCATTTTAGAGAAGGATACCACAAAATTATTTGCCAAGAGCCTCTCATGCCCTAGGGATGGCCCTCTTGGGCAGGGTAATTTATTGGTGGTACACAGGAAATAAGCTCTCTGCACTGCGCATTGGAGGATTTGTATTGAGATTATGGGATTCCCTGGTGGCTCAGATGGTAAAGCATCTGCCTGCAGTGCAGGAGACCCGGGTTCAATCCCTGGATCGGGGAGATCCCCTGGAGAAGGAGATGGCAACCCACACCAGTATTCTTGCCTAGAGAATCCCATGCATGGAGGAGCCTGGTCTACAGTCCATGAGGTCGCAAAGATTCGGACACGATGGAGCGACTTTACTTTTAGACTCAAAGCTGGAATTTACCCTCCCCAATAAAAAGAAGAGAAATAAGAAGCATCCTACTTCTCAATAATCAACCCTGAATACTCTTTGGAAGGACTGATGCTGAAGCTGAAGCTCCCCTACTTTGGCCATCTGATGTGAAGAGCCAGCTCATTGGAAAAGACCCTGATGCTGGGACAGATTGAGGACAGGAGGAGAAAGGGATAACAGAGGATGAGATGGTTGGATGGCATCATTGACTCAATGAACATGAGTTTGAGCAAACTCTGGAAGGACAGGGAAGCCTGGAATGCTGCACTCCATAGGATCTCAAAAAGTAGGACATAACTGAACGACTGAACAACAACAACTTCCCAGCAAGGAGAGGGAAAAAAGTGAGAGCAGTGAGGGGGCATAGAAGAGAAGCCTGCTGGGCGCAGATATTAAAAGAGAGATTGCCCCTGGGATGAGAAGTTACTGGAAGCAGCTATTTAAGAAAGTTAGATAAAATTAAGCTTGTAAATGGAAGGTAAAGTTCCTGTTTTTTTTTTAAAAAACAGGTGTATTTGGAAACACAGCATTTTCTGCAACTAGTAATAAGAACTTTTGAGAAGGATGTGTCCATCCATTGCAGAGCAGACTTATGGAACAGAGAACAATGTAAGAGAGATGGCTTAATATTGACAATGCAATACAAAGATAAATTTAGATTATAAGCGAACCAGACAGCACTCTTTTTAATTGAGGCCATGTTTTCTTCTGTCTAGAGATCTGTTATATCTCTAATTCATTGTAAGTTTCCAAATAATTATTGAAAGATTTTCAAATCACATTTGCAAGCTCTTGTTATTCTGCTCATTGTTCCTCTGTGCTTGGAGGTCTGCATATACTCAAAGGAAGCAGATGCATTCTTCGCATAGCTTCACCTATACTGAGTTGCAGTACTTAAGGAGTTAAGGTCTTTTTGTCAAATCAAAATTTCCCTCCTGTTGTTTTAGGCCTTGTTCTTTTTCAGTCTTTGGTTTCTGAACACTCAGAGATTCCTGCCACTCTGCTGTGTTTCTTCTAGTGTATGCACGCCTACTTCCTGTTTGTGATAAATACCTGCAAAACGTTGCCTTGCTGGGGTTCCCTATGCAGTTACCCTGGTTCTTTATTTTCTACTTGTTCTTATCAATCAGAATTTTTGACCATGCCAGGTCTTGTCAGTCACAAAGCTGGTTGTTCAAGTCATCAAATCTTCATCTGCATTCTTTCCTTCCCAAGTTTTTGCAATGAAAGTGTTCTTTTATACTGAAAAGTCTGTATCATGGTAGTTAAGATGTCACAAACACTTCGTGCATATTGTAGTTTGTGAACTACGTGCTGTAGGTATATATTCCTTCATTTCCTGTTAGTTTGATCTGCTAAGATGCTTGTCATACAAAAGGACAAGAGAACGCATGGGTCATAGCAAACATCCTTTTCCAACAACACAAGAGAAGACTCTACACATGGACATCACAAGATGGTCAATACTGAAATCACATTGATTATATTCTTTGCAGCAAAAGATGGAGAAGCTCTATACAGTCAGCAAAACAAGACCGGGAGCTGACTGTGGCTCAGATCATGAACTCTTTATTGCTAAATTCAGACTTAAACTGAAGAAAGAAGGGGAAACTACTAGACAATTCAGGTATTACCTAAACCAGTCCATCCTAAAGGAGGTCAATCCTGGGTATTCATCAGAAGGACTGACGTTGAAGCTGAAATTCCAATACTTTGGCCACCGGATGTGAAGAGCTGACTCATTTGAAAAGACGCTGATGCTGGGAAAGATTGAGGGCAGAAGGAGAAGGGGATGACAGAGGATGAGATGGTTGGACAGCATCACCAACTCAATGGACATGAGTTTGGGTAAACTCTGGGAGTTGGTGATAGAGAGGGAGGCCTGGTGTGTTGCAGTTCATGGGGTTGGAAAGAGTCAGACATGACTGAGTGACTGGACTGAATTGAACTGAAAGGCAAAGGAGAAAAGGAAAGATATACCCATTTGAATGCAGAGTTCCAAAGAATAGCAAGGAGAGATAAGAAAGCCTTCCTCAGTGATCAATGCAAATAAATAGAAGAAAACAAGAGAATGGGAAAAAAACTAGAGATCTCTTCGAGAAAATTAGAGATGCTAAGGGAAGTTTTCATGCAAAGATGGGCTCAATAAAGGACAGAAACAGTATGGGCATAATAGAAGCAGAGGGTATTAAGAAGAGGTAGCAAGAATACACTAAAGAACGATACAAAAAAGATGTTCAGGACCCAGATAACCATGATGGTATGATCCCTGGACTAGAACCAGACATCCTGGAGTGTGAAGTCAAGTGGGCCTTAGGAAGCATCATTATGAACAAAGCTAGTGGAGGTGATGGAATTCCAGCTGAGCTATTTCAAATCCTAAAAGATGATGCTGTGAAAGTACTGCACTCAATTTGCAGGCAAATTTGGAAAACTCAGCAGTGGCCACAGGACTGGAAAAGGTCAGTTTTCATTCCAGTCCCATCAAAGGCAAAGCCAAAGAATGTTCAATCTACCACACATTGCACTCATCTCACATGCTAGTAAAGTAATGCTCAAAATTCTCCAAGCCAGGCTTCAGCAGTACATGAACCATGAACTTCCAAATGTTCAAGCTGGATTTAGAAAAGGAAGAGGAACCAGAGATCAAACTGCCAACATCTGCTGGATTATCAAAAACGCGAGAGTTCCAAAAAAACATCTATGTCTGCTTTATTGACTATGCCAAAGCCTTTGACTGTGTGGATCACAACAAACTGGAAAATTATGAAAGAGATGGAAATACCAGACCACCTCACCTGCCTCCTGAGAAATCAATATGCAGGTCAAGAAGCAACAGTTATAACTGGACATGGAACAACAGACTGGTCTCAGATCAGGAATATATCAAGGCTGTATCTTGTCACCCTGCTATTTAACTGATATGCAGAGTACATCATGAGGAATGCCGGGCTGGAAGAAGCACAAGCTGGAATCAAGATTGCCAGGAGAAATATCAATAACTTCAGATATGCAAATGACACCACCCTTATGGCAGAAAGTGAAGAAGAACTAATGAGCCTCTTGTTGAAAGTGAAAGAGGATAGTGAAAAAGTACACTTAAAACTCAGCATTAGAAAACTAAGATCATGGCATCTGGTCCCATCACTTCATGGCAAATAGATGGAGAAACAGTAGAAAAAATGACAGGCTTTATTATTGTGGGCTCCCAAATCACTGCAGATGGTGACTGCAGCCATGAAATTAAAAGATGTTTGCTCCTTGGAAGAAAAGTTCTGACCAACCTAGACAGCACAGTAAAAAGCAGAGACATTGCTTTGCCAACAAAGGTCCATCTAGTCAAAGCTATGGTATTTCCAGTAGTCATGTATGGATATGAGAGTTGGACTATAAAGAAAACTGAATGCCAAAAAATTGATGCTTATGAATTGTGGTGTTGGAGAAGACCTTTGAGAGTCTCTTAGACTGCAAGGGGATCAAACCAGTCAATGCTAAAGGAAATCAGTCCTGAATATTCATTGGACAGAATGATGCTGAGGCTGAAGCTCCAATACTTTGGCCACCTGATGCCAAGAACTGACTCATTGGAAAAGACCCTGATGCAGCGAAGGATCGAAGGTGGAAGGAGAAGGGGATGACAGAGGGTGATGAGATGGTTGGATGGCATCACCGACTTGATGGACATGAGTTTGCATAATCTCCGAGAGTTGGTGATGGACCGGGAAGCCTGGGGTGCTGCAGTCCGAATCCAAAGATTTGGACAAGACTGAGTGACTGAATTCAATTAAGGCAAGATGGTAAGTAAATTGAAATTACCAAAGGGATAACTTCATATAGTTGTTTGATATTCAAATAAAAGAAAAAGATAATGACCTTCAAATGACTCTTCATAAAAGAAGTTTTGCCCCAAGATCATAAGTAATTATTGAACAGTGACAACTTTTTTTTCAGAAACCCCGTACAGAAAAACCACACAAGTTTAAATTTCTGTCAGTTTAAACGAGGTTTATAGTTTTAGCTCAACAAATATAATCTCTATCATAGTCACAGTTAAAAAACCTGCAATAGATACACAAAAGCTAGAGAGAAAGGAAGATAAACATAGCACAGCAAAGGAAACCATCAACAAAATGTAAAAACAAACTCCTAAATGGGAGAACAGATTTGCAAATTATATGTCTGACAAGGAGTTAATATTCAAAATATATAAAGAGTTCTTGCATCTCAATGTCAAAAAGGTCAGTGCAACTGCAAAATGGGCAGAAAATCTGATATTTTTCCAAGGAAGATATACAGATAAGAAAACAGCCACATGGAAAGATGCTGAACATGACTAATCATCAGGGAAATGCAAAGCAGAGCCACGGTGATATGTCATCCACACCTGTCAGAATAAAATAAATGTTTTCAAGGATGCGGAGAAACGGGAACCACAGTACACTGGTGGTGTGAATGTAAACTGGTAAAATTACTGTGGAAAACAGTGTTGGAGTTTCCTTAGAAAGTTAAAAACAGAACTATCATATGATCCAGCAGTTCGGAACCTGGGTTTCTGCCTGATGAAAATGAAAATATCCATTCAAAAAGATTCACACACCCCAGTGTACACTGTAGGATTGTATATAATAGCCAAAATATGGTAGCAATGGAAGTGTCCATCAACAAATGAATGGATAAAGGAGAAGCTTAACACAGAGAGAGAGAGAATGGAATACTACTCAGCCTTAAAAAAGAATGACATTTTGCCATTTGTGACAACATGGATAGGCCTGGAGGGTATTATCTTTAGTGAAATAAGAGAATGACAAATACTGTATGTTTTCACTTGCACGTGGAATCTTAAAAATAACATGAGTGAGTATAGCATAATAGAAACAAACTCATATAAAAACCAAACCAGTGGTCACCACTGGAGAGGGGTTGGGGAAGGGAAACTTAGAAGAAGAGGATTGAGAGGTACAAACTACTCATATAAAATAGACACAAGGGTGTAATGTACAGAACATAGAATACTGCCAGCATTTTGTAATAATTTTAAATTGATTATAACCTAGGAAAAATGTAAAATCACTATTGTACACCTGAAACTAATACAGCTTTATAAATCAAAGCATGTGTGTGCTCAGTTGCGTTTGACTCTTTGCGACCTCATGGACTATAGCCTGCCAGATTCCTCTGTCTGTGGAATTTTCCAGGCAAGAACACTGAAATGGGTTGGCATTTCCTTCTCTAGAGGATCTTCTCAATTCAGAGATTGAACCAGAGTGTCCTGGAAGACCCCTGTTTTGGCAGGCATATTCTGTGACCACTGTGCCACTGGGACACTGTAAATCAACTATATGTCAATTTAAAAAAGCACACATAGTCATCTTCCCCCTGGAATTTACTATGAATAGTGAAGTAAGGGACTTGATAGGTGCCATTCCTTTCTCCAGGGGATCTTCTTGACCCAGGCATTGAACCTGCATCTCCAGCATTGCAGGAAGATTCTTTAATCTCTGAGCTACCAGGGAAGCCCTTAGAGTATATAGATCATTGCACATAGAAACTATAAGATCCAAATGCCATGTGGCATGGCCAAAAATTTTATTTTTATCTTTTATAAAAAATGTATATAAAAATTTGTATCTTCAAAGAAATCCCTTGTCTCACCCACAGTTACCTTTGGGACTCATGTCCTACTGTTCTCCACCTTACTCTCTGTGCCAGTCACAGTGGCCACCTCTCTGATCCTCAGCAAACACCTGGGGACTCTGTAATCACCATCTTCCATGTTCTGGATGTCTTTCTCAGAGTCTGACTGCTTACTTCCTTTCAATCTCTCCAGTGCAATGTGGCTTTTCTTCTCTGGTTGCCAAAAATGAAGCAGAGGAAAACAAATAGAAATTGTGTGTGTGCCCCAACACACACCTCCAACACACACACACAATTTCTATTTGTTTTCCTCTGCTTCATTTTTCTCTTGGGCATTACCACATCTATTATCGTATTTTATTTATATATCTTGTTTTTTATCTTTCCCCTTCACGAGCATTAAGCTTTGGAGGAGGAAGTTTTTTTCTATTCTGATTATTGCTGTATCCCCAGTACTGGAATAGTACCTGGGACATAGTGAGCCCTCAGTAGATATTTGTTGAGTGAATAAATGAGACTGCAACTAAAAGGGCACTTGGGTACCTAGAATCTTGCTCTAATTTATTTATACTGAAGAAGAATATGTTAACCTCAGGAATTAAAAAAATATATATTTTTGGCCATGCCACATGGCATTTGGGAACTTAGTTCCCCAACCAAGGATCGAAGCCCTGCTCCCTGAATTGGAAGCATGGAGACTTAACCACTGCACTGGCAGGGAAGTTCTGGGATTTGTTATTTTTAAGAAAAACCCAAGTCAAGCTTTTTATACTTTCATCATAGATACTAGGCAGACAACAAACAGCTGTTAGCTACTCTTTAAAAGTCCTGATAAGTGACCTGGCATCTTTCTATCCTGGGAGGATAGGAGCTCTTTCCTCCGTGTTGTCGCTGGATCTTAGCTGCAGTTGAGATCGATACTTCCATTTCTATATCCTGTTACATTAGGATTAATGTATTTTAAAATGTGTTCTAATGAACAATGCTAGTGTAAAACTGAGTGAAACAGTGAAAATGGAATTGTAGGTGTGTTGCTTTCCAAATATATTTTGAAATGAATAGCAAAGATGTTCATTTCTCTTCCCTATGTCTTCTTTACAGCTTCCCGTAAAGGGAAGGACTCACTCCTTTGATGGTTTCTCTGTTTCTCTGCATTTGCAGTATAATCAACTGCAGAGTCTTGAAGTCAACTCAGAGTCTGCATGGGCTCATCTTAATAGCAGTTTACTGTTGTAGAACAATTACCACGTACTCGCTCTGGTTTTAAATCCTTTGTGTATAATGAAAAAAAAAATCATATATGAATCCTGTGAGTTTGGAAATGTTATCACTTCACTCTTCAAAAAGGATTCTGAGGTTCAGAGAACTTAAATCACTTGTTGAAGTCATAGATTCATCCAGAAGAGCCAGGGCAGACTCCAAACAGCAGTGAAAAGGTACAATATTATGAGCCAGCATGTCTGGTTCAAATCGTACTTCTGCATCTGTGGACATGAAGAGATATTTATAACTTCCCCGGACTTGAGAGGTGGGCTCAGTTCAGTTCAGTCACTAGGTCATGTCTGACTGTGACCCCATGGACCATAGCACGCCAGGCCTCCCTGTCCATCAACAACTCCCAGAGCTTACTCAAACTCATGTCCATTGAGTTCGTAATACCATCCAACCATCTCGTCCTCTGTCATCCCCTTCTCCTCCTGCCTTCAATCTTTCCCAGCATCAGGGTTTTTTCAAATGAGTCAGTTCTTTGCATCAGGGGGCCAAAGTACTGGAGTTTCAGCTTTAGCATCAGTCCTTCCAAAGAAATCCCAGGGCTGATCTCCTTCAGAATGGACTGGTTGGATCTCCCTGCACTCCAAGGGACTCTCAAGAGTCTTCTCTAACATCACAGTTCAAAAGCATCAATTCTTCAGTGCTCAGCTTTCTTTATAGCCCAACTCTCACATCCATACATGACCACTGGAAAAACCATAGCCTTGACTAGACAGACCTTTGTTGGCAAAGTAATGTCTCTGCTTTTTAATATGTTGTCTAGATTGGTCATGACTTTTCTTTCAAGGAGTCTTTTAATTTCATGGCTGCAATCACCATCTGCAGTGATTTTGGAGCCCCCCAAAATGAAGTCAGCCACTGTTTCTACTGTTTCCTCATCTATTTGCCATGAAGTGATGGGACCAGATGCCATGATCTTAGTTTTTTGAATGTTGAGCTTTAAGCCAGCTTTTTTCACTCTTTAGTTCTTCTTCACTGTCTGCCATAAGGGTGGTGTCATCTGCATATCTGTGATTACTGATATTTCTCCTGGCAATCTTGATTCCAGCTTGTGCTTCATCCAGCCCAGCGTTTCTAATGATGTACTCAGCATATAAGTTAAATAAGCAGGGTGATGAAATACAGCCTTGATGTACTCCTTTTCCTATTTGAAACCAGTCTGTTGTTCCATGTCCAGTTCTAACTATTGCTTCCTGACCTGCATAAAGATTTTTCAAGAGGCAGGTCAGGTGGTCTGGTGTTCCCATCTCTTTCAGAATTTTCCACAGTTTATTGTGATCCACACAGTCAAAGGCTTTGGCATAGTCAATAAAGCAGGAATAGATGTTTTTCTGGAACTCTCTTGCTTTTCCGATGATCCAGTGGATGCTGGCAATTTGATCTCTGGTTCCTCTGCCTTTTCTAAAACCAGCTTGAAGATTTGAAAGTTCAAGCAACAATTCAAATGTATTTAAACCCAGTTAAAATTGTCTGTTGGATATGTAAACTGAGTAATTCAGATACAGTTTTGTTATTTTTCTAATTAAAATTCAGAACTTGTTCTGCTAGAGCTCTCAACACAGAAAATGAAAAATGATTGTATCAGTTTCCTAGAGCTGCTGTAACAAAGTACCACAAATCGAGTGGCTTAGAGCAACTGCTTATTGTCTTTTCACTTTCTGAATAGAAGTCTAAAATCAAGGTACTGGCAGGGCCATTCTGCCTCTGACACCTTGTGATGAAATCCGTTCTTGCCTCTGCCGGCTTCTGGTGGCCCCAGGCGTTCCTTGGCTCATACCCACATCACTCCTGCCCTCTGTCTTCACGTGACCTTTTCCCATGGATCTCGTCACACCAGCCTCCCCTGTGTGTGTTGGTCTCCGTGTACAGGTTTCCGCAAACTTTATAAAGACACCAGTCATATTTGATTAGAGCCTACTCTAATTACTTAATTTAACTTCACATCCTGAAGCACTGGGGATTACAGTTTCAACATTTCATTTGGAGAGACACAATTTAACCCATAACAGTGATTCTATTGATTCATGTTCTCTTTGGGACTCATGTCAAGTTTAAGCCTCTGTGCTTTGTCTAAAATCTGCCTGCTTTCCCTCAAAGGGATACTTAACATTAAATCTGCCTGGATTCCTTACTAAGGTTATTTTCTGTCTAATACTTAAAAATAGAAAATCAAATGAAAAAAAAACCTCAAAGACAATTCTAGTAAATCTAAGTTTTATTTGAACTTTCTTACGTTAATTAATTCCCCCAAGTCTACTCCAGATACAGAGTAATACTTAATTTCCCTCCTTTGTAAAGTAATACTGCAGTTTTCTAGTTAAATAAAGAGTGTCTTTGATTGTGCTGTCTTGCTGGTATTAGACAGGGTCTAAAACACCTGAAAATAGCTGGCACATTCAAAGTCAAGTAGTTCAAGGGGGATTTAAAGGCAGGAAAACCTGCAAAGGTGTGAGTTTGGTGTCCTGGCTTAACAGTAGCAGATCAGTGCTACTACTAGATATGAAGGGAGGAGATGAAGGAGCCATTAATGGAAAGAGTAGCAATACTCCTTGATTGTGGGACAGGGAAAGGAACAAGGAAAATGGATACCTTGACCTTAGTGTCCTTGTTCTTTCCTAACTTCTGCTGTGGCTCTCCATTAGCCAAGCTCAGTTGGAATCCAGAGTAAAAGAGAGCCCTTTGAACTAGGCCATACATGTCAGCTCAGCACAGAGATTGGAGAAAGATGGAGAGCAGATGAGGATGCCTTAGAAGGTATCCAGCACAGCTAGACCCTTCTGCCTCTCAGCATCCGCTCTTGTGCCTTCCTCTGGCCAGAACCTAACAAAGGTGATGCAAGAAATACCCTCAGTTCTCTTACTCAGGGATGATGCCGGTGGTCATCCTCCCATCTGAAACATTAGGTGCCACTGATGCTCTTCATGTAAAATAGCAAGAAGAGAAAGGGAAAGAGGACTAGAGATACAATTTAATAACATAAAATATAGCTGCTAAAGTCCCTGAGCCTGGTAGCTGGTTACACAAAGTTCTTCCTTCCTAATCATAGCTGTCTTTTCCTCCCATCCATTTCATGTTTCTCCTACTCTGCTACAAACACAGCTGGATGCTATTCTTTACCGAATTAGTGGCCCAGATCTTTATTCTTGTAGTGTCTGAGTTTTCCACGGTCTTATTTATATTAGATGGTTCTGGTTTCTCACTGACTGCTACATACTCGACAAGGAGAAACTCAGATATGACCCAGTGAATCCCATTGTGTGGTAGTCCTCCATGTGTGATAGTAAACCCCTAGTCATGGCCAGTGTGGACAGCTGCTTCTCAGACTGTTGTCCTGGTAGTATGAGGGACCCAAGATGAAGGGGACATTCTGTTTCCATTTTGTTTTATATAGGTTGGTTCCTGGCAGAATCACTGCTTCTACGGACCCTAGGACTTCCAAATGCATCAAGTGCAAACTTGTTCAATTAGGTAAATAGATGTAATGGCGAGAGGAGTCATTACCACCTCCACCCTTGTTCTCAGCCCATTCATTCTGGCAGCGGGTGGTGGGGAGACAGCACTAAGTATTAGCTGTTGATTTATGCCATATACATCATATTGATAAATTACACGGGGCATCCCTCTGGCCTTCTTGTCTAGTATACCAGCTTCTGCCATCATTTAAGAATGCAAGGTTGTTGCTGCTTACAATTGTTATTTTTCTGATATAAAGTTTACTAAATATTTGTTTTACATGCTATGTTTTTTCTTTTGTTTTATGGTTATATGAGTCACTCTAATTTATTTTTGTTGTTCATGCTTAATTGATGCAAATGTCCTCAAATCTATAGTCTCTTAAAGAATAGAGTGGTATATACTCCTTAAATTTCTTTCCTGGTTACTTAGGTGCTAATAGAACTTAAGCAGGATGAGAAATGTGAGCTGATGCAATTGTTAAATTCATTCAGGAAACTGAGGCCCATGGGAGGAACTGAAGGCTGTGGTTCTGCCTGTCGGAGCTCCTCAGACAGGATCCAGGTTTCTCTTCCTTGTCTACCAAAATTTAACGCTACTGCTCACGTCTGGTGGATTGTCATCCTATAATTTTGATTCTTTGCCTGTTTGCCACACTGTTTTGCCATCTCAGCTTTGTAGATTTGCTGCCACTTCTGACTTGCAGAGTTGGATGTAGATTTAGTCTGTTTCTGGGCCTGTGGTCCACCTCGCATCTAGCTTTGCTTCCCTTCATCTCTACCCACTAGGTAAGAAAGCAATATATACTTTGCAGAATTTGCTAACACAGTCGCTGCAGGCATATTAGCCAATGTCTACTTGGTTATATAGTTATAGCCAAGTATAAATGCAGAGAACCTCGATTCCCTGCATGCGAAAGACAGACACTGTGTATTCGCAGAGGCGCAGGTTTTCATATAAGTTCATGTACAGCAGTCATTCAGAAAAGCTCAGTGCTTTGATACAACTACTCTAGTCACCTTGAATAGATCAGAGAGTTTGACCTCAGTTTGGAAGAAGCTTCCGACTATGGCAAGTGAGTGACTAATTTTCTGGGTCAAAAATAATACTGTTAACATCCAGAAATAAATGGAAAAACCTATATGGTTTCCCAAGCAGTATTCTTACAATGACATATTTATATTCTGCCCAATGTACTTAATTTTTCACCTTAAAAAATAAGGAACTAGGTATGGATAATATACCTCTGTAATTCTTAATGTCTAGCATCTTGATTTTTAGAGAAGCATATTCTCCATTTCATTATTATTTTGAATTGTCTTGATGGAGCCTGGCAGCCTAGATTGAAATAGTGAAAGTGAAAGTCACTCATTCGTGTCCGACTCTCTTCGACCCCATGGACTATACAGTCCATGGAATTTTCCAGGCTAGAATACTGGAGTGGGTAGCCTTTCCCTATTCCAGGGGATCTTCCCAATCTAGGGATCAAACCCAGGTCTCCTGCATTGCAGGCAGATTCTTTACCAGCTGAATCACAAGGGAAGCCCAAGAATATTTGAGAGGGCAGCCTATCGCTTCTCCAGTGGATCTTCCTGACCCAGGAATTGAACCAGGGTCTCCTGCATTATAGACAGATTCTTTACCAACTGAACTAGCAGGGAAATAGCTAAAGGACCAGAAATAAAGCATAATGATTAACAGCAAAGCATCCCATGCCGTGCCATAAAAATTAGTCTTAGATAAGGTCTTGTTTAATATCTTAATTTATAATTTATTAAGCAAGATAAATGGCTTGCTAGAGAAATTCTCATGAGTTGGCATATTTTGCATCACAAACTGGTCTAAGAATTGACCATAACTGTAGAAGGTCACACGTGGTTCACTTGTGATCAGACTATTCTAAAAGATGCATGAGCACTGATGATCTATTGAAAGGGGCCTTTTATAAACCCTGATCCAAGTGAGAAAGCAAGATTCTTTTATTCATACTCCCTTGATGTCCAGTACTGATTAGGATATTTCAAAACTAAAAAAAAAAAAAAAAAAATTCTTGGTGGTTTTACTGTCTGCCTAAATTTAAGAAGCGTAACTGATGAACTTCTGTCTCATTTGGGCATTATTTGGAGTCTGATTATTATCTCAGCCTCTTATTTATAATCTAACTGATTCTAATTATAGATTTTTATTTCTGGAATAGATTCCTCTATCATTATTTTAGAGCCACTAGAGGTATAACAGAACCTTGAGAATAGACTAATACAGCCCAAGGCATTTTATTTTTATGATTCTTTTTGTACCATGTGATTTATCTGCCATTTTACTTTTCATCTATCTTCTTGAACATTATGATCACAATAGGAATAGGAGTTTTACTTTGCACAGGCATTGACTAGGTTTGGTTTGCTATTTTGGTCAAAATGAGAAAATTAGATAAACTGCTTTGTAATTGTTAGTGTTCCTTGTAATTACTTGTTTGTGGAATAAAACGTTGGGGGAACCCAATGCCATATGTTGTCTGGCCTATTAAAAATTCCTCTAACCCCAGAGAAGTGCAGGAAAGCAAGTGCAATGTTTGCTCACTTCTCTGTGAGCCTTCGTTATTGAGATACAAGTCCCGTAGCTTCCAAAGGGGCCGTAGGAGGCTTCATCCTTTTGGTAACCTCACTGGTGTCGCTTTACGATTTCTGAAATCTGCCACTGTGCTGTGCTTAGTCACTCAGTCGTGTCCGACTCTGTGCAACCCCATGGACTGTAGAGGTTAGCTAAAAGAAATTTGGATCTTTATATGGAGAATTAGATTATAAATGAGTGAGTGAAGATCTTACCAGTTATAGAGAAAGCAAGCATTTAACACTATTACCATATTTCTTCAGGTTACCAGTGCCTGTTCTCATCATGTGTCTTTATTCTGTGAGGTGCCTGTTGGCATCTTGCTGATGGTCAAAAATGCATACTGATTCTATTTTTTTTAATTTTTTTTTCACTTTTCACATAGTGTTTATTTATTTATTTATTTGCTTTACTTTACAGTACTGTATTGGTTTTGCCATACATTGACATGAATCTGCCACGGGTGTACATGAGTTCCCAATCCTGAACTCCCCTCCCACCACCCTCCCCATGTCATCTCTCTGGGTCATCCCAGATCATTTCTTAAGGAGGTAACCAGTATATTTCCAGTTTGTTACTACACAGAAGCAGTTTATCTAATTTTCTCACTTTGACTCCATTTAAGGACTATATCTGCCTAACTATACAACTTTCTTGCCCCTGCCCTGTATTGGATGGACATAATCCATAAGGAGGTCTTTGCTCATATTCCATATGGCAGGGGAGCCACCTGTATATTGCTCACAGATTGCTAAATTCCTCTTGAGATACTCTGTTACCAGCGTCTCTTCCCACACAGTACTGGAAGAGGCTTCCTCTTTTCTCCTCTTTCTCCAAGCCAGTTACTCTACCCTGGGATGAAAGTTTTATATCATCTTATACAGCAGGAATTTCTTATCCAATGAGTTTACATAGGATATTAAATTTACATAAAAAGCAATGCTCAATACTTTAACTTTGGTCCTTAACATTTATTGGGAAATTTTTGTATCTAGAGACCTATTGTTTTCTCTCTTAAGTACAAAATATGGCTCTTTTAAGGGAAAGCTTCTCTTTTCGGGTTTTTTTCTTTTTGAAATGGGCCTATTTTGCAACACTTCTCCTTTGCACTCCAGCCATGGAGACCTGGGTTGGGAAGATACCCTGGAGGAGGAAATGATAACCCACTCCAGTTTTCTTACTGGGAGAACCCCATGGGCAGAGGAGCCTGGGGGGTTACAGTTCATGGGATCACAGAGAGTCGGACACGACTGAGCATCTGAGCATATGGTAATCCTAATCTTCCTCAAAGCAATGCATGTCTCTTGCTGAATAGAGGGAAAGCCAAAAACAAGGAAATGTGAAAAATTAAAGTATTAATACACTTCAATATTTCCCTACCCTGGAATAGTGGGGAAAGCATGAAATTTGAGGACTTCTGGTTAAAGATAGGTGATGAACACATTTGAACTTCCCAAGTGGATCGACAGTAAAGAATCCACCTGCGAGTGCAGGAGACTCAGGAGACATGGGTTCGATCCTCAGGTTGGAAAGATCCTCTGAAGAAGGTCATGACAACTCACTCTAGTATTCTTGCCTGGAAAATTCCATAGACAGGAGCCTGGCAGGCTACAGTCCATGGGGTTGCAGAGTTGAACATGGGTTAGTGGTAAGCATGTGATGAACACATTTATTTGCCACACATGAATACACTTCCCAAATTATTTCCTAAAACCCTAGCAACAATTTACACACATGCACACACACACACACACATAAATATATATATATATGAATTTTTAAAGGTATAAGATAGATGGAGAAGAGAGACAACAACATCAGGAATGTTTTAGAAATAATAGAAAGACTCAATAGATATGAGAGAGCTGAGTCTTGTTAGTCATGGAGACACATTTAAAATACCTCAGTTTGCACAGCAAACCTCACAAATTGGTAGTCCCAAATAGCTGAGAAAGTGAGGGTGAAGCTGGGAAGGAAAACATTTGAGAATTTGAGAAAAATCCCCCAAATTGAAGAAATGATTTTCTATATTGAAAGGGCAATAGAGTTCCCAGAACAATGGATGATAATAACCTCAAACTAAGGCATGAAATGTTAGAAACAGAACTCTAGACAAACAAGAGATCCTAGAAGCATCAAAAACAGTGGGGTGGTGACTGTACCATGCAAAGGATCAGAAATCAGAATATCCTCAGAGTTCCTCACAGCAGCACCAAAAGTAGCAAAGTGGCAGAGTAAAGTCTTCCAAATTTTGAGGATAAACAATATCCAATCTAAAAGTGTATGCTTAGCAGAATCATCAATTATGTATGAAGGAAGCCTAAAATATCTTCAGACATACAAAACTCTCAAAAACATAACTCCTAAAAACTCTTTCTTGGGAAGCTACAAGAGGGATAGCTTCACTAAAATAAGGGAATGCATGAAGAAAGAGGAATCAATGGGATTCAGGACGGGGAGCCTGGTGGGTTGCCATCTGTGGGGTCACACAGAGTCGGACATGACTGAAGCGACTTAGCAGCAGCAGAAGCAGGAAATAGGACTCCACATCAAGGAAGAGATTGTGAAAAGAATGCACAGGATGAGGACTGTGCACTAGCACAAAGGGCAAACATCTTAGGGGGAAATAAGCTGGAGAGGTCTGGGAGAAATGTCGCCAATAAAGAAAATAAAGAGAACATACTATCATGTAAGAATCGAATCGCCAGTCTATGTCCGACGCAGGATACAGCATGCTTGGGGCTGGTGCACGGTGATGACCCAGAGGGATGTTATGGGGAGGGAGGTGGGAGGGGGGTTCATGTTTGGGAACGCATGTACACCCGTGGTGGATTCATGTCAATGTATGGCAGAACCAAACAGTATTGTAAATTAAAATAAAGTAAAAAATAAAATAAAATAAAATAAATTTAAAAAAATAAAATAAAAAATAAAACAACAACAACAACAACAATGCCTAGTATGTTTAAATATACTGAAAGATGTAGCAAACTGGAGAAGAGATTGGAAACACATTAACATTAAGCACACTGGGAACTAGAACAGTTACTAAATCTGAAGAAAACAAGTTGTTCAAGAAAAGAAATCAAATTACTACTTAGCTACAAATATGAAATAGACATGATAATGTCACTCCTGAATGCAGTATATTGTTATTAAGAGGGGATGGAAGGAGAGGGCAGAATGGAATGGATGGACATACAGAAATGATGAAAGAGTGCTTCAGTCTCGTCTTTCACTGTGGAAAGCCAATAGTTCATCTGTCCCTCTTGCCCACCCCTTGACCCTGCCCTAATCTAGTGGTACACTGTAAATGGGAATATTTGGTAATGTGGAGGTAGATACCCAAAGAAACAGCTCAAAAGACTTACAAGAAGTTAACTGTGAGGAGCTGGAAATGGTAAAAAGTAGACCTGTGAAGACTAATGGTTTTCATAATAAGCCCTTTCATGTTTGTGTTAGTTGCTCAGCCATGTCTGACTCTTTGCCACCCCATGGGCTGCAGCCTGCAGGGCTCCTCTATGTCCATGGAATTCTCCAGGCAAGACTACTGGAAGGGTTGCCATTTCCTTCTCCAGGGGAATCTTCCTGACCCAGGGATCAAACCCAGGTCTCCTGCATTGTAGGCAGATTCTTTACATCTGAGCCATGAGAGAAGCCAAAATAAACTCCATGTCTGTCATTGACTAAGACAAACTTGAATAGAGACAGAAAGAAATGGTGTGAAATTGGAAGTAAAACTATTTTCCAGTCACAAATCTCTCTCTGTCTCTATCTTGTTCTCTTTCTCTCTTTTTTTAAACTATTTGACTTAACCCCTTAGAATCTCTCTTTCTTCATAAGGAAAGTCATGACTGAATGAAATAATTCACATAAAGCACTTAATTATAGTAAGTGCTAGCCTTAGGTAAGCTTCAGCAAATGGCAGGCCTTAAGTCCTCTTTATGTGTGTTTCCAAGCCTCTGTAGAGAAGGGTTAGGGTTACCAAGATTCAAAATCTGTTTCACACAGCTAAAACAATAAGTCACATTTGCCTGAGAGTCTCAGCTCCGAGCCCACATTTCACCATGGCTTTGTCTGTTACCTACCTACTGTACCAACTATCTTTCCTTGTAGATGGAAACTGCTTTTTTATCTTTATTCCAAACAGAGCCAGATTCATAATAGACACTTACCATTTGAATTAATGTTTTTAGACTGTTACATTGGCATGTCTACATTTATATAATAGAAATAAAAATATTTTCAAAGTATACTACAATACAGTTTATTTTTAAAATCAAGTAACAGTCAACCTGATCCAAGCTTGTTAATCATTGGTTTTGTTCAGTTGCTCCGTTGTGTCTGACTCTTTGCAACCCCGTGGACTATAGCACACCAGACTTCCCTCTTCTTCTCTATCTCCCAGAGGTTGCTCGAACTCATGTCCATCAAGTCGGTGATGCCTTCCAACCATCTCATCCTCTGTTGTCCCCTTCTTCTCCTGCCTTCAATCTTCCCCAGCATCAAGGTCTTTCTTTTCCAATGAGTCAGTTCTTCACGTCAAGTGGCCAAAGTATTGGAGCTTCAACTTCAGCATCATCCTTCCAATGAATATTCAGGACTGATTTCCTTTAGGATTGACTGGTTAGATCTCCTTGCAGACCAAGGGACTCTCAAAAAGCTTCTGCAACACCACAGTTCAAAAGCATCAGTTCTTCCAGGCTCAGCCTTCTTTATGGTCCAACTCTCACATCCATACATGACTATTGGGAAAAACCATAGCTTTGACTATACAGACCTTTGTTGGCAAAGTAATGTCTCTGCTTTTTAATATGCTGTCTAGGTTGGTGATAGCTTTTCTTCTAAGGAGCAAGCATCTTTTAATTTCATGGATGCGGTCACCATCTGAAGTGATTTTTGGAGCCCAAGAAAACAAACTCTGTCACTGTTTCCATTGTTTCCCCATTTATTTGCCATGAAGTGATGGGACTGGTTGCCATAATCTTAGTTTTTTGAATATTGAGTTTTAAGCCAGCTTTTTCACTCTCCTCTTTCACCTTCATCAAGTGGGTCTTTGGTTCTCCTTCACTCTCTACCATAAGGGTAGTGTCATCTGCATATCTGAGGTTATTGATATTTTCCTGGCAATCTTGATTCTAGCTTGTGCTTCATCCATTCCAGCATTTCACATGGCATACTATGCATAGAAGTTAAATAAGCAGGGTGACAGTATACAGCCTTGACGTACTCCTTTTCCTATTTGTAACCAGTCTGTCATTCCATGTCCAGTTCTAACTGTTGCTTCCTGACCTGCATACAGATTTCTCAAGAGGCAGGTCAGGTGGTCTGGTATTCTCATCTCTTTCAGAATTTTCCACAGTTTGTTGTGATTTACACAGTCAAAGGCTTTACTGCCAGGTCCAGCCCCGGTGGATCCAGGGTGATTTGAAGGTGGGGATGGAGTCGGCGTCCTTGGAAAAATACATATTTAATTACAGATATATAGAGAGATTAGAAACAGATAGTGTAGTAGGACAATTAGTGGAGAAAAAGGCTGAATAACTTGGTTTATGTGGAATAGCATCCATGCTCCAGATGGGAATTCAGCCAGAAAAACAGGGAGCAAGAAAGAAACAACATGGGGGAATCAGTCTTTCTGGAAACTGATCCGATTTCTTTATTTTTGGGGTTGCTTATATACCTTTTGTTACACATAGGTATGAATACAGAGTCACGCCAGGGGGTCAGCAGTCCTGACCTTTATCAAAATCGGGTGCTTCACATAAAAAGGTCTTAGGGATTTTACATCATCTTCTGGCCATGAGACCTGCTGACATTTTATGATCCTTTCTTTCTGATAACCAAAAAGCTTATTTTTTCCAAGGGTGTTTTTTCTTAAACCAGGCACCACCCTCCAAATAAAGTTGCATTCCTATAGGGTGAGGGTGTAGTGAGTTACAATCAAGAAAGGAATTTGTTTAACCCAAGGTTAACATGATTAATCTTAAAGCTTAATACTTATTTCTCCTGTATGCTTAAAGGTTAATACTTATTTCTCCTATATGCTAGTTATATTCATTATAAGGGCAGGGAACATGGAGATTTAGCAGCAAACATCAGCCCAACAAATGAAAATCCTTTCACCAATGTTCCCCTTAAGATCTATTTAGTCTTAAGATAGTGATAAAGTTACATTTTTACATAGCAAGGACACAGTGATTTATAACAAAGTACAGTGATCTATTACAAAAGAGAAAATTCATTAACTCAAAAAGTCTAGTATTGCTAACCTTAAAACTACTCTATTTCAAAGATAAGGTGTCCATATGTGTGTGGATTTATCTCTGGGCTTTCTATTTTGTTCCATTCATCTATATGTCTGTCTTTGTGCCAGTACCATACTGTTTTGATGACTGTGGCTTTGTAGTAGAGCCTGAAGTCAGGCAAGTTGATCCCTCCAGTTCCATTCTTCTTTCTCAAGACTGCTTTGGCAATTCAAGGTTTTTTGTATTTCCATACAAATCTTGAAATTATCTGTTCTAGTTCTGTGAAAAATATGGCTGGTAGCTTGATAGGGATTGCACTGAATTTGTAAATTGCTTTGGGTAGTATACTCATTTTCACTATATTGATTCTTCCAATCCATGAACATGGTATATTTCTCCATCTATTAGTGTCCTCTTTGATTTCTTTCATCAGTGTTTTATAGTTTTCTAAGAATATACAATGGAGTAAAGACAATCTCTTTAACAAGTGGTGCTGGGAAAACTGGTCAACCACTTGTAAAAGAATGAAACTAGATCACTTTCTAACATCGCACACAAAACTAAACTCAAAATGGATTAAAGATCTAAATGTAAGACCAGAAACTATAAAACTCCTAGAGGAGAACATAGGCAAAACACTCTCAGACATAAATCACAGCAGGATCCTCTATGATCCACCTCACAGAATTCTGGAAATAAAAGCAAAAATAAACAAATCGGATCTAATTAAAATTAAAAGCTTCTGCACAACAAAGGAAAATATAAGCAAGGTGAAAAGACAGCCTTCTGAATGGGAGAAAATAATAGCAAATGAAGCAACTGACAAACAACTAATCTCAAAAATATACAAGCAACTTATGCAGCTCAATTCCAGAAAAGTAAACGACCCAATCAAAAAATGGGCCAAAGAACTAAATAGACATTTCTCCAAAGAAGACATATGGATGGCTAACAAACACATGAAAAGATGCTCAACATCACTCATTATCAGAGAAATGCAAATCAAGACCACAATGAGGTACCACTTCACACCAGTCAGAATGGCTGCGATCCAAAAATCTGCAAGCAATAAATGCTGGAGAGGGTGTGGAGAAAAGGGAACCTCTTACGCTGTTGGTGGAAATGCAAACTAGTACAGCCACTATGGAGAACAGTGTGGAGATTCCTTTAAAAATTGCAAATAGAACTACCTTACGACCCAGCAATCCCACTGCTGGGCATACACACCGAGGATACCAGAATGGAAAGAGACACATGTACCCCAATGTTCATCGCAGCACTGTTTATAATAGCCAGGACATGGAAACAACCTAGATGTCCATAAGCAGACGAATGGATAAGAAAGCTGTGGTACATGTACACAATGGAGTATTACTCAGCCATTAAAAAGAATTCATTTGAATCACTTCTGATGAGATGGGTGAAACTGGAGCCGATTATACAGAGTGAAGTAAGCCAGAAAGAAAAACACCAATACAGTCTACTAACACATATATATGGAATTTAGAAAGATAGCAATGACGACCCTGTATGCAAGACAGGAAAAAAGACACAGCAGTGTATAACGGACTTTTGGACTCAGAGGGAGAGGGAGAGGGTGGGATGATTTTGGAGAATGGCATTCTATCATGTATACTATCATGTAAGAATTGAATCGCCAGTCTATGTCTGACGCAGGATACAGCATGCTTGGGGCTGGTGCATGGGGATGACCCACAGAGATGTTATGGGGAGGGAAGTGGGAGGGGGGTTCATGTTTGGGAACACATGTAAGAATTAAAGATTTTAAAATTAAATTTAAAAAAAACTACTCTATTTCCTTTTCTATATTCCAAATACATTGATTAATATATTCCCAGGTGCCTAAGGATATGGAGGCCTGGCGGCAATCATTGACTCAACAATGAGCAAAGTCCTATGCTAATTAAGACTTTAAAATACTCCAAAACTCTCTGTGCTGTTTATGGTTGAGAGGTAGTAAACAATCATGTGGAGTATGGATAATCCTGTCACACAAGCTAGTCTGTCAGCAGAGAGATTTGACCTAAGACACCCTTGTCCCACCCAGAGCAGGGAATTAGCAGCAATTATTGACACAACAAATGAAAAACCCTTCACCAATATAATTCCTAACCAACCCACTATACTAATAATTTCCAACTCCCCAAAAGAATTTGCCTTTAGTAAGTCTAAAACATCTCGTGCCTCTCAGGTTGGGAGGCTGTAAACAATCACATGTGTCCGAATGAACCTATACAGGTGGGCTAGATAACCTTCAGAGGAGTCTGTAAGCTGAAACACTCTTGTCACACCCAAGAAGTTTTATTGCCTTGGAGCTGCACGTTTGCTCTTTCTCCGAGAAAAACAGTTATGGGGGAGAGCCCCCCGTAAAGTCAGAGGTGTAGGTGAGAGCATAAAACAGACTCTGGTTTTGGGGTAGATGCTCGGGAACAGGGGGTTTCCTGAGGCTTGATCACGCCTTTGCATATGCCAAGCCTCCTTGCTCATGACCTTTGCCATGGGCGGAGTTCCTCACGCTGGCCCCCGGCACTTTACTATAGTCAGTGAAACAGAGTTTTTGTTAATATATGTCAGAAATATCTATTTTTAAAATTCTGTGGCAATTCTTCTTCAGGTTGAGTTCCATAATGTCCATGGCCTTATTGCCCTATTTCTTCTCTGGATACAAGGGGTCCTTCATACACACACCACAGAGAGGAGTGGAGAGTAGACACTGGATACACAATTTTGTACTGACTGGAAATAAAGCCATTGTGAAATATTTTCCTGAATGAGAAAGTTGTCAAAAAGGACCTAAGAGTAGATTAAATAATTAATCCCTTGCATAATATTGTGAAGTCTAAATAAAATATGATGGTTTGGTTTGTATATATAAATAATATAACATAGGACAAGATGGTAGTAATCCTTATCTAATTCTCAGAGAAAAACAGCTTGCTAAGTACTGTTAAATTCTCATCACTTCATCAAGTGTAGAAATCTAGAAGGTATCATAGAAGACAAGGATGATAAGCAGCTGGTGAATCATTTGTGAGAAAAGATTAAGATAATTAAACAAGAAAAAATTGGATGAATAGTAATGAAGAAATGTAACAATATTGTGTATCTGGAAAATGAGCATATTAGAAAAAAATTGAGAAACAGGATGAACAATTATAACGACAACTCGTTCAAGTTTGGTTGGTATTTTAAATCAATTGGTATAGTGTGTTTGTGGCAGTGTTAGTTTAAATGGAACTATGTTAAATATAATCTTCCGAAGAACAGAATTCCAGGAAAATAAATCAATTTATTACTTCTGTCTTCGTTGTTTGCTAAAGATGGTCAAGATTTGCAATAATCCTCCTGGTTTACTTTTGTTAATTTTTTCACCTTGTTAATATTTAGCTAAATTTATTTCAAAATATTTATTTTTTAGACATGTGGAAAAAATTTCAAATCAATTATTTAAACTTTGCAGCTTATTGTTAGGAAACAGATTGACATTGAATCCAACATACATTCTGTTAAGTTTTTTTCCTTTAAAAGAAAAAGAAAGATTGTTAACATACTCTGTTTCTCAAAAAAATATTTTATATTTGTTGTCTTTAGTGACTTTTCTTGTCTATGCGAATTATGACAAATAATCTGAGTAGTGGAGGGCAGGACCTTCCTACTATAAATTAAATACTATAAATGAAGCATATTTTTCATTTATAGTAGTGGAGGGCAGGACCTGCCGACTATAAATGAAATATATTTTTCATTATATCTTCAGTATCTAGCACAGTTCTTGGTACCTCTAGATATTCAATAAATATTTTTGAGTAAATGAATATGTGTATGTCTATAATGGGCCAAAGAACTAAATAGACATTTCTCCAAAGAAGACATACGGATGGCTAACAAACACATGAAAAGATACTCAACATCAGTCATTATTAGAGAAATGCAAATCAAAACCACAATGAGTTACCACTTCACACCAGTCAGAATGTCTACAATCCAAAAGTCTGCAAGCAATAAATGCTGGAGAGGGTGTGGAGAAAAGGGAACCCTCTTACACTGTTGGTGGGAATGCAAACTAGTACAGCCACTATGGAGAACAGTGTGGACATTCCTTTAAAAATTGCAAATAGAACTACCTTATGACCCAGCAATCCCACTGCTGGGCATACACATGGAGGAAACCAGAATTGAAAGAGACACATGTACCCCAATGTTCATCGCAGCACTGTTTATAATAGCCAGGACATGGAAACAACCTAGATGTCCATCAGCAGACGAATGGATAAGAAAGCAGTTGTACATATACACAATGGAGTATTACTCAGCCATTAAAAAGAATACATTTGAATCAGTTCTAATGAGATGGATGAAACTAGAGCTGATTATATAGAGTGAAGTAAGCCAGAAAGAAAAACACCAATACAGTATACTAACACATATATATGGAATTTAGAAAGATGGTAATGATGACCCTATATGGAAGACAGCAAAAGAGACACAGATATGTAGAGCAGACTTTTGGACTCTGTGGGAGAGGGAGAGTGTGGGATGATTTGGGAGAATGGCATTGAAACATGTATACTATCATGTAAGAAACGAATCGCCAGTCTATGTTTGATGCAGGATGCAGGATGCTTGAGGCTGGTGCACGGGGATGATCCGGAGGGATGATGTGGGGTGGGAGGTGGGAGGGGGGTTCATGTTTGGGAATGCATGTACACCCGTGGTGGATTCATGTCAATGTATGGTAAAACCAATACAGTATTGTAAAGTAAAATAAAGTAATAAAAATTAAAAAAAATAAAATTAATACATATTTAAATGATTTCTCTGTTTTAATTTCCTACACAGCATTAATGGTAGATATAACCCATCTGGAAGAGATTTTCTGGAGACCTTCAAACTTTTTTTTAATTGCAAAGAGATTCTGAGACTAAAATTTGTAGGTTTGTTGGCATATAGGATGAGATTTGTTTTCAGCTATCAGTTTGTTCAGTTGCTCAGTCGTGTCTGACTCTTTGTGACTCCACAGACCATAGCACGCCAGGCCTCCCTGTCCATCACCAACAACCGGAGTCCACCCAAACCCATGTCCATTGAGTCGGTGATGCCATCTAACCATCTCATCCACTGTGGTACCCTTCCCCTCCCACCTTCAATCTTTCCCAGCATCAAGGTCTTTTCCAATGAGTCAGCTCTTTGCATCAGGTGGCCAAAGTATTGGAGTTTCAGCTTCAGCATCAGTCCTTCCAATGAACACTCAGGACTGATCTTCTTTAGGATGGACTGGTTGGATCTACTTGCAGTCCAAGGGACTCTCAAGAGTCTTCTCCAACACCACAGTTCAAAGGCATCAATTCTTTGGTGTTCAGCTTTCTTCACAGTCCAACTGTCACATCCATACATGACCACTGGAAAAACCATAGCCTTGACTAGACGGACCTTTGTTGGCAAAGTAATGTCTCTGATTTTCAATATGCTATCTAGGTTGGTCATAACTTTCCTTCCAAGGAGTAAGCGTCCTTTAATTTCATGGCTGCAGTCACCATCTGCAGTGATTTTGGATCCCCCCAAAATAAAGTCTGACACTGTTTCCATTGTTTCCCCATCTATTTCCCATGAAGTGATGGGACCGGATGCCATGATCTTCATTTTCTGAATGTTGAGCTTTAAGTCAACTTTTTCACTCTCCTCTTTCACTTTCATCAGAGGCTTTTTAGTTCCTCTTCACTTTCTGCCATAGGGTGGTGTCATCTACATATCTGAGGTTATTGATATTTCTCCTGGCAATCTTGATTCCAGCTTGTGCTTCTCCCAGCCCATCGTGATAAGAATGATAAGATAGTGGTAGATAAAATGTTTATACTCCTGTGGATCTAATCCCTACTTTTCAGTGTATGCATTTCCTTTTTAAATATAAAAAAGGCATTAAAACCAGAAAAATCAAAGCTCAGAAGTTATGGATGAGAATAAATGTTTTGGAATAGTAGTGAATGTATCTCAATTGTAGTTCTGACTACCATTTTGTTTCTGCTATATCAATTGGGATACAGATTGCTATGGGAGAAATGTCACCTATTTTTAAAAATACTTTGGATGCAAAAAGTATTAATAAGGCTATGAAAAATATTTGGATAAGAAATTTTCAGTTCAATAAAATAAATATTGTGCTTAGTCAATCATGTCGACTCTTTGGGACCCCATGGACTGTAGCCTACCAAGCTCTCCCCTGTCCATGGGGAGCTGGAGTGGTTGCCATGCCCTCTTCCAGGGGATCTTCCCAACCCACAGATCAAACCCAGGTCTCCTGCATTGCAGGCAGATTCTTTAACATCTGAGCCACCAGGGAAGCCCCAAAAGTAAATATTTAAATGTTATTTATTTTATCTACGTTTCACACTGTTCTTGAAAATAATACTTTGGTAGTTTCCCCTTTCTCAGAATAAGTGAATTGTTAATTTACAGTGAATTGTACTATGTCTTATAGGATAGATTATGAAAGTATTTAGAAAAATACCTGGGCATTACTCTTCTGAGAGATATAGCATAATCAGTCCAATTTGCAAATACAACATATTTAGGACGAATTAGTGGCCCAAGAATCAGCAATAGTCAGAAAATTTATGTTTAATGAGTGTCATTAGGACTGGGATGAACCAAAAATTAGTGTAAGGAGTCCTTGTACGATGAGTCATTAAAAACTAATGCATCCTTTAACTGCATTAAGAATTTATTCATACCTTAGTCACAGTTTAGATTTATCTTCCATTTTAACATTAAAAATATGTGCTACAGTCATTCTCTTCAAGAAATTATTGATAAAGTAGACTGACTGCATCCTTTCACATGGGTGCTGATATGGACAGTCAGGGCCACTGGAAACTAAACCTATTTTGGGTAGTCTGTTGAGATGGCATATGAATGGAATGATATTAAGAAGCAGCAGCCTTGGAAATTTCTTGAATTCAATTTGTTCAAAGACAATATTATTGCTTCTAAGAGAAATCAAGCACAACAGATCTTCAAGAAAGGTCAGAATGTCTACATTAAAACTTAGATTCTGTAACTGGAATTAAGTTCCTGAAATTGTAGGTATATATTTGAGTTATACATGTTTAAATTTAGTTATACAAAGATTCTATAAACTGCAGAATAATGTAGACTCCTAGATTTTATTAGGCACAAACGTATATAGCTAGTTTTAAAACTGCAAGTAAGACATTTGATGAAACCATTATATACCAAGAATTATTTTGGCCTTTTTTAATATTAACAATAGCACTTACTTATTGCTCACTGTATGCCATAAACTATGTTAAGTGCTTTATATAGAATAATCAGCTTAATGTTCCTAATGATCCCATGAGGAATGGCCTTTTATTCCATCATACAGATGAGAAAACTGAGACATAGAAAGTTTACCACGCTTAGAATTAACAAGTTAGCGGTAAAAGTCCGAAGTACACCAAGGCTGTATATTGTCACTCTGCTTATTTAACTTACATGCAGAGTACATCATGAGAAACACTGGGCTGGATGAAGCACAAGCTGGAATCAAGATTACTGGGAGAAATATCAATAACCTCAGATATGCAGATGACACCACCCTTATGGCAGAAAGTGAAGAAGAACTAAAGAGCCTCTTGATGAAAGTGAAAGAAGAGAGTGGAAAAAGTTGGCTTAAAGCTCAACATTCAGAAAACTAAGATCATGCCATCTGATCCCATCACTTCATGGCAAATAGATGGGGAAACAGTAGCTAATTTCATTTTTGGGGGCTCCAAAATCACTGCAGATGGTGATTGCAGCCATGAAATTAAAAGATGCTTGCTTCTTGGAAGAAAAGTTATGACCAACCTAGACAGCATATTAAGAAGCAGAGACATTACTTTGTCAACAAAGGTCCGTCTAGTCAAGGCTATGGTTTTCCAGTAATCATGTATGGATGTGAGAGTTGGACTGTTAAGAAAGCTGAGCACCAAAGAATTGATGCTTTTGAACTGTGGTGTTGGAGAAGACTGTTGAGAATCCCTTGGACTGCAAGGAGATCCAACCAGTCCATCCTAAAGGAAATCAGTCCTGAATATTCATTGGAAGGACTGATGCTGAAGCTGAAACTCCAATACTTTGGCCACCTGATCTGAAGAACTGACTCATTGGAAAAGACCCTGATGCTGGGAAAGATTGAAGGTGGGAAGAGAAGGGGACAACAGAGGATGAGGTGGCTGGATGGTATCACTGACTCAATGGACTTGAGTTTGAGTAAACTCTGGGAGTCGGCCATGTACAGGGAAGCCTGGTGTGCCATAGTCCATGGGGTCACAAAGAGTCAGACATGACTGAGCGACTGAACTGAACTGAAACCCCAGTTGTCTGGCTTTAGGCTTGTGTTTTTAATCACTGTTCTGTACTTGCTCTGATTCTTGCCAGTGTGGTTTTTATTTTTTTCTTATCAGTTTTCCACTTGATAAGAATAAACAGTCTGTATGTTACCTTAACTGTTAACCCTCAATTTTGAAAAAAAATTTGTAATATCCAGCTTAATTTTTAAAAAACTTTATCCAACATAATTCTATGATTCAAAGACTCTTGCAGATACCCTTAATTCTCTGTTCTTTTTGTTTTTGCACCTGGCAAACCCTTATGTCTCATGATCTCAAATATCGGCACACCTTGAAGATATTGTGTGTTTGGCTCCAGGCCACCTCAATAAGCAAACAATACAGTAAGACCAGTGACATGTATGCTTTGGTTTCTCAAGGCATGTAAAATAGACTATACTCTATTAAGTACATTTAGTATAAGTATACATTAAGCATACATTAAGTACATTAAGTATAAGTATACATTAAATATACATTAAGTATACATTAAGTATAAGTAGCATTAAGTCTAAGAAACAGTGTACATTCCTTACTTAAAAATATTGTTAAATGTGCTAACCATCATCTGAGAACCTTCAGTATATTGTAGTAGTGATTGATCACAAACCACCATAACAAACATAATAATGAAAAAGTTTGAAACATTGGGAAAATTACCAAACTGTGACACAGAGACATAAGTAAGCAAACACTGTTGCAGAAACAGTACCAAAAGGTTTGTTTAATGCAGGGTTGCCACAAACCTTCAATTTGTGAAAAAAAAAAAAAGTTTTCCCTGTGAAGCACAGCAAATGATATACTCTGGTATTTACTTTCTTGATATTTAACCATAGCAGCTGAAAAACCATTGCAGAGAAAATAAAGCAGGTGGTTCTACAATGTACCAGACATCCCCAACTTTGGGTTAGTCCTAACGTGCTGCCTGGTAGTATTTCTCTGACCAATTCACTCTTTCCATGGCTTTTCCAAACCACTTTGTAACCCTTTCCTGCTTGCCAGTTAACTAATGATTATTATTCATTTTGTTATATTTTGAACCCCTTGTCTTTGAGCTGGACCCATCTCACTTTAGAAAAATAGAGGTATAATTGGAGTGTAATAAATTGAGCATACTGAAACTGTACAAGTTGACTAGTTTTAACTTATGTGTTTACCTGAGAAACCACCACCAAAATTAAGACAGTGAACATTTAATCCCAGATATTGCATCATGCTCGTTGTAGTCCAGCTCATACTCCACTCCAGTTCCCAGGCAACCAGCGACCCTTCTTATGTCACTGCAGAATCATGTTACAGAACCTTTCATAAGTGGGATTGTTATACGAATAAATTTGTGTATTCAGGCTCTCTTTTTCCTGAGTTCTTTCATTTAGCATGATGGCTTTTCATTTATATTGTTGCAAATATCATTTATTCATAAGTTTTTATTACTGAATATTATGCCATTGTATAGCTATTTCCTGTATATAATAGATGGCCGCTAGACCCAAGAATTCTGGCCTTACACCCCTACTCAGTCTCCTCAGTCTCTGTAAAACTCCCAAGGGGGATATTATACATACATACATACATACATACATACACACACACATACATACATACATACATACATACAAGGTACAAAGTTGTTGGACTTTGGGGTTTCCAGGTTGGGAATCCATGTTTATTATCTAACCTGAATAGTATAGTAAAGTACACATGTAGTCACTCCATATATATGAGTCTTATTACAAGTTCTCTCTTCAGCTTGAATGGTCTATTTCTCTTTCTCTGTGCCACCATCAAGTTTTATTTTCAGTTCAACTCAGTCACTCAGTCGTGTCCAACTCTTTGTGACCCCACGGACTGCAGCTCGCCAGGCTTCCCTGTCCATCACCAACTCTTGGAGCCTGCTCAAACTCACGTCCATTGAGCAAGTGATGCCATCCAACCATCTCATCCTCTGTTGTCCCCTTCTCCTCCTGTCTTTAATCTTTCTCAGCATCAGGGTCTTTTCCAATGAGTCAGCTCTTCACATCAGGTGCCAAAAGTATTGGAGTTTCAGCTTCAGCATCCATCCTTCCAATGAATATTCAGGACTGATTTCCTTTAGGATTGACTTGTTGGATCTCCTTACAGTCCAAGGGACTCTCAAGAGTCTTCTCCAACACCATTGTTCAAAAGCATCAATTCTTTGGTGCTCAACTTTCTTGATAAGCTGATCCTCACATCCATGCATGACTGCTGTAAAAACCATAGCCTTGACTAAATGGACCTTTGTTGGGAAATGTCTCTGCTTTTTAATATGCTGTCTAGGTTGGTCATAGTTTTTCTTCCAAGGAGCAAGCATCTTTTAATTTCATGGCCACAGTCCCGATCTGCAGTGACTTTGAAGCCCCAAAATATAAAATCTCTCACTGTTTAGAGTCTTATAAGAGAACAAGCCCTTCATCCTTAATCATCTAGTCCAAAATGGTCTGGTCTGTTTTATCTAAAGGACATTTTTTAGTCTCTCAAAATGTAAATTTCTAGTTGATTTGATAGTTTCTTCTAATCACCTAGCCAGCACCATCCTTGACAAATCAAAAGCCTATTTCTCAGGCAATATTCTTCACGAGGAATTGGCATTGGTTTTGCCAGCTTGCTACTGTAAAATTATTGAGAGCAACCCAAAAGGTTTATTTTTCCTTTATATTTTCTGTGCGTTTTATTCAGTGGATAGGAAGGTTGTATTGTCAAAGCTCTCTTTTCTCAGCTTCAGCAGATGACACAGTGATGTTATGTCATTTGATCATAGAGTGTATAACACAAAGCAGTCCCTCTTCTTACACTTGGTAAAATCATATCGAATGTTAATAATTAGGGCAAGGTTTTACTAGCATATATAATAGATGGCCTCTAGACCCAAGAATTCTGGCCTTACACCCCTACTCAGTCTCCTCAGTCTCTGTAAAACTCCCAAGGGGGATATTATACATACATACATACATACATACATACATACAAGGAACAGTGTCAAATGGGAACTTTCTCATTGGAATCCAGATCACTTGACCAGAAAATCCAGGGGTTTTATGTGGGGAATCTTGACCTTTCTCAAACAAAATTTAAGATTCCAAGGGAAGTTAGAGTCAAAGTGAGAAAGTAGTACAAGGTATATGAAAAATAATGCTGAATCTCTCATATGGAAAAAGATGTTCTGACTTGCAGGATGAAAGCAGAGAGAAATGGGAAGAATGAATCTACGAGCTCAGAAAATTAGATTGTGGCAAGATGCTTGCTCCTTGGAAGAAGAACTATGACCAACCTAGACAGCATATTAAGAAGCAGAGACATTACTTTGCTGACAAAGGTCTGTCTAGTCAAAGCTGTGGTTTTTCCAGTGGTCATGTATGGATGTGAGGGTTGGACCATAAAGAAAGCTGAATGCCGAAGAATTGATGCTTTTGAAGTGTGGTGTTGGAGAAGACTCTTGAGAGTCCCTTGGACTGCAAGGAGATCCAACCAGTCCACCCTAAAGGAGATCAGTCCTGAATATTCATTGGAAGGACTGATGCTGAAGCTGAAGCTCCAACACTTTGGCCTCCTGATGTGAAGAGCTAACTGATTGGAAAAGACCCTAATGCTGGGAAAGATTGGAGGCAGGAGGAGAAGGGGACGACAGTGAATGAGATGGTTGGATGGCATCACTGACTCAATGGGCATGAGTTTGAGCAAGCTCCAGGAGTTGGTGATGGACAGGGAGGCCTGACATGCTACAGTCCATGGGGTTGCAAAGAGTTGGACAGGACTGAGTGACTGAACTGAACTGCAGCTTGAGAACAAGATAAGAAGAATGCCAAAGAGCTATTATCACATGCCTCATCTCCTAGTGCACTTCAACCTCTCCTGCTTGGCATATGGCCCAGTAAGGGTCTTGGAAACTGACCAATCAGTTTCATGTTTACCCCTCCTAGTGAGAAGTGAGATGGAAAAGAGATATTGAACAGGGACATAGGTATTCTCCTTTCCTCTATTCTGGGGACACTTGGGCTAAGTTATAAGAGCTTAGTATGGATCCCAGGTTACAGATGTTTTAATAGAATCCACTACTTAATATGTCAAGGACGATAAGGACTGATGGCATCTTTACAAATAACTTTTGATTCATGTTAAATAGCAGTATAATTTAAACCTCTTTCATATTAACCTTCACCTTATTAAGTTGAATTATTTTCTAGACTAGTTATAGGCACATGTTCCTGGTATTTTGAATAAAAAGGTGATTCTTCTTCTTTCCCACTTAGTATGTTATGTTGTCAGGTACCAGAAGCAACCTAAATAGAAAATTGATTATATCATTTAATAATTGTCAAAGCTTTGGCTTGAAATCAGCTATCCTAATCCCAAAGCATTATATTTTTGGCAGTTATTCTTTATCACTTAATTAACTTCCGTGCAACACTCTGACAGAGCAGTTCAAGTCATTCAATTACCTGGCAATATATTTTATAACTAATCGATCTTGAAGGATTCCCAAAGAAAGTACTTTGCATTAAATGAGATCTTATAGGGGCTTTATTGAAAATTTATTAAGTCAGTAGTAGGATAATGTTAAAAACCGTATTGAAATTTTCCCACGGTCAGATAATTTTGGCTGCGTTCTTTGGGGCAGAGCAGTGAGTCTTCTTCATATCTGTATAGGAAAGAACAGAACTTTCCCAAAGTCCAAACTCAGCCTACCTATAGATGTCTGTCTGACACACCTCCTTATGAAATGAGAGAGGCTACATTTTTATGTCCATGTCTGGACACATTGCCTGGAGTAACAGGCAAATTTGGCCTTGGAGTACAGACTGAAGCAGGGCAAAGGCTAATAGAGTTTTGCCGCACTGATCATGGCAAACACTCTCTTCCAACAATACAAGAGAAGATTACACATGGACATTACCAGGTGGTCATTACTGAAATCAGATTCATTATATTGTTTGCTGCCAAAGATGGAGAAGCTCTATACAGTCATCAAAAACAAGACCAGGAGCTGACTGTGGCTCAGATCATGAACTCATTAGTGCCAAATTCAGACTTAAATTGAAGGAAGTAGGGAAAACCACTAGACCATTCGGGTATGACCTAAATCAAATCCCTTATGATTATACAGTGGAAGTGACAAACAGATTCAAGGGATTAGATCTGATAGACAAAGTGCCTGAAAAACTATGGAGGGAGATTCATGACATTGTACGAGAGACAGTGATCAAGACCATCCTCAAGAAAAATGCAAAAAGTCAAAATGGTTGTCTGAGGAGGCCTTAAGAATGGCTATGAAAAGAGAAGAGAAAGGCAAAGGAGAAAAGGAAAGATATACCCATTTGAATGCAGAGTTCTAAAGAATAGCCAGGAGAGATAAGAAAACCTTCCTCAGCGATCAGTGCAAAGAAGTAGAGGAAAACAATAGGATGGGAAAGACTAGAGATCTCTTTAAGAAAATCAGAGATACCAGAGGAACTTTTCATGCAAAGATAGGCATAATAAAGGACAGAAATGGTGTGGACCTAACAGCAGAAGAGATGAAGAAGAGGTGAAAGCAATACACAGAACTGTACAAAAACATCTTCATGACCCAGATAATCATGATGGTATGATCACTCACCTAGAGCCAGACAACATGAAATGCAAAATCAACTGGCCCTTAGGAAGCATCACTACAAACAGAGCTAGTGGAAATAATGGAATTCCAGTTGAGCTATTTCATATCTTAAAAGATGATGCTGTGAATGTGCTGCACTCAATATGCCAGCAAATTTGGAAAACTCAGCAGTGGCCACAGGACTGGAAAAGGTCAGTTTTCATTCCAATCCCAAAAAAAGGCAATGTCAAAGAATGCTCAAACTACTGCACAATTGCACTCATCTCACATGCTAGTAAAGTAATGCTCAAAATTCTCCATGCCAGGCTTCAGCAATACGTGAGCCATGAACTTCCTGATGTTCAAGCTGGTTTTAGAAAAGGCAGAGGAACCAGAGATCAAATTGCCAACATCCACTGGATCATGCAAAAAGCAAGAGAGTTCCAGAAAAACATCTATTTCTGCTTTATTGACTATGCCAAAGCATTTGACTGTGTGGATCACAATAAACTGTGGAAAATTCTGAAAAAGCTGGGAATACCACACTACCTAACCTGCCTCTTGAGAAACCTGTATGCAGGTCAGGAAGCAACAATTAGAACTGAACATGGAACAACAGACTGGTTCCAAATAGGAAAAGGAGTAGGTCAAAGCTGTATATTGTCACCCTACTTACTTAACTTATATGCAGAGTACATCATGAGAAACGCTGGACTGGAAGAAGCACAAGCTGGAATCAAGATTGCTGGGAGAAATATCAATAACCTCAGATATGCAGATGGCACCGCCCTTATGGCAGAAAGTGAAGAGGAGCTAAAAAGCCTCTTGATGAAAGTAAAAGAGGAGAGCGAAAATGTTGGCTTAAAGCTCAACATTCAGAAAACGAAGATCATGGCATCTGGTCCCATCGCTTCATGGGAAATAGATGGGGAAACAGTAGAGACAGTGTCCAACTTTATTTTTGGGGGCTCCAAAATTACTGCAGATGGTGACTGCAGCCATGAAATTAAAAGATGCTTACTCCTTGGAAGAAAAGTTATGACCAACCTAGATAGTATATTCAAAAGCAGAGACATTACTTTGCCGACTAAGGTCTGTCTAGTCAAGGCTATGGTTTTTCCAGTGGTCATGTATGGATGTGAGAGTTGGACTGTGAAGAAGGCTGAGTGCCAAAGAATTGATGCTTTTGAACTGTGGTGTTGGAGAAGACTCTTGAGAGTCCCTTGGACTGCAAGGAGATCCAACCAGTCCATTCTGAAGGAGATCAACCCTGGGATTTCTTTGGAAGGAATGATGCTAAAGCTGAAGCTCCAGTACCTTGGCCACATCATGCAAAGAGTTGACTCATTGGCAAAGACTCTGATGCTGGGAAGGATTGGGGGCAGGAGGAGAAGGGGACGACCCAGGATGAGATGGCTGGATGGCATCACTGACTCGATGGACATGAGTCTGAGTGAACTCCAGGAGATGGTGATGGGCAGGCAGGCCTGGCGTGCTGCGATTCATGGGGTTGCAGAGTCGGACATGACTGAGGGACTGAACTGAAGTCATTGCCAGTTTTTCATATTGTAATCCCTACTGCAGTTAACAGATTATGCATTCTCTTGCTGAACACGTACAAGGACAACTAGCATCTATAGGTAGAATCAGAAGATTCAAGTCCTACCTATAAATACTAGTGTATTTTGTATGAAGTTCAAATTTTGCACTGACTTTTCTCTGAAATTGTACCATACTGATTTGTAGGGATTGATATTTAACATGCTACAAATCTGAAAGAGGGACTTCAAAGAATTCCGATAGAAACACTGTCTCTGCAAAAGATAGATTTTTAATTTATTCTCTTTGCATTACACTTTACCTCATATGGTTGATGTATGTTCATAATGTGTAGAATATTTTTTTGTATAAAATATTTTATTAAATTATTCATTTTCTATCAGTGACCATGCCTAAAAATACCAAATCAAAAAATGTCATGTTACTGGCAATAAGATGGTGAATTCAGTAAGAATGTAGTTATGAAATAAGGCCATTTTTTTTGTAAGTCTTCTGAAATGTCTCCATGACAGAGTACCATAAGAAAGGAACATTTATTTCGATCAATTTATTTCACAAACAAGTTCTAAATGGGTACATTTCCCCAAAATTGCCTTTTTAGTCAAATATTTCTTACAGTGCCAATGTGATTTCTTAATCTCATCATGGGGCTTAAATTAAGGACAATTGAAATAAAAGTGCTAAAGAGAAAATTAATGTAGAAAACCCAAGGGCAACTGGAAAATTTTATGCCCCTTGTATAGCCTGTTGGTGACTGTCTGGGCTTAACAGTTATAGGAATTCTGCTGGGAGCTTAGTCCTGTCTTAGAACACAACACCGGAGATGTTTCCAAGGATCGCCTCCTGCGATGTTTGCTTTCTAGCCAAGCAGTGACCAAAAAAGACCTGCCACGGATGTGTAACGGCTGCCTGTAGAGTTTAGAATAGTCTAGGTGGGATCACTTAGAGTAGATGATAGGAATTGACCTGTCTGTTGTCTCATTTTAACCTTGTAAAGCATACGTTTTGTAGTATTTTTGAACTGACCTTTGCCTAAAGTGGAAGATCTGTGCCGCAAGTCTGGAGGAATTTATTCTGTATTGCATGTGATGTATATTTCAAAGATTTCAGCTACCATCAGACGACTCATTGTGCTGTGCTCGCTCAGATGCAGTGGAAAGCCTCTGTCTGGCCTGCTCTTGCAGATGAATTCGTCTATTTCCCTTCACAATGAAACAGCATTTCATGAAATCAAATTCCTGATTAGTTCCAAAAGGCCTACTTCCTCCAGTCTTGGATTAATTTTCAATATTCCATTCTTGGGATAATTTTGGTTGCCCTGAAAACTGCCAAACATCAACCAAATGAACCGGATTTTGTGCCCAGGGCAATGCAGGAAGTAGGAAGCTATATCAGCATATGAAATCAAAGCCTTCTCAATGGGCTGTATAAGTTTTGCTGTTTCTTCACTTCAGGAAATAATTACAATTCTCAGCTTCCTCTAATATCATTTTTCTTTTGACATCTAATACTATTTATTGTTGGGGACTTGGCATATTTTTTCTCAGCATGTAGTATCAGCTTGGGCATGTTTGGAGAGAGGTAGTTTATAAGCTGTGGTTTTAAAAGTATTTTTCTAAAACAGCTAAGGTGATTAATGATGCCATTTTCACAACTGTCCTCTCTTTAGGTTAGGATTATGGAAAATTGTTACTTTAATAGTCTCCTGGCAAAGAAAGAAAATGTTATATCCTGTCCTTTATATGTATCATGATGTTTAATATCCCTAAGGACTGGAGATCAGTTTCTGCCAGTAATTGTACTTATACAGATTTTGAGTCTCTGCCATGTTATTTTGCTCGACATAGAGATTTTTGTTTCCTTTCTCGAAAATAATGTGCTTATGAATCTCTGAATATATGCATATAAAGTCAGTTGTATGCATCAGAGGTGAATAAGATCCATAATTGGGTATGATGGAATCTGTATAGCTTTTGAAAGGGTCTGCAAAGCTTTTGATTTTGTTGATGTGTCCAAAGGGAAGAGCCTGGTAGGATTCTTTTTGCTGTGAAAATCCTAGTTAAAAAAAATATATATATATAGTTCTGTAAATGAAATAATTGCTCAATTCCAATAATAAATATTGAAAGGAGATATAATGTGCAGGTATATTCATGGACATATATTTTCTAGGGGAAAAATAGATAATTTTTGTCCCAAAATGCATGTGGTAAATGACCAAAGATGAAAATAAATCTATGAAATATTTTTTGAGAATTAACATAGCCCATAAACCTAATAGCCGTTTTACTTTACTTGAATTGCTGTATGATTTATCATTTGGCCAAAGTTATTATGAGACATGAAAAGAATTTGCTATTCTTAATGTTCTACTTCTATTCTGAAATGAATCACAAGTTGTATTATCTGAAAACAGAGTGAGTTTCAAAGGTAATTGCTATACTTTTATTTCTTAGGTTAATATATTCTCGTGCATAATTTTTGGAAAGAATTACATTTCATCTGTCATTGTTTTCCCCTTTGTTTTTACCTGATAATTCCTCAGCTCATTTTTCTACTGTAGACCCATGTTTCTTAAGGTTACTAACATTTTGAGCTGGGTGATTCTTTGTTGGATGCATCTGGTGCAATGTAGACTCTTTAGCATCATCCCTGGCCTCTGATCACAAGACGTCAGTAGCACCTTCCCCCTGGTTGTTGTAACCAAACAGGTCGTCAGGTGTCCCCTGGATTGTCAAAGTGCCTCTTAGAACTGGAGACAAAGCAATATACCATGTCTATTCTTTTCAGTCCCTTAACTACTTTTTCACTTGGAAATAATTGTCATTTATTCATGTCAAGGAAAATTGTGAACATGAGCCTGCTGTTCCCAGGGCTTAAAAATCTTTGATAACGTTGAAGAGGTAAGCTAGTTTATACAAAATGTTACTCACAGCTAAAGAAGGCATCATGTGAATGACTGAGAAGAATGGAATTGCTTATGGTGATACATATAATAAGGCAGTACTGTTATTATTACTAGAAGCTATTAGTCATTAGTCACGACTTTCATTTAAATATAAAGTTAACGTATGTTAAACATTTCTTTCACTTAGCATGTGAATTAATGCAGGAATCAGTAAGATGTTAAACTATTCATGGATATCCATGGACAATTTCTTTTTTTTTTTTTTTCCCCCATGGACAATTTCATCAAAAAAATCTTAGACCCAGAACTGATTAATGTTGTCTGAGGAAGTAAAGAATAACTTTGGGGCATCTATTTTCCATCAAATAGAAATGACTTGCATCATTACAAGGTAAAAGTCTACAGATTAACATAGAACTTTGCTAATTTGTGGACATTTAATCAGACTTTCTTAATAGTGTCTGAACTCTTATTCAGTAATGATATTTACCCCTTTAAAGATAAATCCTTCCAGATCCAGAACATCTCTTTCCCCTGTGGGCAATCTCTTCTCCATTTTTCTTTTTCCTTCAAAATAAAGGCCTTTCAAAAAATAGATTTGAGGTCTTTGTAAAGCAGCATATGTTATAACCCCTCTGCAGGATCCTACCATTTTAGATAAGCCTGTCTTAAACTTAGATGCCTTTGCAGTTTTAATGCATGACATTGTGTCTCATTCAGCCCTAAAATACAATAAACCTCACCATAAATGTCAATCCTTTTTCAGCCTTTCTATTCACTACCCATCCCCCTCCACAAAGGAAGAAAATGAAGATAATAGTCATACCAAAATCAATCAGTAAAGTGTTCTTTACACTTCTGTCTGGCGACCTTTAAATAAGAAATACACAGACTTCTAGATACGTGTGTGTGTGTGTGTGTGTGTGTGTGTGTGTGTTATGACTTCTACAGAGGCTCATATTTTTCCATAAGTTAAAAATTATAATAAATAAGTGGAAAGTGGTCAAATGATAATTCCATAAACTATTTTTTGTCTGACGATTGCCTTTCACTTTGGTCTGATTTGCCTCACCTAATAGTAGAGTGTGTCTGTCTGAAGATAAATGAATTAACACATAGGACAAGCTATATAATCATGTTACATTTCAGGAGAAACTGTATGTGGTCAAACATGTTGAAGATAGTGTCTATGGAAGTAAAATAAATTTCAAAGCCTTTAGAAAATTATCAGAAAGTATTGGTGAAAAATTCACCTTTTCCCTCCAAAGCCTAATCCAAAGTATATTTCCATGCAAAAAGAGACTATTAAATGCCTAAACTTTTCACTTTAACTAATTTATTGTTTTAGGAGGCTCCTCTTGGTTTTATAGAACACTATTCTTTTGAGAAATTTAAGTGCTTCCTTTTAAAAATTCCAAGAAAACAACAGTTAATTTCCCATTACATTTTATTTCAGTCTAAAAGTTAGGCTAGTCGTGGAGTCAAGGTTTCATTTGTCATTTTGTTAAGGAGGTCACATCATGTGGCTGTATTAAATTTAGGTTGTACTTTGATGTTCTGTATTGTATTTTCAGAGTTAAGACCAGAAGTACTTGGCAAATGAACTGTCTTTCCTGTTTGTTTCTTTTCTATGATCTTTCATCTTCTCTAATTCTGGTGGTGGTTTAAGAGGGACTATGAAAGTGTATTAGTCCTTGGAGACTGAATGCAAAAACAACAGCATCTGTAGGTTTGTTGAGATTCCTCCAAGACAATTCATCTGAAAGAACATAGATATAAGGAACTGTTTTAGTTATCCATTGCTATGTAACAAATTACCCCCCAAATTTAGCAGGTTTTTAAATGGTAAACATTTATTATCTCAGAGTTTCCGAGGGTCAGGAATCTGGCCAGGGCTGAACCAGATGGTTCTGGCTCCAGCTCTCTCACATTTTAGGGAAGCTTTTGGCTAGGGCTGCGGTTCTCATCACTCAGCTGGAGCTGGTGAGCCTGTGTGCACAGCCATGCCAGTGGCTGTCAGCACGCCTCAGTTCCTTGCTGCCTGTTGGCCTGAGGCTTTGGTTTCACGTGTGCATTGCCACAAGGCTGATCCCAGCCTGAAACTTGGTTTTCCCAAAGAGATGCAAGAGAGAGGGAGGAGGGAAAAGAGACAGGGCCCAAGACAGAGAGCAGTCTTTATAAGAATTTGCCTATTTCCTCTAGTTATCCATTTCATTGGCATATAGTTGCTAATAGTAATCTCTTATAATCATTTGTATTATTTATGTTGTGTTGATTGTAACTTCTCCATTTTCACTTCTGATCTTATTCATTTGGGCCCTCTATCTTTGTTTTTCTTAATGAGTCTGACTAAAGGTTTATCAACTTTATTTATCTGAGAAGTTAAATAAAACAACAAAAATTGTTGCGTGGGACCAGATTTTGGTAGTAATGACCCAAGCGAGATGTCTGCTTCAAGTAGAGTTCAGGACTCCCTGAAGTGTCTAGCAGCAGCATTTCTGACTGCAGAGTGAGACTCAGGCACCGTCTGCCTGCCCAGGAGATCCCCCAAGTCCAGGCTGCTGTGAAGTCACCATTTTTGCCTTTGGTCTCGGTGCACGTGAGCTTCTGTTGACTCCTTTTAAGAATTAACAGGGGCCTCCCCTGCTTCCCCCAGTTTCCCCGAGTCCATAGAGATCCTGAAATTAAGCCCCACTGGCAGTCAAATCCAAATACTCTGGGGGCTCCTCCTCCTGATGCCAGACCCCTAGGCTGGGGAGCCTGGTATGGGACTCACATTCTCACTCCAGTTGGAGAGTCTCTGCAATAGAATTCTTCTCCAGTTTGTGCGTCACCCACTTGGAGGGTAGAGAATTTGACTAAATCACAAATGTACCCCCATCCTACTGTCTCGTGGTTTCTTGTTTATGTCTTTAGATATACAAAATCTTTTTGGTCGATCCCAGTCTTTATTAATCAATGGTTGTTCAGCAGTAGGCTGTGATTTTGGTGTGTATGAGAGGAGATAAGCTCAAGGTTCTTCACTCTACCATCTTAAACCCAGCATCTAGACTTGGCTTGTCTCTGTGATAGTGATAGGTATGCTCCTTCTTTAAAAACACACACACACAGTAATGAGAAGAATTTTATGAAGCAGCCTCTTCAGGTTGTTTGATGTAGTTCAGTTAAGTTCAGTCACTCAGTGGTGTCCGACTCTTTGCGACCCCATGAACCACAGCACGCCTGGCCTCCCTATACATCACCAACTCCCGGAGTCCACCCAAACCCATGTCCATTGTGTCAATGATGCCATCCAAACGTCTCATCCTCTGTCATCCCCTTCTCCTCCTGACTTCAATCTTCCCAGCATCAGGGTCTTTTCCAATGAGTCAGTTCATTGCATCAGGTGGCCAAAGGATTGGAGTTTCAGCTTCAGCATCAGTCGTTCCAATGAACACTCAGGACTGATTTCCTTTAGGATGGACTGGTTGGATCTCCTTGCAGTCCAAGAGACTCTCAAGAATCTTCTCCAACTCCACAGTTCAAAAGCATCAATTCTTCAGTGCTCAGCTTTCTTTATAGTCCAACTCTCACATCCATACATGACTACTGGAAAAAACATAGCCTTGGCTAGTTGGACCTTTGTTGGCAAAGTAATGTCTCTGCTTTTTAATATGCTATCTAGGTTGGTCATAACTTTCCTTCCAAGGAGCAAGTGTCTTTTAATTTCATGGCTGCAATCACCATGTGCTATGATTTTGGAGCCCCCCAAAATAAAGTCAACCACTGTTTCCCCATCTATTTGCCATGAAGTGATGGGACCAGATGCTGTGATCTTCATTTTCTGAATGTTGAGCTTTAAGCCAAGTTTTTCACTTTCCTCTTTCACTTTGATCAAGAGGCTCTTTAGTTCTTCTTCACTTTCTGCCATAAGGCTGGTGTTATATGCATATCTGAGGTTATTGATATTTCTCCCGGAAATCTTGATTCCAGCTTGTGTTTCTTCCAGTCCAGCGTTTCTCATGATGTACTCTGCATATAAGTTAAATAAGCAGGGTGACAATATACAGCCTTGATGTACTCCTTTTCCTATTTAGAACCAGTCTGTTGTTCCATGTCCAGTTCTAACTGCTGCTTCCTGACCTGCATAGAGGTTTCTCAAGAGGCAGGTCAGGTGGTCTGGGATTCCCATCTCTCTCAGAATCTTCCACAGTTTATTGTGATCCATACAGTCAAAGGCTTTGGCATAGTCAATAAAACAGAAGTAGATGTTTTTCTGGATCCCTCTTGCTTTTTCAATGATCCAGTGGATGTTGACAGTTTGATCTCTGGTTCCTCTGCCTTTTCTAAAACCAGCTTGAACATCTGGAAGTTCACGATTCATGTATTGCTGATGCCTGGCTTGGAGAATTTTGAGCATTACTTTACTAGCATGTGAGATGAGTGCAATTGTGTGGTAGTTTGAGCATTCTTCGGCATTGCCTTTCTTTGGGATTGGAATGAAAACTGACCTTTTCCAGTCCTGTGGGCACTGCTGAGTTTTCCAAATTTGCTGGCGTATTGAGTGCAGCACTTTCACAGCATCATCTTTCAGGATTTGAAACAGCTCAACTGGAATTCCATCACCTCCACTAGCTTTGTTCGTAGTGATGCTTCGAAGTCAGGCCCACCTGACTTCACATCCCAGGATGTCTGGCTCTAGGTGAGTGTGAGTGATCACATGTTCATGATTATCTGGGTTGTGAAGATCTGTTTTCTACACTTCTTCTGTGTATTCTTGCCACCTCTTTTTAATATCTTCTGCTTTTGTTAGGTCCATACCATTTCTGTCCTTTATTGAGCCCATCTTTGCACAAGATATTCCCTTGGTATCTCTCATTTTCTTGAAGAGGTCTCTAATCATTCCAATTCTATTGTTTTCCTCTATTTCTTTGCATTGATCGCTGAGGAAGGCTTTTGTATTTCTCCTTGCTATTCTTTGGAACTCTGCATTTAAATGGGTGTATCTTTCCTTTTCTCCTTTGCCTTTTGCTTCTCTTCTTTTCTCAGCTATTTGTAAGGCCTCCTCAGACTGCCATTTTGCTTTTTTCCATTTCTGTTTCTTGGGGATGGTCTTGCTCCCTGTCTCCTGTACAATGTCACAAACCTCCATCCATAGTTCATCAGGCACCTGTCTACCAATTTAGTCCCTTATATCTATTTCTCACTTCCACTGTATAGTCATAAGGGATTTGATTTAGGTCATACCTGAATGATCTAGTGGTTTTCCCCACTTTCTTCAATTTAAGTCGAATTTGGCAATAAGGAGTTCATGATCTGAGCCACACTCAGCTCCCAGTCTTGTTTTTGCTGACTGTATAGAGCTTCTCCATCTTTGGCTGCAAATAATATAATCAATCAATCTGATTTTGGTGTTGTCAAACATCTGGTGATGTCCATGTGTAGAGTCTTCTCTTGTGTTATTGGAAGAGGGTGTTTGCTATGAACAGAGCATTCTCTTGGGAGAACTCTGTTAGCCTTGGCCCTGCTTCATTCTGTACCCCAAGGCCAAATTTGCCTGTTACTCCAGGTGTTTCTTGACTTCCTACTTTTGCATTCCAGTCCCCTATAATGAAAAGGACATGATTTTTGCGTGTTAGTTCTAGAAGGTCTTGTAGGTCTTCATAGAACCATTCAACTTCAGCTTCTTCAGCATTACTGGTTGGGGCATAGACTTGGATTACCGTGATATTGAATGGTTTGCCTTAGAAACGAACAGAGATCATTCTGTCGTATTTGAGACTGCATCCAAGTACTGCATTTGATGCGGTACAACCAGAGTAAGGTTTCTCAATATGTGTTATCTGAGGTCAGATTATCTGAGAAGAGCACAGCTGGCCCAATCTTGTCCATTTACCCAGTGCTCAGTGAGCCAAACGCTGAGATGCCGGTCAAGGTTTGCAGTGGAAAAAGAACTGATTGACAAAGCATTGAAGCACGGAGGCAAGAGAATAAACCTCAGACCCATCTCTGACGTATGTTTTTCTATTATTTTGGATGGATATCTAGTTCTCAAACTTCTTGGTTGGAGATTAGGTATGTATTTACTTTTTATTTTTACTGTATTATTATTATTTTTTTGAAACTGCCAAATGTTTCTCTGAAGTAGTTATGTGTATAGAAGTTTCAGGTGATTCACTTCCCTCCCAGTATTTTATTTTTGTGAGTCTTTAATTTTACTCATTTTGCTTTGTAGGTACTGGTATCTCCTTATAGTTTAATTTGCATTTTCCTACTGAATAGATATATGCAGTATTTTCAAATGTGTAATGGCTCTTAATATATCTTCTTTTGTGAAATCTTTTCATTTAATTTCCCTTTTGTTAGATTGTGTATCTTTTTATTACTGGTTTGTAAATTCTCTTCATTTTCCCAATGATACCCTTTCTTAAGCCCAAATTTTTACTTGTGATAAAATATGATTCATCAATGTTTTCTTTTATTATTATTGCTTTCTCCCTTCTAGTTAAGAAATTTTTGTTTACCTCTAAGTTTAAAAGATACCATTCTGTGTTTTCTTCCAAAACCTTTAGTTTTTTACCTTTTATGTTTAGGTCCCTGGCCCACTACAAATTAATTTGTGTGTGAGTAGGGCAGGAGTAAATGTTATTGTTGCTGTTGTTATTTTAATATGACTATCCATTTATTCTAGGACGTTTATTGAAAACGTTCGTTTCCTTGATTGAGTTACTTTAGCCTCGTATTTAAATCAAATGACCTTAGAAGTATGGGTCTACTCCTCGAGTCTCTATTTTTATTATTAATACATTGATCTAGTTATTAATTTTGTCTGTTGAGCTCCCTTTACTCCTCGAGTTTTATAGTAACCCTAGGAATCAAGTGGTGTAACTCCTTCAACTTGTTTCTTTTTATTCTTATTTTAAACATGCTATGAGTTCATGGCTGTTTATATTCCTATATAAAATTCAGAATCATCTCTTCAGTTTCATAAAAATGACTGCAAGATTATCATGAAACTCCGTTGGCTCTACAGAGAGGAATTATGTTGCAACAATATTGACCTTGCCAATCATTAGCATTAGGTTTCTTTATTTAGTTTTTCTTTAATTTCTTCCAGGAATATTTTATAGTTTTAAGTATAGATGACTTTAATATTCTCTTTTAAACTTAAACATTTTATGTGTTTTTACACAATTGTAAAAAATGTTTTTCTAATCATATTTTCAATTGTTAGCTGCTATCATAGGATTAGACAGTTGATATTTATATTAACCATGTATCTCCCAACCTTGCTAAACTAGCTTATTTATTTCTAGTAGTTTTTAAATTTTATAGAATGTTCTATGTGAACATAGGATGTTATACTGTCAGAATGTAGTGATAATATTACTTCTTTGTTTCTGATTGTTATGCTTATTTCTTTTTCTTACCTTATTTGAATGTCTATAGCTTTTAGTACAATGTTGAATAGAAATTTGGAAAGTAGGCATTATTACCTTGTTTTATAACTTAGGGAGAAAGCATAAATACTTAACCATTAAATATAATGTTAGCTGTAATTATTTCACAGATATTCTTCATAAGAATGAGAACTTTCTTTCTCTTGGTTTGTTGAGAGCATTTTTTTCATAAATGTATGCTGAATTTGTTAAAAAAATTTTTCTGCATATATTGAAATGGCCATTTTTTTCCTCCCTTATAATATTAAGAGAATGAATCACATTGATTTATTTTTTTAGTTTTTCCAACATCTAGAACAAACTTTACTTGATTTGATGTATTACTGTTTTGATGTACATCTAGACAACTGACAAATATACCTAAAACTTGTCATAAGATTATGAATATTATTGAATTGTATTTTTTTTCAGAATATCTTTACCATTTTTAATATCAGAATTATGCTACCTTCATAGATAAGTTTGGAATGTTTATTTTTCCCTTTTTCAGGGTTTGTGTAAGATTAGTATTATTCCTTCCCTAAATATTAGACAAAATTATTCAATAAAATAACTTTGCAAGAAGTTTTCTTCATAGAATAGTTGTAAATTTTAAATTCTTTTAATGGATATAAAAATATTCATCTTTTCTGCTTCATCTTTTGTCATTTTTACTAAGTTCTGGTTTTATAAGAATTTGTCCTTTTCATCTAACTTGGATTTGTTGTATAAAATTGTTCATAATTTTCTCTTACTATCCTGTTATTTCTCTGGAATCTATAGCTGCAACTGCATTTTCATTCTTATTGTTGATAATCTGTGTGTACTACTTTTTCCTCCTTGATCAGACTACCTAGGTGTTTATAAATTTTGTGATATTTTCAAAACATTAACTTTTAGGTTTTTAAGCTATTTCTGTGTTTGCTTGTTTTAAATTTCATTGATTTTGTTGTTCTGATATCCTTCTGATATCTGATACTATCTTCTACTTTTTTGAGTTTACTACTCTTCTTTTTACAAATTTTGAAGGTGGAAGATCAGGCCATTTATTTTAAACCTTCCTTCTTTTCTAATATAAAGATTAAGTCCTAGAAAAATAAAGTAGCATGCCCAAGGACGCGTACCCTGATAATGATAGTTAGGTCTTCAGTTCAGTTCAGTTGCTCAGTCGAGTCCGACTCTTTGTGACCCCATGGACTGCAGCACGCCACGCTTCCCTGTCCATCACTAACTCCCAGAGTTTACTTAGACTCATGTCCACTGAGTTGGTGATGCCGTCCAACAATCTCATCCACTGTCAGCCCGTTCTCCTCCCGCCTTCAGTGTTTCCCAGCATCAGGGTATTTTCCAATGAGTCCACTCTTCGCATGAGGTGGCCACAGTTTGGAGATTCAGTTTCAACATCAGTCCTTCCAATGAACACTCAGGACTGACCTCCTTTAGGATGGACTGATCTCCTTGCAGTCCAGGGGACTCTCAAGAATCTTCTCCAACACCACAGTTCAAAATCACCAATTCTTCAGTGCTCAGCTTTCTTTATAGTCCAACTCTCACATCCATATATGACTACTGGAAAGACCATAACCTTGACTAGACAGATCTTTGTTGGCAAAACATTATCTCGGCTTTTTAACATGCTGTCTAGGTTGGTCATAATGTTTCTTCCAAGGAGCAAGTGCCTTTTAATTTCATGGCTGCAGTCACCATCTGCAATGATTTTGGAGCCCCCCAAAATAAAGTCTGATGCTGTTTCCACTGTTTCCCCATCTATTTGCCATGAAGTGATGGGACCGGATGCCATGATCTTAGTTTTATGAATGTTGAGCTTTAAGCCAACATTTTCACTCTCCTCTTTGACTTTCATCAAGAAGCTCTTTAGTTCTTCTTCACTTTCTGCCATAGGGTGGTATCTTCATATCTGAGGTTATTGATATTTCTTGCTTGTGCTTCATCCAGCCCAGCTTTTGTCATCATATACTCTGCATATAAGTTAAACAAATCAAATGTACTCTGCATATAAGTTGAGTACATCAAGATACAGCCTTGATGTACTCCTTTTACTATTTGGAACCAGTCTGTTGTTCCATTGGAGAAGGAAATGACAACTCACTCCAGTATTCTTGCCTAGAGAATCCTGTGGACAGAGGAGCCTGGTGGGCAGCTGTCCATAGGGTTGCACAGAGTCGGACATGACCAAAGCGACTTAGCATGCATGGATGCATTGGAGAAGGAAATGGCAACCCACTCTGGTATTCTTGCCTAGAGAATCTCAGGGACAGAGGGGCCTGGTGAGCTGCCATTTATGGGGTCGCACAGAGTCGGACACGACTGAAGCAACTCAGTATGCATGCATTTTGTTTCATTTCCAGTTCTAACTGTTGCTTCCTGACCTGCATACAGATTTCTCAAGAGGCAGGTGAGGTGGTCTGGTATTCCCGTCTCTTGAAGAATTTTCCGCAGTTTATTGTGATCCACACAGTCAAAGATATAGATGTTTTTCTGGAACTCTCTTGGTTTTTGATGATCCAACAAATGTTGGCAATTTGATATCTGGTTCCCCTGTCTTTTCTAAAACCAGCTTGAACATCTGGAAGTTCATGGTTCACATATTGTTGAAGCCTGGTTTGGAGAATCTTGAGCATTATTTTAGTAGTGTGTGAGATGAGTGCAATTGTGCAGTAGTGTGAAAATTTTTTGGCATTGCCTTTCTTTGGGATTGGAATGAATACTGACCTTTTTCCAGTACTGTGGCTGCTGCTGAATTTTCCAAATTTGCTGACATATTGAGTGCAGCACTTTCACAGCATTGTATTTTAGGATTTGAAATAGCTCAGCTGGAATTCCATCACCTCCACTAGCTTGTTAATAGTGATGCTTCCTAAGGCCCAGTTGACTTCACATTCCAGGATGTCTGGCTCTAGGTCAGTGATCAAACCATCATAATTATCTGGGTCATGAAGATCTTTTTTTTACTGTTCTTCTGTGTATTCTTGCCACCTCTTCTTAATATCTTCTGCTCCTGTTAGGTCCATACCATTTCTGTCCCTTATTGAGTCCATCTTTGCATGAAATGTTCCCTTGGTGTCTCTGATTTTCTTGAAGAGATCTCTAGTCTTTCCCATTCTGTTGCTCTCCTCTATTTCTTTGCACTGATCACTGAAGAAGGCTTTCTTATCTCTCCTTTAGATCTTAGACATGATCTAGTAGCTTTTAGTCTAGTGTTTCTTCCACTAGTTCACATTGTTCACTTCCTTATCTCTGCCCTTATATCTATAGCATTCTGAGTACTTAGAGGTCTTAGTTTGTTCTGTGGATGGTGAAATGTGAAAAGCTTGTGTTTACTGCAAAAAAACTTAGGGTACAATGCCTAGCTGATAAATAAACACTATAAATGATCAGGACTGCCCAAGAGCATTTGGAAGTGCTTTGACTGGTGATGAATTCAAAAGGAATGACTTAACTGGTAAAACCCCAAAGCGTTATCAGCTTGGTAAACTTCTCACAGTATTGGGCAATTAAAGCAAGTGATCCAGATCAAAATATAAAGATATCTATAGAAATAAAAGTTTCTGAAACTGAGTTTTTGATTTCATATTCTGCAATCATGAAAAAACTATATGCCATGATTTCAGAATTATTGAGAAAAGTTTATAATTTTGAGTATGAGTTACCCTTTACAAAATTATTTTTTAAGATTTGTTTATGGCTGCACTGGATCTTCATTGCTATGCATGAACCATCTCCAGTTGCAGCAAGTGAGGGCTGCTCTCTAGTTGCAGTATGTGGGTTTCTCATTATAGTGGTTTCTCTTGCAGAGCATACGCTATAGGAACGTGGGGTTCTGTAGTTGGAATTTGTCGGCTCAGTAGTTGCTGCTCATGGGCTCTAGAGCACTCAGTAGTTGTGATACATGGGCTTAGTTGCACCACAGCATGTGGCATCATCCTGGATCAAGGATCAAACCTGTGTCCCATGCATTGGCAATTCTTTATCAGTGAGCCACCAGGGAAGCCTTCTTTAGAATAATATTATAATATGGCCCTGTGCTGTGATATTTTTATCAAATTTACCTTGGCCACAAGGTTAAGAATGCATACTTGTATTTAAGAATAGGTGCTGATGTTTTAAAAATTGGAATAACTAGCTAGTGAAGTTCTAGTGATTCCCTTTTGTTTAAAGATTAATTGAGATAAACAATGGAAAATGCTTGCCATTTTCCTATCTCCATTACTACTCAGATATTAGAAATCTGATCCCTTTCTCCTTACCCTACTAACCATAATTTCTGAGGTTTCAGATTGTCCTTAAAATGATTCTTTTTGGAACTGATTTTGTAATTTTATTGACAAATAAATCTGAGGAGTTTTTTGTTTTTATTTTTATAATATATGTCTGTGCATTATTTAATAGCAGTTATTTTATCTCACTTGTTTATAATAGAAAATTTTAACTATAAGGAACAATAAGTCTACTAGTCTAGTGAGACCATTTTTAGTACTTAAATGCTGCAGTATAAGCCTTTATTTCACCTTTTAGAAAGGTTGGTGGTGGATGACGAATAAGTATGGCTCTTAGTTCTCATGAGCATCTTGTACTGTCTTCTAGGTGATTCAGGATGCTGGAGTTAAAAATGGGAAAAAGGAAAGCGGGGAAAACATGAAAGAGTGGAGGATGCACAGGACTAGGAGTAAGTAGAATGAAGTTCAAGGCCTGCTCTAATGTTATCTACATGCATGTGCCCTAGTGCAAGCTTTTTAACCTTTCTTGGTCTAAATCTCCTCTTCCAAAAATGTTAAGAATACTTTTTGAATGTAAGACTCTACCCATTCTTATATGTGAGTATTATTGTAGACCATCTGGCAACCTTATAAAATAAGACAGTGATTGATTCAGCAGGGAAATGGGACTTGCATTTAATCCATTAGCAAAAGTTGGATGATTACTCAAAATTCAAGAAATTTGGCTAATGACAAGGAGGGAGCCAAAGCCAAAGAATCATGCTAAGAGGTGCTCATCAGCTGATTTGGGTAAAACATTTGGTGTGACCTGGTTGAAGACAGTTGTGTTGGGAACAGGCTGAAATATAATGGTGACTACATTAAGGAGACAGTTGAATATTTCTTTGTACTAATAATTGAGATGAACTCTGTAGCTGAGGCCAAAGCCTTAGAGCAGAATGAGAGCAGCCTGATTTATATTGTTCATTTCTCTATATTTTTCATGTTATTGACTATTTAATTTCTAGAAAATTTAAATGTCAGTTTCCTTTCTCTTTCTTTGACTAAGGAATTATGGAATATCTGCAATCTTAGATGCCATCTGTTAGTGGAAAATTATAATTTAGTCCTATGACCAAATACACTAAGTAAGTACATGTTTATAAGTGTTTTTTTGCCTCACAACTTGGTGTCATCAGTTAGTCCTGGGAACTTGGCTACAATATGGCAACCCCCAATAATCCCAGATGAAAAAGTGCTGGATTGTATTTGATAGTATTTAAAAAAGTGTATTCTCAAATTAACCCATCAGAAATTAGAATAAAGAGCTGAGAAAAGGGTAAAAACAGCCACTGAGAGAAGAAAATGAAGTGCAGTTTTGTGGTCAATATGAAAGACTGAGCTGATAAAAGAAATTTTATTCATACTGGATAAAGTGTAATTAATCAATCAATAATCTAAGTTTAAAAGCAAAGAAGATACAAAAGTTAACGTATAGCCAAGGAGATGCTTGTGTGCTCAAGTTGAAAGTCAACAAAAGATAATCAATACAGCCTTAAGACCTACTATAAAACTTAATTTTGAAAGCATAAGTAAAATGTACAATTTATTTAGAAATTATAAATATTTGCTTGAGAAGAAATAAACTATCAAGCAGTAAAGATTTGGAACCAGTTGCCCTCCCCCCTACCCCATTAAGACACCAGGATCAGATGGTGTTACAGGATATATTAAATAATCCTTCAAGGCTTATAATTTTTATTTAAGGGCAAATTATTTTTATTTCACACAAGCTGTCACAAAGAAAGAAGTTAACTACCTACCCAGTTTTTAAGCTTTTAAAACAGTAATAACAAACTTGGTAGAAAAGGGTAATAAAATCACAACAGTCTCCATATGAATGTTGATACAGAAGTTCAAGTGATACACCCATCATTAAAAAGTGTTTAAAATTAGATACATTATCATTGATTGGGGTTTGTCTCAGGAAGGCAGAAATGTTTAACATTAGAAAAATCTAATATGGTGAGTTGTTAATATTCATGTTTATTAATTTGGTACTGTATGACTTATGAGGCATTCTCAGTGAGAGTGTGTGTGTTATTATTAGTTGTCTTTAGTAAACAATAACCACATCGCCTCTCCTAACCACTTCATTTCAAGCCTTACTTTGTTTTAATGCAATAAAAGCCAAATGGACAAATCTACAAAAGTGTCTGACACTAGGTGAGGGTTGGAGAATAGTGAGTTTAATCTTTTTATATACTGGAGAGGTGTCTCTCTGGATATGGATATGGATATGGATATCCCCATATCCAGGGGATATGGATATAACCTGCTCATGAAAGTCAGACTCAGCATTGTGAAATCTCTGTTCTCCAAATCCCATGAGCTCACTTCATTTCTAACTCAAACCCTCAAGAGTTTTTGAGGAATCAGAAAAGCTGATTTCAAAAGTCATATGAAAAAGTGAAGGTCTAAGGAAGTGAGGAAAATTTTGAAGAATAAGGAGGAATTTACTCTACAAATGTGTGTGATTTTATTCTTAAATATTTCTTAAATAACTTTATTGAGATATAATTCACATACTATACCATTCACCATGCCCTTATGAAAGAGAAGGCATACATTTATTTATTTGAGATGGGATAGAAAGGATCCTGGATTCTCAGCCTAACATTTAGAAATGTGTATACATCTTTCCAAGGGCCTGATAAATGGCTGCTGCCTGGGCTTTAAGAGCTAGAGATGTGTTCAAAGTCTGGCATTTATATTATTTGCAATGTAAGTACCTAGGGAAGTAGGGCTTCAGTCTTCTTGGCACCTTAGGGGTTTAACCTAGAGACCTAGTCCAGCCTGTAACCATTTGGCCCTCTTGATCCTTTTAGATCAGAGCAATTAACTAGGCAAATGGCCACAGAGCTATTTCTTGCAGCATGTTTCCACAGACAGTGAAGGCAAACACTATCTTTATACCACACACATTCCTGTTTCTCAGAATGCTGGATCATTAATAATAGGCCAGTGTAAAAATTTTATTCTAAGTCTTAAAACAAAAGATAAGAATGATAAAAATATACAAAGATTAGAAAGTACAATCCTGGTGTCAACTGCAGTCTAAACAGTGTACACAGAGCATTCAAGGTGCCACACAACTAAGTTTTTAATACTGAAAAAATACAGAAAGTTTATTGAATGTATATATAAAATATATTGATCTATATATAAAAGTTGACAGAATCCCTATTCTCTAACAGATTGAAATTGAATTCATACAATAAAATTTTATTTATTATTGTAAAAAAAAATAGTAACTAGAAGTTAACTTTATGAAACTATAGAAGTTCATCATGAAAAAATGAAATATTTAATTGGAAAAAAGATGATGAAGAGGGGATATGGATATAATCTGCTCATGAAAGTCAGACTCAACATTGTGAAATCTCTGTTCTCCCAAATCCATGAGCTCACTTCATTTCTAACTCAAATCCTCAAGGAGTTTTTAGGGAATCAGAAAAGATGATTTCAAAAGTCATATGAAAAAGTGAAGGTCTAAGGAAGTGAGGAAAATTTTGAAGAATAAGGAGGAATTTACTCTACCAATGTGTGTGATTTTATTCTTAAATATTTCTTAAATAACTTTATTGAGATATAATTCACATGCTATACCATTCACCCATTTAAAGTGTAAAATTTATTGTTTTTAGTGTATCCACAGCATTGTGCATCCTTCACACAGTATTTCAACCCCCTCTAAAAGAAACTTATATCCATTAGCAATCACTCCACATTCCTACCCTTTTCCCACTCCTCCTGCTCGAGGCAACCACCAGTGTAGTTTCAGTCTCCATGGATTTGTCTGTTCTGGGTATTCCATCTAAATGGAATCAGACAATTTGAGACCTTTCACAACTGGCTTGTTTCATTTAGCATGTTTTCAAGTTTCATCTGTGTCATAGCTGGTATCAGTATTGTATTCCTGTTTATTGCTGAATAATGTTTCATGATATGAATATAGCTCATTTTATTTATCCGTTCATCTGTTGATGATCACTTTTTGGTTTGTGTGAATGATACTGCTATGAATATTCATGTACAAGTTTTGTATAAACATATGTTTTCATTTCTCTTGAGTTGATACCTGGGAGTGAAATGGGCATTCTGTTAACCACTTGAAGAACTGCTAAATCATTTACCAATGTGACTGCATCATTTTACAGATGAGGATGCCAACATGTGAGCTGTCTTTCCATTTATTTAGAAATTGTTCAATTTATTTTAATAATACTTTATAGTTTTAATGTATGTTTGCAATTCTTTTGTAGAATGCACATCTAAGTATTTTTTTTCTCTTTGCCATTATCAATGAAATTCTCTTTATTTTTGTGTTACTGCTGGTGTATAAAAATTCAATGGGTTTTTGTAATTTATTTACCCTAGGGTTTGCTGAATTTCTTAGTTTTAATAATGTTTCTGTTAATTCCTGAGGATTTTCTATGTATAAGATCATTTCATCTATGAATAGACATAATTCATCTATCCCTTTCAGTCTATATCATTTATATCTTTTTGCTGGTTATTTAGTGTAACTAAAACCTCTAGTACAATGTAGAACAGAAGTGATGAGAGCAAACATTCTTATCTTGTTCTTGATCTTAAGGGAACGAAAGCATTCATTTTTTTCACCATTAAATATGATATTGTTGTCATTCAGTCGCTGAGATGTGTCCGGCTCTTTGCAACCCCATGGACTGCAGCATGCCAGGCTTCCCTGTCCATCACCAACTCCTGGAGCTTGCTCAAACTCATGTCCATCGATCGAGTCAGTGATGCCATCCAGCCATCTCATCCTCTGTCATCCCCTTCTCCTCCTGCCTTCATTCTTGTTCCTGCCTTTAGTCTTGTCCAGCATCAGGGTCTTTTCTGATGAGTCAGTTCTTCACATCAGGTGGTCAAAGTATTGAAGCTTCAGCTTCAACATCAGTCCTTCCAATCAATATTCAGGACGGATTTCCTTTAGAATATACTGGTTTGATCTTCTTGCCAATCCAGGGGACTCTCAAGAGTCTTCTCCAGCACCAAATATAATATTACCTGAAGGTTTTTTGTAGATACCTTATATCAGGTTAAGTAGATACTTAGCTACTCCTAGATGGCTGGGCACTTCTATTATAAGCACTATTGGATTTTTCAAAGTACTTTTCATGTCTCTGTCATGATGATTATACAATTTTCCCCAATATTCTATTAATATGGTGATTGTATTAATTGATTTTCAGACTTTAAACCAGTCTTCCTGGTGTAATTCCCTCTTAGTATCTAACATTTTTGATATGTTGTGGAATTCAATTTTGTTTAGGATCTTTTTTTCTGTACTCTTGAGTGGCATTATTTTACAGTTTTCATTTCTTGTCCTGTCTTTTGCAGCAGGGCAGTTGTTCAGACACTAAATGCTGTCCAACTCTTTGTGACCCCATGGACTGCAGCACACCAGGCTCCTCTGTTCTTCACTGTCTCCCAGAGTTTGCCCAAATCCATGTCCACTGAGTCAGTGGTGTTATCCAGCAGGGCAGTACTTGTATCATAAAATGAGCTGGGAAATGTCCCTTCCTCTTCTACTTTTTGTGTGAGTTTGTAAAGGATTGGTATTTATTCTTTTTTGAAAACTGAATGGAATTCACCATTGGGCCAGCTGGGGCCTGGACTTTGTGGGAAGTTTGTAAATGATTGATTCAATCTTTGTATTCATGATTTGCCTACTAAGATTTTCTGTTTATTCTTGAGTCAATTTTGGTAGTTTTGTGTCTTTCTAGGAATTTGTCAGTTTCATCTAAGTTATCTAACTTGTTGGCCTACAGTTGTCATGGCACCATCTTCTAATCCTTTCTATTGCTCTTCTTTAACCAGCAGGATATTAGTGTGTTTAACTTTCAGATATTTGTCAATTTCCCAAGTTTCCTTCAGTAATTGATTTCTAATTGAATTCCTTTGTGGTCTGAAAACATGAATTCTATTATTTCAGTTGTTTTAAATGCGTTTTGATTTGTTTTGTGGCTTAGCACTTTGTCTACTCTGGAGAATGTTGTGTGTGCTTGAGAAGAAGGTATATTCTACTGTTCAGTGGAGTTTTTCTAGAGAGATTTGTTCTAGTTGGTTTGTAGAATTATTCAGGTCTTCTGTTTCCTATTAATCTTCTGTCAGTTTGTTCTACTTATTATTGGGCTATTAAAGTCTCCAGCTATCATTGTTGAATTGCTTATTTTCCCCTACAGTTCTGTTGGTTTTGCTTCTTTTCACCTTGTGTTTCAGTGTGGAATTTCCATCCAATGAGTGAGTGGAGGCAAAGGTGATCAGGGCCCAGTATTCTCAGATTATACCACTGGATGTAAGTCTCCTGCACTGTACGTTGTAACTGGGTGGGGGAATACAGACCCAGTCGTTTTGGACTTGCCTGGAGTAGTGCTTTTGCAAAATGGGCCTTGCAGGAAGGGGAGATGAGAAATACAGAAGCCTCCTTTTCCTGTAGTGAAACTATGATTTCAAAGTGGGAGCTGGAGGAAGAGAGGGCTCCTGCCTTGGCTGCACAAGCCTGGGATAGAGTTTCCCAGGAGCTGGGGAAATGGGTGTAATGGACTGGGTTATGGGTCAGATCTTCACAATCCGTATAATCACGATGGTGTGATCACTCATCTAGAGCCAGATATCCTGGAATGTGAAGTCAAGTGGGCCTTAGAAAGCATCATTATGAACAAAGCTAGTGGAGGTAATGGAATTCCAGTTGTTCAGTTCAGTTCAGTCGCTCAGTCGTGTCTCACTCTTTGCGACTCTGCGACCCCATGAATCGCAGCATGCCAGGCTTCCCTGTCCATCACCAACTCCCAGAGTTCACTCAGACTCTTGTCCATCGAGTCCATGATGCCATCCAGCCATCTCATCCTCTGTCGTCCCCTTCTCCTCCTGCCCCCAATCCCTCCCAGCATCAGAGTCTTTGCCAATGACTCGACTCTTCGCATGAGGTGGCCAAAGTTCTGGAGATTCAGCTTAAGCATCATTCCTTCCAAAGAAATCCCAGGGTTGATCTCCTTCAGAATGGACTGGTTGGCTCTCCTTGCAGTCCAAGGGATTCTCAAGAGTCTTCTCCAACACCACAGTTCAAAAGCATCAATTCTTCAGCGTTCAGCCTTCTTCACAGTCCAACTCTCACATCCATACATGACTACTGGAAATAGCCTTGACTTGAGCTATTTCAAATCCTGAAAGATGATGCTGTGAAAGTGCTGCACTCAATATGCCAGCAAATTTGGAAAACTCAGCAGTGGCCACAGGACTGGAAAAGGTCAGTTTTCATTTCAATCTCAAAGAAAGGCAATGCCAAAGAATGCTCAAACTACCACACAATTGCACTCATCTCACATGCTAGTAAAGTAATGCTCAAAGTTCTCCAAGTCAGGCTTCAGCAATACGTGAACTGTGAACTTCTGGATGTTCAAGCCGGTTTTAGAAAAGGCAGAGGAACCAGAGATCAAATTGCCAACATCCGCTGGATCATGGAAAAAGCAAGAGAGTTTCAGAAAAACATCTATTTCTGCTTTATTGACTATACCAAAGCCTTTGACTGTGTGGATCACAAGAAACTGTGGAAAATTCTGAGAGAGATGGGAATACCAGACCACCTGACCTGCCTCTTGAGAAATCTGTATGCAGGTCAGGAAACAACAGTTAGAACTGGACATGGAACAACAGACTGGTTCCAAATAGGAGAAGGAGTACGTAAAGGCTGTATATTGTCACCCTGCTTATTTAACTTATATGCAGAGTAGATCATGAGAAACGCTGGACTGGAAGAAACACAAGCTGGAATCAAGATTTCCGGGAGTAATATCAATAACCTCAGATATGCAGATGACACCACCCTTATGGCAGAAAGTGAAGAGGAGCTAAAAAGCCTCTTCATGAAAGTGAAAGTGGAGAGTGAAAAAGTTGACTTAAAGCTCAACATTCAGAAAACGAAGATCATGGCATCCGGTCCCATCACTTCATGGGAAATAGATGGGGAAAGAGTGGAAACAGTGTCAGACTTTATTTTGGGGGGCTCCAAAATCACTGAAGATGGTGACTGCAGCCATGAAATTAAAAGATGCTTACTCCTTGGAAGAAAATTTATGACCAACCTAGATAGCATATTCAAAAGCAGAGACATTACTTTGCTGACTAAGGTCCGTTTAGTCAAGGCTATGGTTTTTCCAGTAGTCGTGTATGAATGTGAGAGATGGACTGTAAAGAAAGCTGAGCACCGGAGAATTGGTGCTTTTGAATTGTGGTGTTGGAGAAGACTCTTGAGAGTCCCTTGGACTGCAAGGAGATCCAAGTCCATTCTGAAGATCAGCCCTGGGATTTCTTTGGAAGGAATGATGCTTAAGCTGAATCTCCAGTACTTTGGCCACCTCATGCAAAGAGTTGACTCATTGGCAAAGACTCTGATGCTGGGAGGGATTGGGGGCAGGAGGAGAAGGGGACGACAGAGGATGAGATGGCTGGATGGCATCATGGACTCGATGGACGTGAGTCTGAGTGAACTCCGGGAGTTGGTGATGGACAGGGAGGCCTGGCGTGCTGCAATTCATGGGGTTGCAAATAGCTGGACATGACTGAGCAATTGAACTGAACTGATGGGTCAGATGCCACAGACTCTCACTCTTCCTCCTGAGACTTAATGATTTTCTTGAATGAATCCATTTGTTACATGCATTAGGGCAATTTCCAGAGAATATGAACGATTAATGATTTTTTTTTAAAGTTTGCACCTGTTAAGTTGTTTCCCTTGGGAGAGAGTCTGCCACTCCTCACTCCTTCCTTCCCAAAGTCCACTCCCCTCTTTTTGAAGATTCTGAAATATAATGAGATATATATATATATTGTTTGCTTATATTTCCTCCCCCACTTTTGGTTTATTTAACTAATTATTTTATAAGGGTCATTTCACTATTAATAATATGAAATTGTAGAACGTTTAGTCAATAAACTGTTTCCTATCTTTGGAATCTGTATATCTGCCATTTGTTAGCTAATTCATGAACACAGATGGCTTCATTGAATTCGAATCCAGTAAAAATCACTGTATCTGTTCTGGTTCCAATAAAACTTAGGTGTACTGTAGTCAGTGCGCTTCCTCACATGGCATTGTGGGGACAGAATCTTAGACGTTTATCCAGGCAGATCGTCATGTCCTTAGGTTTGCTTGGGCAGTGACTTCTTGTTGTTGTTTTTCAGTCTCTTGGTCGTGCTCGACTCTTTGCGACCACATGGTCTGTAGCCCGCCAGGCTCCTCTGTCAGTGACTTGTTACCTGGCATTAAATTTCAGGCCAAATCTGACATTGGTCTCTGCTTCTTACCTGGAGCTAAGGTATTACCCCTACTGTAAGCACAGTATACAGTTTTATAATTGTAATAGCTTACTGATTATATTCCCTCCTAGTAGCCATGACCCCTGTAGTCCTGGTATAATTCAATTTAAGGTAGAAATCATTGCATGATAAAATTGGCTTCACTGGACACAGGCTTTCTCCATATTGTGAGAGTCAAGCAACAACCTAGATAACTGTGCTTCAGAGAAAAAGTATTCTTAAATATTTTATAAACCCCCAAATTAAAACAATTTTCTAGATCTTTCCCATCAAGTCCAATCATTTTATAATATAGTACCTTACCCATATTTGTATAATGGTAGCAGATATGGTAGGAAGCTTAGAAATCTTACCAAGTGAAATAGCATGAGTGGAACTCCCTTTCCTTCTTATTCTGAGAGTTGTATCCGATCTTGTCATTGTGCATTCCCAGTGTTTTATGATACTCAGTTTCCATCCCCCAAATTTGCAGAATCCTTATTTTATATATCTTGTTTGATATTAAAATCATATCAGATATTATGTATCCAAAGAGGAAGAGATATTTATTACCTCCAACTGGGTTCAACTCTGGAAGCATCCTTGTTTAACAGAGGAATTCCAATTTAATAGTAAAGGAAAGCCATTCTATTTTTGCCCCACCATGCAAGGCTGTTTTGCTGGGTGGAAAATGCTCTGGACAGTGAAGGAAGGAGGGAGGAGACTTTCAAGTTTTTTGACCCCTTTGGATTTAATGTCTATCGTGAATTTGAGTAAACTCTAGGGGACAGTGGAGGAGCCTGGCATGCTATAGTCCATGGGGTCACAACAAATTGGAGATGACTTGATGACTGAACAGCAACAGATCTATTTTAGTATTAAGACCTCTTGTTTAATATTGGGAGAAAATTCTTACAATGTGATGAAACTTACCACCTAAAGCTTTGAGCTTTCTGTGTTAGGACATGAGTTTCTAACACCCTAATGTTCCTCTTCCCCTAAATTTCTCGTTTTGCAAGTTAAAGCCCAGAAAAATGGAATTATCTTGTCCAAATTAGACCGGTTTCTTGTCACCAAGCCTAGTAATTTTCTGTGCTCATGATGCTGCCTCTAAAAGAGGTACTTTCTCAGGGTGAAAGGACAGTTCTTAGTGTCCAACAGTTTTTTTTTCTCCCCCTGGGTTTCCTAGACAACTTTACCAAGTGAGTAGAAGTGAGAATAAGATCGACAGTTCTTCACGTTCTGTCTTCCTTTTCACAGTGTACGTTTTTTGAAATGGCAGTGTCATCTGATATCCGAGCCTCCTAAACCCTGAGTGGCTTCATGGAACACATTGTGGGCTTACCAGTTTTAGACAGGAAGAATGAGAAAGATGTATACTTTGTTGTGTTAATCCCCTGAGATTTTGAGGTCAATGTGTTATCATAGCATAACCTGCTCTTTCCTTATTAGTGTAAACTCCAAAATTTTGTAGGCATCGCCTCAAGCCAGTGTTGCATAAAAGACTCAGTTTGAAAGCATTGTACTGAGTTCTTTGAGAATGAGGAGAACTGAGAAGGATATAGCCTCTGGCCAGCCGGCTGAGATATAATAGGATGAAGTAAACCAAAATGAAAGCAAAAGAAGGGAAGGATTCTACAGTTTCTGTCAAAGAATTCAGTAGGCCACGCCTGTCTTTTGGTGAAACACTGTGTAGAGGTAAAACTGACTGAGTTTTGGTTGTGTGTGTAACACAAAGAGCCCATAGGACATGCACTTAAACGTAAGGTTCTTTTCTTTAAAAAATATATATATGTATTTTTAAACATATTTGAGAATAGTCTGGTTAAAATCACACAATGTGGGAAACACTGGCTAAATGACTTTGCAGAGGCTCCTCATGACACTGAACTATTTACCAGTAATCTTATTTGTTTCTACACTGCACAGTCATTTTTATGTTACATTAACTTCATTTTGTGTGTGTTTTATTTTTATTATTTATGTATTTTTTTGTTTTACTTTGCAATACTGTATTGGTTTTGCCATACATTGACATGAATCCACCACGGGTGTACATGAGTTCCCAAACCTGAACCCCCCTCCCACCTCCATCCCCATATCATCTCTCTGGATCATCCCCGTGCACCAGCCCCAATCATCCTGTATCCTGTATCGAACATGGACTGCCAACTCGTTTCTTACATGATTGTATACATGTTTCAATGCCATTCTCCCAAATCATCCCACCCTCTCCCTCTCCCTCTGAGTCCAAAAGTCCTCTCTACATATCTGTGTCTCTTTTGCTGTCTGGCATACAGGGCCATCATTGCCATCTTTCTAAATTCCATATATATGTGTTAGTATACTGTATTGGGTTTTTCTTTCTGGCTTACTTCACTCTGTATAATCGGCTCCAGTCTCATCCATCTCATTAGAACTGATTCAAATGTATTCTTTTTAATGGCTGAGTAATACTCCATTGTGTATATGTACCAAAGCTTTCTTATCCATTCATCTGCTGATGGACATCTAGGTTGTTTCCATGTCCTGGCTATTATAAACAGTGCTGCGATGAACATTGGGGTACATGTGTCTCTTTCAATTCTGGTTTCCTCGGTGTGTATGCCCAGCAGTGGGATTGCTGGGTCATAAGGCAGTTCCATTTGCAATTTTTAAAGGAATCTCCACACTGTTCTCCATAGTGGTTGTACTAGTTTGCATTCTCACCAACAGTGTAAGAGGGTTCCCTTTCCCCCACACGCTCTCCAGCATATATTGCTTGTAGACTTTTGGATCACAGCCATTCTGACTGGTGTAAAGTGGTACCTCATTGTGGTCTTGATTTGCATTTCTCTGATAATGAGTGATGTTGACCATCTTTTCATGTGTTTGTTAGCCATCTGTATGTCTTCTTTGGAGAGGTGTCTATTTAGTTGTTTGGCCCATTTTTTGATTTGGTCGTTTATTTTCCTGGAATTGAGCTGCATAAGTTGCTTGTATATTTTGAGATTAGTTATTTGTCAGTTGCTTCATTTGCTATTATTTTCTCCCATTCAGAAGTCTGTCTTTTCACCTTGCTTATAGTTTTCTTTGTTGTGCAGAAGCTTTTAATTTTAATTAGATCCCATTTGTTTATTTTTGCTTTTATTTCCAGAATTCTGGGAGGTGGATCATAGGGGATCCTGCTGTGATTTATGCGGGAGATTGTATTGCCTATGTTCTCCTCTAGGAGTTTTATAGTTTCTGGTCTTACGTTTAGATCTTTAATCCATTTTGCGTTTATTTTTGTGTGTGGTGTTAGAAAGTGATCTAGTTTCATTCTTTTACAGTTTTCCCAGCACCACTTGTTAAAGAGATTGTCTTTACTCCATTGTATATTCTTGCCTCCTTTGTTGAAGATAAGGTGTCCATATGTGTGTGGATTTATCTCTAGGCTTTCTATTTTGTTCCATTGATCTATATTTCTGTCTTTGTGCCAGTACCATACTGTCTTGATGACTGTGGCTTTGTAGTAGAGCCTGAAGTTAGGCAAGTTGATTCTTCCAGTTCCATTCTTCTTTCTCAAGATTGCTTTGGCTATTCGAGGTTTTTTGTATTTCCATACAAATTGTGAAATTATTTGTTCTAGTTTTGTGAAAAATACTGCTGGTAGCTTGATAGGGATTACATTGAATCTGTAGACTGCTTTGGTAGTATACTCATTTTCACTATATTGATTCTTCCAATCCATGAACATGGTATATTTCTCCATCTATTAGTGTCCTCTTTGATTTCTTTCATCAGTGTTTTATAGTTTTCTATATATAGGTCTTTAGTTTCTTTAGGTAGATATGTTCCTAAGTATTTTATTCTTTTCATTGCAATGGTGAATGGAATTGTTTCCTTAATTTCTTTATCTACTTTCTCATTATTAGTGTATAGGAATGCAAGGGATTTCTGTGTGTTGATTTTATATCCTGCAACTTTACTATATTCATTGATTAGCTCTAGTAATTTTCTGATGGAGTCTTTAGGGTTTTCTATGTAGAAGAAGATCATGTCATCTGCAAACAGTGAGAGTTTTACTTCTTGTTTTCCAATTTGAATTCCTTTTATTTCTTTTTCTGCTCTGATTGCTGTGGCCAAAACTTCCAGAACTATGTTGAATAGTAGTGGTGAAAGTGGGCACCCTTGTCTTGTTCCTGACTTTAGGGGAAATGCTTTCAATTTTTCACCATTGAGGATAATGTTTGCTGTGGGTTTGTCATATATAGCTTTTATTATGTTGAGATATGTTCCTTCTATGCCTGCTTTCTGGAGAGTTTTTATCATAAATGGATGTTGAATTTTGTCAAAAGCCTTCTCTGCATCTATTGAGATAATCATATGGCTTTTATTTTTCAATTTGTTAATGTGGTGAATTATATTGATCGATTTGCGGATATTGAAGAATCCTTGCATCCCTGGGATAAAGCCCACTTGGTCATGGTGTATGATCTTTTTAATGTGTTGTTGGATTCTGATTGCTAGAATTTTGTTAAGGATTTTTACATCTATGTTCATCAGTGATATTGGCCTGTAGTTTTCTTTTTTTGTGGTATCTTTGTCAGGTTTTGGTATTAGGGTGATGGTGGCCTCATAGAATGAGTTTGGAAGCTTAATTTCCTCTGCAATTTTCTGGAAGAGTTTGAGTAGGATAGGTGTTAGCTCTTCTCTAGATTTTTGGTAGAATTCAGCTTTGAAGCCGTCTGGACCTGGGCTTTTGTTTGCTGGAAGATTTCTAATTACAGTTTCAATTTCCATGCTTGTGATGGGTCTGTTAAGATTTTCTATTTCTTCCTGGTTCAGTTTTGGAAAGTTTTACTTTTCTAAGAATTTATCCATTTCTTCCACGTTGTCCATTTTATTGGCATATAATTGCTGATAGTAGTCTCTTATGATCCTTTGGATTTCTGTGTTGTCTGTTGTGATCTCTCCATTTTCATTTCTAATTTTGCTGATTTGATTTTTCTCCCTTGATTTCTTGATGAGTCTGGCTAATGGTTTGTCAATTTTATTTATCCTTTCAAAAAAACAGCTTTTGGCTTTGTTGATTTTTGCTATGGTCTCTTTTGTTTCTTTAGCATTTATTTCTGCCCTAATTTTTAAGATTTCTTTCCTTCTACTAACTCTGGGGTTTTCCGTTTCTTCCTTTTCTAGTTGCTTTAGGTGTAGAGTTAGGTTATTTATTTGACTTTTTTCTTGTTTCTTGAGGTATGCCTGTATTGCTATGAACTTTCCTCTTAGCACTGCTTTTATAGTGTCCCACAGGTTTTGGGTTGTTGTGTTTTCATTTTCATTCATTTCTATGCATATTTTGATTTCTGTTTTGATTTCTTCTGTGATTTGTTGGTTATTCAGAAGCATGTTGTTCAGCCTCCATATGTTGGAATTTTTAATAGTTTTTCTCCTGTATTTGAGATCTAATCTTAATGCATTATGGTCAGAAAAGATGCTTGGAATGATTTTGATCTTTTTTGAATTTATCAAGGTTAGATTTATGGCCCAGGATGTGATCTATCCTGGAGAAGGTTCCGTGAGCACTTGAGAAAAAGGTGAAATTCATTGTTTTGGGGTGAAATGTCCTATAGATATCAATTAGGTCTAACTGGTTTATTGTATCATTTAAAGTTTGCATTTCTTTGTTAATTTTCTGTGTAGTTGATCTGTCCATAGGTGTGAGTGGGGTATTAAAGTCTCCCACTATTATTGTGTTATTGTTAATTTTCCCTTTCATACTTGTTAGCATTTGTCTTCCATATTGCGGTGCTCCTATGTTGGGTGCATATATATTTATAATTGTTATAGCTTCTTCTTGGATTGATCCTTTGATCATTATGTAGTGGCCTTCTTTGTCTCTTTTCACAGCCTTTGTTTAAAAGTCTATTTTATTGGATATGAGTATTGCTACTCCTGCTTTCTTTTGGTCTCTATTTGGGTGGAATATCTTTTTCCAGCCCTTCACTTTCAGTCTGTATGTGTCCCTTGTTTTGAGGTGGGTCTCTTGTAAGCAGCGTATATAGGGTTCTTGTTTTTGTATCCGTTCAGCCAGTCTTTGTCTTTTGGTTGGGGCATTCAACCCATTTACGTTTAAGGTAATTATTGATAAGTATGATCACATTGCCATTTACTTTATTGTTTTGGGTTCGGGTTGATACACCCTTTTTGTGTTTCCTGTCTAGAGAATATCCTTTAGCATTTGTTGGAGAGCTGATTTGGTGGTGCTAAATTCTCTCAGCTTTTGCTTGTCTGGAAAGCTTTTGATTTCTCCTTCATATTTGAATGAGATCCTTGCTGGGTACAGTAATCTGGGCTGTAGGTTATTTTCTTTCATCACTTTAAGTATGTCTTTCCATTCCCTCCTGGGCTGAAACGTTTCTATTGAAAGATCAGATGTTATCCTTATGGGAATCCCCTTGTGTGTTATTTGTTGTTTTTTCCTTGCTGCTTTTAATATTTGTTCTTTGTGTTTGATCTTTGTTAATTTGATTAATATGTGTCTTGGGGTGTTTCACCTTGGGTTTACCCTATTTGGAACTCTCTGGGTTTCTTGGACTTGGGTAGTGAGGTTTAGGTTTTTAAATGTACAAAATTGACAACAAAAACCAAAAAGCAAAGATTAAATATCTAGAGTAGAGGTTGGTTTTTCAAAAATACAATATTAAAGAAAAGAAGAAGAAGAAAAAGAAAAAAAAAAGCCACAAGAATTATTAAACAACTACAACAACCACACAAAGACTATATATGGTGTTTGCTTTAAAAAACAGGGTTCTTTTCTTTTGAAAAGTAATAGTAGGTTATAGAAATAAAAATTAAAGGAGAAATAGAAGACTTAACAATTTTTAAAAGTTAGAAAAAAAAAGAAGAAAAAAGAAGAAAAAACAACCACACATCATCATCAACAACAACAACAACAACAAATGATCGTAAAAATAGTAATGATATATCTGGCCCTTTCTCTGGTGTTGTGGGCAGTGTGGGTTCACTTCCAAGGCAGTTCCCTCTGTTTAACTTCTTCTGTTTGCTGGTCTCTTCAGTGTCTGATTTCCGTCCTGACACGGGGTGGGGGGGCAGTGGTGGACACTTTTTTTTTTTTTTTAGGCTCACTTGTTCAGTCGCTCTGTGGGGAGGGAGGGATGCTGCAAACAAATAACACTGTCATGTGTTTGCAGTATCTCAGCCCCGCTGGGCCTGCCCCTGCTCGTGGCACACAAACCGCTCAGGCTCTATGTTGCTCTGCTGGGAAACATCTGAGGCCGGCCCTAGACTGCATGCACCTCCCCAGTCTCAGCCGCTCAGGTTTAGCACTCATGTAGCCCTCAGAGGTGCAGATTCAGTTGGGACTGCATTTTGTGCCCTTCCCAGGTCCGAGTAGCTCAGGTGTTTGGTGAGCATGGTTGCTGTGACTTATCGCCTTTCCTGTCTCTGCTGCTCAGTTTTCTGGGTGTACACCTGGTGCCCCTTGTGAGGTGGATGGTGACTGTCCAGAACCCCCAGAAGTCTTAGCAAAGAAGCCTGCTTGCAGTTTGGCAGGTAAAGTCTCTCTGGGGCTGCAATTGCCCCCTTCCAGCCCTTACGGCTCTGGCTGCCTTTCCCTGGTGGGGGATGGTCTGCAGCCAGCTATTTCTGTTCCGTCCTTTGTTCTGTGTGTAGTCAAGGTGGTGTCTTATGTTTGAGCTTTTCGCGTGGTAGCTATCCCACAGTCTGATTTGCTAGCCCAAGTTAGTTCGTTCTGGTTATGCATGGGACGTTCCTGCCCGATTCTTAAGAAGCACTGCAGCCTGCGCCTCCCGCGCCTCCCTGCCCTGCCCCCACATGCTAGTGGCGGATGCAGGTGTCTGCGCTGCTTTTTTGCTGGGGGAGTTACTGTTGGGCTTGTAATCTGTTGGTTTTAATTATTTATTTATTTTTCCTTCCTGTTATGTTGCCCTCTGTGCTTCCAAGGCTCGCCACAGACTCGATAGGGAGAGTGTTTCCTGGTGTTTGGAAACCTCTCTTCTTAAGATTCCCTTCCAGGGATGGAGCTTCCTCCCCACCTCCTTTGTCTCTTTTTTCATCTTTTATATTTTTTCCTACCTGTTTTTGAAGACAATGATCTGCTTTTCTGGTTGCCTGATGTCCTCTGCCAGCATTCAGAAGTTATTTTGTGGAGTTTGCTCAGCGTTGAAATATTCTTTTAATGAATTTGTGAGGGAGAAAGTGGTCTCCCCATCCTATTCCTCTGCCATCTTAGAACCGCCCCCCATTTTGTGTTTTTTGGATCATTCCCATGCTGCTTAGAGTGCACTGGGTTATGGCCTAATTGCCTAATTATTATGCAGTATTAAACAATCTATAAAAATGAGTAGAAATATGAATTAAAAGGAATGAGCCTTCGTCACTGTAGAAGGTATAGGAAAACAAAATGGTATTATCATCACAAATGTAGATGGAACATTAAGCAGAATGTATCACTCGACTAAAGATCTTTCGGAAGATTTTTTGGGAAAGAAATCCCCCCAAAACACACTTACGGTGACTTATTTAAATCTTAATGAAATGAAGAATAAATATAATTCACTTAAGAATTGTCTCTGTTTTAAAAATAGTATTTGTTTCTCAATATTTTACTTCTAATTTAAAATGTCCAGATCCAAACTGCTCTAAGAGTATATAGCATTAGAAATCACAACCTTAAAAAAAAAATTACCTAAGTCAGTCCTTTCCAAAGACATCTGCTTCCTACTAAAATTAGATAGGGGAGGGTATGAAAAAGACAGATATATCCTTTTATTTTTCAAAAATACATTTGTAAATGTGCGTGCAAACCAAGATACATGTTTCTGTGACTTCATGTATGGGCTTCAAATCCATGAACTTCCATATCTACAGCTCTTAAGACTTTGTCCTGTCTTCTAGTATTAGTTCTAATCTCCACCCCTTCATTGAGTATTTCCATTTGAATTTTTAAGATATACCTTATTTCAATGTGTCTAAAACAAATTTTAGATTTTTTCCTTCAGAAGAAGTGAAGTGAAGTGAAGTCGCTCAGTTATGTCTGACTCTTTGTGACCACATGGACTGTAGCCTACCAGGTTCGTCCATCCCTGGGATTCTCCAGGCAGGAATACTGGAGTGGGTTGCCATTTCCTTCTCCAGGAGATCTTCCCAACCCAGGGATCAAACCTGGGTCTCCTGTATTGCAGGCAGACGCTTTACCATCTGAGCCATCAGGGAAGTCCCTTTTTCCTTCAGAAGTAGATCTTAAATTCATCATTTCTGTCTGCAACACCAAATTTCTTCACTAGCACAGGCCTGGATCCTTCAAATCACCTTTCTACCTCTCTTTCCTCTACTTCCTTTCCACTCCATGTTTTTTTCAAGACCACGTCGTCCTGTGAATTTCTCTCAAGTAGCTTTTTCTTTCTCTTACCACCCTCACCATCCTCGCCCTTCCCGACTCTCACAGCACTGCCTCAGGAGCTCCTTTCTGGTCCCCTGCCTCCCCTCCTGACCCCAGTCTGTCCTCCACATGAGCAGAGCAGCCCTCCCCATCATTCTTCATCCTGGTTTCCACCAGTGCAACACTCTTGTGAATCTCTTTTGCCCATAGAGTAGAGTGAGGTCACAGACTCAAGAATTTATATAGGTCTCGTGTCTGTCATCTTCTGTCATTTCTTAACTGAGCGTCTCCATTCCAGCCAAACCAAATCTGTTGACTAGCCAGCAAAAATCTTAGTTCCTCTTTCTAATTTTGAATTGTTTGATCCATATTTCTCACTTAGAATGTCACACCAATGCCCATCCAGATCCAGTATGTATTTATTATATCCCTCTCTATTTTTAGACTTTTACTTTATTGGGCACATAATTAGTGGACATCTACAGTGGATCCTATAGCTAGCCGTTCTTGATGGGAGCTGAGGCAAGGTACAGCTGTCTTTGTTCCTTGCTGTTTTGTGACTGGTCCCTGCTTTGTACTGTGACAGAGAAAACACCGGACTATGAGGAAACCTCTCATAACAATTGCTTTCTGAACTTACAGAGAACGTCTTGCTCTTTGCTTTCATACCACCTCATGGTGTCAGTAGATAAAATTGTTATCCAGGGAATTTTTTTGTTGGTGAATAAACTGTCTTGGACAAGGTCTTTCTTTCCTAGGACTTGGTCTCCTCATGTGTAAAAGGAAGAACTGAAAATGATGTATCACTTGATACAATCCCATGATTCTGGCCATTGCACATATGTTTTCCATAACCATGAATTGTCAGCCAACTTTCTATATCCATACCTAATGTATTACATTATCTTTGTGAACGATCTATGAATTCTCAGTTGGTGTATGTTACTTGATTTTCAACATCTTAAGCCTTTTAATTTAGATGGTGTTTGGAAACATTATTGTCTGCCCTCCCACCCTCAACCTTTTAAAAATTATTGTAGGAGTTTTTCCTTGTCCTTGAAAGAAAGGCAAACAGGAACACTCCTAATACACTGTCTCTCTCTTCGGATGACTTTCAGAAAATTGACTCTTCTTATATTTATTTATTGAGGACAGTTTAGGAAAGAAAACATTAGACTCTTTTCTTAAGTGATAGTCATCTCTCCAGTGTTACCCAACACAATGGTTACCCAGCCCCAACGTTTACATGCTGAGAGACATGTTAGAACAAAATGAAGATGTCTTATCTTAAGGAATCAAAGTGATATCAAATTCAGTTGTTTAATTAAAAGCCCCATCTCAGTCAGAAGTATTTTAAAGATGTATGAAACCAAGAAGAGGCAGTGCATGTCAGAATTAAATTCCATGATGGGGACTTAGGTAGTGGGCTGGAACTAGCACTGCATTCCAGAACTGTTATACCGCTTATCGAGTCTGCACAGATCAACATTATTGCCACCACATCATGGACTCAGAGGTAGAAACAAAGGTGAGAGCAATTCACAGGTTGACAGGATGAAACACACACTCCTCTCCATCTACAACAGAAAGTCAGACGCAGATACAAATCATTGCTGCTACAGATTCAAGGTTTCTTACTTCATCTGGGTCCTCAAATCTTACAGAAAATATACATGGGTCAACTGCCTCCCAGTTGTTGGGATAAACAATCTCTTTGTTAAATCTTTCTGTCTTCACTCTCAGTAGAAGATTTTACCTTTAACTTCATAGAAAGTATAGGAGATGAAATATAATTCCTTAAAATTCCAACTTTTCATCCATTCAGTGCTAACTTCTTTCAATATACAAGGACAATGTCAAAGGTCAGATCTACTATATGGTTCCAGTGTGTATTGATCAGCCTCTCCATCTTTCTAGAACAGTAGATCTCAACCCTGGCTACCCATAGGAATGACCTGGCATCTTTTACAAAACTGATGCTCAGGTCCTGATGGTGGCCAATGAAATCTGAGTCTCTTTGAGAGTGAAATTCACATATCAATAGTTTCTAAAAGTTCCCTGAATGAGTCCATGAGTAGGCAGGCTTACAAAGAAGTACTTAGCTTAAAACCTCCTCAAGGGCAAGCATCTTTTGTGTTGAAACAGATCAATTGAACTCTATACAGAGCTCGTCTCCATCTAGTAATAAGCATGGTGTAATGTTTTTCTTCACATGCATACTGTATTACTATAACTGACTTGAGTGAATTTTACTATTCGTATAACCAAAGCGGGGAAAAAAACCTGTATAATGCTACAGTAATTTTATTTTTTTTTCATTTTTCATTTTTATTTTTACTTTATTTTACTTTACAATACTGTATTGGTTTTGCCATACACTGACATGAATCTGCCACGGGTGTACAAGAGTTCCCAAACCTGAACCCCCCTCTCACCGCCCACCCCATATCATCTCTCTGGATCATCCCCGTGCACCAGCCCCAAGCATCCTGTGTCCTGTATTGAACCTAGACTGGTGACTCGTTTCTTACATGATAGTATACATATTTCAGTGCCATTCTCCCAAATCATCCCACCTTCTCCCTCTCCTTCAGAGTCCAAAAGCCCATTCTATACATTTGTGTCTCTTTTGCTGTCTTGCATACAGGGTTATCATTACCATCTTTCTAAATTCCATATATATGTGTTAGTACACTGTATTGGTGTTTTTCTTTCTGGCTTACTTCACTCTGTATAATCAGCTCCAATTTCATCCATCTCATCAGAACTGATTCAAATGTATTCTTTTTAATGGCTGAGTAATACTACATTGTGTATATATACCACAGCTTTCTTATCCATTCATCTGCTAATGGACATCAAGGTTGTTTCCATGGCCTGGCTATTATAAACAGTGCTGCGATGAACATTGGGGTACATGTGTCTCTTTCAATTCTTGTTTCCTCGGTGTGTATGCCCAGCAGTGGGATTGCTGGGTCATAAGGCAGTTCTATTTCCAGTTTTTTAAGGAATCTCCACACTGTTCTCCATAGTGGCTGTACTAGTTTGCATTCCCACCAACAGTATAAGAGGGTTCCCTTTTCTCCACATCCTCTCCAGCATTTATTGCTTGTAGACTTTTGAATCACAGCCATTCTGACTGGTGTGAAATGGTACCTCATTGTGGTTTTGATTTGCATTTCTCTGATAATGAGTGATGTTGAGCATCTTTTCATGTGTTTGTTAGCCATCCATACGTCTTCTTTGGAGAAATGTCTATTTAGTTCTTTGGCCCATTTTTTGATTGGGTCATGTATTTTTGTGGACTTGAGCTGCATGAGTTGCTTGTATATTTTTGAGATTAGTTGTTTGTCAGTTGCTTCATTTGCTATTATTTTCTCCCATTCAGAAGGCTGTCTTTTCACCTTGCTTATAATTTCCTTTGTTGTGCAGAAGCTTTTATTTTTAATTAGATCCCGTTTATTTATTTTTGCTTTTATTTCCAGTGTTCTAGGAGGTGAATCATAGGGGATCCTGCTGTGATTTATGACAGAGAGTGTTTTGCCTATGTTCTCCTCTAGGAGTTTTATAGTTTCTGGTCTTACGTTTAGATCTTTAATCCATTTTGAGTTTATTTTTGTGTGTGGTGTTAGGAAGTGATCTAGTTTCATTCTTTTACAAGTGGTTGACCAGTTTTCCCAGCACCACTTGTTAAAGAGATTGTCTTTACTCCATTGTATATTCTTGCCTCCTTTGTCGAAGATAGTGTCCATAGGTGTGTGGATTTACAAGGTTCTAAATACCCATCAAACAAAAATGTAGTTACTAGTGGTAGTGAGAACCACAGGGAGTAGATAGTTTATACTTTGATGACTAGAACTGATATGTGCACTATTTCTCCAGCACATACTTGACCTCAGGAATTTTAACCATTTCTCACTAAGAAAACTAACCACTCAGTGCTTTGTTCACTGAATGATAGGGCCCTTTGCTTTGAAAAAACTGTTATTTTAAGGTGTTATAGTGATTGGCCCACTAAAGGATGACTTTATTGAGAATGCTATTTCCCATATAGATAGGAAAAAAATCCATGAAATTTACTTTTTTTCCTTCCCACTTGTATATAAGCCTGGATATTGAACAGGGTTGATTTCTCCTCTATATTGATAATCATATTTGTACTTAGTTTCATGAACTACTCAGGATTTTAATTTAAGTAATTATTGAATTTTTATTAAAATTATTAAATTATAAAATACTTTCTACTTGCATTAAATTTATTTTCTCATTAAATATATTCTCTACTTGTTAAGTATATAATAAACATATATCATACTTAATATAACTATATCAACTATAATGCTGATAGAGAAAAAAAAATTCAGTCAAACCATTTCTTTAAAACTTTGTCAACTCTTTTTCCATTGAAATGTTGACTTTGCTTGAGTCTGCATATACAGTAGACTATTATTCAGCCATGAAAGGAAATGAAGTACTGATAACTGCTATAAAATTGCTAAATCTTGGTAACATTGTATTAAATAAATGAAACCAGCTACAAAAGACTGCATAATGCATTCAGTTCAGTTCAGTCACTCAGTCATATCTAACTCTTTTCCACCCCATGGACTGCAGCATGCCAGGCCTCCCTGTCCATCACCAACTCCCGGAGTTTACTCAAACTCATGTCCATTGAGTTGGTGATGCCATCCAGCCATCACATCCTCTGTCGTCCCTTTATCCTCCCACCTTCAATCTTTTAGAGCATCAGGGTCATTTCCAAGGAGTCAGTTTTTTGCATCAAGTGGCCAAAGTATTGGAATTTCAGCTTCAGCATCAGTCCTTCCAAAGAATATTCATGGCTGATTTCCTTTAGAATAGACAGGTTGGATCTCCTTGCAGTCCAAGGGACTCTCAAGAGTCTTCTCCAACACCACAGTTCAAAAGCACCAATTATTCACCACTCAGCTTTCTTTATAGTTCAGCTCTCACATCCATACATGACTACTGGAAAAATCAAACCTTTGACTAAACAGACATTTGTTGGCAAAGTAATGTCTCTGCTTTTTAACATGCTGTCTAGGTTGGTCATAACTTTTCTTCCAAGGAGTAAGTGTCTTCTAATTTCATGGCTGCAGTCACCATCTGCAGTGATTTTGGAGCCCAAAAATTTAAAGTCTGTCACTGTTTCCATTGCTTCCCCATCTATTTGCCATGAAGTGATGGGGCCAGATGCTGTGATCTTAGTTTTCTGAATGTTGTGTTTTAAGCCAACTTTCACTCTCCTCTTGCACTTTCTGCTTTCTGCCATAAGGGTGGTGTCATCTGCATATCTGAGGTTATTGATATTTCTCCCGGAAATCTTGATTCCAGCTTGTGCTTCTTCCAGCCCAGCGCTTCTCATGATGTACTCTGCATATAAGTTAAGTAAGCAGGGTGACAATATACAGCCTTGCTGTACTCCTTTCCTGATTTGGAACCAGTCTGTTGTTCCATGTCCAGATCTAACTGTTGCTTCCTGACCTGCATACAGATTTCTCAGGAGGCATGTCAGGTGGTCTGGTGTTTCCATCTCTTTAAGAATTTTCCACAGTTTATTGTGAACAACCTTGGGAGTGTACTAACAACCATTGAATTTTGACTTTAAGTGGGTAAATTGCATTAAATGTGAATGATATCTCAATAAAGCTGTTATAAAAATTTCCAACAGGAAATATGAATCACTTTTCACCTTCAGACTATGTGAATTTTAAGTGTCAAGGCTAAATAGTCTATGAACATTCAGAATCAAGGCATATTGCCCTCATGAACTCTTTGTGCAGAATGTACTAGACAATGACCTTCCGGAGGCCAAAGTAGAAAAATATCAGTGTAAGGACAGGTAATAAGTATTAAGTATGTATTCACCTGTAGTAGTAAGACTAAATGGTTGTTACAAATAGAATGATCCAGTTTGCTGGTATAGACCAGTTTATACCTCTGTTTTGGCCCAATTAACTTGATCCCCTTCACTCTTAAAACTTTTTTTTTATAACTTCGAAAAAATATTTGTCTTATTACTTACTTATTTTATTACATATTTATTTGACCATGCTAAGTCTTCGTTGTGACATGTAGGATCTTTTAGTTGTGTCCTCTGAACTCCTAATTGAAGCATGTGAGATCTAGTTGCCTGACCAGGGATTGAACCCAGGTCCTCTGCATTGGGAGCTCAGAGTCTTAGCCACCAGACTACCAGAGAAGTCCCTTAAAACTTTTTGACTTTGTAAATTACACGAATGCTCTCAAGTTATGGGATTATAGTAGCTTTTTTAAAGTCTGGTGCTCTAACAGTGTAGATAATCTGATTTACTAATGATGGGAGAGAAGTGGGTAAGTATGAAAAAGTAGCACAAGCCTAATAATTGCCTTTGAAGCATTCCTGAGAGTAAAGAGATATTCCTTTAAATTAGATGCTAAGGAAGAGGAAGAGGGAGAGGAAGTTATTAACAAATTTTAGACTAGGAAACAAATAGAAATTTTGTGTTTCATGCTTCTGGTTCTCAAGGCAATTAGAAATTTCCGTGTCTCTCCCACCTCACCTCACTTTCCAGTATGTTTCATCCCACATTGCTGTTGATAAAACTCAGGTTTTATTACTTCAGTGATCCTTCCCCACCCATTCATGTTTCTTGATGTTGGAAGATGCATTGTGGGGTTGGTTGTAGGTTTTGTCCATTCTGTTAGCTTTTGTTTCATTTATTCTATTGGATTTTTCTTTAGGGGTAATTCAGGAAAATTTAAAATCTGTTATGCAACCCCTATCTTCTTCCCAGGGTGTTCCTGAAAGCACATCACCCTCTTTTATTGTTTCTTTTTATTTTATTTTTTTTCTATGTGTCATGTCCTCCAATAAATTGCCAAGAAAGAACTTAGGGGAAGTTTGTTTTGGTTTTGTGTTTTTAAATTTGAATTCCTGAAATGTCTTTATCCTTGCATTTAGATGACAGTTTGTCTAAGGAGAGAATTCTGGTGAAAAATCCATTTCCTCCAAGATGATGGAAGCATGTCTTCATTTCCTTTTAGCTTCCAGCATTGTTGGTTGCTCAGTGGTAAAGGCTCCCTCTGCCAAGCAGGAGACATAAGTTCCATTCCTCTGTTGGGAAGCTCCCCTGGAGGAGAAAACTGCAACCCACTCCAGTATCCTTGCCTAGGAAATCCCGTGGACACAGAAGCCTGGTGGACTGTAGTCCATGGGGTTGCAAAAGACTTGGACAGAATTTAGTGACTAAATAGCAACAATAAACTGTTGTTGAGAAGTCTGTTGTTATGATCTTACATCAGCCTTGGTCATCTGTCTCCTTATCACTGATGGTCTTGATGTTCATTAGGGGTGTCAAGGATTTCCCCTGTCTTTGGTGTTCTGAAATTTCATCTTGTGTCTCAGCATAAGACTTTCTTCAATCATCTTGCTAGGGATTTAATAGGTCTTCCATTTCATTCTGGGAAATTTCCAAGTATTATTTCCTTTGAATTTTCCTCCTCTCAATTATCTGTTATTTTTTCCTCAGATACCTAGTCAGGTAATGAATCTTTCTAAATTCATCTTCTAATTCTGATTCTTCCCTTAAATTTTTCATAATTATTCTTTTTTCTGTCCTATAAAAGTTATCTTATTTTCCAATATTTCTTTTGATTTTTAAATTTTTATTAAAACTCAAAATGGATTAAAGATCTAAATGTAAGACCAGAAACTATAAAACTCCTAGAGGAGAACATAGGCAAAACACTCTCCGACATAAATCACAGCAGGATCCTCTATGATCCACCTCCCAGAATTCTGGAAATAAAAGCAAAAATAAACAAATCGGATCTAATTAAAATTAAAAGCTTCTGCACAACAAAGGAAAATATACGCAAGGTGAAAAGACAGCCTTCTGAATGGGAGAAAATAATAGCAAATGAAGCAACTGACAAACAACTAATCTCAAAAAATATACAAGCAACTTATGCAGCTCAAGTCCAGAAAAATAAATGACCCAATAAAAAAATGGGCCAAAGAACTAAATAGACATTTCTCCAAAGAAGACATATGGATGGCTAACAAACACATGAAAAGATGCTCAACATCACTCATTATCAGAGAAATGCAAATCAAAACCACAATGAGGTACCATTTCACACCAGTCAAAATGGCTGCGATCCAAAAATCTGCAAGCAATAAATGCTGGAGAGGGTGTGGAGAAAAGGGAACCCTCCTCACTGTTGGTAGGAATGCAAACTAGTACAGCCACTATGGAGAACAGTGTGGAGATTCCTTAAAAAATTGCAAATAGAACTACCTTATGACCCAGCAATCCCACTGCTGGGCATACACACCGAGGAAACCAGAATTGAAAGAGACACATGTACCCCAATGTTCATCGCAGCACTGTTTATAATAGCCAGGACATGGAAACAACCTAGATGTCCATCAGCAGATGAATGGATAAGAAAGCTGTGGTACATGTACACAATGGAGTATTACTCAGCCGTTAAAAAGAATTCATTTGAATCAGTTCTGATGAGATGGGTGAAACTGAAGCCGATTATACAGAGTGAAGTAAGCCAGAAAGAAAAACACCAATACAGTATACTAACATATATATATGGAATTTAGAAAGATAGCAATGACGACCCTGTATGCAAGACAGGAAAAAAGACACAGCGGTGTATAACGGACTTTTGGACTCAGAGGGAGAGGGAGAGGGTGGGATGATTTGGGAGAATGGCATTCTATCATGTATACTATCATGTAAGAATTGAATCACCAGTCCATGTCTGACGCAGGATACAGCATGCTTGGGGCTGGTGCATGGGGATGACCCACAGAGATGTTATGGGGAGGGAGGTGGGAGGGGGGTTCATGTTTGGGAACACATGTAAGAATTAAAGATTTTAAAATTAAATTAAAAAAATTAATTAAAAAAATAAAAAATAATAAAAGAAAGAAATAAAGTATAGCTGGTATTCTTTTAATTTTTAAATGTTTTTTCAGCATATATTTAGTTTCTAGGTACTATTATTTTCATACCTATATCTTTTTTTCTTAATAGCATACTGTTTTATCTTACTGGTTGTGCTAAAATTAAATATCAATACAAAACAGAGATGGGACTTGAGTATTCCCTGACCAGATGATACTATTTAAGTCATGTAAGTAAAACTAAATCTAGCTTGTTTCACGAACATAAGTGAAACTTAGGCTATTTCTTGTAAATGCCTCTGATAGTCATAAAAGAAACTTAAGTCACCTTCCTAAAGTTGACATAGGATAATGACTTTTCACCAAACTCCCTGCTGCCTGGAGATACCCATTGTAATACCCAACTTCCTCTTTTTCACATTGTAAGTAATTCTGTGGCATCATCCCCCTGAGCTTTATATCAGTTTTTACTTTGAAAGTTCTGAGCTCATGAGCTGTTCTTACATGCACAATGAACACTTTGTATGCTATTCATTGTTTTGGAGGCTTGCATTTTGCTAATTCTGGGTCTTTGATAGGTATAATTGTATTTCTTTTCTTACCAAGGATACTAATTAAGAATAGTTTTTGAGTCTTCTCTGGTAGCTTTGGGTTTTTTGTTTCTTTGAGATGTTGTCTCTACCATGTTCTTTAACTTTTGTCTGTCTTGGTGGTGTTGGTGTGAGACATTTTATTTCAACATCTTTGGGCATTTGCTGTTTGTTCTTATTTGAGCACAAGGTACTAGGAATCCCACTGGAGGTTTGGTTGGTTGCTGAGCCACGCAGCAGCATAACGATGTGCAATTATACCCGCTATGTTTCATGAGTCAGGACGTATCTCTACAGAGTTCTTTGCTCACCTCCTAGGGAACTAAGACTGCCATCAACGTTTCTCAGAGCCAAGGAGGAAAGGAGAGTGAGACTCTTCCCAGGTACATGGACACTTGTACTTAAATCCCCCTGTTTTCAGCAGACAGCCTCTCCTTTTGAACATCACTGCTGTATACTGAGGTCAGAGTCCCTCTGGGTCAGTCGTTCCAGACTTCAGTCTTAGGACAGAACAGGAGAGGTAAAATACTGTCCTAACTGCTTCTTGAACAAACACCGTCTATCTTTGAGATCCTTTGTTCCTCCCTTTCCTCAGTTCTTTAATGTTCTTGCAGTATGTGGCTTGGCTTCTTTTTATCTCCTGCCACTGTGCACACTTTTGGGGCTTCCCCGGTAGCCCAGTTGGTAAAGAATCCTCCTGCAATGCAGTAGACCCCTGTTCGATTCCTGGGTCAGGAAGACCCCCTGGATAAGGGCATGGCAACCCACTCCAGTATCCTTGCCTGGAGAATCCCATGGACAGAGGAGCCTGGGGACTACAGTCCACGGGGTCGTAAAAAGTGAGACAGGACTGAGTGACTTTCACTTCTTCACACTGTCCACATTCAGCTTGCAGCTTTTTCTAACCAGTTCACTCTTAAGGTTCTGCTTTCTGGCTTGCTAATAGTTCTTGGCATTTCTCACTTGCTTTGTGTTTTCACTGACACTCTGACTTTGTAGAATTTGGGCTTTTTACTTTGCTATCTTTTTAGTTGGACATTGGGAGACATTGGAAGGGGATACGACAACCCTCTGTGATAGTTTTTATTATTTCTATGATATACATAGAATTAAAAAGATATAATAACTGCTTAATATAGTATAAATAATAACCTGTGCTCTATGGATTGAACTTAGATTTGAAAGCTTTTATTCTCTGCATGAACTGATTCACAAAAACTAGTTCAAATTGGTAACTTTAAGTACGACAGCAAATCCCAACAATACTAACAGTTACTGAATATTTCCATACAGCACCTAGTTTCCTCACACTCCTGTGAGTGAGGTCTATTTCTATCCCCAATTTACAGATGAGAAAACTGAGTGGTCAAAAGGTGACCTGGAAAGTAACAGAAAACCCTAAATAGTGTCAGTATCCTCAATCAGGAGTCTGCGAACATTTTTTATAAAGGCATAGTAAATATTTTAAATTTTGTTTACCATATGGTCTCTATTGCAATTACTTAACTCTGCTGTTGTCACAAGAAAACAGCTCTAGGAAAATGCATAAAGAATGAGCATGGTTGTGTTCCAGTAAAGCTGTTTACATAAATAGGTGGTGGCCTGGATTTGGCCTGCAGGCAATAGTTTGTTCATCCTTGCCTTATATCAGCGGTCCCCATCCTTTTTGGCAGCAGGGACCAGTTTCATGGAAGACAATTTTTCCATGGATCTGGTGGTGGGGGATGGTTTTGGGATGATTCAAACACATTACATTTATTGTGAACTTTATTTCTATTACTATTACATCAACTCCACTTCAGATCATCAGGCATTAGATCCTGGAGGTTGGGGATCCCTGCCTTAGATAATTTTTAAAAAGTAGAAATAATGAACACATTGTAATGAAACTAAGTTCTGCTGCAGCCAGAGAGATTATTACACTCTTGCTATTAGAAGTGAAGTCGCTCAGTCGTGTCCGACTCTTTGCGACCCCATGGACTGTAGTCTATCAGGCTCCTCAGTCCACGGAATTTTCCAGGCAAGAGTACTGGAGTGGGTTGCCATTTCCTTCTCCAGGGGATCTTCCCAACCGAGGGATTGAACCTGGGTCTCCCTGTCTGCAGGCAGACGCTTTACCGTCTGAGCCACCAGGGAAGCCTGGGGCAATGCATGGTTATTTCAAAGCCTCAAATGAGTTGGTCAGATACTAGAACTTGGTTAAAAGGAAATAGAGAGGGACAGAGGTAAGGGCCAATACTAGTAGCAATGGTGCTTGAAGAGGAGATGAGGGATTCCCCACAGGTGGTGCAGTGACAAAGAATCAACCAGCAGTGCAGTAACCGTGGAGACACGAGTTCAATCCCTGAGTTGGGAAGATGCCCTGGAGAAGGAAATGGCAACCCACTCCAGTATTCTTGCCTGGAGAATTCCATGGACAGAGGAGCCTAGTGGGCTACAGTCTTTGGTGTCTCAAAGAGTCGGACACCATTGAGTGACTAAGCGACAACACCAACCACAACCTGGGCAGGCTTTTTTGGTGCTCGTTGCTCTGTCACCTCAGATGCTTACTTTCAAGGATGAATCATGAAAATGGACTAATGGTACCAAAATCACCAATTGTCATTTGCATGAGGTGAAGCTCCACCTGAGAGCTTTGCAGTCCACTAACACCTCAAAAACAAACAGAAACACACACACAGAGTTTATCTGGAAAAATTATAGCCTGTGATTTTGGTAACAAGAAACAGGTGGCATCATCATTTCCAAATGACTAATACCAGACATCATGGCTCCTGTTTTTCATTTGAAACCAAGATCAGAGGGAAGTCTTACTTATTGCCTCCATATAACCCAGAGCCTGAGAAGGAGGAGAAAAGTCCTTGTTTGGTGACAGGACAGTTTTGCTTTGCCAAGAGTGTAGCTTGGATAGAGTTAATGACATATTTCAGTTTTTCTAAATAACTAGGTTCACGGTTTGTGTTGTATAGGAAACCAGCAAGGCAACTATCATTTAAGAGTTCATTTCTACTGGAGTACAGACTTGTACTTTTTATCTTCTCTGCCACAATGAATAAAAATAAAATTTCTAACGGGTGATTTTTTTTTAAGTGGAAAATATACTTTATATTTAGCTGTGAGAGAGAAATCTCTAGCTAGATAAAGAATAGCAAAGGAGAGTTACTTTTCTTTCTTCACTATGAAACGTATTCCTTACGTTCTGTAACACGAAACAATTTCAGCATGATTGCAGACTGAGACTTACACAGGAAGGGATCATGCTGTCTCCAGGCTTTGAAAAATAGTCAGGTGCTGTCACTACATCTGTATCAACAAATCAGATTAGAGCCCCAGACAGGAAACTGTTATGAGACCTCCTTTTACATTCCTTCCTTGAGCTACTCTCTGCGTATGAAAACTTCCACCTGTGTCTGTGCACAGTTAGTTCCTGGGAGCCAGAGGATACACACACACCCTGTCCACCCACCCTCATGCCCCACTCTGCCTCCAAGAAGAGAAAGGCATTAAGGATGTTTTCTCATCACCAACTAAAAGTCACCCATGGCCTTCACATATTTGAAAACTAGCTCTGTACGCAATTTTTAAAGCTTTCTTGCCCCTTTATGTTAAAAAAGGGATGTAAATTTGCCGTGAAATACTTCTGTTTGGGCTGAAATTTTTCAGGAGTTTTTAATGCCTAGAATTAGACTAAGAAATAAGCAAGCTTCAGGGCTCCAACATCTAGAATTGGAAACATGTTTATTAACTAGGTTGCTATCCAAACTATAACTGGGCAAATGTAGCTTTTGGTTCTTTTTAATTTTAATATAGAACTTAGTTATTGAATTGAAAGAAATGTTAAGTGAGGTCTAATGGATTCACTTCAACTGGGATTCACCTGTCTGTGGTTTTCAAAAATTCTTCATTTAATGACTCGTTTGTTTCGGCTAGTAACTTCCCCTTTCTCTCTTCAGTCTACTATTGCTATACCAAGAAAATAATATAGTTTAAAATTTCAACAGTGTGAGAAAAAATGAAAAACAGTAACTTATTTCCTTAGTTTTGGTCAAAGAAAAGAGACAGCACCTATATATAGGGAATTCTTGACTATTACCACATGACTCTGTAATCCATGACAATGCTCAACTGATTAGACTCAGTTGTAATCACTTTGGGAAAGTTTAATTTGGCAGATCTCTGAGTGTCCCTAAAGCCAGTTCAGCCACTCATTCATGTCCAACTCTTTGTGAACCCTTGATTCACAGCACGCCAGGCCTCCCTGTCCATCACCATCTCCCGGAGTTCAGTCAGACTCACGTCCATCGAATCAGTGATGCCATCCAGCCATCTCATCCTCGGTCGTCCCCTTCTCCTCCTGCCCCCAATCCCTCCCAGCATCAGAGTCTTTGCCAATGAGTCAACTCTTCGCATGAGGTGGCCAAAGTAATGGAGTTTCAGCTTTAGCATCATTTCTTCCAAAGAAATCCCAGGGCTGATCTCCTTCAGAATGGACTGGTTGGATCTCCTTGCAGTCCAAGGGACTCTCAAGAGTCTTCTCCAACACCACAGTTCAAAAGCATCAATTCTTCAGTGCTCAGCCTTCTTCACAGCCCAACTCTCACATCCATACATGACCACAGGAAAAACCATAGCCTTGACTAGACGGACATTAGTTGGCAAAGTAATATCTCTGCTTTTGAATATGCTATCTAGGTTGATCATAACTTTTCTTCCAAGGAGTAAGTGTCTTTTAATTTCATGGCTGCAGTCACCATCTGCAGTGATTTTGGAGCCCAAGAAGATAAAGTCTGACACTGTTTCCACTGTTTCCCCAACTATTTTCCATGAAGTGATGGGACCGGATGCCATGATCTTCATTTTCTGAATGTTGAGCTTTAAGTCAACTTTTTCACTCTCCACTTTCACTTTCATCAAGAGGCTTTTTGGTTCCTCTTCACTTTCTGCCATCAGGGTGGTGTCATCTGCATATCTGTGGTTACTGATATTTCTCCCGGCAATCTTGATTCCAGCTTGTGTTTCTTCCAGTCCAGCATTTCTCATGATATACTTTGCATAGAAGTTAAATAAGCAGGGTGACAATATGCAGCCTTGACATACTCCTTTTCCTATTTGGAACCAGTCTGTTGTTCCATGTCCAGTTCTAACTGTTGCCTCCTGACCTGCATACAGATTTCTCAAGAGGTAGGTCAGGTGGTCTGGTATTCCCAGCTCTTTCAGAATTTTCCACAGTTTATTGTGATCCACACAGTCAAAGGCTTTGACATAGTCAATAAAGCAGAAATAGATGTTTTTCTGGAACTCTCTTGCTTTTTCCATGATCCAGCAGATGTTGGAAATTTGATCTCTGGTTCCTCTGCCTTTTCTAAATCCAGCTTGAACATCAGGAAGTTCACGCTTCACGTATTGCTGAAACCTGACTTGGAGAACTTTGAGCATTACTTTACTAGCATGTGAGATGAGTGCAATTGTGCGGTAGTTTGAGCATTCTTTGGCATTGCCTTTCTTTGGGATTGGAATGAAAACTGACCTTTTCCAGTCCTGTGGCCACTGCTGAGTTTTCCAAATTTATTGGCATACTGAGTGCAGCACTTTCACAGCATCATCTTTCAGGATTTGAAATAGCTCAGCAGGAATTCCATCACTTCCACTAGCTTTGTTCGTAATGATGCTTTCTAAGGCCCACTTGACTTCACATTCCAGGATGCCTGGCTCCCGATTGGTGATTACACCATCGTGATTATCCGGGTTGTGAAGATCTTTTTTGTACATGTATCCTGCCACCTCTTCTTAATATCTTCTGCTTCTGTTAGGTCCATAGCATTTCTGTCCTTTATTGAGCCCATCTTTGCATGAAATGTTCTTGGTATCTCTAATTTTCTTGAAGAGATTTCTAGTCTTTCCCATTTTGTTCTTTTCATCGATTTCTTTGCATTGATCACTGAAGAAGGCTTTCTTATCTCTTCTTGCTATTCTTTGGAACTCTGCATTCAGATGCTTATATCTTTCCTTTTCTCCTTTGCTTTTCACCTCTCTTCTTTCACAGCTATTTGTAAGGCCTCCCCAGACAGCCATTTTGCTTTTTTGCATTTCTTTTCCATGGGGATGGTCTTGATCCCTGTCTCCTATACAATGTCACGAACCTTATTCCATAGTTCATCAGGCACTTTATCTATCAGATCTAGGCCCTTAAATCTATTTCTCACTTCCACTGTATAATCATAAGGGATTTGATTTAGGTCATATCTGAATGGTCTAGCAGTTTTCCCTACTTTCTTCAATTTGAGTCTGAATTTGGTAATAAGGAGTTCATGAACTGAGCCACAGTCAGCTCCTGGTCTTGTTTTTGTTGACTGTATAGAGCTTCTCCATTTTGGCTGCAAAGAATATAATCAATCTGATTTTGGTGTTGACCATCTGGTGATGTCCATGTGTAGAGTCTTCTCTTGTGTTGTTGGAAGAGGGTGTTTGCTGTGACCAGTGCATTTTCTTGGAAAAACTCTATTAGTCTTTGCCCTGCTTCATTCTGCATTCCAAGGCGAAATTTGCCTGTTACTCCAGGTGTTTCTTGACTTCCTACTTTTGCATTCCAGTCCCCTATAATGAAAAGGACATCTTTTTTTGGGTGTTAGTTCTTAAAGGTCTTGTGGGTCTTCATAGAACCGTTCAACTTCAGCTTCTTCAGCATTACTGGTTGGGGCATAGACTTGGATAACTGTGATATTGAATGGTTTGCCTTGGAAATGAACAGAGATCATTCTGTCATTTTTGAGACTGCATCCAAGTACTGCATTTCAGACTCTTTGGTTGACCATGATGGCCACTCCATTTTTTCTGAGGGATTCCTGTCTGCAGTAGTAGATATAATGGTCATCTGAGTTAAATTCACCCATTCCAGTCCATTTTAGTTTGCTGATTCCTAGAATGTCGACATTCACTCTTGCCATCTTGTTTGACCACTTCTAATTTGCCTCTATTCATGGACCTGACATTCCAGGTTCCTATGCAATATTGCTCTTTACAGCATGGGACCTTGCTTCTATCACCAGTCACATCCACAACTGGGTATTGTTTTTGCTTTGGCTCCATCCCTTCATTTTTTCTGGAGTTATTTCTCCACTGATCTTCAGTAGCATGTTGGGCACCTACTGACCTGGGGAGTTCCTCTTTCAGTATCCTATCATTTTGCCTTTTCATACTGTTCGTGGGGTTCTCAAGGCAAGAATACTGATGTGGCTTGCCATTCCCTTCTCCAGTGGACCACTTTCTGTCAGACCTCTCCACCATGACCCACTCATCTTTGGTTGCCCTGCGGGCATGGCTTAGTTTCAATGAGTTAGACAAGGCTGTGGTCCTAGTGTGATTAGATCGACTAGTTTTCTGTGAGTATGGTTTCAGTGTGTCTGTGCTCTGATGCCCTCTTACAACACCTACCATCTTACTTGGGTTTCTCTTACCTTGGGCGTGGGGTATCTCTTCACGGCTGCTCCAGCTAAGCACAGCCACTGCTCCTTACCTTGGAGGAAGGGTATCTCCTCACTGACACCCATCCTGACCTTCAATGTGGGATAGCTCCTCTAGACCCTCCTGTGCCCGCGTAGCCACTGCTCCATCATTCCTTGGACGTAGGGTTGCTCCTCCCAGCCACTGCCCCTGGCCTCTCCCGGCTGTTTCTGCACTGTTGCAGCCCAGCACTCTCAGCCACTGCCCCTGACCTTGGACGTGGGGTAACTCCTCTTGGCCGCTGCCCTTTGGGCATGGGGTCCTCCCAGCTTCGGCCCCTGACCTTGGACATGGGATAGCTCCTCTTGGCTGTGCTTAGTGCGCCAGTCGCAGCCCCCTGCACTTAGTGTGCCAGTTGCAGCCACCTGTGCTAAAGCCAGTATGATGTATTAACTCTTTAGGACAGGGTATCTCAGAGGAATCAGAATGATTTGAGGTTCTAATGAAAAAGATAAATTCCTGAGCATCACTCCAGATTTTTTTAAATAAAATCATTAAGATGGTATCAATAGATGCAGAGCAAACTTAGACAATATCCAACATCAACTCATAATAAATTTCTGATTAAACTCGGAAAAGAGGAAAACTTCCTTAGTTTAATAAAGACTATCCAGAACCACTTACAACACCTAAATTAATGAGCAAGGTTGTAGAATACAAGGTTGATATACAAAAGTAAATTGCTTTTCTGTATACCTGCAGTGAACAGTAGAATTTGAAATTAAAAACTAAATACTATATAGCTCCCCCAATATTAAATACTTAGAAATAAGTATTTAGAAACCATTATATTTTACATTTTATTATATTATTATATTATAATATACATTATATGTGTATAATTAGAAATAATACAATAAAATATATGCAATATCTGTATGAAGAAAACTAAAAAACTTTGATGAAAGAAATCAAAGAATAAATTAAGAAAGAATCAATGCTTATTGGTGGGAAAAGTCAGTATTGTGAAGATGTCATTTCTTCCTAACTTGATTTTTGGATTTAATGCAATTCTAATAAAAATACCAACAAATTATTTCATGAATATTGGCAAACTGACTCTAAAGCTTATACAGAAAGGTAAAAGACCCAGAATAGTCAACACAATATTGAAGGAAAAGATCAAAGTTGGAGAATTGACATTACCTGGCTTCAAGAATTTCCTATAAGCTACAGTGATTGAGAAAATGTGATATTGGTGAAAGAATTGACAAGTAGATCAATTGAACATAATAGAGAGCCCAGAAATAGCCCCCACTGTAAGTTCAGTCAACTGATCTTTTACAAAAGAGCAAAGGTAATATAATGGAGAAAAGACAGTCTTTCAACAAAAGGTGCTAGAACAGTTGGACATCCACAGGCAAAAGATAAATCTAGATATGTCCTTTCATCCCTAACAAAATTAATTCAAAATGAATCATAGACCTAAATGTAAATGCAAAACTATAAATATCCTAGAGATAACATATGAAAATATAGGTGACCTTAAGTTTTAGATATAATATCAAAGGACAATTCATAAAGAATTGATAAATTGGATGTCATTGGAATTTTTTTTTTTCCTGCTCTGTGAAAGACACTATGAAGAGAATGAAAAGATAAGCCAAAAACCAGGAGAAAGTATCTGCAAAAGACATGTCTGATAAACAAATATTATCTAAAATATCTCTGCTCAGTTAGTGAGTCATGTCTGATGCTCTGTGACCCTCTCGACTGTAGCTGCCAGGCTCCTCTGTCCGTGGAATTTTCCAGGCAAGAGTACTGGAGTGGGCTGCCATTTCCTACTTCAAGGGGTCTTCCCAACCCAGGTTTCAAACCCAAATCTCTTGGATTTCCTTCATTGGCAGGTGGATTTTTTTACCACTGTTCCACCTGGGAAGCCTCCCATAACATACAAAGTATATTAAAATTGAACAATAAGATCCAACAATCTGACTTTTAAAAAGGTCAAAGACTTTAATAGATATTTTACCAAAGAAGGAACAGATGTCAACTAAGCATGTAAAAAAAATATTCAACATCATGTGTCATCAGGGAAATGCATATTAAAACAATGAAATGCCATTTCACATCTGTTAAATGGTCAAAATCCAGAAACTAAAGCTGGACACCTGAATCTGAAGAGGACATAGAGCAGCTAGAATTCTCATGCACTGCTGGTGGGAATGCAAAATAGTGCAGCAACTTTGGAAGACAGTTTGTTGGTTTCTTACAGAAAACTAAATATACTTGTACCATGTGATTCAGCAGTTACACTCCTTGGTATTTACCCAAAGGAGCTGAAGACATGTCCACACAAAATCCTGCACACAGGTGTTCAGAGCAGTTTTACAATTGCTGAAACTTTGAAGCTACCTAGAGGTCCTTCCAAAGTGAATGGATAAATAAATTGTGGTTCTTACAATAGAATATTATTCAGTGCTACAAATAAATTAACTATCAAGCTATGAAAAGAAATGGAGGAACCCTAAAGGTATATTACTAAGTGAAATAAACAAGTCTGAAAAGGCTGCATAATGTAGGATTCCAGCTATATGGCATTCTGGAAAAGGCAAAACTATGGAAACAGTAAAAAGATCAGTGGTTCCCAGTGGGAAGAGAGGAATGAATAGGTAGAGCACAGAAGATTTTTAGGGCAGTGAAACTACTCTGTATAATCCTGTGACAATGAATGCGTATCACTATTGCCCACCACTCCAGTGAGTATGTTAATATTGAGGGAGACTGTGCATGTGTTGGAAGAAGGCAATGGCACCCACTCCAGTACTCTTGCCTGGAAAATTCCATGGATGGAGAAGCCTGGTAGGCTGCAGGCCATGGGGTCCCTGCAAGTCAGACACGACTGAGTGACTTCACTTTCACTTTTCATTTTCATGCATTGGAGAAGGACATGGCAACCCACTCCAGTGTTCTTGCCTGGAGAATCCCAGGGATGGAGGAGCCTAGTGGGCTGCCGTCTACAGGGTCGCACAGAGTCGGACATGACTAAAGTGACTTAGCAGCAGCAGCAGCATGCATTTCTTGGGGTGGGGAGTCTATGAAAAATATCTGTACCTTCCATTCAATTTTCCTGTGAACCTAAAATTCTAAATTGTGTCTTTAAAAAAACAATTGGGGAACAAAATCATTGGGTTGGCATCAAAGATAGACTGTATCAGGGTCAGCAAACATTTTCTGTAAAGGGTAAAATATGGTCTTTAGTGCACATTTTTTTTTCTGATAATTCCTCAAAAATGTGAAAACAATTGCCAGCTGATGATCCTTAAAAATGAAGTAGCAGTTTGGATTAGGCCACAGCTTGCCGATCTCTGAACTGTGTAATTAGAAACATTGGTCTTTAAGAAAAAATTTCCAAATGTTAGCTTTGAAAATAGATAAATATTTTTGAGTACCTCTGCCGGGAGCCAGTGTGAGGAATCCCGCCCGTGACAAGGTCATGAGGAAGGAAGCTGACATACGCAAGGCGTGCTCAGACTTCAGGGACCCCTCTGGAAATTCCTAAGCATGTACCCCAACAAAAATCTGCCGGCTTTTGTGCTCTGCTTTTCCACTTTTCTGATATTCTCTGGGAAAAAGTCAATTCAGGGTTTTAGTCTTCTGCATTTGAAAGGGATGTTTCAGTTAAACCCCTCTGATAGCTCTCTAGCCTGCCTAACAGGTTCCCCAGACCTCTTACAGCTTGTGAATTGCTTACAGCCCCCCAACCGCGGGAGGCACAAAGCTTAGAAGCATCTTAAAGATACAGAGCCTTTTCTAAAGAGGTAAAAATTATATTGGTAGAGGGTTTTCACTGTTGACTCAAGGATTGCTGCCAGACCTCCATATTCTTTATCTTTTAGGCACCTGGGAGGATGTTAATGTAAGCAGGATGTAGAAAAAGATACATAGTAGTTTTGATGTTAGCAACACTAGACTTTTGAGTTAATTGCTTCTCTTTTGCTGTAAATCACTGCACTCCCTCTACTTGTTATAAGTTGCTGTATCCTTGCTGTCTAAGAATGTAACTTTATTTAGTGCTTTCCGAGAGTGGCACCAGACCTTGGGAAGATCAACACAAATAAGTCTTGTGGTTGACAAACCCTTATCAGAAAAAAGGCTGTAAAATGTTAATTGGCCCTTTTGGTTGGAAGATGATGTAAATTACCTAAGACTTGTGTATACAATTAGGTATGCAGAGAGAAAAGCCTGGTTTTGATAAGAGTCTGGACTGCTAATGCTGCATAACTTTGTGTTACCCATTGATCTCCATGTTTTATCAAAAGTATAAAAGGCCTTCTGAACAATAAAGGACGGGACCAGATTCTCGGACCAGATTCTCGGACCAGTCTCTCGGACTGGTCTCGGCCTGGTTTCTTGGGAATCTGGCTCCCCCCGTGTCTCTCTCTCTCTCTTTTTCTCTCCCTTTTCTTCCCTCTGCTCTTTACTTTAATTTCAGGCTGAATTTCCATCTGGGGCGCGGAGGCTCTCCAGGTCTACTTATTTGCCCTGGTTATTAAGATCCGCTCGAAAGGGAGCTTAAGGCGAGGCACCCTTAGATATTCAAGCGGGCACCGGTGGCCCAACGTAGATGGTGCAAATTCCTTGTCTGGAATTTTATTGGTCTTCCGCGTAAACCAAGCTATTCAGCCCTCTTCCTCCACTTAATCTTCCTACTACACTATAGTTTCTTAATCTAATCTTATATTAATAAATAAACAAGTTTTTCCACGCCAACGCCGTCCACCCTTCGAATTCCCTGGATCCACCGGGGCTGGACCCCGGCATACCTCCTGGCCTAACAAATAATAGATTAGAAATCTATATTCTGATTAAAATGGTGTTGTTGAGTGATGTATTATCCACCTTCCTCAATCTAACAATATTTAGAAAATATTTTAAACATACACTTGAAGTATATGGAGCTTCCCTGGTGGCTCAGTTGGTAAAGATTCCACCTGCAATGCAGGAGACCTGGCTTCGATCCCTGGGATGGGAGGATCCCCTGGAGAAGGGAAAGGCTACCCGCTCTAGTATTCAGATGTAGTATTTAGATGCTCCATCACTATGACAGTGAGCAAAAGGAGAGAGGAGTCTTAGCCAAGAAGAGGAAAACAAAACTTCATGAAAGATGGCTGATAAACTCAATAAGCAGGTGAACTGTCATTCAGTGAAATACATATATTAAGGCAATCTTCCAAAACAGATTTTAAAAACAAGTATCTTTGAAATCTTAAAAGGGATACAGGAATTCGTATGTGCTTGCATGCTAAGTCGCTTCAGTCATGTCTGACTCTGTGCAACCCCTGTCCATGGGATTCTCCAGGCAAGAATACTGGAGTGGGTGGCCGTGACCTTCTCCAGGAGATCTTCCAGACTCGGGGATTGACCCTGTATCTCTTACATCTCATGTCTTGGCAGACAGGTTCTTTACCACTTGAACCACCTGGGAGGCCTAATAGAGGAATAAGTAATATTTATAAAATAAGAACAGGTAATTATGAATTATAGACAGATGTGACTCAAGGATAGGGAAAACAAAACAGAACAAATTAGAGATTCTGGAATTGAAAATTACTGTCATGTTTTAATTAATAGATGAACATAATCAAAGTGATAATCAGTTGAAGACCAGAGCAAAACTCTGAAAGTCTGAGAAAAAAGTGAAAATGAAATTAAAGACCTAAATCATAAAATAGATTGAGAAATTCTAACATATACCTAATATATGTTCCAAAAATAAGAAATGTGGCAATGGGAAAGAGGCTAGATTTTAAGAAATGAGACAGTGTCTTCTGAGTCAAAGAAAGACTTAGATCCTCAGATAGTGACCTAAGTTGTAAATATTAGATATAAAAATTCAGTCAGTCCTAAATACAGTGTAGCAACATCACCACCCTGTATGACACTTTTGGGTGAAATAGAAAACACGTCCTTCTGTCCATACTGTCCATTAATTTCATGATTGGGTGAGGAGCCCATGGCCTAGGTTTTGCCTCTAGTTGCCCCTCTAGCCATATTCCTTTGAACAGAGCAAGAACACCCTGTTCAAATACCCTGTTCTCCAACAGCACGGTTTAAAAGCATCAATTCTTCAGTGCTCAGCTTTCTTTATAGTTCAGCTCTCACATCTATACATGACTACTGGAAAAACCATAGCCTAGACTGTCAGACAGACCTTTGTTGGCAAAGTAATGTCTCTGCTTTTGAATATGCTGTCTAGATAGGTCATAGCTTTTCTTCCAAAGAATAAGCGTCTTTTAACTTCATGGCTGCAGTCACCAACTGCAGTGATTCTGGAGCCCCCCAAAATAAATTATGTCACTGCTTCCATTGTTTCCCCATCTATTTGCCATGAAGTGATGGGACCAGATGCCATGATATTAGTTTTCTGAATGTTGAGCTTTAAGCCAACCTTTTCACTCTCCTCTTTCACTTTTATCAAGAGGCTTTTTAGTTCTTCGCTTTCTACCATAAGCGTGGTGTCATCTGCATATTTGAGGTTACTGATATTTCTCCCAGAAATCTTGATTCCAGCTTGTGCTTCATCCAGCCCCGCATTTTGCATGATTTATTCTGCATATAAGTTAAATAAGCAGGGTGACAATATGCAGCCTTGACGTATTCCTTTCCTGATTTGGAACCAGTCTGTTGTTCCATGTCCAGATCTAACTGTTGCTTCTTGACCTGCATACAGATTTCTCAGAAGCAGGTCAGGTGGTCTGGTATTCCCATCTCTTGAAGAGTTTTCCACAGTTTGTTGTGATCCACACAGTCAACGGCTTTGGCATAGTCAATAAAGCAGAAGTAGACATTTTTCTGGAACTCTCTTGCTTTTTCTATGATCCAACAGATATTGCCAATTTGACATCTGGTTCCTCTGCCTTTTCTAAACCCAGCTTGAACATCTGGAATTTTACAGTTCACTTACTGTTGAAGCTTGACTTGGAGGATTTTGAGCATTACTTTACTAGCATGTGAGATGAGTGCAATTGGGCAGTAGTTTTTTTTTTTTTTTTTTTTTCCATATGGGTATGATAATGTGTGCTTGCAGTCAGTGGAATAAAACACTTTAAATGCTGAGGGGAAAATGATTCACATCCTGAGGCATGGTATAGCACTAAAATTGTCATTCAGAAGTAAGGATGAAATAGTTTTAGTGTTAGTTGCTCAGTTGTGTCTGACTTTGTGACCCCATGACCTTTATCCTGCCAGGCTTCTCTGCCCATAAGATTCCCCTGGCAAGAATACTGGAGTGGGTTACCATTTCCTTCTCCAGGCAATCTTCCTGACCCAGCAATTGAACCCAGATATCCTACATATAAAGGCTGACTCTTTACCATCTGAGCCACCATGGAAGCCCATAAATAGTTTTGGACAACATCTAATAGAATTTATCTCTTACAGATTCTTGCTGAGAGAACTACAAAAGGATGGACTCCAGCAAAAGAATAAGTGAATCTAAGGAATGGAGTGGGATATAAACAATAAGGGTGAGTAAAACATGTACATTTAGTTCTAGTGTAACACAGTGATTTTATTGAGAAAGAAAACGTTAAACTTAGCTGAGTTTACTTCAGTTATACGCTCCTCTCTGCCTGTGTTTCAACTATTTTCAGTATAGTGACTTGCTCTTTATTGACCATTACATGTCTGTTTCTCCTGCTAGCTAACTACCATAACACTAAGAAAAGGAAAATGGTTGCTATTTAAATAATATAAGAGAATGAAAATCAGAAAGTGGTATTTGTCTTTATAAGACTTGGGTAGGCTAACCTAGTGCTTAGATAAGTGCCTCTTATGTAAAAGGTGATCAATATATTTCTTGAGTGAATAATATATTCTCTTTTCCAGCCCATGGTAAGATTAGTGATCAGAGGTTCATATCCTTGGTTTGTTTTTCTCAGAAGACAGTGATAAAAATGAAGTTATAATTAAAACATGTTACAAAGTCTACATTTTCAAGAACTTTTGGCAAAGAATAATTTTGGGGGAGACAGTTTTCTGAAAGTTCACTTTTAGGTCTTAAATAAATCTTAGGTTTAAAAAAATCTTGACTTTTATCTGAGCAACAATGAAAATCTGGTTCTTGATTGGAAAGGAGATAGGTACTTTAAAGATAAATTCTTAAAGTATTCTTTCAGGATATGTCACCCAGTTATTTTTCCATAAAAAAGGAAGACAAGGTCCTCACCATCATTCCAGAGCACTTTCTGTCCAGGCCGTGTGCTGTCCTTCTTTAGGGAAATCTCTGAAATGGCCTGGCAGCTCCAAGCTGGTGGTGAGATCATCATCTTGGCAGAGTTATGGTCATTTCCTTACACTTTTTCTCCATACCCAGCTTGCCAATCAGTAGTTGGATATATTTAAGGTACCAGCACTAACAGTCAAGGTCCCTTACTTAGTTTTATGATTACCTTGGAAAAGGTTTTTGTCCATATACTCATGTTTGCCAAGGATGTGTGACACATTGTTAAAGCCAGACTTTTCATGAGGCAGGTGGGCCTAGTCCCCTAATCTGTATTATTTGGTACTTCTTGGTGAGTCAGCTATGGAAAAGTCCAGGTCTTGTATATGTTGTGTTGTTTCATCATCTGGGGTTTTTGATTCTTAAAACTAAGACTGAGCTGCTGATCTGGCATCAGGATAAAAGCCAGGCCTCATCCACATTGAAGTCTTCTCTGTTTTCACACCTACCATCTTTCAGACTACTAATAGCTAGTTAGTATCCATTGATTTTTAACAAAAATAAAACAGAAACCCGTTGTTGTTGTTCAGTCGCTATGTTGTGTCTGACTCTTTGCCACCCCATAGACTGCAACCCACCAGGCCTCCCTGTCCCTCGCCATCTCCTAGAGTTTGCCCAAGTTCATATCCATTGACCATACACCTGTTAAATATCTAATCAGTTTTTGCTCTCTTTTTGCTACCTATTTAAAAGAAAATTTATAATATAGGTCAAGAGTTAAAGAAATATAATAAAAACAATTATACTTCAATTGATACCATCCATTTGACATTAATATTTTCCTAGTTTAGGATAGAAAAATAACTCTTATTTACTGTGATGAAAAGATTTCCAAAGACATATAGTATAGAGTTTGATGCTTTGGGGCTTCAGAAAAACTTAAGAGAAATATTTTATGGAAATGCTTTTGTTTACCTTTTCAAACTCATTTCTTTGAAATTATGAGAGAGAGAGGACCATGTCCATTTTCCTTTAAATGTATTTTTCAGTGTTTCAAAATTAATCACATAGTATACAATATTTTTCACATGTAATGAAATCAGTGGTTATTTTAACAGTAAGAAGGCTCACTGAGCATTTGAAAACAGCAGTGGTAGGTAGGGAAGTATATTATTCAGAGTCTACTTAGGTGATGAAAGTAATTTTAACAGGAGAATTTAATGTAAAACATGGTTATCCAGGAATTGGACATCTGGCAAAACAAACACTAAGATTTCACAGACTGTCCCTACAGCTGAGAAAGTTAAGGGAACAGCTAAGAATTATCAAAAATTAAAATTTTGGCTGAGGGACACACAGAGCTTGGGCTCAAACTTCTGAGAGGGTGGGGCCGAGCTGTGTTAGAGCCTCGGGAAAGGCACAAATGTGCTGCACAAGTGTTGGAGCCCAACCTTTATGGAGGGGGTACCAGCTGGCTGCATCTGGGGCCAGCGAGAAACCACAGTGACGTGGGTCCTGCCAGTGCTGGGAAAGTGCTACTGAAATCAGCTATACTACTAGAATAACCAGCCAAAGGTGCCTCTTTGTTGGATAGCAATGAGAGTAAAAGGAATCAAAACAGGAACAGGAAATAACCCAGAAGGACAGTGTCTTTCCTTTATCCTGTCTACTCTCTCTCTAGTGCCCCCTATTGTCATAACCTAACACTGATCCCACTAGCGAAAGAGAATTGGTTTGCAAAACCTCCCCGCTCCTCCCAGAATCACAAAAAGTGAAGAATACAAGAGTGGACCTGAAGCTAAGAGGTAACAGTTTAATAATGAGCATAGGAGAAAACAAAATAAAATAAAACTGGCCTGTCTTACTTACCATCTATATGATTATTCCATGAAAAATAGTACTTTTGACCTTTGTATTTTAGGTAAAAGTAATCATTTTTTTTCCCCAGAAAATATTTTCCTTGCTCAATTAACTAAATGGAGTCTGAAAAGAAATTAGGTGGATAAAGATGGTTGGCTCAACATATGCTTGTGCTTTCCCAAATTTCTTAAAATAGCTGGAGGTATTTTTAAAAATCTTAATTATGTTATAAAATAATAATAATTCATGACAGAAAGAAAGAAGGGGAAAAAGAATTCTGATGAAAAGGCACATCCCAAAAGAAAGCTGGAGAATGTCACTGCAGATGTGGGAGTGGTTCCCAGGGAGCTGGAACCTAAAGTCAATGAATATGAGAAGCAAATCAGGCTTCTGAATATTGGGATGAATAATAGGGTAATTTCTTTTTGAGGAGGAAAACCAATAAGCTCCCCCTTTTATCTGTAAAGGGGCTAGCGGGGACAGTAGCAGTTTGCTGTCAACATAAAGGGATCAGTGTAGGCGGTGGGCCACAGAGGAAGTCCCTCATATGGTTAATGACCCCTGGAAGGGGCATAAGGTCAGAGTAGAAGAATAGCTACAAAGCCACCTACAAAACAAGCCCTGTTCTTTTCCTACAAACACCCAAAGGAACAGGTCAAACAGTGACTCTGAAATACAAAGATGAATAGACAATAAAGAATTGCATGAGAAGGTCTGTCACTATGAAAGAGAGTCACCACATTCACAAAGAAGATGATTACTTTACCCCTGAAAATTTAGTTATTTGAGTAGACAAAAAAATAATAATAAAGGAACTATAATTGATATTGAAGAGATGATATCTATTTTTTAAGACTGTTATCAGAAGAAAAACAAATGTCTTGATAATTATAAATCATTGATAATTTTAAAATAATCTTAACTGTTTTATGAAACTGTAATTCAGGATATGGGGGAAAAAGAAAGCAGATGAATTTAATTCATACAGAACAACATGAATCAGCAACAGTATTTATACAAAGTAAGTATTTTGGTAGAAATCTTAAGATCTCATTAGTTATCTTCAAGGCTGAATAGACACAGCTAAAGAACGAGTTAATGCTGAGGTCCATGTATCATTACATAAAGAAGAATTTTCTTCTATTCTGAAGAAATATGCCCAGAGCTGGGATTATAAGATCATATAGTAACTCTATTTTTAGGTTTTCTTTTCCCCCCCTCAATTTAAGGAACCCTCATGACTGTTCTCCATAGTGGCTGTACTAATTTACATTCCCACCAACAAGGTAGGAGGGTTCCCTTTTCTCCACACCCCTCTCCAGCATTTATCATTTGCAGACTTTTGGGTGATAACCATTCTGAGCAGTGTTAGGTGATACCTAATGGTGGTTTTGATTTACACTTCTCTGATAATGAGCAGTGTTGTGTATCTTCTCATGTGCCTGTTCACCATCTGTATATCTTCTTTGTAGACATGTCTATTGAGATGTTCCCATTTTTGATTGAGTTGTTTGTTTTTTTGATATTGAGTTGTATGAGCTGTTTGTTTATTTTGGATATTGACCCCTTGTCAGTTGCATCTTTTGCAAATATTTTCTCCCATTCCATATGTCATCTTTTCATTTTGTTGATGGTTTCTTTTGATGTCTGAAAGCTTTTAAGTTTGATTAGGTCCCATTTGTTTATTTTTTATCTTGGAGACAGATCTAAGAAGATTTTGCTGTGATATGTCCAAAAATGTTTTGCCTATGTTCTCTTCTTGGAATTTTATGATGTCATGTCTTATATTTAGATATTTAAATCACTTAAGAGTTTATTTTCATGTATGGTGTGAGGGAGTTTTCCAGTTTCATTGATTTACATGTAGTTGTCCACATTTCCAAACACCACTTGTTGAAGAGAATGTCTTTTCTCCATCATATAGGTTTGCCTCCTTTATCATAGATTAACTGAATGTAGATATGTGGGTTTATTTCTGGGCTATCTGTTCTGTTCCATTGATTTATATGTCTGCTTTTGTGCCAATACTATACTGTTTTAATTACTGTAGCTTTGTAGTGTTGTCTGAAGTCTGGAATGGTTGTGCTTCCAGCTTTGTTCTTTTCCCTCAGGGGCACTTTACCAATTCTGGGTCTTTTGTGGTTCCATATAAATTTTAGGATAATTTGTTCTAGTTCTATGATAAATGTCATGGGTATTTTGATAATGATTGCATTAAATCTGTGGATTGCTTTGGTAGTACGGCCATTTTAACCATACTAATTCTTCTAGTCCAAGAGCATGAGATATCATTCCATTTCTTTAAATCATCTTCAAAATTATTTATCAATGTTTAATAGTTCCCAGTATGTAAGTCTTTCACCTCTTTGGTCAGGTTTTTTTCTAGGTATTTTATTTTTTGATGTGATTTTATACTTTTTTTTTTTTTTACATTCTCTTTCTGATATTTCATTGAAATCTGTTGCATTTTATTACAGTAAAGAAATGCAACAGATTTCTGTATGGTAAGTTTATATCCTACTACTTTACTGAATTCATTTATCTAGTAGTTCTAGTAGTTTTGCCCAATGTTCATCAGTTCAGTTCAGTTCAGTCGCTCAGTCGTGTCTGACTCTTTGTGACCCCATGAATCTCAGCACGCCAGGCCTTCCTGTCCATCACCATCTCCCGGAATTACTACGACTCATGTCCATTGAGTATGAGATGCCATCCAGCCATATCATCCTCGGTCGTCCCCTTCTCCTGCCCCAATCCCTCCCAGCATCAGAGTCTTTTCCAATGAGTCAACTCTTCGCATGAGGTGGCCAAAGTACTGGAGTTTCAGCTTTAGCATTATTCCTTCCAAAGGAATCCCAGGGTTGATCTCCTTCAGAATGGACTGGTTGGATCTCCTTGCAGTCCAAGGGACTCTCAAGAGTCTTCTCCAACACCACAGTTCAAAAGCATCAATTCTTCAGTGCTCAGCCTTCTTCACAGTCCAACTCTCACATCCATACATGACCACAGGAAAAACCATAGCCTTGACTAGATAAACCTTAGTCGGCAAAGTAATGTCTCTGCTTTGGAATATACTATCTAGATTGGTCATAACTTTTCTTCCAAGAAGTAAGCATCTTTTAATTTCATGGCTGCAGTCACCATCTGCAGTGATTTTGGAGCCCCAAAAAATAAAGTCTGACACTGTTTCTCCTGTTTCCCCATCTATTTCCCTTGAAGTGATGGGACCAGATGCCATGATCTTCATTTTCTGAATGATGAGCTTTAAGCCTACTTTTTCACTCTCCTCTTTCACTTTCATCAAGAGGCTTTTTAGTTCCTCTTCACTTTCTGCCATAAGGGTGGTGTCATCTGCATATCTGAGGTTATTGATATTACTCCCAGAAATCTTGATTCCAGCTTGTGTTTCTTCCAGTCCAGCATTTCTCATGATGTACTCTGCATAGAAGTTAAATAAGCAGGGTGACAATATACAGCCTTGACATACTCCTTTTCCTATTTGGAACTAGTCTGTTGTTCCATGTTCAGTTCTAACTGTTGCTTCCTGACCTGCATACAGATTTCTCAAGAGGCAGGTCAGGTGGTCTGGTATTCCCACCTCTTTCAGAATTTTCCACAGTTTATTGTGATCCACACAGTCAAAGGCTTTGGCCATTTACAGTAGGCAAGACATGAAAGCAACCTAAGTGCCCATCAGCAGCTGAATGAATAAAGAAGATGTAGTATATACACACTGGATATTATTCAGCCACAAAAAGAATGAAATAATGCATATATAGCAACATGGATGGATCTAGAGATTGTAATACTAATTGTTTTAAGTCGGACTAAGAAAAACAAATATATGATATCACTTTTATGTGGAATCCAAAAAAATGTGATATAAATGAACTCATTTACAAAACGAATAGATTTATAGACTTAGAAAACAAATTTATGACCGTGAAAGGGGAAAAGGGAAGGAGGAATAAATTAGGAGTTTGGGATTAACATATGCACCCTATTATATAGAAAATAGGTAAACAATTAGGACCTGCTGTGTAGCACAGGGAGCTATATTCAATATCTTACAGTAATCTATAATAGAATATAATCTGAAAAAGAACATGTATATCATATATATGACATATATAAAGAATCACTTTATTATACACCTGAAACTAATATAACATTGTAAATCAATTATACTTCAATAAAAAAAGACATAACACAGCAACATGAATCAACAATAATATCTACGCCAATATAAATTCCTTGGTAGAAATTTAAATATTAGTTGGTTTAAAGGCAGAATAGACACAGCTAAAGAACGAGTTAACAAGTCAAGGTTTTCCTCCATGGAGGAAAAACAGATTAAAAATGACAAAAAGTTGTTATATGGAAAATGGGTCCAAAATGCATAATATTTTTGTCTTCCAAACATTTCAAGCATACAAAAAAGAGAATGCAGGGACTTCCTTAGTGGTCCAGTGGTTAAGATCAAGTGCTTCCAGTGCAGGAGGCATGGGTTTGTTCCCTGGTCAGGGAACTAAGATGCCACATGCCATGTGGCCAAAGAAAATAAAAATTTTAAAAATAAGAGAGGTGGAATGGAAGAAACAACCAAGCAAATTATTTATTAAGCATTTTCAGTGTGTACTACTATGCTAATTTAAAAGGGCCCACCAAGCTACAGTGGATTAAATAAAAGAAACATAATTTGCCTATTGTGTTCACAGTCACATGCCTAGAAGACTAAACAAGTGCTTGGCACATAGTAGGTGCTCAGACAAGATTTATCAAATGAATGAAGGAATCTAAATGTAAAATGGTAAATTTTGAGAACACCAAGATTAAAGGAAAAAGAAAGATTCCAAGTGTCTACAAAGAAAAAAATGTTAATTACATTTGCATTATATGTGATGAGAAATACCAAGTGGGGCAAAATTTCAAATTCTGAGGGAAATTGATTTTGAAAATAAAATCTTATAGCCAGCCACATTAACATTTAAGTGTGAGTATAAAATAAGATATTTACAAGTATGCAAAGACTCAGAAACATACTAATCTGCAGATCCTCTGTAAAGTAAGTATTTAAGCTTGTGCTCTGGCAAAACAATAATGAATTGAAAGAGGACATAGATCAGGGAACAAATGAACCAGGAAAGATTGTAGAAAAGCTTATGTAATTATGCTTCATTGAAAAATAACAGCCTGGGCCTAAAATTCCCAAAGATCTCAACAGAGGAGTTAGTTGCTCAGGAGCTGGAGTAGAGTTGAATGGGGATTAATAGACAGGAGGAAGAAAAAAATCTTTCCTGCTCTGTTCAGTAGGCATATATAGTAATACATTAAATTTTTTGAAAAGTATGTTTAAACATAATGGAAACCATAGATTAAATGTTCTTAAAACTCAGAATATAGAAGAACCTTTTAGAGTGTTTCATTTAAAAAAAATGTTTGGTCAAATTATATGAGCATCTTTTTAAATTAATTAATTAATTAATTGATTATTTTATTTTACTTTACAATACTGTATTGGTTTTGCCATATATTGACATGAATCTGCCATGGGTGTACATGAGTTCCCAATCCTGAACCCCCCTCCCACCTCTTTCCCTATATCATCTCTCTGGGTCATCCCAGTGCACCAGCCCCAAGCATCCTGTATCCTGTATCGAATCTAGACTGGCAATTCATTTCTTTCATGATAGTATACATGTTTCAGTGCCATTCTCCCAAATCATCCCACCCTCTTCCTCTCCCACAGAGACCAAAAGTCTGTTCTATATATCTGTGTCTCTTCTGCTGTCTCACATACAGGGTTATCATTATCATCTTTTTAAATTCCATATATATGTGCTAGTATACTGTATTGGTGTTTTTCTTTCTGGCTTACTTCACGCTGTATAATTGGCTCCAGTTTCATCCACCTCATTAGAACTGATTCAAATGTATTCTTTTTAATGGCTGAGTAATACTCCATTCTGTATATGTACCACAGCTTTCTTATCCATTCATCTGCTGATGGACATCTAGGTTGCTTCCGTGTCCTGGCTATTATAAACAGTGCTGCGATGAACATTGGGGTACACGTGTCTCTTTCATATCTGGTTTCCTTGGTGTGTATGCCCAGCAGTGGGATCGCTGGGTCATAAGGCAGTTCAGTTTCCAGTTTTTTAAGGAATCTCCGCACTGTTCTCCATAGTGGCTGTACTAGTTTTCATTCCCACCAACAGTGTAAGAGGGTTCCCTTTTCTCCACACCCTCTCCAGCATTTATTGCTTGTAGACTTTTGGATCGCACCCATTCTGACTGGCATGAAATGGTACCTCATTGTGGTCTTGATTTGCATTTCTCTGATAATGAGTGATGTTGAGCATCTTTTCATGTGTTTGTTAGCCATCTCTATGTCTTCTTTGGAGAAAAGTCTAATTAGTTGTTTGGCCCATTTTTTGATTTGGTCGTTTATTTCTCTGGAATTGAGCTGCATAAGTTGCTTGTATATTTTTGAGATTAGTTGTTTGTCAGTTGCTTCATTTGCTATTATTTTCTCCCATTCATAAGTCTGTCTTTCACCTTGCTTATAGTTTCCTTTGTTGTGCAGATGCTTTTAATTTTAATTAGATCCCATTTGTTTATTTTTGCTTTTATTTCCAGTATTCTGGGAGGTGGGTCATAGAGGATCCTGCTGTGATTTATGTCGGAGAGTGTTTGGCCTATGTTCTCCTCTAGGAGTTTTATAGTTTCTGGTCCTACATTTAAATCTTTAATCCATTTGAGTTTATTTCTGTGTATGGTGTTAGAAAGTGTTCTAGTCTCATTGTTTTACAGGTGGTTGATCAGTTTTCCCAGCACCACTTGTTAAAGAGATTGTCTTTTCTCCATTGTATATTCTTGCCTCCTTTGTCAAAGATGAGGTGTCCATAGGTGTGTGGATTTATCTCTGGGCTTTCTATTTTGTTCCATTGATCTATATTTCTGTCTTTGTGCCAGTACTGTACTGTCTTGATGACTGTGGCTTTGTAGCAGAGCCTGAAGTCAGGCAGGTTGATTCCTCCAGTTCCATTCTTCTTTCTTAAGATTGCTTTGGCAATTCGAGGTTTTTCGTATTTCCATACAAATTATGAAATTATTTGTTCTAGCTCTGTGAAAAATACCGCTGGTAGCTTGATAGGGATTGCATTGAATCAGTAGATTGCTTTGGGTAGTATACTCATTTTCACTATATTGATTCTTCCAATACATAAACATGGTATATTCACCGCTGCTATTCAACATAGTTCTGGAAGTTTTGGCCACAGCAATCAGAGCAGAAAAAGAAATAAAAGGAATCCAAATGGAAAACAAGGAGTAAAACTTTCACTGTTTGCAGATGACATGATCCTCTATATAGAAAACCCTAAAGACTCCACCAGAAAATTACTAGAGCTAATCAATGAATATAGTAAAGTTGCAGGATATAAAATCAACACACAGCAATCCGGTGCATTCCTATACACTAATAATGAGAAAGTAGAAAAAGAAATTAAGGAAACAATTCCATTCACCTTTGCAATGAAAAGAATAAAATACTTAGGAATACATTTACCTAAAGAAACTCAAGACCCATATATAGAAAACTATAATACACTGGTGAAAGAAATCAAAGAGGACACTAATAGATGGAGAAATATACCACATATGAGCATTCTTAATGTTGATTGTTGTACAGTAGTTAAGTGGTATCTAAATCTTTGTGACCCTATGAACTACAGCCATACTGTCAAATTCTCTGTAGTAAAATTTGCCAATTTATACTGTGTCAACAGTACTTAAAAGTACTTTTTCCTGTACCTTCACAACACTTGATATAATCAAATGACTTTTCCCTCAATCTGATCATATTTTTAAACTTAGTCTTTATTCGAGCAGTGTATCATGGTTATCCCCTGAGACCCATAAAAGAAAGCTCTAATTTGTTCTTTAAAATAGCTGTATAATGTTTCATAGTGGTTGGTACTTCTTAAATCATGCCTGTTTTGCTCTTGTTGCTGTTGTTAATAATAAATATTTTTCACCAACTATTCTTGTGTAGGGAAAGATTGCAAGGTCAAATATAAGAATCTGATTTTAGCAGATGCTATTAAATTTCTTTGACTTTAAACTTTTCCTGACCACTCAGTCCAAAACACTTTAAATTCACTCAAAATTCTTATTACTCTGAAAAGTTTCATTCACTTAATTGTTTATCTGATATTTTATTCTGTTTACCTTGAGAATATAAGCCCTTTTAGACAGGGACATTGTCTAACTTGCTGTATGCCCAGTGTTTATAGCAGTCAAGAAGTTACTAATGAATGAATGCAAGTGCAAGGGGTAAACCCACAGTGTCTTGCTACTTCCTCACTTTTGTTCCTGCTATTCCCTCTACTGAAAATATTGTTACCTGCCAAATTATACTTACTCTTCAAGACCTAGTTCCACTGCTTCTTGATTCATGAAGGATCCTTTGTGTTCCTTCCGTCGGAAGTTACTTTGTCTTTGCTCCTGCCTCTGCAGTAGCCTGTACTACAGTCCGCACTCACTCCATCTTGCTTCGATCATAACAGCATCCTTTGTTGTTTCCATAGCTGTCTTCTCAGTGGATCAGAGACTCCTGAGAACAGAGGCCATGTCCACTTCTCTTTCTGTTCTCCAGCACTCTGATTATTGTACCTTGAACTTGACAGAATTCTTATTTTAATGACAGTATTGCCATAGGTACCTTAATACTCTGATAGGCTTAGTAGAAGTATGTTCAAATTTGAAACGAAAAAATAGAGTTCTTTCATTCTGAGTTGTATGATACTCTTTTTATTCTTTTTTAATTGGAGGAGAACTGATTTATAATGTTATGTTAGTTTTTCTGCTGTACAACAATGTGTATCAGCAATTGGTATACATATATCCCCTTCCTCTTGAGCCTCCTACCCACTCCCCACCCTCATCCTAGCCCTCTACATCATCACAGAGCCCCAAGCTGAACTCCCTGTCTGATACAGCATGTTCCCACTAGCTATCTATTTTATGCATGATAGTGTGTATATGTCAGTACTGTGCTCTCAATTCTTCCCACCTTGTCTTTACCCTACTGTGTCTCTTCTCTATGTCTGCATCTCTATTCCTGCCCTGCAAATACATTCATCAGTACCATTTTTCTAGATCCCCTATACATGGTTAATATAAAATATTTGTTTTCATTTTCTGACTTATTTTACTCTATATGATAGGCTCTAGGTTCATCTACATCACTACAAATGGCCCAATTTTGTTCCTTTTTTATGGCTGAGTAATATTCCATTATAACATGTACCACTGCTCTTTATCCATTCATCTGTCAATGGACATCTAGGTTATTTCCATACCCTGGCAATTGTAAATAGTGCTGCAAATGAACGTTGGGCTACATGTGTCTTTTTGAATTATGATTTTCTCAGGGGATATGCCGAGTAGTGGGATTGCTGGCTCATATGGTAGTTTTAGTCCTAATTTCTTAAGAAATCATCATGCTGTTCTCCATAATAGCTGTATCAATTTACATTCCCATCAACTGTACAGCAGAGTTCCCTTTTCTCCATATCCTCTGCAGCATTTATTATTTGTAGATTTTTGATGATGGCCATTCTGACTGTTGTAAGATGTACCTCATTGTAGTTTTGATTTGTATTTCTCTAATAATGAGCAATATTGAGCATCATTTCATGTGTCGGTTGGCCATTTGTATGATATTCATTTTGAATTAACCTCCACATACCTCTTTCCTTTTTATAAATGAGGATTATAATTCCTAACTTGCAAGGTTACAATGAAACCTTTTACATGTACAACAAAACATGTATATGTGAGGTTTGCAAGTGGCCATATATGAAGCATAGTTCTTGGAACATAGCAGATGGGTATTTGGTGATTCATTCATTTGCTCAGTAAACACCGAGTGCTTGCTCTGTGACAGACACTTATGACAGTGATTATGATTTTAAAAAGCCCCAAACCTTAGAATTTTCACTGATAGATGTTTGTAATTTGGGGAAGGATGAAAAACAAGGAAATACATTTTTATTTAAGTGATTGAGAAGTTTAAAGCTCAGGTATACACTATGCTGGAACAAGAGAATCCCAGTCTTGAGATGTTTGTTTAATGAATCTGAGATCAAATTCTACTTCATTAAAAAATTATTAAACATAGAGACTCCTCTCAATGTAAGTCAAAATAAATTGAAGAACTCATGAATTACTTTTGAATCTCTTAGGTGAAATAAGCAAAATCTATCTATATAAACTTTATTAGCATATGGAGTACAAGAAATAACTTTGAATATTGTATTTACCAAAACAGAACAGTAAAACTAAATTTAGTGACTGTATTTCAAAATTTTAAAATGTCAACCAAATTCATTTAAAAAGCAGCTTAAAATGTGTAGCCTTTAACTATCTATCTGAGTCTATAAAATAAAATCATGCTGGTGTATTCTGCTTTTTAGGTAGAATAATTTCTTTTTACAAAACATAGACCAAATAGCAGTATAATGTCTGAAATTTAAATTTTGGTAATTTACTTTGTCACTCCATTTCTGATATGTAAAATGAGATTTCTTCTCAGCTACTTATTTGAAAAGTGTATTTTCATGAGTTTCATATTGTGTCTTCTTCATTATTTAATTTGGGGCTCAGAAATTTTAAAATGTTGCAAATTATACACAAGAAAAAAGTAACTTTGGGGCTCATATAATTTAAGCTTTATATTGTGGCTTTCTTTTTTGATATATAAAATCTGCCATTTTAATTTTCTTTTTACACATATTATGACTTTTTTACTTTCAAAAGTAAAAGACAACAGCAGCAAAGTCATTATAGCTTAATCATAATAAATATTTCATGATACACTGCCTAAGGCCCCTAATATTTAAAAAACATTAGAATAAATTCCTGAAGATAGCAATTAAAATAGCTCAAGGAGAAATTAATTTGATTTCCTTAATTATTTCAATTATTACAATGATAATTTAACTAGTTTTACTAAATAATAGAGAAGGTAAATCTTCAAAAATACATGATTGCCTAGAAGTTAAAAAGAAAAAAGATTCACTGATTACTTTTCAGTACTTCAGATAAAGCTATTTTCTATCACTCAGTGTTCATTTTCACAACGATTCATACAATAATGAATTCTTCTTAGAATTTTGATTCCTGGGAAATATGAGTTGTTAGCTTGTTTTCTTCTCCCATCTACTAAGATTTCTCCCATTACTTTTTGGATTTCCTTTTTTACCTTTATTGGTTAGGAACTTTCTGCTGAACTTAAGTTGTATTCAAACATAGCAAATATACTCTCACTGGTATAGTTGCTACCTCCTTTTTCCTGAAAGGGTCTCTTTTTATCTTTATGTTAATTACCTTGTGTACTCATGTTTTTCACAGGCAAATCCATGAAACTCTTTCAAATGTTATAAATTTATAAAAGGCTTTTCCTTAAAAATTCTATCCTGTTTGTGATTCTTTGATATAGTAGTTGAAGAAATGGAAGCAACAATTAAATCTGTGTGCACATACACACACAACACACACACAAGTTTTGTGTGTGTGTGTGTTTTTTTTTTTAAACAAAGCAAAGATAACCTAAGTTTACTTAATGGGCTGATGTTGAAGCTGAAACTCCAATACTTTGGCCACCTGATGTGAAGAGCTGACTCATTTGAAAAGATCCTGATGCTGGGAAAGATTGAGGGCAGGAAGAGAAGGGATAACAGGATGAGATGGTTGCATGGCATCACCGACTCAATGGACATGGGTTTGGGTGGGCTCCGGGAGTTTGTGATGGACAGGGAGGCCTGGCGTGCTGTGGTTCATGGGGTCGCAAGAGCTGAACATGATTGAGGGACTGAACTGAACTGAACTGGAACAAAAATTATTATTGTGGTGCCACTGAGAAAAATGAAAGCAACTGGATCTTTGAAAACATTTGGAAGTCTGGGGAAGATAAAACAGAGAAATAAGTCCCCATTTTAAAGCCAGAGACAAAGGCAAAGCTTAGAGGCTGACAAAGGATTGAGTCCAGAGAATGAACTTGAACCTGCACAGAATACATCCTCACAGATGCAGAACACCTCACAAAATTTTTTCTTTTTGTTTGCATTGAATGCCAGGTATTTTAGATAGATATATCAAATTGCTGTAACAGACTTAAAAGTGAAAAATATCTCAAACACAATAGAAGTTAAAACAGTTTGACTAAAACAAAGAGATTGTGATGTGAGAGTTGAACCATAAAGAAGGCTGAGCACCAAAAAATTGATGCTTTCGAATTGTGATGCTGGAGAAGACTCTTGAGAGTCCCTTGGACAGTAACATGATCAAGCCAGTCAGTCCTAAAGGAAATCAACCTTGAATATTCATTGGAAGGACTGATGCTGAAGCTAAAACTCCAGTATTTTGACCACCTGATGCGAAGACTGACTCATTGGAAAAAACCTGATTCTGGGAAAGATTGAAGGCGGGAGGAGAAGGGGACAACAGAGGATGAGATGGTTGGATGGCATCACCGACTCAATGCACATGATTTTGAGCAAGCTCTGGGAGATGGTGAAGGACCGGGAAGCCTGGCATGCTGCAGTCCTCGGAGTCGCAAAAAAGACAGGACCAAGTAACTGAAAAACAACAGCAAGAGATTGCATTTGTTTTGAGATGAGTTGGAAATTAATATTGTCCTTTAAATGTATTTACAAGCAGAATTGTGAAAGGTAAATTTAAATACTCCATAGGGTCGCAAAGAGTTGGACACGACTGAGCGAGTGAACTGAACTGAAATTTAAACAATAAAGTAGGATTCATTTCCCAGAATTATTGACAAAAGTAGACCCAAGGAGTAGAGATGTCTTTATTTTAAAGTTGCCTGGGGGAACTGGTTTATTCTTTGATTTTCAGTCTCTTATTACATGCGTGATAGTGGATGGCATTATGACCAATTCTGCTCAAACAGTGACACCCAGAGTCACATCTATTAGTCATCTGCTTCTAGTGTTTTTCTAATCCAAGTGTAAACTAAGTTTCCCAGTTATGGTTTAAAAACTGTGACAGTCAAATAAAGAGAAATTTTAGGTTGATTTGGTTGGTTAAATTGTGTGTAAATAGGTGGCTCAGACGGTAAAAGCATCTGGCTACAATGTAGGAGACCTGGGTTCGATCCCTGGGTCGGGAAGATACCCTGGAGAAGGAAATGGCATCCCACTCCAGTACTCTTGCCTGGAAAATACCATGGACAGAGGAACCTGGTGGGCTGCAGTCCATGGGGTCGCAAAGAGTCGGACACGACTGAGCAACTTCACGGTGAAGGAAAAGTGAATCTTCCAGTTTCCTGGTCATCACTGGATGACTTAATCACTTATCCTCTTTTCTAATTTTTACCTTTCCACAAAATTCGTTGGGTTTTTTTGTTCATTTGTTTAGACCTTTTACTTGACATTAGACTGTTATGGGTACACAGATATGTAAGATAATTGGATCTGAGATTACTAGCATCTGAATTGGCAAAAAATATGTTTAAATGAACGAAATTCAATTAAACATAATTCTAGTCCACTAATTTCATTCTTTTTTTTTTTCTTTTAAAACATGTACTGATAGCCCAAAGATAAGTAATGTTGCAAAAATTGTGAGAGTTCCAGTAACTTTATATTCCACTGAGAATCTGTGATTTGGTCACACATCTTATTGTTTTGAATTAGAGTAGAACATGGCACATTGGAATAAATTTTTAAGGGAAGAAGCTCCATGGAATAGAGAATTGATGGTGTTGTCTGAATTGAAAGTAGAATCAGAACACATGTCATCAATGCTATTTAGTCTGCCAGGTATTACATTAAATTTAATACTAAATTAGTGTTATAAAAATTAAAGGTCCATCCTAAATCATTCAGTATTTCCTTCTCTTCCTTTATATATTATTAAAATTTTCATTAAAAGACAAACTATACAGTCACTGGTAGACATCAATAATCTTTGCAGATTTGCATATTGCCTTCCAATCTGTCCCCATGTACTCCAGCCTTGTAATTTCCTGTTTATAGCAGGTCTTGTTACATATTCATGAGGATGCTTTGCTATAGTCTCAATAAAGAATACATCACAATAAATCAGTCTTAACTAAAAGTTTTTTTTCACAGTTTATTTGTTATCTTTAGATGATCTTGTTTATTGAAACTTTTAAGAAAGAATCTCCTTTGGATTATATTCTCTAGCTTGAAAAGTTCAAGTCTTTAATCCTGTGAAGTCACATAGTTTTATTTTAAGTCCAATTCTAATAAATCGATAATGAAGACTCAAAACACTGTGTTGAGTAGGAATCTGAGTTTTTATAAGGTCTCAGCAGGTGACTGATTAGCAGTGATGTTCATGGAGGCAGTAGGGTGCTTTTGAAGGAAAGAATATTTATTACTGATTTTCAGAAATATTTATTATATTCTATTTAGTATTTTTTACCAAATACAAAAATGATTTAGTTTCTTGCCTTTTAAAACAGATTTTTACTGTTTAGTCCTTTTTTAAGGGGATAGGCAATTTTCAATTCTCTGTTTCTGGGTTAGGGTACCTCTTCATGTACCTCAACATACATATACCAGATGTCATGTCTGAGGACGAGTTTCTGCCTTAGCTCGTGAAAAATAGGTTTCATAGATTTTTAAAAATTGGGTCACAATCTTCTCATCATTATTTGCATGTTTTTTCCTCAGCTCATATTCTATATGATGGTGAAAAGGTTTGGAATCAGCCTAGTTTGAATACTTTTTGGGAAACCACTTCCTTTTTTCTGAATTAATCAATGAAGAAATAAATTCCCTTTTTTTCTTATAGTTCAGAAATTTATCAATAGGTGTATTTTAATCAGTCATATTTAGAACACAAAGAGACTTCAATTTTCAGAAAATGTTGATTGTGCTTTTCTCTGATTGCTTGTGTTCTGATTCTTCTGTTCTTTCCCTTAAGAGAACTACTTGTTTGCTGACTTTGTGATGTTTTCCATCCTCTACATCAGTCATCTCCTTTTGCATTTAATTTTGTCCCATTCTTCTGAGTTAGCCCTTGAGTTTTTAACACACTTACCTGATATACATCTTTTTAGAACTGATGCTTCCTGCTACAACACAAATTTTAACTTGTGTATAGCATTATTTTTTAGCAATTCTTCCTTATCTCATTCATTTGATGTTTTGCCTCAACTGTTTATTTATAAAAACCTCCTTTTATTTAATAGCAGTCATGCCTCTTAAACTTTATGGATTATGTCAAACAGTTCCTGGAAGTTTTCTTCTGATTTCTACTCAGAAGAAAACTGAGTGTCAGCAGTGTCATTTTTCAGAAGTGTTATTTATCTTACTTGACAATATTTTTCATAGGCCACGTGAAATTTGGAAAGAATAATTTTTTTCTTGCTCCCTCCTCAAATATAAGATCAGAACTTTCAGTAAACAGAAATAGAAGATTGACTTTGGTTTTTCATTTCATCCACAGGTATGATGTAGAGTTTCTCTTCTCAGATAAACAAATTGTGCTGTTGTCATTGTTTAGTTGCTAAGTCATATCTGACTCTTTGTAACTCCATGAACTGCAGCACACCAGGTTTCTGTCTTTCACTATCTCCTGGAGGTTGGTCAAACTCACGTTCATTGAGTTGATGGTGCTATTCAACTATCTCATCCTGGGTTGGCCCCTTTTCCTCCTGCCCTCAATCTTTCCCAGCATCAGGGTCTTTTCCAATGAGTCAGTCTTTGCATCAGGTGGCCAAAGTATTGGAGCTTCAGCTTCAGCATCAGTCCTTCCAATGAATATTCAGGATTGATTTCCTTTTGGATTGATTGATCTCCTTGTTTTCCAAAGGACACTGAAGAGTCTCCACCAGCACCACAATTGAAAAGGATAATTTCTCTGATGCTCAGCCTTCTTTCTAGTCCACCTCTTATATCCATATGTGACTACTGGAAAAGCCATAGCTTTGACTATATGTTCCTTTGTAGGCAAAGTGATGTCTCTGCTTTTTTAATGTGCTGTCTAGGTTTGTCATAACTTTTCTTCCAAGGAGCAAGTGTCTTTTAATTTCATGGCTGCAGTTAATGTCTGTTGGGAATTTGGAGCCTAGGAAAATAAAATCGGTCACTATTTTCACTTTTTCCCTTCTATTTGCTATAGAGTGATAGGACCAGATTCCATGATCTTAGTTTTTTGAATTTAGAGTTTTAAGCCAGCTTTTTCACTCTCCTCTTTCACCCTTGTGAAGAGGCTCTTTAGTTCCTCTTTGCTTTCTGCCATTAGGGTGGTACTATCTGCATATCTGATATTATTGTTCTTCCAGCAATCTTGATTCCTGCTTGTGATTCATCCAGCCCAGCATTTTGCATGATGTACTCTGAGGCAGGCAAAGTAGTGTCCACTTAAATTCCAAGTTTCTGCCAGATTTTCATAAAGTATACTCTGTTCTGCTCAGGTGCTTATTTTCTCCACCACCCCCCACCACCCCCCGGCCTTGTTATCTCTATGATGTTGAACTACTGTAGCATATAAAATAATACAATTTCTAGAAAAATTAGAGTGTTTCTTTATTCATAGATTCTTCATCCAATAAAATATCATTTGGAGAAATACTGATCCAAAAGCACACCATGCTACTTACATCACAGTTGTCGGGGATGCGCAGTCTTGGTTGTGTGTGTGTAAGAGGAAAATGAGGAAGAGTAGCCAAGGAAACATTCTACTTACCTGGGAAGGTGGAAGCTAGCAACTGGAGCAGGATGGCTACCAGCCTAGTGAGCAGTGGGCCTTTCTGGAACTAATGAGCAAAGATGCATCAGGCTCTTCCACTTTTTTTTTTTTTTAATAATAATCTTTATATCATGAAGCAAGCTCAGAACATTTCATGAGCTAAAGGCTTGAAAGGATTTTCTAAGTCTAGATTTTCACTCAATAAATGAGTCATATTTATGTCCCACATGGGGGGCAATGAAAATACTGCTTCAAGTTACATAATTAATTTCCATATAAATATAAATATTTCTGAACACTTTATTTTCTCCTCTCCCATATGAGAGCAGAGGAGGACCCCAGGACATCATTTCAAAATCACCTTTCTTTGCCCTTTCCTCCCCCAAGGAAATTGGGCTCTGTCTTTCATCAACACATGATTAACCTAACTACCATTCCAAACAAAATAGCACAGTTACTTCCTGAGCATGTTTATAAAATATGCAAATCCAACTTGTCCTTTGCTTCATTATTGCATCCATTATTTAGTTTCATTATAAAACAGTTGAGGTTAAGAAAGGATAATTAATGCAATTAAGTTCCCATGGTTTAAAAATTACCTAATTTTAGTAAATGTTTTAATGGAATTCTAGCACAAAAATGAAAATGAAATTCATTACCTTCATTATAACAGCACCAAATAGAACAAAATAATCACTCTGAAACTCAAAATATGCTATAAATGAATATTTATTATTTAATAGAAAGCCACTAAACTATACCTGTAGATTACCAATATATGAATATTTTTCTTTTTCTATGTTGCTGGATGAATAGTTTAAGGAAAGCAGGAGAAATGAGACTTAGCTATTTATTTTTAAAGGACTTACACCTGTTTTATCAGATTATAGCATACTTAAAACATCACTGAATATGCATCTCAACAACTTTTCTTTTGGTCTACTTTGAGATTAAAATATTTAATCAACATTTTATGGAAACATGTTAAATATTAGACCCTGTGTTAATGATTTTTGCATTTCAAATGCTCATGTCACAAAGGAAGAAATTTTCCTCTACGTCTTTCTGGCTGGTCTAAAAATTAAATTGACATGAGATAGATTAACAAGAGAAAAATCAAACAAAAATTTAATAATATGTATACATGGGAGAGACTCAGGAAACTAAACTAAATAAGTTGCCGAAACGGCCAAAGACCTTACCTTAAATATCATCTTTGGCTAAAGACAAAAGAAAATGTTGCAGATAGTGGTTTGGGACTTCAGAGGGGAAGAAGGCAATTCAAATAAAGATAGAAAAGTAAGTAAATGTTTCCTGAGCCGTATAGAGACAACAGGACACAAAGAGGACTCTGATCTCTAGGCCCTGTAGAGTTTCCTCTACTACTTTAGCAGATATACTTGGCAGATACCTCTGGTAATAGCTCTATTCCAGAAACAGGACTGGAATCTAATTTTTTTAGGCAGCTAAGGGAGAGGTAAAATGGAAACCTTTCTAAGTCTTCTGCTTCTTAAAAATTATCAGCTTGAATTAATCCTCATGTCAAAGAGACATAATTTGGGGTGGAAAATTTCGCTCCCTTGCACTCACAAGAACCAGTGGTGAAACGGGTATAAAAACAAGTTGATCAGAATGCTCTAGGTAACCCGCCTGGTCAGAGAGTAAAACTAGGCAGAGTGGAAGTACAGCATGCTAGTGTTTGGGATATAAAAAGAGAAGTAATCAACTAAACAGAAAATTAGCAAGGAAACACAAACTTAAAATGATATAATGGACCAGTTAGACCTAATTGGTATCTATAGGACATTTCACCCTTTTCTCAAGTGCACACGGAAACTTCTCTAGGATAGATCACATCCTGGGTCATAAATCTAGCTTTGGTAAATTCAAAAAAATTGAAATCATCCCAAGCATTTTTTTCTGATCACAATGTGGTAAGATTAGATGTCAACTACATGAAAAAAAGCTATTAAAAATACAAACATATGGAGGCTAAACAACACACTTCTGAATAACCAACAAGTCACAGAAGAAATTAAAAAAAAAAATAAAAATATACATAGAAATGAATGAAAATGAAAACCAACAACCCAAAGCCTATGGGATTCAGTAAAAGCAGTGCTAAGGGGAAGGTTCATAGCAATATAAGCTTACCTCAAGAAACAGCAGAGAAATCAAATAAATACCTAACTCTACACCTAAAGGAACTAGACAAAGAAGAAATGAACAACCGCAGGGTTAGTAGAAGGAAATAAATCATAAAAATTAGGGCAGAAAAAAAGTGCAAAAGAAACAAAGGAGATCATAGCCAAAATCAACAAAGCTAAAAGCTGTTTCTTTGAGAAGGTAAATAAAATAGATAGACCATTAGCCAGACTCATCAAGAAAAAAAGGGAGAAGAATCAAATCAACAAATTAGAAATGAAAATGGAGAAATCACAACAGACAACACAGAAATACAGGGATCATAAGAGACTACTATCAGCAACTATATGCCAATAAAATGGACAACGTGGAAGAAATGGACAAATTTTTAGAAAAGTACAACATGCCAAAACTGAACCAGGAAGAAATAGAAAATCTTAACAGACCCATCACAAGCATGGATTTTGAAACTGTAATCAGAAAACTTCCAGCAAACAAAAGCCCAGAACAAGATGGCTTCACAGCTGAATTCTACCAAAAATCTAGAGAAGAGCTAACACCTATCCTACTCAAACTCTTCCAGAAAATTGCAGGGGAAGGTAAACATCCAAACTCATTCTATGAGGTCACCATCACCCTAATACCAAAAGCAGACAAAGATGCCAGAAAAAAAGAAAACTACAAGCCAATATAACTGATGACTATAGATGCAAAAATCCTCAACAAAATTCTAGCAAACAGAATTCAACAACATATTAAGAAGATCATACATCATGGCCAAGTGGGCTTTATACCAGGGAAACAAGGATTCTTCAATATTTACAAATCAATCAATGTGATACATCACATTAACAAATTGAAAGATAAAAACCATATGATTATCTCAATAGATGCAGAGAAAGCCTTTGACAAAATTCAACATCCATTTATGATGAAAGCCCTCCAGAAAGCAGGCACAGAAGGAACATACCTCAACATAATAAAAGCCATATATGATAAACCCACAGCAAACATTATCCTCAATGGTGAAAAATTGAAAGTATTTCTCCTAAAGTCAGGAACAAGACAAGGATGCCCACTCTCACCACTACTATTCAACATAGTTTTGGAAGTTTTAGCCACAGCAATCAAAGAAGAAAAAGAAATAAAAGGAATCCAGATTGGAAAAGAAGAAGTAAAACTCTCACTGTTTGCAGATGGCATGATCCTCTACATAGAAAACCCTGAAGACTCCACCAGAAAATTACTAGAGCTAATCAATGAATATAGTAAAGTTGCAGGATATAAAATCAACACACAGAAATCCTTTACATTCTTATACACTAACAATGAGAAAACAGAGAAATTAATGAAATGATTCCATTCACCATTGCAATGAAAAGAATAAAATATTTAGGAATATATCTACCTAAAGAAACAAAAGACATATATAGAAAACTATAAAACACTGATGAAAGAAATCAAAGATGACACAAATAGATGGAGAAATATACCATGTTCATGGATCAGAAGAGTCAATATAGTGAAAATGAGTATAGTACCCAAAGCAATCTATAGATTCAATGCAATCCCTATCAAGCTACCAATGGTATTTTTCAGAGAATTAGAACAAATAATTTCACAATTTGTATGGAAATGCCAAAAACCTTGAATAGCCAAAGCAATCTTGAGAAAGAAGAAAGGAACTAGAGAAATCAACCTGCGTGACTTCAGGCTATACTACAAAGCAACAGTCATCAAGACAGTATGGTTTTGGCACAAAGACAGAAACATAGATCAGTGGAACCAAATAGAAAGCCCAGAGATAAATCCACGCACCTATGGATACCTTATCTTTGAAAAGGGAGGCAAGAATACACAGTGGAGAAAAGACAATCTCTTTAACAAGTGGTGCTGGGAAAACTGGTCAACCACTTGTGAAAGAATGAAACTAGAACACTGTCTAACACCATACACAAAAATAAACTCAAAATGGATTAAAGATCTAAACAAAGACCGGAAACTGTAAAACTCCTAGAAAAGAACATAGACAAAACTCTCTCTGACATATATCACAACAGAATCTCCTATGACCCACCTCCCAGAATATTGGAAATAAAAGCAAAAATAAACAAATGAGACCTATAAACTTAAAAGTTTTTGCACAATGAAGGAAACTATAAGCAAGGTGAAAAGACAGAAAATAATAGCAAATGAAGCAACTGACAAATAATTAATCTCAAAAATATACAAGCAACCCATGCAGCTCAATTCCAGAAAAATAAGCGAACTAATCAAAAAATGGGTCAAAGAACCAATGAGACATTTCTCCAAAAAAGACACAGATGGCTAACAAACACATGAAAAGATGTGCAACATCACTCATTATCAGAGAAATGCAAATCAAAACCACAATGAGGTACTATCTCACGTGGGTCAAAATGGCTGCTATCAAAACGTCTACAAACAATAAATGCTGGAGAGGGTGTGGAGAAAAAGGAACCCTCTTACACTGTTGGTGGGAATGCAAACTAGTATAGCCACTATGGAGAACAGTGTGGATATTCCTTAAAAAACTGGAAATTGAACTGCCATATGACCCAGCAATCCCACTGCTGGGCATACACACCAAGGAAACCAGAATTGAAAGAGACACATGTACCCCAATGTTCACTGCAGCACTGTTTATAATAGCCAGGACATGGAAGCAACCTAGATGTCCATCAGCAGACGAATGGATAAGAAAGCTGTGTTGCATATAAACAATGGAATATTACTCAGCTATTGAAAAGAATGCACTTGAATCAGTTCTAATGAGGTGGATGAAACTGGAGCCTATTATACAGAGCGAAGTAAGTCAAAAAGAAAAACACCAATACGGTATATTAATGCATATATATGGAATTTAGAAAGATGGTAATGATGACCCTATATGTGAGACAGCAAAAGAGACACAGATGTAAAGAACAGAATTTTGGACTCTGTGGGAGAAGGCAAGAGTGGGATGATTTGAGAGAATGACATTGAAACATGTATATTACCATGTGTGAAATAGATTTCCAGTCCAGGTTCGATGCATGAAACAAGGCGCTCAGGGCTGGTGCACTGGGATGTCCTTTAGGGATGGTATGGAGAGGGAGGTGGGAGGGGAGTTCAGGATGAGGAACGCATATACACCCATGGCTGATTCATGTGAATGTATGGCAAAAACCACCACAATATTGTAAAGTTATTAGCCTCCAATTAAAATTTTAAAAAATAAAATTAAAAATAAATAAAAAGAGAAGTAGAATGCATTCAAAGTCTGTTTGAAGTATTTTGGTGTCACTTTATCCTTCTTTGGTGAGCATTTTTATATAGGTCAACATTCATAATTTAATGGATTTCATATATGTATGTGTGTGTGTGTGTGTATATACATTTTCCCCCCTTGAGGCATGAAAGTCCATTATTACTCTTAAATTGGCTCTCATTTACCATTTGTACTCTGTTAGTCAGCTAGAATAGTTATTTTTCTGTCTTTCCAAAAGCTACTGATATTTTCAGATAATTGCTAATTTTCACTTCAATGTTTAAACCAAAAGTAGCCAAATCTGTGTTTCTAGTAGTCATGTATTGGTGTGAAAGTTGGATCATAAAGAAATCTGAGTGCTGAAAAATTGATTCTTTCAAACTACAGTGATGGAGAAGACTCTTGAGAGTCCCTTGGACTGTAAGGGGATCAAACCAGTCTATCCTAAAGAAAACCAAGCCTGAGCATTCATTGGAAGGACTGATGCTGAAGCTGAAGCTCTAATACTTTGACCACCTGATACAAAGAGCCTACTCTTTGGAAAAGACCCTGATGCTGGGAAAGATTGAGGGCAGGAGGAGAAGGGGGAGAAAGAGGATGAGATGGTTAGATGCCATCACCAACTCAATGGACATGAGTTTGAATAAACTCTGGGAGATAGTGAGGGACAGGGAAGCCTGGAGTTCTGCAGTCCATGGGGTCAGTCAGACATGACTTAGCAACTGAACAACAACAACCCAAGGCTGTGTTGGGTGTGCTTATGGAGAGGTGAGGAAACAAGTTTTGCTTCTTTTTTTTTTTTTTGTCCTAAAATCCACTGGAGTATTTTTAACATTATTATTTTTTTTCCTTTAGATCAAAGGCCCAGAGCTATATTAATCATTCTTGGTTCAAATCACATACTCAGTGTTGGTCCACATATATCTATGGCAAGGGTGGGATGCTTTGAGAGAATAGCATTGAAACATGTATATTACCATATGTGAAATGAATAGCCAGTCGAGATTTGAAGCATGGGGCAGGATGCTCAGGGCTGGTACACTGGGATGACCCTGAGGGATGGGATGGGGAGGGAGGTGGGACTGGGGTTAAGGATGGGGAGCACATGTACACCTATGGCTGATTCATGTCAATGTATGGCAAAATCCACTACAGTATTGTAAAGTAATTAGCCTCCAATTAAAGTAAATAAATTTTAAAAATTAAAAAAAATCACAGTGCTGAATATTCAAAAATAATAATGATGATAAGCAAATGTGAACACAAACCTAAAGCCAAAGCTAACACCTTGGAAATAATGACTGGCATCTAACCACATGCTTCCCTCATAGTTCAGTTGGTAGACCCCGGTTCAATTCCTGGGTTGGGGAGATCTGCTGGAGAAGGGATAGTCTACCCACTCCAGTATTCTTGGGCTTCCCTTGTGGCTCAGCTGGTAAAGAATCTGCCTGCAATGCAGAAGACCTGGGTTTGATCCCTGGGTTGGGAAGATCCCCTGGAGAAGGGAAAGGCTACCCACTCTAGTATTCTGGCCTGGAGAATCTCATGGACTGTATAGTCCATGGGATCACAAAGAATCAGACACGACTGCCTGATTTTCCCTTCATCTAACCATATAACCTTGGTTCCGTTGTCTTTCTTAATCTAGGCTAAATATTATCCTTCCTTTTTATGTGTGAAATCTGTGTCTGTTGCTTCCATATATACTACACATCTGCATTTACACACATATATGCACACACTTATTGTTTAAACCTATTAAAAAGAATATCATACAGTATGTAGTCTTTTGGCATTAATTTTTTATTATTAAATTGCCAAGATTCATCTATATTTTATATGCCACTACAGTTTGTTCTTTTTAACTTTTGTGAAATATACATCACAGTCGTGAGCTCTCCCATGGAAGATCACTATTCACAATAGGTTCTTGCAGTAGTGAACAGAGCTGCTAAACTATCCTTGAACAGAAATTCTGGTGGTGCATGTGCATGTGTTTCTTTTCCGCATATATTTGTGAAATGTCTGAATCACAGAAGTTTTGTGGTTCATCTCTAGGATATAATATCAGACTCATTTTCAGTGTGCTTGCAGCATTTCCCATTTACATTTTAAATTTTTATTGGTACCTTGGATATATACAAATATTGATGCATCTTTTGATAAATATTGAACCAGTGAATATTCATTCAGCACTACCAGGTAGCTAGTGAGTGGGACTTCACCCTAGAGGCACATCAATAGACCATTATCACAAACCCTCTTCTCAAAAATTTCTTTCTGTCTCTCTTGTGTGCACACACACAAAGAAATAGCCCTGGTGTTGCTCTCTGAAGCTCCTAGAATATCTGTAAACTGAGGAAGTTGGGCTAGATTAGCACCTTTCAAACTATGTCCTATGACAACTTTGCTTTGTATGTCTATGAATGTGTGGATGTTGGAGATATTGTGGTAGATGAAGGTGGAGTAGAGGAAAGGAAGATGAGACAAGGCTAGAAATCTAGGAGATCTACCAATGCTATGAACAAAGAAGTTTCACTTTCATCTCTACCTTTTTTGTATTCCATGTGAAAAAGTTTTCCTGTTGATAAGTCAAATCAAAAGTTAGAAATTTGCTGGAACAGGTGATCTCTTAAGTCCCTTTCTGCCCTAATGTCCTGTGATTATGCACTGTATCATTTAGGGCAATTCATGCTAGCTAATACAACTGATAAAGCCCAAAATCTCAGTGGCTTAGCCAGCAGATTTATTTTTAACTCACACAAAGCTTGCTACAATTTGGCAGAGGCTCTCCTCCATCAGGTAACTCAGAGACATGGCTGTCTCAGTCTTGTGATGCTGTGTTCTCACCTGTGGCCTCTTAGGTCATAGCAGCATAAGGAAGAGAACGGGGTGAGCACATCCAGCTTTAACTGACTCAGCTCAGAAGTGACATTTGAGTTCACAGCCCATTGGCTAACCCAAGCCACCACAAGGATGGCTGGAACATGTCCGGGAATACATGGAACATTTGGTCCACATTTGACTGTAGCTCATGTACCAAGTACAAGAAGCATAATTCAGATGTAAGATGGCAGGTTGTCAGAATCAAGGTGACATACAATTAAATAGTGGAGATTTTCTCAGAAAGGTACCTTGTGATCCTTAAGTTAATCTTTTCAAAAGATTTCCAGTGTAATATTTTGTGTTTTGGAAAATATCCAGTGTTCCTGTTTGGATCCATAATTTTCTTGCTTTTAGGGTTGAAATATAAAATATGAAAATTGGGTTACTGGTCTTTATTGTACTGAAATTTAATTTTAAAAAATGTCTGGGTTCTATCACATGCAGTATGTGCAATAGTAGGTCAGACTGAGCAATTTATTTCCTTCTATACAGATCAAACTGCATGCCCCTTTCCTCATAAAATGTGTGCCTTTTTTTTCTTATGTTGCTCTGAGATGGAGAACACAGAGTGCAAATGGTCTTTCTGACTATCTTCATGTGATTTAATTTTATTTTTGAGCTTGTCGATATCTCCTTTAACAGCTCATTCTGCATCTCATCTCTCAGTGGTACAGCATGCTCAATATGATTCACTTTCTAAAACAATAGATTTAACTTGGACATTGCTAATGATCAGGAGAAGTCCAGATATTGAGTCAGAAGCAATTAAATCATTTTGGGAAGGGACCACTGCTGAGTTAGTATGTTCTTTGGAAGTTGATTCTGGTGACTCAAAGCAACAATAAAAGCATGGTGGAAAGAAGCCCATGCCTGATGTGGGGGTGTAGCTGGCAGGAAGGTTGGGAAGATAGTTCACTCAGGGAAGCAAATATAAAATTATAGACAGAGTGATGTAGGAAATGCCTGGCATTAGGGGACATGCTTAAGCTGCCTGATAAAAAGACACTGAAAACTATGAGAAGGAAGAGGGGAAAGTTAACTAGTATGAGGAAGAGAAGCCAGAAAGGAAAGGCTTATTGAAATATGTAGAGAAATATCTTTAGAAGCTTAAACAATTAGTTCTGCAATGAAAATGACCATTTTATTTCCTGACTTTGTTTTAAAATGTTTTAAAATCTAACTGGGGCAAAACAGGTTTGGGGACAAAGAAAATGGGCTAGAACCTTGATTTTTTTTTTTTTTTTTTTCCGTATTGGATGAAGGAACAATCAACAAAGGAGCAAATAAAGCTTCTTGTTTGGGTTCAACTATTTGGATCTTTGATTGTTCTACTGCTTCCAGAGGTTACTTAGGTCCAAGTAGGAGAGGTGGTTCTTTGCAGAGTAAGCGAATAAAGCAACTCCCCAGTGGTTTTCTGGTAGGACTTTGCTCTTCCCAACCAAGCATTTTACCAGTTTTCTTGAGGAAGCTTTCTGAAATCGTCACTTAATGTCCCAGGTGTTAAAGCCTTTGAATCATCAGCTGTAAACACCAAACCAGCAATGGCCATAGGAGATTTCAAAAGATAATTAGAAATCTAAACTTTTTGGAGCCTTAGACTGAGATAATTTTATAGCTAAATTCTGACTGAACATTTTTCAAATGTAATTCCCGTAATTACTTAAATAATTAAAGTAAAAAATGGAAGCTTCCTAATTCATTTTAAGAAAGCAGAAAAACTCTAAACCAAACCTTACAGAGATCTCTAAGAATTAAGATTTCATTTATGAAAAATGTTGTGAAGATAACATTTATGTTATGTGATGATATGTCAATTTATCTAATCCAGGCATATATTAAAAGAATAATAATCTGTGAGTAAGTAAAATAACTTTTAGGTATACAAGATAGTTCAACACAAGTAAATTAAATACAAAATGTGTTATATCAATACTTTTAAAATTAATTATATTGTAATATACCTCAATAAATAGTATATATATGTTATATATATATTGTGTTAGTCGCTCAGTCATGTCTAACTCTTTGCAACCCTATCGACTGTAGCATATCAGACTTCCCTGTCCTTCTATCTCCTGGAGTTTGCTCAAACTTGTGTCCATTGAGTTTATGATGCCATCCAACCATCTCATCCTATGTTGCCTTCTTCTCCTCCTGCCCTCAATCTTTCCCAGCATCTGGGTCATTTCTAAAGGGTTGGTCTTTGTATCAGTTGGCCCATGCATTAGAGTTTCAGCTTCAGCATCAGTCCTTCTAATGGATATTCAGGTTTGGTTTCCTTTAGGATTGACTGGTTTGATCTTGCTGTGCAAGGGACTCTCAATAGTCTACTCCAACATCAAAATACAAAAGCATCAATTCTTCCCCATTCAACCTTCTTAATGGTCCAACTCTCACATTTCTTCATGACTACTAGAAAAACCATAGTTTTGACTATATGGACTTTATAGGCAAAGTGATGTTTCTGTTTTTTAATACTCTGTCTAGGTTTGTCATAGTTTTTCTTCCAAAGAGCAAATGTCTTTTAATTTCATTGCTGTAGTCACTGTCCATAGTGATTTTGGAGCCCAGGAAAATAGAACCTGTCACTGTTTCCACTTTTTGCCCATCTGTTTGCCATGAAGTAATGTGACCGGATACCATGATCTTGGTTTTTAATGTTGAGTTTGAAGCCAGCTTTTTCACTCACTTCTTTCAACCTCATCAAGAGGCTCTTTAGTTCCTCTTCACTTTCTGCCATTAGAGTGGTATCATCTGCATATCTGAAGCTGTTGATGTTTCTCCCAGCATTCTTGATTCCAGCTTGTAATTCATCCAGCCTGGCATTTCATATGATGTGCTCTTTATGTAAGTTAAATAATCAGGGTGACAATATACAGCATTGACGTGTTCCTTCTCCAATTTTTGACCAGTTCATCGTTCCATAACTGGTTCTAACTGTTGGTTCTTGACATACATGCAGGTTTCTCAGGAGACAGATAAGGTGGTTTGTTGTTCTCATCTCCTGAAGAATTTTCTACAGTTTGTTGTGATCCACAAGGTCAAAGGGTTTAGTGTAGTCAATGAAGCAGAAATAGATGTTTTTCTGGAATTCCCTTGCTTTTTCTATGATCCAGTGGATTTTGGCAATTTGACCTATGGTTCTTCTGCCTTTTCTATACCCTGCTTGTACATCTGAAAATTCTCAGTTCATGTACTACTTAGCCTAGCTTGAAGGATTTTGAGCATAATGCTGCTATGATGTGAAATTAGCACAACTGTAAACTAGCTTGAGCATTCTATGGCATAGCCCTTCTTTGACCTTTTCTAGTCATGTGTTCACTGCTGTTTTCCAAATTTGCTGACATATTAAGTGCAGCATTTCAACAGGATCATCTTTTAGGATTTGAAATGGCCCAGGTGGAATTCTATTACCTCCACTACCTTTGTTTATAGTGATGCTTCCTAAGGGCCACTTGACTTCACACTCCAGGATGTCCGGCTCTAGGTGAATGACCACACCATAGTGGTTATCTAGGTCATTAAGACCTTTCTTGTAGAATTTTTCTGTGTATTCTTGCCACCTCTTCTTAATCTCTTCTGCTTCTGTTAGGTCCTTTCCTTTTCTGTTCTTTTGTGCCTATCTTCGCATAAAATGTTCCCTTGGTGTCTCCCATTTTCTTGAAGAGATCTCAAGTCATTCCCATTCTGTTGTTTTCCTCTATTTCTTTGCATTGTTCACTTAAGAAGGCTTTCTTATCTCTCCTTGTTATTCTCTGGAACTCTGCATCCAGCTGGTATATCTTTCCTTTCTCCTTTGCCTTTCACTTCTTTTCTTTCCTCAGTTACATGTAAAGAATCTTCTGGCAACCACTTTGCCTTCTTGCATTTCTTTGGGATGATTTTGGTCACCATCTCCTGTAAATGTTACAAACCTCCATTCATAGTTCTTCAGATACTTTGCCCACCAGATCTAATCCCTTGAATCTATTTGTCACCTCCACTGTATAATCATAAGGGATTTGATTTAGGTCATACCTGAACGGCCTAGTAGCTTTCCCTACTTTCTTCAATTTGAGTCTGAAGTTTGCAATAAGGAGCTGATGATCTGAGCCACAGTCAGCTCCAGGTTTGGTTTTTGCTGACTGTATAGAGCCTTCTGCATCTTTGGCTGCAAATAATATTATCAGTCTGATTTCAGTACTGACCATCTGGTGATGTCTATGTGTAGAGCCTGTTGGAAGAGGGTTTTTGCTATGACCAGTGTGTTCTCTTGACAAAACTCTGCTAGCCTTTGCCCTGCTTCATTTTGTACTCTAAGGCCAAACTTCCCTGTCTGATATCTCTTGATTGCCTACTTTTGCATTCTAATCCCCTTTGATGAAAAGGACATTTTGTTGTTGTTGTTGTTGTTAGTTCTAGAAGATCTTGTAGATCTTCATAGAACCGTTCGACTCCAGCTTCTTTGGGATTAGTGGTTGGGGCATAGACTTGGATTACTGTGGATTCTTGCCCACAGTCATAGATACAATGGTTTTCTGAATTAAATTCACCCATTCCTGTTGATTCCTAAAATACAGCTGTGCATTCTTGCCATCTCCTGCTTCACCACTTCCAATTTACCTTGATTCATGGACCTAATATTCCAGGTTCCATTGTGACATTGTTCTTTACAGCCTCGGACTTTATTTTCACCACCACACGCATCTGGAATGAAGCCTTGTTTGTGCTTTGGCCTAGCCTCTTCATTCTCTTTGGAGCTATTTCTCTGCTCTTCCCCCGTAGCATACTGGACACCTACTGACCTTGGGGGCTCATCTTTTGGTGTTATATCTTTTTGTCTTTTCATACTGCTCATGGGGTTCTCAAGGCAAGAATGCTGAAGTAGTTTGCTATTCTCTTACCCCACTCCAGTACTCTTGCCTGGAAAATCCCATGGATGGAGGAGCCTGGTGGCTGCCGTCTGGTGGGTGGGGCCACACAGAGTTGGACACGACTGAAGCAACTTAGCAGCAGCAGCATATTTCATACTGAAAAAACAAATAAACAAACAAACACCTAAATCTAATTTTTTTTTTTGTTTTAATTGTAGCTTGGACAAAAGGTATTGTAAATTCTTACAGTTAAGTGGAAAGGAAACAAAAACCTACAGTGACATATAGTGTCAGCCACATACCAATGTCTACTTAGGTTGTGTGTGTGTGTTAGTCACTCAGTTATGTCCGACTATTTGTGACCTCATGGACTATAGCATGCCAGGTTCCTCTGTCCATATAATTCTCTAAGCAAGTATGGTAGAGTAGGTTGCTGTGCCCTTCTCCAGGGAATATTCCTGATGTAGGATCAAACCTAAGTCTCCTGCATTATAGGCAGACTCTTTACCCTCTGATTCACCAAGGACTAAAGGAAGTTTCACTTTGGACAGGAGATGCAGTTACTGCTGCTAAGTCACTTCAGCTGTGTCCAACTCTGTGCAACCCCATAGACGGCAGCCCACCAGGCTCCGCCATCCCTGGGATTCTCTAGGCAAGAACACTGGAGTGGGTTGCCATTTCCTTCTCCAATGCATGAAAGTGAAAAGTGAAAGTGAAGTCGCTCAGTCGTGTCCAACTCTTTGTGACCCCATGGACTGCAGCCTACCAGGCTCCTCCGTCCATGGGATTTTCCAGGCAAGAATACTGGAGTGGGGTGCCATTGCCCTCTCCATTGGGCAGGAGATGAGCAGGCTTCTATCCAGAGTCCTTTAAAATGTCTGTCTTCAACCACTGCAGAGTGTAAGTACAGGATCCCAAAAGGAAAGACTCACCAAAAATACATATAGGATGAAAATAGTTAATGTTGAATTTCAGTGACAGCTGGCAAACCTAGCCTCAGTTGTTGGTCCACTAATATACAAGCGTATATGAGGATGCTCCTGAGTAGTGTGGTTATGCAAGTCAAGAATGAAAAAGCAGCCTCTAAAGACATTTCATTCATATCGACTTAGCCCTGTTCCTAAATTCCAGAACTTCCCAAAAATCTGAATGGGAAGTTAAAGAGACTGCACTATTTTTCTTTTGTAGCAAGTAGTGAACAGAATCCAGACAGAACCATCAGTAGAAAAATTGGACCTGATAGCTAGAAAGATTGTTTGCTTGTTTCTTTAAACACACACACACACACACACACACACACACAGATAGAGAAGTAAGTGTGTGGATTTTTCCAGACACTAGCCCAGACATATTTCTTTGCTGAAGTTCGGGACAATAGCAACAGTTTCTTGGTTTTATATTTATGTCTTTGATTAACTGTGCTATCTACAGCTTTGCTCAATGAGTCTAGTAGCACAGGTTATGGGCCCCTAAAGTCGTAAATTCAAATTCATTTTCTTCGTGAGATTGCTTATCACTTAAAATGGTGCTTTCATTTTGGAACTCCTAAAACTGCTCAACTGTTCTATAACTCAATGATAAGCATGCAGGTGAAAGCCTTAAATAAAATAAAGCCAAAAAATGTTAATGGCTGTCAAATTGCTCAGCATAAAACCCAAGAATTGACGGGTTTACAATGCATTAGCTGTTTCAAAAGAATTGTCTTAAAGTGCTCAGCCAGTTGCAAACAAATTCATCAAGCAAAGCAGGTACTGATAAAATATTTAAATCCTTGAAATAATAAAGGCTGATTAAGGTGTCAAAGTTAATGAAAATAATTATCCCAATGAAAAATCTGGATCGTTTTCTTCTTTAATCAAAAACTCTGAACCTGCAGTCAGAGGGTGCACTTGGTATGCAGGTGAGGGAGGTGGAGAGGAATTTGGATGTCTGGTCAGACTTAAAGTGGCCTGAATGTTAGCAGGATTATTGATGGATGTGATATCTCTCTAGACTTATAATAGAACACCTTGTATTTGTTTAGCATTTCATACTTCACCAAGTGCTTTCATCTATATTATTTCACTTAATCTTCTCAAGGCTGTTGTTACTAACATGAAGTTCAGAGAGGAAAGATGAATTGCCTAAGTTTACATGGAAACCATACCAAAAGTTGATTTTCTAATTTCTTTCACAGCATGCTTTCATCCACAGTGTAGCTGTCTTTTTGGTTAAGGCAGCTCTGATGAGCTGCTTGCCTGTTTGCTCTAGTGCAATTTATATGACTGTAAAATAACAATATAAGCAATTTTATTGAGAAATTTCAATATTATTTATGAAGAAAATGAAAGAGAAAAACACACAGAGCTGCATGAGGTGATCTAGTCCAAGCCATTCGTTTTACAGATGGGGAAAGCAGGGTCCGTGATGGTTAAACAACTCTGCCAAGGCCATTGAGTGAGTTGGAGACAAGTTGAAAAGCTGAGTATGAGCCAGCAAGCCTTACACACAAAGCCAAGAAGTGCTTTCTTGAGCTGCCCACACCTTGTTCTTTCCCTCCCTTGCTCATGCCACCTCCACTAAAACTTATGGAGAATTCACTTTGAAGGAAAGTAGTTACTGTAGCCTCATAGCCCTTGGGGATATTAAGATATACAAATAGATTTCCTAAAATAGAAATAACTTCCTGCTGCATCAGGATAGTCTTCAGGTTTCAGGGTAGCGTCATGATTTCGATTTCTGGTTTCCTCTAATCTGTTGGTTGAATTGTCCCTAGTTTGAATTCCGGCCTTTATAAGTGCGGATAGCATCTCTATAAGGTTGTTGCAGTAAATTATCAAATAGTTTGAGGTAAAAAAGTGTGTCTAATACTAAAAAGGCCAAGAAACATTGTCTTTTAAAACTTTGCACTCATAAAAAGCACCTACTAAATGTAATTTGGGGTGATTATATACCCTGTTTGATAAAAATTATTGTGATTGCTTCAGGCAGCAAGAGTGGTCTAAACTTTAATGTATAGATAAATTGTGTTCTTGAGATTTTTAGAAGAGAAACAATGTCAGGGTCATTTTTCATGTCTATGAACTTCTACCTATTGTAATGATATATTTTGGCCTCTGAACTGAATTGTTTATAGAGGAGAATCAATCACTGAAAATCCAGAAAGGCTATACAGTGATCAATAATTGTGCCAAGTTAAGTCAACATTATCATCGTATAAAACTAAAAACTCTAACACTTTGTGTCATACGACTGACTCTTATATTATTTTAAACCTGATTAAACAGGAAAGCATTAGTGATTGTTGTGTGCCCAAAGATATTTCCAAAGCCAGTTGGTTTCAAACTTTCAAATGAAGAACCCAATGTTACTCTTACTTCATTTATAAGCCTCAATGAATAACGCTTTTATCATCTAATATAATTTAATAGGAATTTCTAAAATATAAATTGATGAATTACTGGAATGCTTTTAATTGATACGGAAGAAAATAATACTTTTGTTAGAATATACTTGCTCTAATCTGCCTCATCATTCCAAGAATGAAAATCAAACAAAACTTAGGTTGCCTGGAAATGTTAAGATTACATCATTGTCTAGAGAATAGATCAGTGATACCAAAGGAGTGAGGAAGAGCTGGTGCCCCTGCCCTGCCTGCCAGGGACTGTGCCCTCCACCTGCCTGATCCTCTCGTGCTTCACTTGAGTGATGAATCTCCATCACTGTTGACCCATAAAAATTCCAGTTAGACTAAAAGATCCCAACGAAACACTATAAAGTTTAATTATTTAGATTTAAGCTGGCACTTATTGTGTGCTTAGTTGCTCGGAGTCTTTTTGACTGCATGGACTGTAGCCCACCAAGAATACTGGAGTGGGTTGCCATTTTCCACTCCAGGGGATCTTCCTAACCTAGGGATCAAAGCCACATCTCCTGTATCTCCTGCACTGCAGGCGGATTCTTTACCTGCCAGGCCATTGGGGAAGCCTGGCTTTTATTGACAAGTATCAAGAAGCTAGCAAAATGCTGAAAATAGGGCCCACATTTTCTTCTTGAGTAACTTCTGAATGCTTTTAAATAAAAGGACCAGAATTGAAAGAAGATTTCAGATTCTCTTTCAAGTGATGGACTGAGTAATTTGATCAACAGCAGAAAGTCATTAACTCATCTGATCTTTTTCAGTATACTGAACTTGCTAAGAACGTGCTCACACAGGCCTTACCACAGTGGGATCTGGCAGACTATCTTGAGTTCTTTGAGGAGTGTAGAGGTAATTCTTCTCCACTGTCCTCAAGGAGGAACGTCTGGAACAATGCCTCCAGGTGTGGTGCAGGTATATAGAAAGGATAGTGACTTGATGGGCGTGGGACTAGGTCATTTGGGATCTGTGCCCACCCCAGATTTTGTAAGGACTGGTCACTTAAGCTTGATCAAAACACAGTGTGTTGGTTTGGAAATAAAGGACAAAAAGAAAAAGAATGCCAGTGTAGTTTTTGTCATAGAGATCCTCTAATCTAAGGACGAAGTGCCATAATAATACAGCAAACTACTCAAAGAGTATTCACTATGCCCAAAAGTGCAGAACCATGGTTATGACTGTGCAAACAGAAAATGTACAAAATGATCTTAATGGTTAATGAGAAAACTTCGGATTGTCCTGTGAACTTTAAAAAATTTTTGCCCAAACATTAAAAAATATGTTATGGTTGGATATAAAGACAGAGAAAAAATATTAAAATAGCAAAACAAATGTCTGTTTTCAGTTCAGTTCAGTGACTCAGTCGTGTCCGACTCTGCAACCCCATGAATCGCAGCACACCAGGTCTCCCTGTCCATCACCAACTCCCAGAGTTGACACAAACTCATGTCCATCGAGTCAGTGATGCCATCCAGCCATCTCATCCTCTGTCATCCCCTTCTCCTCCTGCCCCCAATCCCTCCCAGCATCAGGGTCTTTTCCAATGAGTCAACTCTTCATATGAGGTGGCCAGAGTATTGGAGTTTCAGCTTTAGCATCAGTCCTTCCAATGAATACCCAGGACTGATCTCCTTGCAGTCCAAAGGACTCTCAAGAGTCTTCTCCAACACCACAGTTCAAAAGCATCAATTCTTCTGCCCTCAGCTTTCTTCACAGGCCAACTCTCACATCCATACATGACCACTGGAAAAACCACACCCTTGACTAGACGGACCTTTGTTGGAAAAGTAATGTCTTTGCTTTTGAATATGCTGTCTAGGTTGGTCATAACTTTCCTTCCAAGGAGTAAGTGTCTTTTAATTTCATGGCTGCAATCACCATGTGCAGTGATTTTGGTACCCCCCAAAATAAAGTCAGCCACTGTTTCCACTGTTTCCCCATCTATTTCCTATGAAGTGATGGGACCAGATGCTATGATCTTCATTTTCTGAATGTTAAGCTTTAGGCCAACTTTTTCACTCTCTTCTTTCACTTTCATCAAGAGGCTCTTTGGTTCTTCTTCACTTTCTGCCATAAGGGTGGTGTCATTTGCATATCTGAGGTTATTGATATTTCTCCTGGCAATCTTGATTCCAACTTGTGCTTCTTCCTGCCCAGCGTTTCTCATGATGTACTCTGCATAGAAGTTAAATAAGCAGGGTGACAATATACAGCCTTGACGTATTCCTTTTCCTATTTGGAACCAGTCTGTTGTTCCATGTCCAGTTCTAACTATTTCTTCCTGACCTGCATATAGGTTTCTCCAGAGGCAGGTCAGGTGGTCTGGTATTACCATCTCTTTCAGAATTTTCCAGTTTATTGTGATCCACACAGTCAAAGGCTTTGGCATAGTCTGTTTTAGTACACTATAATTTAAAATATTAGAAACATTGAGAATTAAAGTCTTTTACTTTCTTATAAAAAAAAAACTTACTAGGAATAATTTGAACAGTGGTTTGTACCTTGTTCTCGTTAAATACCTTACCATACGGGGAAGAAATTTTTTCTATGCCTGATGAATTGTCACACTCGTTTCTAACCATGGGTTACCTTTCAATATTTTATTTTTTGCATGTGTCATGAGATACTTCCAAAACTTCCTTTAATGTGATTTTTTTTTTTTTTGCTTGCAACAGTTCTTTTAAAACATCTCCATTTTTCAGTCATAAATTCATCTTCACTAAATTTCTCTGGCTGCATATCACAGTCTCTTGAATGTTGGCACCCACCATTCTCATGATTAGCTGTCTTCTGTAACTCCATTTACTTTCTATTCCAAATTTGCTTCCAGAAACCTTTTGTTTCTTTGTTGCAATTTCATTTTTGTTGATTGTTTCCCTCCATTAAATACAATTTTTGTAATATTTCATGTGGGTTTATCACTAGGGGATAAGGAGGCAGTACAACTATCTATATGCTTTGCTGTCTGTGTGTGAACTGAATGACAGATAGACAGTAACCAAACAAGGATAAGCTTTGGAACAAGAAATCTGTTTGATCTCTTTAACAAGTGGTGCTGGGAAAACTGGTCAACCGCTTGTAAAAGAATGAAACTAGATCACTTTCTAACACCGCAAATGAAAATAAACTCAAAAGGGATTAAAGATCTAAATGTAAGACCAGAAACTATAAAACTCCTAGAGGAGAACATAGGCCAAACACTCTCCGACATAAATCACAGCAGGATCCTCTATGATCCACCTCCCAGAATTCTGTAAATAAAAGCAAAAATAAACAAATGGGATCTAATTAAAATTAAAAGCTTCTGCACAACAAAGGAAAATATAAGCAAGGTGAAAAGACAGCCTTCTGAATGGGAGAAAATAATAGCAAATGAAACAACTGACAAACAACTAATCTCAAAAATATACAAGCAACTTATGCAACTCAAGTCCAGAAAAATAAACGACCCAATAAAAAAATGGGCCAAAGAACTAAATAGACATTTCTTCAAAGAAGACATACGGATGGCTAACAAACACATGAAAAGATGCTCAACATTACTCGTTATTAGAGAAATGCAAATCAAAACAACAATGAGCTACCACTTCACACCAGTCAGAATGTCTGTGATCCAAAACTCTGCAAGCAATAAATGTTGAAGAGGGTGTGGAGAAAAGGGAACCCTCCTACACTGTTGGTGGGAATGCAAACTAGTACAACCACTATGGAAAACAGTGTGGAGATTCCTTAAAAAATTGCAAATAGTACTGCCTTATGACCCAGCAATCCCACTGCTGGGCATACACACCGAGGAAACCAGAATTGAAAGAGACACATGTACCCCAATGTTCATCGCAGCACTGTTTATAATAGCCAGGACATGGAAACAACCTAGATGTCCATCAGCAGATGAATGGATAAGAAAGCTGTGGTACATATACACAATGGAGTATTACTCAGCCATTAAAAAGAATACATTTGAATCAGTTCTGATGAGATGGATGAAACTGGAGCCGATTATACAGAGTGAAGTAAGCCAGAAAGAAAAACACCAATACAGTATGCTAACACATATATATGGAATTTAGAAATATGGCAATGATGACCCTGTATGCAAGATAGCAAAAAAGACACAGCTGTGTATAATGGACTTTTGGACTCAGAGGGAGAGGAAGAGGGTGGGATGATTTGGGAGAATGGCATTGAAACATGTATACTATCATGTAAGAATCGAATCGCCAGTCTATGTCCGATGCAGGATACAGCATGCTTGGGGCTGGTGCATGGGGATGACCCAGAGGGATGTTGTGGGGAGGGAAGTGGGAGGGTGGTTCATGTTTGGGATCGCATGTACACCCGTGGTGGATTCATGTCAATGTATGGCAAAACCAATACAGTATTGTAAAGTAAAATAAAGTAAAAATAAAAATTTAATTAAAAAAATGAAAAACTCAAAAAAAACAAAAAAAGAAATCCGTTTGTAGAGTTAAGAGGTAGCATCAAAGTTTGTGTCTCATGTACTTTCTCCTGGTTTATATATGGTGGTAACTGAAATTTCAACACTGCCTTTTTATGGAGGCTGGCGTTATTTGACTAAATCATGGTAACTGAAATGCATGCATGTCTGAACCATGCAAAGCAAAGACTGCTTAAATTCCACCGTAATGTTCATAAAATATATTGGGATTGAGGAGTACCTGTTATAGCAAAGAATAACCCTTAAGTCAGGGAACAGTTTGGGGCACACCTGCTTGAGTAGCTGACAGACCAGTCCATATCCATGTTACAGAAGAAATTGGGATAAATCAACTGGAGATTGTCCCAGGACAATCAAGGAACAGAGAGAGAGGACATGAGGAAAGTTACAGACCTTAAGCATTGCTTGAGAGGGTAGTGTTTATAAGCACAGGTGAGATGATCCTTGGGAACATCTTAAATTAAGTATGTAGAGGTCTCTTGTGAAGGAGGATATAAGAGAAAGATCCTGGAAAGGCAACTGGGGGCAGGGCGGGGGAAAACTAGTTTCCGGCATTGTGACCCAATTGTTCACATCTGTTAGTGCGGACTTCTTGCATAAGAGCTAGAGAGAAAGTCTAGTCTTAAAAAAATACACTTGAGATATCTTGGAGAGTATCTTTGGAGAGCCTCTAAGGGTTTTCTGACTCCTAAATGGGATGTTTTTCAACTACAGAAATTTTTAGTTTCTTGTTGAGGTGTCAAGAGGCTATCTCAGGCCATAAAGAAAGAGACAATTCTAGAAAAAGTAGCAAGAAGGTGTAGGGAACTTTCTGAACAGTATCATGAGAGACTGCCTCTCAGCTGCTTCTGGAGAGCCATATTTCTATTACCTTCCTAGAGGGATACAGATTAAGCAGTAACAAGTACCTTTGAACTTCACCAAGTAGTTCATGTATTGATCATCTGTGATATTCACAAACATTGCCAGGTTTATGTAAACTCTTATAGGCCCTATATGCAGCAGTTACTGCAGTGTCTGTATCTGTGGACACTCCTGTTATACCAGTTCTGCCTTATGAATTGGACCAAAAGGGTGAATGTTGTTATTTAGTTTTACTTTAGTCACGTCCTACTCTTTTGTGACCCATGGACTGTAGCCCACCAGGCTCCTCTGTCCATGGGATTTTTCCAGGCAAGAATACTGGATTGGGTTACCATTTCCTTCCCCAGGGGATCTTCCCAACCCAGGAATTGAACCAGGGTCTCCCTGCATTGGCAGGCAGATTCTTAACCACTGGGCTACCTGGGAAGACCACAGAGAGTGAATAGAGGTTCCTTACTATCTATAGGGTGTGGCTCCCACGGTAAAAAGGGAGTGGCTCCCATGGTAAAGCATCTGCCCGCAATGCGGGAGACCCAGGTTCGATTCCTGGGTCGGGAAAGTCCCCTGGAGAAGGAAATGGCAATCCACTCCAGCCCTCTTGCCTGGAAAATCCCATGGACAGAGGAGCCTTATAGGCGTCAGTCCATGGGGTCGCTAAGGGTCGGACACGACTGAGCGACTTCAGTTCACTTCACTTCACTTCACTTCACTATCTACAGGGTGAGGGAAGGAAGCTGGCAATTTTCTTTGTTCATGATACATCCTTTACCACTTCACCTCCTAAAAGAGAGCTTTACAACTCTGGTGAGTTTAAGTGGCTCCAAACTTCATCCTCTAAGCCTTCTGTGGTAGTGTATCCCTTTATAAATCTTTATCTGAGGTGGGTTTCTTCCTCTCAACCAAGAACAGACACTGGCTAGGTTGGACTGCTGCTGTGAGGCTCCAGTGGGCCAACGGTAACGTGCTGGGCTCCGTCACTTCCTTCTGAGGTAGCAGGGTCTGGGAAAGTTAGGGAGAAAGGAGGAGGTGAAGCTAGCTGCATTTCCTGAAATCCTGTGTAACCGTTCAAGATGTCAGGATTCAAAAGAGAACAGGATGCTGGTGCCAAGAGCTAATGTGACTTCGTTCAGTGCCTCTGTGCAAGCCATTCCCAGGAATGTTTGGGATGGAGAGTTTCCCTGACTCATTACCTAGTGACAGTAAATCAGCTCAAGAGTGGAAAATTCCAACACAAACACGCACTCAGGCAGTGAGTGCAACATTAAAATATGGCAACATATTTTAATATTACCACCTCACCTTCCTCTCCATCTAACTCTCAGGTCAAGCTTTGTTTCTGAAGAGGAGGAAAAACTTCCGTCTACCCTGTTAGGTTCTGTAATTAAGCCTAAGAATTAAACTGATATAAGACAAATTAACAGAAAAAAGAAAATACAATTTTATTTCATGTTTTTACTTGTACATGGAGGTTTTAGAGGCAAATGACGACCCAAAGAAACTGTTAGGACCATAAATTTATATACCTTTTTTATACAAAGAATGATAAATTGCGGGGATGCAACAAGACAGAAGAACATAGAATAGGGGCAGTAAACTGTGGGACAGTGATTAGGAAATATACAACAGAAACCAACAGAAGATAAGTTTCCCTGGTGGCCCAGTGGTAAAGAATCTGCTGCCAAGCAGATGTAGGCTCAGTCCCTGGGTCTAGAAGATCCCCTGAAGAAGGAAATAGCAACCCACTCTAGTATCCTTGCCTGGAAAATCCCTGGACAGAGGAGTCAGACAGGTCACAGTCCATGGAGTTGCAAACCAGTCAGATACGACTTGGCAACTAAACAACAACAGCAGATAAGGCTTATTTTAGAAGGTTTGTAAAGGTCCATTTTGCCACTGACTTCTAGGCTCTGGTGATAAGAATGTGCTTTTCTTCCTCAAACAAGGAGGGCACCTTTTTCATGGGAAATTTGGTGACCTGCTTTCAGGTGGGAAGAACGAAGTCAGAGAGTTCTTCCTGCATCTGCTCTTTCTCGTGTGCTTTCTGTTCAGAACAATCAGTTTGCCCAGGGGATATATTCTGAGGTAGCATGTTCTGAATTTCTTCAGTTCCAAATGCCATTGTGGGGCAGTCATGGTTCATCTCTCCAGTCTGAACAGAGCAGAGGTGCTGCCAAAGGGTCACTCCAACCCCGTAAACAGATTGGGTCCAGAACCTCAAACAATGACCTTTTTCTCAGTCAGATTTGATGCTAGAACAGCTGTAAGCTGGACACGTAGTGCTAATCCACATACTACAGAAAGCATGACAAGTGTATGAAGTTCAGGTGAGTCAAGAGACTGCGATCCATTGGGGAGATGTGCCCACCAAGACTTTGCAATGATACCCACTCCATAGGTTGTTAAAATGGTAAAATGATGTCTTTTATGAATCTTTTTTTTGAAAACATCTGGCTTCTAGCCCCACTGTAGACCTGCAAAATTAGAAGCTCATGACAAAGGCCCCACAGACTCTATTTTTAACAGAAGATAGGTGAGACTTTGGTACCAAACCTGTCATATAAATGGTAGCTACCGATGCTACCGTTGTTGTTCTTATCATTATTCAGTTAAGTAAAGAAAAGTAATATTCTAACCCTAAGAATTATTCAAAAAATAATGGGCTCTTTGAAAGTATTGCTGTCACTGTCATGGAAACTGAGATATGAATGGTTCTATAGCTTGCTGGTTGAGAGCACAGTCTCTGGAGCCAAAGTGCATAGGTTTGAATGCTAATTTTTCTACTCACTATTTCCTTAACCTTGGGCAAACAACAGTGATAGAGTGTCCTCATTACCTCAGTCAGCAATAATAGGTAGTACCTATATGCATAATATACTTGGAACAATGACCATCTATCACATTTAAAATTTTTTTAAATGTATTTAAGCAATATTTTACTATCATTGAAATTAGAGTAATCTAGTCAAGGGTATGGTTTTTCTAGTGGTCATGTATGGATGTGAGAGTTGGACTGTGAAGAAAGCTGAGCGCTGAAGAATTGATGCTTTTGAACTGTGGTGTTGGAGAAGACTCTTGAGAGTCCCTTGGACTGCAAGGAGATCCAACCAGTCCATCCTAAAGGAGATCAGTCCTGGGTGTTCATTGGAAGGACTGATGCTAAAGCTGAAACTCCAATACTTTGGCCACCTCATGCGAAGTTTTGACTCATTGGAAAAGACTCTGATGCTGGGAGGGATTGGGGGCAGGAGGAGAAGGGGATAACAGAGGATGAGATGGCTGGATGGCATCACCAATTCGATGGACATGAGTTTGAGTAAACTCTGGGAGATGGTGATGGACAGGGAGGCTTGGTGTGCTGCAATTCATGGGGTCGAAAAGAGTCAGACACAAGTGAGCCACTGAACTGAACTGAACAAAGCTGTATATTGTCACACTTCTTATTTAACTTATATGCAGAGTACATCATGCGAAATACCAGGCTGAATGAAGCACAGGCTGGAATCAAGATTGCCGGGAGAAATATCAATAACCTCAGATATGCAGATGACACCACAGTTATGGCAGAAAGTGAAGAACTAAAGAGCCTCTTGATGAAAGTGAAAGAGGAGAGTGGAAAAAGTTGGCTTGAAACTCAACATTCAGAAAACTAAGATCATGGCATCTGGTCCGATCACTTCATGACAAATAGATGGGGAAGCAATGGAAACAGTGAGACACTTTATTTTGGGGGGCTCCAAAATCACTGCAAATGGGGACTGTGGCCATGAAATTAAAAGATGCTTGCTCCTTGGAAGAAAAGCTAGGACCAACCTAGACAGCATATTAAAAAGCAGAGACATTACTTTGCTGTCAAATGTCCCTCTAGTCAAAGCTATGGTTTTTCCAGTAGTCATGTATGGATTACTATGAGAGTTGGACTATAAAGAAAGCTGAGCACCAAAGAAATGGTGCTTTTGAACTGTGGTGTTGGAGAAGACTCTTGAGAGTCCCTTGGACTGCAAGGAGGTCCATCCTAAAGGAAATCAATCCTGAATATTCATTGGAAGGCCTGATGCTAAAGCTGAAACTCCAATACTTTGGCCACCTGATGTGAAGACTGACTCCTTGGAAAAGACCCTGATGCTGGGAAAGATTGTAGGGAGGAAGAGAAGGGGACAACAGAGAATGAAATGGTTGGATGGTACATGAGTTTGAGCAAGCTCTGGGAGTTGGTGATGAACAGGGAATCCTGGAATGTTGCAGTCCCCAGGGTCGCAAAGAGTCAGACACAAGTGAGTGGCTGAACTGAACTGATGTAACCAATGGCATGTCATAATATCCATGGCACTATTCTTTCTTAGTGGCACACAACATAATGATTCTTTGTAAAGCAAATTTTTTTTTTGTTTCTCAGTCAATAAGTCATGTCCCATTCTTTGTAACCCCATGGAATGTAGCACACTGGGCTCCTCTCTCCTCCACTGTATCCTAGATTTTGCTCAAATTCATGTCCATTGAGACAGTGATACTATCTAACCATTTCATCCTCTGTCTCCCCCCTTCTTTTTACTTCAGTCTTTTGCAGCATCAGGGTCTTTTCCAATGAGTTGGCTCTTCAAATCAAGTGGCCAAAGCACTGGAGCTTTAGTTTCTACATCAGTCTTTCAACGAATATTAAAGGTTTATTTCCTTTAGGAATTACAGTTTTGATCTCTTTGCAATCCAAGAGACTCTCAAGAGTCTTCTCCAGCACCACAAATCAAAACCATCAGTTCTTCAGCACTCAGCCTTCTTTATGGTCCAACTCTCATCCATACATGATTCCTGGAGAAAATATAGCTTTGACTATACAGACCTCTGTCAGCAAAATGATGTCTTAGTTTTACAATACATTGTCTAGGTTTGTCACAGCTTTCCTTCCAAGGAGCAAGCATCTTTTTATTTCATGGCTGCAGTTAAAGCCCACAGTGATTTTGGAGCCCAGGAAAATAAAATCAGTCACTGCTTCTACTTTTCCCCCATCTATTTGCCATGAAGTGATGGGACTAGATGCCATGATCTTAGCTTTTTTTTTTTTTTTTTAATGTTGAGTTTTAAGCCAACTTTCACTCTCCTCTTTCAACCTCATCAAGAAGCTTTTTAGTTCCTCTACACGTTCTGCCCTTAGTTCTTGCCTGGAGAACTCAATAGACAATTAACAGTGGCTTAGATGTAATCAATTACGGTAAATTTCTTAATCCATGAAAACTGCTAGCAAGATTGTCTGGCACATAACCGGTACTCAAAAGGGTATCTTTTAACGATTTAAGTGGAATTTCTCAGGAGAGGAGTTGTTTTCAGTAGGTACCTGGATTTGGTAGTATTTACTTCTTTCAAATTTAATTGGTAGCCCTGGCTTACTTCTCTCAGCATAATTATTTTCAGAATTCAGTATTAATTGTCTTCATGTTTTTCCACTTAAAACTCTGGACTTCCTCTTTCCATTTGCTTTCCATCTTGATTTAGAGCAAGACTCCAGGTGCTTCATCAGTTGGATTACTGCTGTAGAAGTTTTGCCATGCTTTCTTCATTATTTGGATTGGGTTGTAGTTTTATTTGACTCTGTTAGTCTTAGACCTTATTGTATAATAACATTCTTTGTTTTGCCTAGATTGTTACATGGATGGAAGAGGGAAATGAATATTACAGGCTCAAAATAATTCAGATACGCATGTCAGCTTGTGAGCGGAGTTATCCTCATAATGATATCAAAAAATTCACATCCTCAGCAGAATGCTGACCAAGGGTAGTTCACCATGAAATTGTACTCCACAGTACTTCTTCTAATTTATCTCACTTAGAACTGGCAAGGCTAATACAAGGGTTAGTTATTTTTGGACTATTACACTTAATATAAATGGCTACTTGACCAACTTCCGAAAGAATACATAAGGTGGATGATGATAAAAGGTAAGACACTTATGGATCAAAGAGCTCAGAGTCTACCCCAAAGGAAGCATAGGGAATCGATTTTTCTCGGCACTTTTGTGAAAAGCTATACAGCTTATGCAATCCGTTAGGCTTTATTTCCTGGCAGCTAAAACAAAAAATAAGTGTATGCAATTATGTAGCCTCTTTTACCAAATGGAGAATGGTATGGAATTTATTTACAGAACGAAAGCATCATCCTTGAAATTAAAGTCAAGCAAGTGTTTATCAGGTTGATTTCTGATCATGGAGAGATATACTGTACACTACCAAAAGAAAACATTTCCAATAATTTTGCTGGCCCCATGATAATGAATATATTATTAACAAATACACTTAAGTTGTTCCTATTAACTTATAAGTTACAGAGGGTACTTTGAAAAGACTCACAGCATGTTCTGCCCATTTAAATGAATAATTCAAACTGGAATACATTTGGGATTAAAAAGAATGTCTTCAATGATTACACCATTAAAACAGATGAAAACCAGGGCTGTCCTGGCAAAAGCTGAAACATTTGGTCACCTCATTAGAGGGTTTCTATACGATCCCTTTCAGATCTCAATTGGAAGGAAATTTTTAAGAGTAAAAGACAATAGACACAAAGTTATGTAAAATAAAGCATGAATAAAAGTGGGTTGTTGTTGTTTTGTTGCTTTGTAAAATAAACCATGAAAAAAAAGCACATCTTCTATGCTGAGTTGTGTCCAACTAATTGTGACCCCATGTGCTGTAAAATGCCAGGCTCCTTAGTCCTCCACTATCTCCCAGAGTTTACTCAAATTCATGTCCGTTGAGTTGGTGATGCTACCTAACCATCTCATCCTTTGTGTCCCCATTCTCCTTATGCCTTCAGTCTTTCCTAGCACCAGGGTCTTTTGCAGTGAGTCAGCTCTTCATATCAGGTGGCCAGAGTATTGGATCTTTAGCTTCAGCAACAGTACTTCCAATGAATACTGAAGGTTGATTTCCTCTAGGGTTGACTGATTTGATCTCCTTGTTGCCCAAGGAGTATCAAGCCTCTTCTCTCACACCATAGTTCAAAAGCATCAGTTCTTCAGTGTTCTGCCTTCTCCATGGTCCAACTCTCACATCCACACATGACTACTGGAAAAACCATAGCTTTGACTATATGGATTTTTGTCATCAAAGTGCTATCTCTGTGTTTTGATATGTTGTCTAGGTATGTCATAGCTTTTCTTCCAAGGAGCAAGCATCTTTTAATTTAATGGCTGCCGTTACTGTCTACAGTGATTTTGAAAGTAAAAGTTGCAGCCGCTCAGTCGTGTCCAACTCTTTGCAGCCCCATGGATTGTAGCTCTTCAGGCTCCTCTGTCCATGGAATTCTCCTGGCAAGAATACTGTGGTGGGTAGCTGTTCCCTTCTTCAGAGGATCTTCCCAACCCAGGGATTGAACCCAGGCCTCCTCCATTGCAGGCAGATTCTTTACTATCTAAGCCACCAGGGAAGCCCAAGAATACTGGAGTGAGTAGCCTATCCCTTCTCCAAGGGAACTTGCTGACCCAGGAAACAAACCAGGGTCTCCTGCATTGCAGGCAAATTCTTTATCACCTGAGCTATCAGGGAAGCCCGTGATTTTTTAGCCCAAGAAAATAAAATCTGTCACTGTTTCTACTTTTACCCATCTATTTGCCATGGGGAGTGGGGGGTATCATGAGCTCACTTTGTTAATGTTGATTTTCAAGCCAAATTTTTCACTCTCCTCTTTCACATTCATCAACAGAATTTTAGTTCCTCTTTGCTTCCTGACATTAGAGTGGTATCATCTGCATATGTGAGATTGTTCATATTTCTCCCAACAATCTTGATTCCAGCTTGTGATTCATCCAGCCTGGAATTTTGCATGATACATCTGCATAGAAGTTAAATAAGCAGATTGATAAAATACAGCCTTGTTGTACTCCTTTCCTAATTTTGAACCAGCCAGTTGTTACATGTCCAATTCTAACTGTTGCTTCTTGACCCACATACAAGTTTCTCAGGAGACAGGTAAGGTGGTCTAGTATTCCCATCTCTAAAAATTTTCCTGTTTGTTGTGATCCACATAGTCAAAGGCTTTAGTGTAGTCAATGAAGCAGAAGTAGATGTTTTGGGGAACTCCCTTGCTTTCTCCATGATCCAATAACTTCATAATTTGATCTGTGGTTCCTCTGCCTTTTCTAAACCCGGCTTGTACATTTGAAAGTTCTTGATTTACATATTGCTGAAGCCTACCTTGAAGGATTTTGAGCATAACCTTACTAGCATGTGAAATAAACACAATCGCATGGAATTTTGAACATTTTTTTGCATTCCCCTTCTTTGGTATTGGAATCAAAACTGACTTTTTCCAGTCCTGTGGCCACTGCTGAGTTTTCCAAATTTGCTGGCATATTGAGTGCAGTGCTTTCATAGCATCATCTTTCAGGATTTGAAATAGCTCAGCTGGAATTGTGTCACCTCCACCAGCTTTGTTTGTAGTGATGCTTCCTAAGGCCCACTTGACTTCACACTGCCAGATTTTTGACTTTAGGTGAGTGGCCACACTCTCATGGTTATCTGAGTCATTAAGACTTTTCTTGAAGAGTTCTTTTGTGTCTTCTTGCCACCTCTTCTTAATCTCTTCTCAGTTAGGTCCATACCATTTCTGTCCTTCTTCATGCCCATCCTTACATGAAATGTACCCTTGGTATCTCTAATTTTCTTGAAGAGATCTCTAGTATTTGCCATTCTATTGTTTTCCTCTATTTCTTTGCATTGTTCACTTAAGAAGTCTTTCTTATCTCTCCTTGCTATTCTCTGGAACTCTGCATTCAATTGGGTATATCTTTCCCTTTCTCCCTTGCCTTTCACTTCTTTTCTTTCCACAGCTATTTGTAAAGCCTCCTCACACAACCACTTTGCCTTCTTGCATTTCTTTTTCTTTGGGATGGTTTTGGTCATCACCTCCTATAAATGTTACAGACCTCCATCCATAGTCCTTTACACATTCTACCAGATCTAATCCATTTAATGTATCTGTCACCTGCACTGTATAATCGTGAGGAATTTGATTTAGGTCATACCTGAATGGCCTCATAGTCTTTCCCTACTTTCTTCAATTTGAGCCTGAATTTTGCAGTAAGGAGGTCATGATCTGAACCATAGTTAGACCCAGGTCTTGTTTTTGCTGACTGAATAGAGCTTCTCTCTCTTTGGCTGCAAAGAACATAATTGATCAGATTTTGGTATTGACTATCTGGTGATGTCCATGTGTAGAGTCATCTCTTGTGTTGCTGGCAAAGGGTGTTTGCTGTGACCAGCATATTCTCTTGACAAAACTGTTAACCTTCTCCCTGCTTCTTTTTGTACTCCAATGCCAAACTTGCCTGTTATTTTGGGTATCTTTTGACTTCCTACTTTTGCATTCCAGTCCCCTATGATGAAAAGGACATCATTTTGGCATATTCTAGAAGAAAGTATAGACAATCAAATTAGCTGGGCATTTTGTGAGTCCTGCTGATAATTGCTAGTTTATGAAACCTAGTTTTTTGTTTTTTGTTTTTTGTTTTCAAGTCTGAAGCTTTACATGCTGTGGACCACATTTGTGGAGGACACAGACAGGGTATCCTTCAAATTCTTAGTAGATTCCTTAAAGGAATTTTTCACCAACAATATTGTAATAGATTCAGATTTATAGCAATCATTTGAGCTATTAAAATAAACATAAATTGGAGTTAGACTGAATGAATAACAAGCTAAACAGGTAAGGACTTTTAAAACATTTTCTAGCTTCCAAAAAAGTGAATGGGAGGCATTTTTTTCTCAGCAAGAGGTATGCAAAGCTTTTCTCTGCAAAAATGTAGTGGATTGGACTTCAGAGAGAATTGCAGGTAAGAAAATGCTGAATTTCGTACCCCACTTGATGTGACCCAAGAGTGGCTTAGTATCTTTGCGACTTAGGACACATGAAGGTTTTCTTTATTTGAGCTCTTCTGATAATGTGTATAGACCTGCCTGGATTCCCTGGTTCCTTGTACTTTTCATCATGCTATATACACAAAATTAAAGATGTACATTTCTAGTAAGATCCTGATAAGAGTCTAGGAGAATTGGAAGCAATCTTTTAATGACAGTGTGAATCTATATCTTCATCTTCATTTGTCTTGTAAAGAGGCTGGAAATACCAAGACTAGTGTGAGCATTTCAGATGAACCTTTAGTCAAAGGGATAGTGTATTTATATTACGAACAAGGCCCACTATTGTTTTAATAAATGCCCCTCCCCAAAGGCAGCATGATTCTTTGTCATCTTAGCGTGTTTGGATTTAAGATTGGGAAACTGGCCAGAGCCACTTCATCACAACTTCATCACGAACCCAGTCTTGCTGGGTTTCTAAGCCCACACACATAGGGTCTCTGGAGGACGAAGTGTCTCCTTTCTTGAGGAGCAAAGAGAGAGCTCACTTAGTATTGCGCTCATTTTCAAAGGTTCTCTGAAGCCAGAGGTTTAGAAATGAAAGCCTGTTGTGTCTGCTTTGATGTGTCCAGAACGAAATTAGAAACATTTCCGGTACTTGGATGGAAATATCAGCTGATCATATGAAAATGTAAAGTTCACAGGGCATACCTCAGCAAGTCTGACAAAAATGGCATCCAGGAGATGCTGATGATTGGATCCTGTAAACGATACAATGGAGTCTATGGCCCCTGAAGGAATGCAGGCAGAAGTCTGAAATGAGCAAGCGGGATTTAGAGGAAGCTAGGCCATGGTCTATTTTGGGTCACACTTAAGAGCCATGTGGGTGTGACTGAGTTGCTCCTACTGCCTGCGCCTAGCCTGGTACTAATTGAAAGGTGCTGAATACTTCTCTCCAGCTGTCCAGAGACCATTCCTTGCTCACCCACAGGACTGAGCATATTATAATTCTTTGACCACTCACACACACACAAAAGCACGTTAACTCTGGCTATTGTGACTTGATCAGCAGGCCTCATTAGCACCAATATTTAAAAATAGAGTGATTTCAAACAAAAATATATAGACTTTTAAATTATCTGAATAATTGAAAGCTCCTGTAATACCAGTTCCACATCGCATCCTGGTAACGGTCAACTAGACTTCCTGTAGAAGTGCGACAAGCGATCTCTGCAGGCCTTGGTTCAACGCTGAACTCTAGTGCCAGGTGCCTTTACAACTTGCCTGCTTTTCCCATTTTTATTGCTGTTGAGCCTTTTGAGATATTTGGTTTTTAGCATTGTAACCCTGATTGAGACTGATGGGATGTCACCATGGCTTAATGGAAGGCTCAAAGGCTTAAGAATCTTTCTGTGATATTTATTTGGCTTCCATGATGGCTCAGCTGGTAAAGAATCTGCCTGCAATGCAGGAGACCTGAGTTTGATCCCTGGGTCAGGAAGATCCCCTAGAGAAGGGTATCGCAACCCACTCCAGTATTCTTGTCTGGAGAATTCCATAGACAGAGGAGCCTGGTGGGCCACAGTTCCCGGGGTCACAAAGAGTTGGACACAACTGAGTGCCTAACACTTTCACTTCACACATGACATTTATTAGATGGATAATTTTAAGCAAATTACTTCTCTGAAAAAGAAACTTTGCAAATGTATATATTTGAAAATGGAAATATCAATACCTATGTTGCAAAGTTGTTTGGGGATTCGAGAAAAGACAATTTTAAGATAATTGAATAGATATAGTGTAATACCTGACAGAAAGCAAGAGTAAGTAAAACCAATTATTATTTTTATTTCTTTATACACTGCCATTTAATAAAATTAATTCTTCAGTATGTCTTTAATAGCATTCAAAGAACTCTTAATTAAAAATAAAATAGCTTTGCAGTGTATATGGTAATATGTGCCTTATGCCTGTTGCTGTTGTATTTTGCATCTTACAGAAACTACATAGTGCTTCTTTTAGGTTTTTTCCTCACAAAATAAAGATATTTGACTTCTTCTTTACTTGGAATTTATTTTCATACATTTAACAGGAGAAATATATAATATATATTAAAATAATAGTATAGGTTATTTGTGGTTTTATACACTTTTTTGCTGTCATATGCATCTCTTGTATAAGCAAAGTCTTTCCCCTGGCTTGTTAAAAACTGTATTCATCCCCCAAATCCCTGCTTCTCTTTGGTAGGTAGCACTTCGTGAATAGTCTTTCTGTTCCACCACCAGTGGTCAGTGTAAGATCCTTGCGATTTTTGCTCAACAGTATATGTTCCCTCTACTAGATGTTTTTCTTAGTGCCCTAAATGGGGAGTGTCTGGAATTAATAATTAGAAGGGAGACAAGGCTGCCTTACAGAATATGCAGCCACTGGGAGGAGCAGGGCACATGGTGAAGCTCACAGTGAGACTGGAACTAGCTTCCTACCTGGGCAGAGCTGAAGCAGGGAAAAGCAGGGCCACAGATGCACTGAGATTTTATCCGGATTGTGCATGTGAATCTAACAGAAATAAATACTGACAATGCAGTTTTTTTTCAGTTGTGGGAAAGGTTGTTAGAAATGATACTTTAAGAAGGAAGAAGAGATCTCTATTTTCACTCTAGTCTCTTTCATTACAGCTATTTCCTCTCTATCCTGTTTGCACCATGATGGGCTTTTACAGGTTATGAATCTTTTATTATTATTTTTCAGAAAGAGTTTCATGATTTTATTAGATTGCTGGATGCTTATTAAATCTTTATTGAGTCCTTATTATGCAATTAATCCATGAGTCTTGGCACTCCACTTTAAGGACCTTTATTTCATAAGCAAGGGCATAGATCTGCACTTCATTAGCTTTGTCATTGAGGAAAGCTTAGCAGGAGAAACTTGACAGCACACAGAGTTTTTGCTTAATTATAAAGTTTACAGACCTTTTTATTCAGAGATTCACTGACTAAAAAAAAAAAAAAAATCCAATGAAAATATTTGTGAAAAATTGAAACCCTGAGAATATATTGCAGTATTTTGCTTTAGACTCTTCAGAAGAAACTCCATTTTACTGAAAAGCAATACTAAAAGATAGCAAATATAAAAATATACCCAGTATTTCTTTCCATTTTTTGTGAAATAAACAAATGTATTATAAAAGACCTTTAAATGCTTCTACATGAAGGAAAAAAAGATCTTCCAAAGTGCAATGTCTGAATCCTGTGTATGCGCAGATTAGAAACATTTATTTTACTAATCTTGAGATTGTGGTGAGCAGATATCAGCATCTCTGAAATGATGAACAGTCTTAATTTCTTTAAAATTGATATTTAGCCAGATATATCTAAAATATACCCTAGTAGAGGTCATCTAATTTCTACAGAAGGGGCTTTCTCAACATCTCTTTGAGGGTTGGGGGTTGTTGAGCTAAAGCAGCCCCCACTCTGTAGGATGGGGCTCACAAAGAAGTTATCACAGTAAATGTTTCAAAAAAAACAATCAATCGTAATAAGTATTAGGTCCTATGAGCTTATTGTGTGTGTGTGTGTGTATTTTCCTGTATTTTAATATAGTGCTTGGATTAAGCCTTTTCTTTTTCATATCTGTGCTTCAAAACAATTATTTTCTGGCCTTATTTTCTAGTGTCCATCTTTATATCCCTTAATCTCCTAAAACTGTGTCCTTAAAAAAAAAAAAGCCTATTTTCATGAAATATATTCATTTACTTGGAGGAAGAAAGGGATTGGCAGTGTTTTTAGTTAACTCTAGAGAATCCGCAACATGTGATGTAGCTCAGATGGTAAAGAATCTGCCTGCAACACAATTGACCCTGGTTCGATCCTTAGGTTGGGAAGATTCTCTGGAGAAGAGAATGGCAACCCATTCCAGTATCTTGCTTAGGACAAGATGCTGCCTAGGTCTTCCTAAGGACAGAGAACCCTGGCAGACTACAATCCATGGAGTCACAAAGAGTTGGACACAACTAGCTACTAACATTACTACTACTCGAAAATCCAAAGGTAATTTTGGTGAATGTTCTGATTTTGCTACCCAGACACTATCTATAGGCTTGACTTTACCAAAAATAAATATTCAGTAATCTGATGAATGTATGAAGTTGGATTTACTCATTCTGGAAAATCAATAAGAATTCATTGATGTGTCCCTCATGTAAATGGTTCGTTTCCATAGCATTGCTTGGTAAGTTAGAGAGCACTAAAGTAGGAAAATCATTTGCTTCATGTCTGCCTTGTCCTTTTTACTTGGTTGGGAGTGAAGGTGGTGGTCACCCTATGGGAAATAGGTGGGGAAACAGTGGAAACAGAGTCAGAATTTATTTTGGGGGGCTCCAAAATCACTGCAGATGGTGATTGCAGCCATGAAATTAAAAGATGCTTACTCCTTGGAAGAAAAGTTATGACCAACCTAGATAGCATATTCAAAAGAAGAGACATTACTTTGCCGACTAAGGTCCGTCTAGTCAAGGCTATGGTTTTTCCTGTGGTCATGTATGGATGTGAGAGTTGGACTGTGAAGAAAGCTGAGTGCCAAAGAATTGATGCTTTTGAACTGTGGTGTTGGAGAAGACTCTTGAGAGTCCCTTGGACTGCAAGGAGATCCAACCAGTCCATTCTGAAGGAGATCAGCCCTGGGTGTTCTTTGGAAGAAATGATGCTAAAGCTGAAACTCCAGTACTTTGGCCACCTCATGTGAAGAGTTGACTCATTCGCAAAGACCCTGATGCTGGGAGGGATTGGGGGCAGGAGAAGAAGGGGACGACAGAGGATGAGATGGCTGGATGGCATCACTGACTCAGTGGATGTGAGTCTAAGTGAACTCCAGGAGTTGGTGATGGACAGGGAGGCCTGGCATGCTGCAATTCATGGGGTCACAGAGAGTCGGACATGACTGAGCAACTGAACTGAACTGAAGGTGGTGGTAGAGTTGAAGGGGAGGAGATGGGAAGGGCTGGCTGGAGAGATGCCACACGCAGTGTGGTATTTAAAGACCTCTGTCCTCTACAGACAGGTTCTAAAACGGAGGTAGGAACCCAGATGAACAGGGAGACTCCTAAAGTTTCCCGACAGTGACTGGAAGGTCTGATATGTGGCTCTCTAGCATATGTCATAAACCTGCACTATTCTAGGGCTTCCCTAGTGGCTCAGATGGTGAAGAATCTGCTTTTAGTCCTGGAGAAACCAGTTTGATCCCTGGGTTGGGAAGATCCCCTGGAGAAGGGAATGGCTACCCACTCTAGTATTCTGGCCTGGGGACTCCTATGGGCAGAAGAACGTTGTAGGCTATGGTCCATGATGTCCCAAAGAGCTGGACATGACTGAGCGACTAACACTTCACATTTCTCTTATGCTATTTTCAAGATCACTTCCATGGGTATCTGCATTCATTAAAAACCAAAACTAAATGGCCCAAATTGAGAAATATCTTTAGCAAATTCCAAACCCTGCTTTTTTTTTTTTTACCCCACTCTAATTAGGTCTCACATTAGCACATCCATTGTTTCCTTAGTTTAATTCCTCAGTTGAAAGAGTAGACTTTGATATTCAAATGGCTTATAAAATACAAAAGTACTTTAATTCACTAATCACCAATAGTAAGATCAAAGTAAATTCTGTTTTAAAATTTAAAAATCTAAATAGTTCCTTTTTCTCTCTAAAGAATACGTAGTCCTAGATTGAACCATGGCTGACCCTTGTGGGCTTACTGCTGTTTAATGAATTCATTGGTTAATTCAAACATAGAAGCTCTGGGAGTAGATGGAAAGGAGAAAGTAAAGATAAGAAATTGGATGCAGCAGAGAGAGGTCCTGAATGATGGGGTGACTTTAATGAGAAGAATTTATTACAGTGAAAGTGAAGTCTTGCTCTTAGCTTCAATAAATCTGTGACAGAAGTACAGGATCGTCTCTGTGTTAATGAAGAGTTCACTAGGTATTCACAGGGTCCTGTGGCTTCCGGAAAGGCTAATGTGATTGTGGCGCCTAAGAGGAGAACTTTGTCTAGGCTGAGAGAGGAACTAGTCTGCCTAACTCAGACACTCCTGAATCGTGCCTGGGTTAGGAACCCTGACCAAGAAAGGCTGACCAGGGCTGGTAGGGGATCCCATTTTATCCATAAACAAGAACTGGATGTTTTTCTTGGCAATAAGCTGATTCAGGTATATGGAAGGTTTCCCCATCTCTTAATATTGGCTCTACTTCCAGAAGGTCTTAGGGCTTCCTGATCCCTCAAATGGTAAAGCATCTGCCTGCAATGTGGGACACCCGGGTTCGATTCCCTGGGTTGGGAAGATCCACTGGAGAAGGAAATGGCAACCCACTCCAGTATGCTTGCCTGGAATACTCCATGGACAGAGGAGCCTGGTAGGCTACAGTCCATGGGGTCACAAGAATTGGATACAACTGAGCGACTTCACTTCACTTCAGTTCCAGAAGGTCTCCACATTTCTTCACTTCTCTCTGCTTTACTATTACTCTTTACTTTTGCAAAATGAGGTCTCTTTACAGTAGCCCAAATGCCTTTTTAAAATAATTACATTTTTAAAATTGAGGTCTGGTCAGTTTACAATGTTGTGCTAGGTTCAAGGGCACAGTAAAGTGATTAAGTTTAGAAAGATAGGTAGATCTTTTCTAGATTCTTTTCCATTATAGGCTATTACAAGACTTGAGTAGGCCCCTATTGTTTACCTGTTTGATATGTAGTGGTGTGTATATGTTAATCCCAAACTTCTAGCTTTTTAAAGTATCCTTTGAAACAGGTGGCGCAGGTTATGCCACTGTTCTGATTCCAGTCCTCCAGGTGTGTTCCACGGCACTTAGGTTAGAATCGAAGCACCATCCCATGCCTCCAGCATGCTCTGTGACCCGGCTTCTGCCCATCTTCTATACCCACCTATGCCACTCTTTCTGTGGCTTATGATCTTCTAACCACATCACTCCAAAGTCACTGCAGATGATGACTGCAGCCATGAAATTAAAAGACGCTTACTCCTTGGAAGAAAAGTTATGACCAACCTAGATAGCATATTCAAGAGCAGAGACATTACTTTGCCACCAAAGGTCCATCTAGTCAAAGCTATGGTTTTTCCTGTGGTCATGTATGGATGTGACAGTTGGACTGTGAAGAAGGCTGAGGGCCGAAGAATTGATGCTTTTGAACTGTGGTGTTGGAGAAGACTCTTGAGAGTCCCTTGGACTGCAAGCAGATCCAATCAGTCCATTCTGAAGGAGATCAGCCCTGGGATTTCTTTGGAAGGAATGATGCTAAAGCTGAAACTCTACTACTTTGGCCACCTTATGCGAAGAGTTGATTCATTGGAAAAGACTTTGATGCTGGGAGGTATTGGGGGCAGGAGGAGAAAGGGATGACAGAGGATGAGATGGCTGGATGGCATCACCGACTCGATGGATGTGAGTCTGAGTGAACTCTGGGAGTTGGTGATGGACAGGGAGGCCTGGCATGCTGCGATTCATGGGGTCGCAAAGAGTCGGACACAACTGAGCAACTGAACTGAACTGAACCACATCACACCTCCATTCCCTGAACTCCCTGGAGCACATTCCTTAGAGCCCTTGAAGTAGCTGCCTCTTCTGTGTGGAGCCAGCTGGTCCCAATGTTCTCAAGATTGGCGCCTTAAAAAAAAAAAAAAATCAAATGTCAGTTTAAATGTCACTTTTTCAAAGAGCTACTCCTGAATCATCAAGTTTAAGCACCCCTGTTATCTTTATCAGTTCCACATGTAAGATTTTTTTTGCGACTGACTGCACTTAATTTCCTTACTTATATTTTGTCACACTCTCTCTCCTCTAGATTAGAATATAATATCATGAAAATAGAGATCCTATCTAGTTGGTTGACTCCCTGAACCCTGGCATCTAAAAATATGTGAAAAAATTTAAAATACAAGGAGGTCCTAGGAATGGAACAAGTCTACTTAGTTCATAGTCAAGATCATGCAGAGGCTAGATGACTGCTTCATGGAAATGATGTACAGGGTTTCCATTTAATTGTTCAATTAATATTTATTGACCATCTGGTATATATGAGTCACTATGAAAGGCACACGGCTGTACAAAGAGGAGAATATCAGTGACTCCCTGTCCCTGCCCTTCAGGTGTTTACACTCCAGAGAGGAGGAAGATACAGGATGGAGACCTTATGGGTGCAAAGCAGCGTAGTGTTAGAGCGATACACAGGAGGCCATGCCAACTATAATTGGACCGAAAGAGAGAGGGTAGAGGGAAACTCTAGAAAGAGAAAGAGCCATTTTCCCAGTATATTAGGTGTTAAGAACGTGTTCTAAGTAAGATAGCAATGTACAGAGAGCATGGTGTTTTCTGAAAGTGTAAAGAGCCTTGTTATTGGTGTTCATTCGCTAAGCCTTGTCAACTCTTTGCAACCCTGTGGACTGCAGCACACCAGGCTCCTCTGTCCTTCACTCTCTCCTGGAGTTTGTTCAGATTCACATGTATTGAGTCAGTGATGCCATCTAATACTCTTCCACCCCCTTTGCCTTTTGCTTTCAGTCTTTCCCAGCATCAGGGTCTTTTCCATTGAGTTGGTCTTCACATTGGGTGGCCAAAGTATTAGAGCTTTTGCATCAGTCCTTCCAACGAATAGTCTGGGTTGATTTCTTTTAGGGTTGACTGGTTTGATCTCCCTGCTGTTCAGGGGATGCTCATGAGTCTCCTCCAGCACCAGAATTTGAAGGCATCAATTCTTTGGTGCTCAGCCTTCTTTCTGGTCCAACTCTCATATCTGTACATGACTAGTGGAAAAACCATAGCTTTGACCATATGGACTTCTGTTGGCAAAATGATGTCTCTGCTTTGTAGTATGCTGACTAAGTCGGTCATAGTTTCTTTCCAAGGAACGAGCATCTTTTAATTTCATGATGCAGTCACCATAAAGAGCCTACTGTGGGCTTTAATGAAGGATATGCAGAGGTGGAGGAAACACACCATGAGAGACAAGAGAGTAAGAGGCAAGGAGGAGCCAGATGAAGAAAGGCCTTGTAAAGCTTCTGGAAAGAAATGGATTTTGTCTTGTGGGCAAGGAGGAGTTGTTGTACAATGATCAGATTTTTGTTCTGGAAAGGTGACTGCAGCAGTAAGGGAGTAGTTGCAGAAGCCTGTGATCAGCAGCAGTTTGGAGTTCTTTTAACAGTCAGATCAGAGATGGCAGAGGCTTAAATGGAAGCATTTGGAGGCCATGGGTGTACATAGCAAACATTTAGCAGGTAGTAAATCTGGGCTTAGGTTGACCTCCAAATCTGTGATTCAGAAGTTGTTAAATCTTTTTGAAGAAAATGAAATCCAGATATCATCCTTGTTTCCTCTTTTCTCCTCCAAGCCCTCATCCAATTCTTCAGCCAGTCTTTTCAGTTCTACTTCAGAAGTCACCTTAAATCTCTCCCTTTATGCTCTCTCCATGCCTACCACCTTCCTCCCACATGCCTTCTGTTTAACCTCCAGTAGCTCTGAGTTGTCATCACCTTTCCATTCTAGTCCCCCAGTAATCCACTGTCTCCACAGCAGCAGAGGGACCCTTCCGTAAAGTACATCAGACCGTACCACTCCCCTACTAACAACCCCAACTCACATTTAGTGTTAAATCTTAAAACCCTTCCCTGGTCTAAAATGCAGTCATTGCTTCCCACTCTACCCTAATCTTGAAATTACCCTACAAGTCAGCCTCCTACACTTTTCCCATTTCCTTTGTTTGCATTCTTCTTTCTCCAGATTTTTCCATGGTTTTGCCTGCTCTTGTCAATCAGGTCAGCTCAAATCTTGCTACTCCTGAGTATCTATAATTCTGGTGTGTATGAATTTATGTGTGAAGATATTGTCATCTCTCATTGTCGTGTAAGAACTTTAAAAGTGAGAATCTTGAGTATCTTATCCAGTACTCAACACAGGGCCTGCAACACAGTAGAATGTGGATAAATATTTCTGAGAATGAGTGAATAAATGAAAGAAAAGAACTCTCTCCTGATGCCTTTAGCTCCCTTTTTCCTGAGAGGTAAATCACTCTTAAGGGAATCACTTTGTCTTCTCTGTCTGATTTGTCTTCCTCTCTTCTTAAAGCCAAATGTTCCAGGAGATGCAGGTGGCTTTTGTTTACAAATGGAGAACTGGCAGTCCTCCCACCTTTCTGTGTTTAGAGTGTTTTCACGGAGAAAGACAAGCCACAAATATGCTCTAAGCCTCACCAGGTGAGACTGGGGAGAAGAAGGAGGGGGGAAAGAGGGGGACTGTTTTCCCTCAAGACCATGTGGTTTAAGTCTACAACCATGGAAGCACCCTGCAGTGTTGATTTTCTCAGCTTGGTCTTGCTAACTGTGATTTATTTTTAAAAAATTCAGTATAAACATGTGGTCAATGTAGTATGTATAAATTAATAGCACAGTCTCAGTGTTATGTTAACAATGGAAGTGCCCCATTCAATGAGCCAACTCTCCAAAGACCTCTAGAAAAATGATTCTAACATCATGATTTAAACATATATATCTGATGATTCATGGATTTGTTGTTGTTCAGTCACTCAGTCATGTCTGACTCTTTGCAACCCCGTGGACTGCAGCACATCAGGCTTCCCTGTCCTTCATCATCTCCCAGAGCTTCCTCAAATTCATGTCCATTGCGTCGGTGATGCCATCCAACCATCTCATCCTCTGTCATCACTTTCTCCTCCTGCTTTCAATCTTTCCCAGCATCAGGGTCTTTTCTAATGAGTTCATTCTTTGCATCAGGTGGCCAAAGTATTGGAACTTCAGGATCAGTCCTTCCAGTGAATATTCAGAACTGATTTCCTTTAGGATTGACTGGTTTGATCTCCTTGCATTCCAAGGGATTCTCAACTCTTCACACCACAGTTCAAAAGTGTCACTTCAGCACTCAGCCTTCTTTATGGTCCAACTCTCATATCTATACATGACTACTGGAAATACCATAGCTTTGACTATATGAACATTTGTTGGCAAAGTAATGTCTCTGCTCTTTAATACACTGTCTAGATTTGTCATAGCTTTTCTTCCAAGAAAAGCCATCTTTTAATTTCATGGCTGCAGTCACCACGGATTCACAACAGTGATAATAGAAATCACTTTTCTGGTAAAATGAGTACTGTTCAAAATTTCCACTTGCCTAGGATGACCCAGGTGTCCCTGCCCTTTCATGATGAGAGCAAAGGCCTGAGACACCTGCCCCTGTGAGTGTTGCCCCCAGTGACCCCAGCAGCTCAACATAGCATGCCTGGTGCAGACCTCAGTGCGTCCAGTCCTGCCGCCCGCCGTCCCTTAGTGCCCGTCCTGGGCATGTGATTCAGGGAGAAGGGCTGACTTCACAGTCAGAATATTCTGTGCTGTCCTCAGAGGGAAGCTTCCTCACATAAAGTGTTCAGGACTAATGAGAGCACCCAAAAGGCAGAGCCCAAACATCTCTGAACTTACGGGAGCAGGATGTGTAACATGTTTGGACCTGTTTCCCAAGAAATGTTTGTACTCTCTGGAAATCATTTCTAATGCCCTTTGCTGCAACTCATGATGTTGTCGGGGGAGCAGGCAGATAACTCCACTTGTCGGAAACTGTCTACATTTACTAAAGAATCCGTTCCTTGTGAATGGCGGATTGACTTAGGTTACTTTGTAGATGTGCCCAGGTCTCTCACATCACCCAGAGGCCAGTGGTCCACAGGCCTGTCTGAGCAGGTGGCTGCCATTCAGGAGAGGGCTTGGGAGAACCAGGCACATAGTACCTACTGACTTGCGTGGTCCCTAGTGAAGTGCACATCTGCAAACCTAGCCTGGGAACACCCGGGGAGGCTGGTTCAAAACCAGCACAGCACTGTGTCCTGCTCTGTTAGACATTTTAAATCCTCATAGCAACATAGTTTTTACTACAAGAAATCACAGTATGAGGCTGTAGCAATACACACACCAAACTTAAGGAGCTTCATGTCTCAATCTGTAATTTCCTAGTGTCTGCAACTTGCTAATGCTGATCTCTGTTTTCCAGTTTGACTTCATTACTATGCCCTTCCAGTTTTCCTGAACCTTCCTTTTCTCATTGCACCTGTTTTTGTTGTTGTTGTTAAATCTATATAGTAAAGCCACCTCCTTCTATTAATGGCTCAGCTAGTCTTCTTCACAGTTGATCCTGAAAAATACAAACTTTTAATATCCCCAGACAGTAGAAAGGGAGAATTAAATCTAAAGACCAGACACTTAGCGAATTCATGTTTTGGTTCATTAAAACAAATTGCAGTTAAAATATAAAAATGTCACATGATTTCTCAAGTTTATATAAGCCTTATCAACATTTTTTAAGAATCAGTTTAGCAGAATGCATAAGAACATGTGTTGCTGAACCAGACTCTCTAGGAGTGAATCCTGACTCTGAAACCAACTAGCTGAATGATCTTGGGAAATTTATTTTACCGTGCTGCAGTTTCCTTACCCATATAATTTTTAAAATAGTTGTAATTTCTTAACGGGGTTGATTTAATTAAATTTGGTAAGGCCTGAGAAGTGCTTCAAATACTGGCCTAAATGTGTGTTTTTAGAAATCAACTATTGTCTGTATTATCAGGACCATCCTTCATGATAACTTTGATAGACAGGAAGCTTATTATAATGGGAAGGTTGAAAGGATACTATTTGTAGCATATCTATCCCCCAGCTCTGTGACCTTGAAAAATAATTTTACCTTTCTAGGTTCAGTCCTCTTATTTATAAAGATAGAGGTTGGCCCAGATAATTTCCAAGTTTTCCTATAACACTAAATTTTATGATTCTGCGATAACATCCTCCATCCTGGAGTTTAAAGAAAATGCTTTGAAAGAGAGTCTCAAAAAGAAGCTGTAAAAGTAATAAAAGTATAAATGGAAAGGAGGGATTGTGTTTAAATTTCTTTTTACCTGGAGTCAGAAAAATTGGGTCCAGGTCTGGCCACTTAGTTGTCTTTCTAATCCACCTCACCTCTAGCTTTTTGTTGTTCTTTTTGATCTTGTCTGGCACTTGATAAGCATGTTGGTAGAAAGATGGGGAAAAAAAAAAAAAAAGCTTTGACTGAGAATCACCAGCTTGGAGGTAGGTTTGCTGTGTGTAGGGGATGGGGTGTGTGTAGGCAAGTATGTTTTCTCAAGAAACCAGAGAATCAATGCCCAGAGAAAGTACATGAAGCCAGGCCAGTGGTCTTACTAAAAAGAGACCAACTCCTGCACCCCATGGGATTGGGAATGAGAAAGCTCTTATTTATTTTCTTGCTGATTTAAAAATAGGTGGCACAGTGATAGAGAATCTGCCTGGCAATGCAGGAGACACAGGTTTGATCCCTGGGTCAGGAAGATTCCCTTGAGTAGGACATGGAAACCCACTCCAGTATTCTTTGCCTGGAAAATTTCATGGACAGAGAAGCCTGGTTGGCTGCTTTCCTCTGGGTTGCAAAGAGCCAGGCACGACTGAGCTCACATGTACGCACACACAACACATGGCAGACAAAGTTATTTCTATATAAGAAAGAACTCTTTCACGCTATGATGAAGACATGGATTGAGTTGCCAGCTTCAGCTGAGTTCTTGTCTTGAACCCTTTCCTGCTAAGCTCTTCCTCAGTGGCCAGTGCTTTCTAAAGCCAGGCTTCTTCCTGTCCCAACAACACAACTCTAATTATTTCTCATTCTTGTAATCCAGTTAAAACATAGACAACAGATCTGAACAGACGTTTTTTTCAAAAAGACATGGCCAACGGGTGCAAAAAAGATGTTAAACTTCATTATTCATCAGGGAAAGGCACATCAGAACTACAGGATATTACCTCAGATGTTTGAGTGACTGGTCACTCAAAAAGACAAGAAATAGAGAATGTTGGAGAGGATGTGTACACAGGGAACACTTGTGTACTGCTGGTGGCAATGTAAACTGGTACAACCTCTATAGAAAACAGTACAGAGATTCCTCAAAAAAATTAAAATGCAACTACTATAGATCCAGCAATTCCACTTCTGGGTATTTATCCGAAGAAAATGAAAACACTAATTTATAGAGATATCTGCACCCGGATGTTCATTGTAGTGTTATTTACAATAGCCAACACATGGAAAGAATCCAAGTGTCTACTGATGGATGAATGGATAAATAAATTGTGTGCATATATATATATATATATATATGTGTGTGTGTGTGTGCAATGCCTGGAGAAGGATGGCAACCCACTCCAGTATTCTCTCCTGGAGCCTAGTGGGCTACAGTCCACAGGGCCGTAAAGAGTTGGACATGACTGAGTGACTTCACACACATATATGCAATGGAATATTATTCAACTGTAAATAATAATGGAATATTGCCATTTGTGACAACATGGTTGGACCTCAAAGGCATTATCCTAAGTGAAATAGACAAAGATAGACACTCTGTGATCTCTCTCATGAGTAGAATCTAAACAACAACAACAAAACAACCTCATAGATGCAGAGAACATATTGATGGTTATAGGAGATGGGGATGGGTAGGGGAAATGGGTGAACTATTTTTATTATTTTTTGCTTAAATAAATTTAATTTAATTTTTACAATTTTTGCTTATAAAATACAGAATATTCCATTTTTGAAATCCTCCCTTTTCTGCAAATTGATTCTATTTGCTAAAATACTAAATGATCAAATAATAAAATGGTCAGTTTGATCAGCACCTTACAGACTGTGCATTCACCCCTTTGTCTTGCAGAGGAGTCGAAAACTCTGGGGAGATTCTTCTCAGGAAAGGGCTTGTCCACACTGTGCATGAGGTGTCTGACCTCCAGGCAGGGGTCTCAGCCACCTCCTCACATTCATTCTGAGCTGGACCCAAAGGCAAGCAGGACTCTCTGAGCGTCTACTCTCTCAGGGGTGTGGTGAGAATATTCCCCAGCCCACAGTGGTGTCGTGCAGTTTAACAAGAAAAGTGAGACCACGTCTGAAGATGAGTTATAGACAAAAACAAATGTCCTTCCAATTAGGTATTTCATGCTCCCAGCTAAACAGGCCTTAATGACTGACTCTACCGTTAGAGTTGGAAGCAGTCCATCTTTCCCCCAAGAGTTTGAAGTTTCCCATCTTTTCATCATTTCTGTTTCTCTGTGTGTTTTCTCCTTACTCGAGACATACTTAATTTCTTATTCTGTGACCTTTTCTCTATATAAATTGGAATACGTGCTTTTCATTAGCATCTTTCATGATCCATAATCCCTATTCCTTCATTTTCATAGCACTTAGCTTGTACACATATTAAAAAATGTGATAAATGGATAAATCAACTGATTTCTTTATATAAAGCTAAATTTCATAAAATATAAATTTAAACATTGTGGTGCGTTCGTCAGAAACTGTGAACTATTGAATAGCAGCAACACCTTTTTGTTGCTGTTTTAATGAGGAAGTTTATGTGAACTTTTGGACAAGAAAACACCCCTCCAATTAGGTGATTATTTTAAGCTCCCTCCTAAATATGCCTTAATGATCAACTCTACCTTGATACTTAGAAAGAATTCATCTTTTACCCCAAGAAAAGATGATAATGTTGAAAGAAAGCAGAGCATAAGCTTCTTCCTTATCAACAGCACAAGGGAAGCCCCCCTCTTGTTGTCAATTTGTCTGTGTCCATCATGGTCCCAGATCTCTTGGAAAATATGGGAAAAAAATGCCCCAGATGATTATTTAGGAATATTTACAATTTTAAGAGTGAGTTAGCCCCATAAGCAAAGAGTAAAGAGCCCTGTAGGTCTGGAATTGAGAGCTAAGCTACATGTTGCTGGTAGCATTACTTGTACATGAGTCCTCCCGCACAAATAGCAACCCCCTTAACAGCAGCATTCCACCCAGAGGACCCCATATGCCTCTCTGCTCCTTAGGTTGTATGACTTTGCCCTGTAGACCCAGGAACTGGCCTGCAGAGGATGAAAGGGGCAAGTTTACCCTAAGGGATGTAAGTGTGTCCGGTGGATTCCAGCTATTGCTTGGAAACCTAACTCAACACTTCAGTACTTTAATGAGAATGTAACTCCTCATTGTATTCACCATTTGATTTTTCACTGTATGGAGAGAAGGTGAGACTAAGCAACTTAAAAAAAAAATTTTATTTATGTATGTTTTACTTTACAATATTGTATTAGTTTTGCCATACATCAACATGAATCTGCCACGGGTGTATATGTGTTCCCAATCCTGAACCCCCCTCCCACCTCCCTCCCATACCATCCCTCTGGGTCATTCCAGTGCACCAGCCCTTAGCATCCTGTATCCTGCATCGAACCTAGACTGGCGATTTGTTTCTTATATGATATTATACATGTTTCAATGCCATTCTCCCAAATCATCCCACCCTCTGCCTCTCCCACAGAGTCCAAAAGACTGTTCTATACATCTGTGTCTCTTTTGCTGTCTTGCATACAGGGTTATCATTACCATCTTTCTAAATTCCATATATATGCATTAGTATACTGTATTGGTGTTTTTCTTTCTGGCTTACTTTTCTCCGTATAATCGGCTCCAGTTTCATCCACCTCATTAGAACTGATTCAAATGTATTGTTTTTAATGGCTGAGTAATACTCCATTGTGTATATGTACCACAGCTTTCTTATCCATTCATCTGCTGATGGACATCTAGGTTGCTTCCATGTCCTGGCTATTATAAACAGTGCTGCGATGAACATTGGGGTACACGTGTCTCTTTCCATTCTGGTTTCCTTGGTATGTATGCCCAGCAGTGGGATTGCTGGGTCATAAGGCAGTTCTATTTCCAGTTTTTAAGGAATCTCCGCACTGTTCTCCATAGTGGCTGTACTAGTTTGCATTCCCACCAACAGTGTTCGAGGGTTCCCTTTTAACTAGAGCTTGTAGAGAGCTTACCAGGGACCAAGAAATCTCTTAGCCATCTTTTCCTTTAGCTTTCACATTATCCCTGTGAAGGAGGTTCTGTTTTTATAATGAGCAAACTGAGATTCAGAGTAAATAACTTCTCCATGTTCCCAAACTAGTCAGTCATCAAGCCGTCTGTAAAATATATCAGAAAATAAACCTCTTATTCATTAAATTTTAAAATTGCCATACTGTGGAAGATTATAAAATTAATCAGTGTTACACATATAGTATTAGGGTTTTCCAGAGAAACAGAACCAATAGGATGTGCTTGTGTATGCAATACAAATACATGTACGTGTGTGTGTGTGTGAAGAGAGATGATTTATTATAAGGAATTGGCTTTCACCATTATGGAGGCTGAGAAATTCCAAGACATGCAGTTGACAATGGTAGAGTGCAAAGCAGACATGTCATTCTAGTTTGTGTCTGAAAGCCTGAGAATCAGGAAAGCTTATTGTAGACATCCTGTTCCAAAAGCCAGCAGGCTGGAGACACAAGAAGAGCCTGTGTTTCAGTGTAAATCTGAAAACCAGAGCCCCAGCTCCAAGCAATCAAGCAGGAGGAGTTCTGTCTTACTCAGTATTTTTATTCTATGCATGCTTTAAATAGACTGGATGATCTCACTCACATTAGGGAGAACAATCGACTTTACTCAGCCTACAGATTCAATGTTCATTTCATCCTCAGAATGCCCAGAATAATATACAACCAAATGTCTGGACACTCCATGGCCAGTCAAGCTGACGTGTAACATTAACCATCACACCCATGGTATATGGTTCTTTGGCAGCCAGCATTGGTGTTCGTTGACTAGCTACCCTGTGCTCAGCCAGGCAATGGAAAAGATGGAGGCAGAGAAAATCAGACCATGTCTGCCCTGGAGGGACTGGACCAGACAGGGCTAATCTCAACATCAATGTTCTTCGGGCCTCTAGAGCTGTGCTGTCCCTTAGAATTAGCAGGTGAGCCACAAGCATGAAGCATGAGTATAATTTTAGATTTTCTAGCAGCCATACATTTAAAATATAAACTTTCAAATATATTTTCTTTTACCCAGGATTCTAAAATATAATGTGCATTCACATTAAAATCATTAATGAAATATTTGAGACTCTATTTTTTGAATCTGGTCTCTGAACAGTGTGTACTTTGTCACTACAGCACGTCTCAGTTCCAGCAAGCCAGAATCTAAGTGCTCTGGAGCCACACATGATGAGGAGCTGCTGAATAGGCAGTGAATCCACAGAGTTCGCTAGGAACGCTCTATCATGTCTGTCTTAACCACATTGTGTTATGGTCTGAGATCCAAGTAACTGAGAGCTTGGGGGAAAAACCTGTTTGGAGGATTTGGTGCAACACAAGTGGAATTTCTCAGGTCAAGCTGCCTGGGAGAATCAGACTTGGATTGTCCGCCGTTACTCTACATCTACAGACTGTCAGCAGCGCTACAAGGTTATCTACTCTTCCTGAGCCAGCGTAGGCTGGTTGTTGGGCATCCCTGCTCCTAGATATTACTTTCTGTTCTGCATTATTCGTGTCACTTCTCTCCCAAGTCACATATACTGTCCCATGCCACATGAGGAACTCCTTGGGTAAGAATATTCTACTATCGTAAGATTTTGCTGATTCTCATCAAATGTATATCATATGCATCCCACTCACTCACACTTCCCACCAGCATCCCCCTTTTAAATAAAAGTTTTGTCATCTCCCCTGAGGACACGTCATCCGTCCCCACACCATACCCCTAAGGTAATCTGAGAATTCCATTTCTGGTCCCTCTCCTTGTCCCATTTGGGTAACTGATATTTAGATGCTACATGAGTCCTCTTCCCTCTTTCTTTCTTAATGTGACTTTCCCAGGCAGACCTTCACATGGAGGCATCTTTGAGTCTCTTTTCCAGACCAGTCCTCCATTCTTCACAGTCTGAGTCTTCTCTCCAGCTCACAGAACTGCCCTTTGTGATGGCATTATCATGTGTCAGATTGAGGGCGGATGATGCCACTGATATATTAAGGGGAAAAAATTCATCTCAACTTTCAAGGAACAAGAACCCTCTAAAAGCAATGCCTGATCTTGAATTTTGAGACAGAATAGACTTAGAGCCCAGTGCTCATTGTTCTATAGCGGTGATTTTCCTAGAATATAATATTGGTTAATATAGCAGAGAATAACGTTGGTTTTTTTAATCCCCTTTTGTCCTCTTAGATAAAAATTATTTCATTTTCTCTGAGAAAACAATTTTCCCCCAAGTAGTGATTAAACGGTTTTATCCTTGAGGAGGAAAAAATGATTTCATATTCTGTTAATATTTATATTAAAGTCAGACTTTGTTATATGAATTGTAGCTAATTCAGGCACTTGGGTCTAGCTGCAGAGTTTTGAGTCAAGTTGCAGTGATTTTTTCTTGATGTGGGAAACTAGTGCTTCTTTTTCTCTCTTCAGAAGCTTGTATGACCAGTGTTTCTTTGTGGGAGGATCAGCAGTCGAGTCTTTTGCAGGGTCTCACTGCCACACTGCGCTGAACACCGTAAACGCCATTTCCTATGATCCCACCCCTAACACTTCCTACTCCGTGTTTCCCAGATTGTCTCAGGTGCTCCCTAAGTGGCACACAGTGTACATTCATGGTAATCAAACCCATGAACCTTGGCAAACCATCTAAACCAAATTAGAGGGAAATGCAGAAAACTGATGAATAAAAAGCAATGTCCAGTCCAATGAACCAATTCATTTATCATGTATTTGCTTGCCTTTCTACCTTCATTGGGCTTCCCGTGTGGCTCAGCTGGTGAAGAATCTGCCTGCAGTGCAGGAGACCTGGGTTCAATCCCTGGTTTGGAAAGATCCCCTGGGGAAGGGAAAGGCTACCCACCCCAGTATTCTGGTCTATACTTTAGACTCGCATGGGTTGGTATGAAACCATCTTTGTGCAAAGACCAGCCTGACTCCTTTTACTTTTCTGCAGGAGAGGTCAGGGTTTGTATAGGTGATACTTAAGCCAAAAGAGCCGAGACAGTGGGTCATGATCAGAGGTGCCACCTGGGAAGCTGGGCACTTAGCAGGCCAGAACCACCCTGTAGAACCGAGTCTGAGTTCTGAGATTCCAGGTCTCAGGGGTCATTTCTTTACCAGACAAAATCAGTGATCTGGTCCCTGAGAAGCAGTTCCTGGTGGTGTTGCTGCCGAGCTAGACAACACTGGCTTATTTTGTTTTTAGTTTCAGAGCTCCTGGTGGGGAGTTCCACTCAAGAATGTGAATGCTGCGCACAAGGCAGTTCCCACCATCCGGGCAGCAAAGGCAAAGTAGGAAGGAGAGGCAAGTTGTCCTCCCTGTCTCTCAGCCATCTGTGGGGTTCTCTGTGGACCCCCAGAGACGGAAGGGACCCTACAATTGACAGGGTCTGCCCTCAAGTCATAAACCCATCTGTAAAGCCTTGAAAACTTTACAGGCTTCTCCTACAAGTTCTTTTTATAAGACACACCAGCGCATACAGAATACTCTCTTCTCCTTTAGGTCTGTTCTTATCATTCAGGTTTCTCCAAGAAAGTGGGCAGTGATATTCTATAGATACCCAGACTGAATCTCAAATGCTCAGCTTTTTGTTCATCTGTGTTAATTATTTTGTATTGTCTGTGACTGTCTATACAACTTGAAGTTATGGCCCACACTTAACCACATTAGCTTTGCTAAACACATTTGGCATAATGTAAGTTTCAATTAATTTTTATAGGCTTCTTTCCTAACCTCCAAACCAACTCTGTAAGCTTCACACATGGACTTTCCTGAGGGGAACACACACATACTGGTTCCTCAAGTTCTTTGCTGAGACTTTCACTTCCTCCTTGATTGATGAATTCAGCTTTCTCCCAGTGTTTCTCAACTTCTTTATGGGGGTCACAGAAGCACTCTAGGTCTGCTGAATACTGTAGAGCCACTCCTCATGTAACTGCATATGCAAACCAATTCATACCTGCAGCTTATTTTATGACTCTCTGATTTCTGCATGAACCCCAGGGCTAGGATCCAGTGACTGTGAGAAAATCTCACCTCCTAGTGAAAGTGAAAATCTGCCCATCAGATGGCAAAATATGAAGAGAGAATGTTCATAGTGGAAAATAATTTGATTGCTTCAGGTCTTATTTTAATAACAGTGAAAGTAATAATTCCTATTATTTAATCGTCTGGATTCAGAATTCAGAGGAATATCCAAATATTAATTACCTAAAAAAAAAATAGTGGAATTGAGGGTTAGTCTTAGAGCTTTCCAAAATAGCACATACAGAAGTTATTACTATTTTTTTGGTTAATTTTGATACACGTTCCCCCCTGGGTAACTATAAGTTGTTCATAAGAAACATGTTAATCAATCAGGAATTAAATGGCTCTTCCTTGTTCTTAATATTTTGAGAGCTTTTGCTGTATTAAAAGTGTCTGATCTAGATAGTTTTACCTTGCAACTTATTTTTCAATTCTGTTGAGACAGAAAATAATTTATAGTAATTGTTGGTTATATGAAGGGTCATAATAAGCAATCATATGAGCTCTTATTCAAACTGCAAGTTGCTTGTATTGTCTCATAACTTCAAACAAATCAGCCTGTGCAGAGCCATTTGCTCTAGCTATATAATATGTTGAAAATATGGATAATAACCCTTATATTTACATCAAATTTTGGCCTTGGAGACAAGATTAGGATAACATATTATAAAATGGATTTATCTGGCATTTTATCATAATTCTCTGGTCTTATTAATACATTTGAAACCACTAATACAAAAACTGCTTTTTGTGCATGAAGCTGAAGCATAATGAGAATCATTAAGTTACACTCACAAATGCTGTATGTGTGTCATGTTTTACTCCCCTTATTTAAGGTAGACCATTTATGTTTGCTAGATCTGATAAGCCTATACTCAGAACACTTTGTAATAGGTTTATTATTAAATAAATTTCATAGACAGTGTAAAAACTTAAAAATGCATTAAAACACAAAGTAGGAAGTTAAAAGTACCAATATTCCTATGCCGAGGGTCTCTATATAACGAGAGGGATTCCTCTCCATAGGGAAGTTTAACATCTATCGTGATAGCAGGAATTTTTAATTTCAGTCATCTACCGTGTCTTATGCTTTCTCCTTTTCATGTCAATATGACCATCCTTTCTAATTCCTGTTTTTTTAAAAAATATGGACTAATTTCTGTAAGGTATATATGATGTGTAAAACCATTTTATTTAAACTCAAACGTAGCATACTGGATAGGAGTTTGGACTTTGAGTCACCACTTTTTCCAGAATTGGCCATGTCACTTTCATTCTGTGTGAAGTTGTATCTCACTTTTTTTTAAATCAACTTTATCTCCTATAAAATGGGGAAAATTGTCATACCACTGTCATAAAGAAGAACAGTTATCTAAATGGGGAATGTATGAATAAATATATGTGAAGTTCTTAGTGCAATATCTGGTATTTAATAAATAACTATCATGCCAGCTGTTACTGGGAATGTTGGTGGTACTTTTGAATAAAAACCTTTTTTTTTCTGATTGTAAGTTTTTTAATAATGATTATTCATAAACATTATTTACATGTGCTAATTAGGAAGAGAAAATACCTTCTCTTAAATAGTAGTTTCCTCCCATTCTTTCAGTAAGTTCAGTTGCTCAGTCGTGTCCGACTCTTTGAGACCCCATGGACTGCAGCATGCCAGGCCTCCCTGTCCATCACCAACTCCTGGAGCTCGCTCAAACTCATGTCCATTGAGTCGGTGATGCCATCCAACCATCTCATTCTCTGTCGTCCCCTTCTCCTCCTGCCTTCAATCTTTCCCAGGATCACTGTCTTTTCCAATGAGTCAGGTGGCCAAAATATTGGAGATTCAGCTTCAGTATCAGTCCTTCCAAAGAATATTCAGAACTGATTTCCTTTAGGATGGACTGGTTGGATCTCCTTGCAGTCCAAGAGACTCTCAAGAGTCTTCTCCAACACCATAGTTAAAAAGCATCAATTCTGCGGTGCTCAGCTTTCTTTATAGTCCAACTCTCACATGCATACATGATTATTGGAAAAACCATGTCAGCAAAGTCACATATCTGCTTTTTACTATACTGTTTAGGTTGGTCATAGCTTTTCTTCAAAGGAGCAAGCGTCTTTTAATTTCATGGCTGCAGTCACCATCTGCAATGGAGCAGAGAAAATTGGAGCTCTGCTCTTGGAGCCCAAGAAAATAAAAGTCTCTCATTGTTTCCCCGTCTATTTGCCATAAAGTGATGGGACTGGATGCCATGATCTTGGTTTATTCAGTGTTGAGTATTAAACCAACTTTTTCACTCTCCTCTTTCACTTTCATCAAGAGGCTCTTTAGTTCTTCACTTTCTGTCATAAGGGTGGTATCATCTGCATATCTGAGGTTATTGATATTTCTCCCAGCAATCTTGATTCCAGCTTGTGCTTCATGTAGCCTGGCATTTCACGTGATATACTCTGCATATAAGTTAAATAAGCAGAATAACAATGCACAGCCTTGACATACCCCTTTCCCATTCTTTATCTACCATCAATAGTTTATAGTGTTAAACTTTTCTATAGTTATAAATATATATAGAGAGAGACACATGTAAAAATGAAAGTGAAATTCTCTCAGTTGTGTCTGACTCTTTGTGACCCCATGGACTATACTGTCCATGGAATTCTCCAGGCCAGAATATTAGAGTGGATAGCCTTTCCCTTCTCCAGGGGATCTTCCTGACCCAGGGATCGAACCCAGATCTCTTGCATTGGAGGCAGAATTTTTTACCAGCTGAGCTGTCAGGGAAGCCCAAGAATACTAGAGTGGGTAGCCTATCCCTTCTTTAGTGGGTCTTCACACCCCAGGAATCAAACTGGGATTTCCTGCATTGCAGGCAGATTCTTTACCAACTGAGCTATCAGGGAATTTGTATATATGCAAATCCACAAAATTTGTATAGATAATTTTAAAGAAATTATGCTAAATGTTATATTTTATAGAATCATGAATTTTTCACTTGATAAATGCCAGAAACCTTTCCATGTCAATGTGAGTAAACATTCTCTTTATAAAGGTTTTATACATTTTTTCCTATAATTTAAAAATTCATTTGTATCCTAAAGTTTTATTACTGCTATGAAGGAAAGCTATTAATTTTGGTATTTTTATCTTAAAACAGGTTCCCTTACTGAATTTTCCTGTTTGTTTTCTTAGTTTTATTCAGTTTATTTTTTAGATTTTCCGGGTAGACATCATATTAAGAGTAAAAAATTTAACTATGTCTTATTCTATACTTTTCATCCCTTTTTCTTTACTGCATTGGCCAAAATTGCCATTATATGTTGAATAACTATAAATGCTATCTTCCTTATTTAACTCTTGCCTTTGCTAGGAATGCTCTTTTCATTTAAATGAAAACTTTGTTTGCTGAAACCTTAGAATCATTCTTGGTTTCTATCTTTCATAATTTGCATTCAATCCGTTAACAAATTCAGCTGGAAATACCCTCAAAATATACGCTCCAGTTACTTTTAAATATCTCCACTACTACTTTGTAGGTCAAGTTGCCATGATGTTTTGCCTGGCACTGCAGTAACTTGGTAAGAGTTCTGCATGTATCCACCTTTTTTTCTTTATAATCTGTTTTTCTTAAACAGAATGATCTTTTTCAAATGTAAAGCTAGTCTTGTCACTGCCATGGCTAAGTTTCCAGGCATTGTAATCATATTTAGAATAAATTCCAAATTTCTGCAAAGTTTCTACATGATTTATCCTTGACAACCTCTCCAGGTTTATTTCCTAAAACTCTTATTTGTTTCCATTCTGTTCTCAATCTTGCTAAACTGATCTTCCTGTTGTTCCTCAAACACACCAACCAGGCTTCTGCCTCCAATCCCTTGAATTTCCCTCTTTATGGAATATTCTATAGCCTGATATTCCTTTACCTCATTCCTCACTTTGTATATACAGACCCATACTCCTTCATTTCAGTTCAGTCACTCAGTCATGTTCTACTCTTTGCAACCCCATGGACCGGAGCATGCTAGGCCTCCCTGTCCATCACCAACTCCCAGAGTTTGCTCAAAATCACGTCCATCACATCAGTGATGCCATCCAACCATCTGATTCTCTGTCATCCCCTCCTCCTTCTGCCTTCAACTTTCCCAGCATGAGGGTCTTTCCAAGGAGTCAGTTCTTTGCATCAGGTGGCCAAAGTATTGGAGTTTCAGCTTCAACATCAGTCCTTCCAATGAATATTCAGGACTGATCTCCTTTAGGATGGACTGGTTGGATCTTCTTGCAGTCCAAGGGACTCTCAAGAGTTCTCCAACACCACAGTTCAAAAGCATCTGTTCTTCGGTGCTCAGCTTTCTTTATAGTCCAACTCTCACATCCATACATGACTACTGGAAAAACCATAGCCTTGACTAGACAGACCTTTGTTGGCAAAGTAATGTCTCTGCTTTTGAATACACCATCTAGGTTGGTCATAACTTTCCTTCCAAAGAGTAAGCATCTTTCAATTTCATGGCTTCAGTCATCATCTGCAGTGATTTTGGAGCCCAAAAAAATAAAGTCTCTCACTGTTTCCTTTGTTTCTCCATCTGTTTGCCATGAAGTGATGGGACAAGATGCCATGATCCTTAATTTTCTGAATGTTGAGCTTTAAGCCAACTTTTTCACTCTCCTCTTTCACTTTCATCAAGAGGCTCTTTAGTTCTTTCTGCTATAAGGGTAGTGTCATCTGCATATCTGAGGTTATTGATATTTCTCCTAACAATCTTGATTCCAGCTTCTGCTTCTTTCAGCCCAGCATTTCTCATGATGTACTCTGCATATAAGTTAAATAAGCAGGGTAACAATATACAGCCTTGACATACTCCTTTCCTGATTTGGACCTAGTCTATTGTTCCATGTCTAGTTCTAATTGCTGCTTCTTGACCTACATACAGATTTCTCAAGAGGCAGGTCAGGTGGTAAGGTATTCCCATCTCTTTAAGAATTCTCCACAGATTGTGGTGATCCCCACAGTCCATGCTCCTTAGAGCAATATTTTCTAGCCACCTTACCTGCAGGTGCATCTCTTTCACTATAGTCTTTGTCCTTTTGCTCAGGTTTTGTCTTCCTAACAATTAAAAACACTTGACATTATATTATACAGTAACTTCTTTGTTTATTGCTGTTTCTTTGTAAGGATATAAACTATTTGTAAGTCTGTCTTTATTTTGTATACTGCTTTGTCTTCCCTGGTTATAACAGTGCCTAGGGTCCTGCTTATTTAACTTCTATGCAGAGTACATCATGAGAAACGCTGGGCTGGAAGAAGCACAAACTGGAATCAAGATTGCCAGGAGAAATATCAATACCCTCAGATATGCAGGTGACACCACCCTTATGGCAGAAAGTGAAGAGGAACTATAAAGTCTCTTGATGAAAGTGAAAGTGGAGAGTGAAAAGGTTGGCTTAAAGCTCAACATTCAGAAAACAAAGATCATGGCATCTGGTCCCATCACTTCATGGCAAATAGATGGGGAAACAGTGGAAACAGTGGCTGACTTTATTTTGGGGGGCTCTAAAATCACTGCAGATGGTGACTGCAGCCATGAAATTAAAAGACACTTACTCCTTGGAAGGAAAGTTATGACCAACCTAGATAGTGTATTCAAAAGCAGAGACATTACTTTGCCAACAAAGGTCTGTCTAGTCAAGGCTATGGTTTTTCCAGTGGTCATGTATGGAGGTGAGAGTTGGACTGTGAAGGTTGCTGAGTACCGAAGAATTGATGCTTTTGAACTGTGGTTTTGGAGAAGACTCTTGAGAGTCCCTTGGCCTGCAAGGAGATCCAACCAGTCCATTCTGAAGGAGATCAGCCCTGGGATTTCTTTGGAAGGAATGATGCTGAAGTGGAAACTCCAGTACTTTGGCTACCTCATGCGAAGAGTTGACTCATTGGAAAAGACTCTGATGCTGGGAGGGATTGGGGCCAGGAGGAAAAGGGGACGACCGAGGATGAGATGGCTGGATGGCATCATGGACTCGGTGGACGTGAGTCTGAGTGAACTCCAGGAGTTGGTGATGGAAAGGGAGGCCTGGCGTGCTGCTATTCTTGGGGTCACAAAGAGTCGGACGTGACTGATCGACTGAACTGAACTGAACTGACGGCATAGTAGGTACTCAATGTATACTATTTTTAGGATGAATCAATTAATCAGTATAGTACTTTCCAAGTGCAGTCATGGAAAGTCACCTTTACCTTGGCATTTTAAAGACTCTTAGAAGTCTGGAAATTCTGTTTAACCTTGTTTAAGGCCTTCCTGTTTCACATAATTGTTTAAATGTGATAAACTTTTTTCCCAATATATCACTAGTAAAAGCTTATACATTATTGCTGTGTTGAACCTGGGCTTGGGAACCTGGCTTTGTTGTTCTCACTCTTTTTCTGTTTTTTATGATATTCTTATCAGATTTTGAGGTAAGAGTCCTTCCAGCTTTAAAATTAAGTGGAAATTTTAAGCTTATCTGTATGACCTGAAACAGTTTTAAAGTTAAAATAAGGTCATTAATTATTTCTTTGAAAACCTGAGGAAAATTTAAAATATCTAGATTAGTGTCAATGGTCAAGGTTATAATTTTGACAGTCTTCTGTGTTTTTCTAAGATCCATGAAGATTTTATACCTTTTCATAAATTATTAAATTTAATATTTTTCTGGAAATAACTCACCCAAAGTAAGAGAAACCCAAGTAAGATGGTAGGTGTTGCAAGAGGGCATCAGAGGGCAGACACACTGAAACCATACTCAGAGGAAACTAGTCAGTCTAATCACACTAGGACCACAGCATTGTCTAACTCAATGAAACTAAGCCATGCCCATGGGGCAACCCAAGATGGGCAGGTCATGGTGGAGAGGTCTGACAGAATGTGGTCCACTGGAGAAGGGAATGGCAAACCACTTCAGTATTCTTGCCTTGAGAACCCCATGAACAGTATGAAAAGGCAAAATGATAGGATACTGAAAGAGGAACTCCCCAGGTCAGTAGGTGCCCAACATGCTACTGAAGATCAGTGGAGAAATAACTCCAGAAAGAATGTAGGGATGGAGCCAAAGCAAAAACAATACCCAGCTTTGGATGTGACTGGTAATAGAAGCAAGGTCTGATGCTGTAAAGAGCAATATTGCATAGGAACCTGGAATGTCAAGTCCAAGAATCAAGGTAAATTGGAAGTGGTCAAACAAGAGATGGCAAGGGTGAACGTCGACATTCTAGGAATCCGTGAACTAAAATGGACTGGAATCGGTGAATTTAACTCAGATGACCATTATATCTACTACTGCCTACAGGAATCCTTCAGAAGAAATGGAGTAGCCATCATGGTCAACCGAAGAGTCCGAAATGCAGTACTTGGATGCAGTCTCAAAAACGACAGAATGATCTCTGTTCGTCTCCAAGGCAAACCATTCAATATCACAGTTATCCAAGTCTATGCCCCAACCAGTAATGCTGAAGAAACTGAAGTTGAATGGTTCTATGAAGACCTACAAGACCTTTAAGAACTAACACCCAAAAAAGATGTCCTTTTCATTATAGGGGACTGGAATGCAAAAGTAGGAAGTCAAGAAACACCTGGAGTAACAGGTAAATTTGGCCTTGGAATGTGGAATGAAGCAGGGGAAAGACTAATAGAGTTTTGCCAAGAAAATGTACTGGTAATAACAAACACCCTCTTCCAAAAACACAAGAGAAGACTCTACACATTCACCAGATGGTCAACACCAAAATCAGATTGATTATATTCTTTGCAGCCAAAGATGGAGAAGCTCTATACAGTCAGCAAAAGCAAGGCCAGGAGCTGACTGTGGCTCAGATCATGAACTCCTTATTACCAAATTCAGACTCAAATTGAAGAAAGTAGGGAAAACCGATAGACCATTCAGGTATGACCTAAATCAAATCCCTTATGATTATGCAGTGGAAGTGCGAAATAGATTTAAGGGCCTAGATCTGATAGATAGACTGCCTGATGAACTATGGAATGAGGTTCATGACATTGTACAGGAGACAAGAATCAAGACCATCCCCATGGAAAAGAAATGCAAAAAAGCAAAATGGCTGTCTGGGGAGGCCTTACAAATAGCTGTGAAAGGAAGAGAGGTGAAAAGAAAAGGAGAAAAGGAATGAGATAAGCATCTGAATGCAGAGTTCCAAAGAACAACAAGAAGAGATAAGAAAGCCTTCTTCAGTGATCAATGCAAAGAAATAGAGGAAAAGAACAGAATGGGAAAGACTAGAGATCTCTTCAAGAAAATTAGAGATACCAAGGGAACATTTCATGCAAAAATGGGCTTGATAAAGGACAGAAATGGTATGGACTTAACAGAAGCAGAAGATATTAAAAAGAGATTACAAGAATACACAGAAGAACTGTACAAAAAAGATCTTCATGACCCAGATAATCACGATGGTGTATTCACTCATCTAGAGCCAGACATCCAGGAATGTGAAGTCAAGTGGGCCTTAGAAAGCATCACTATGAACAAAGCTAGTGGAAGTGATGGAATTCCTACTGAGCTATTTCAAATACTGAAAGATAATGCTGTGAAAGTGCTGCACTCAATATGCCAGCAAATTTGGAAAACTCAGCAGTGGCCACAGGGCTGGAAAATAGTTTTCATTCCAATCCCAAAGAAAAGCAATGCCAAAGAATGCTCAAACTACTGCACAATTGCACTCATCTCACATGCTAGTAAAGTAATGCTCAAAATTATCCAAGACAGACTTCATCAATATGTGAACCAAGAACTTCCAGATGTTCAAGCTGGTTTTAGAAAAGGCAGAGGAATCAGAGATCAAATTGCCAACATCCACTGGACCATGGAAAAAGTAAGAGAGTTTCAGAAAAACATCTATTTCTGCTTTATCAATTATGCCAAAGCCTTTGACTGTGTGGATCACAATAAACTGTGGAAAATTCTGAGAGAGATGGGAATACCAGACCACCTGACCTGCCTCTTGAGAAATCTGTATGCAGGTCAGGAAGCCACAGTTAGAACTGGACATGGACCAACAGACTGGTTCCAAATAGGAAAAGGAGTACGTCAAGGCTGTGTATTGTCACCTTGCTTATTTAATGTCTATGCAAAGTACATCATGAGAAACGCTGCACTGGAAGAAACACAAGCTGGAATCAACATTTCCGGGATTAATATCAATAACCTCAGATATGCAGAAGACACCACCCTTATGGCAAAAAGTGAAAAGTTGGCTTAAAGCTCAACGTTCAGAAAACGAAGATCATGGCATCTGGTCCCAGCACTTCATGGGAAATAGATGGGCAAACAGTGGAAACAGTGTCAGACTTTATTTTTTGGGGCTCCAAAATCACTGCAGATGGTGACTGCAGCCATGAAATTAAGACGCTTACTCCTTGGAAGAAAAGTTATGACCAACCTAGACAGTATATTCAACAGCAGAGACATCACTTTGCCGACTAAGGTCTGTCTAGTCAAGGCTATTGTTTTTCCAGTGGTCATGTATGGATGTGACAGTTGGACTGTGAAGGTTGCTGAGTACTGAAGAATTGATGCTTTTGAACTGTGGTGTTGGAGGAGACTCTTGAGAGTCCCTTGGACTGCAAGGAGATCCAACCAGTCCATCCTAGAGGAGACCAGTCCTGGGTGTTCATTGGAAGGAATGATGCTAAAGCTGAAACTCGAGTACTTTGGCCACCTCATGCGAAGAGTTGACTCATTGGAAAAGACTCTGATGCTGGGAGGGATTGGGGGCAGGAGGAGAAGGGGACGACCGAGGATGAGATGGCTGGATGGCATCACTGACTCGATGGATGTGAGTCTGAGTGAACTCTGGGAGTTGGTGATGGACAGGGAGGCCTGGCGTGCTGTAATTCATGGGGTCACAAAGAGTCGGACATGACTGAGCGACTGAACTAAACCTAATATGATTTATGTATGGTATAATATTTATATAATATCCTCATATTTTAAAGTCTTTGTGTATATGCTTTTATGGTACTTTTATTATTCCTAATGTTTATATGTCTGTTTTACATTATTTGGTTACATTTTGGTCTCTTGGTAAATATGCCAAAGTTTATATTTTATATCTGTCTCTATTACTTGATTTTATTTATTAAAACAGCTATTTGATGGTAGGGAGACTTGGTTCTAATACTTTTTTAACTCCTTTCATGTGGTTTAATAAATTCCTCCTTGAGGGAAATTTGTTTTCACTTTAATTGAATTATAGCAAAAAAAAAAGTGTCTAGGAGTCTACACTTCAGAATATATTGAGATTCCCACATCATAGAGCAAGCTCATTTTTGGTAAATTTTCATTTTATAAGTGTTGTGGAGCATGTTTAGAATACAGGTTTTATTTATATTTATAATCAAGCCAGATAACTGCATTATCAATGTTCTCTTTAGTTTTTGATGGTACCTTACATTATTAAAACAATCATATTGATTGTGCTTTATTTCTGCTAATCTTTGATTTACACATTCTTGTGCAATATTAACTAAAGTATAAAACTTTATGGCCATTGTATCAACTTTGTGAGATATTTGCTTCTATGGTCATGACTAAAGCTGGCCTGGACTTGTGTCTCTTTTCTACTACTTTTGTTGAGTTTTAATAACAAAGTTATGTTAGTCTTATAAAAGAAGGAGCCCAGAAGAGATGTATCTACTTTTTCCTGTTCTCTAAAACACTTTGTGTAAGATTGCTACTGCTGCTGCTAAGTCGCTTCAGTCGTGTCCGACTCTGTGCGACCTCATAGATGGCAGCCCACTAGGCTCCCCCACCCGTGGGATTCTCTAGGCAAGAACACTGGAGTGGGTTGCCATTTCCTTCTCCAATGCATGAAAATGAAAAGTGAAAGGGAAGTTGCTCAGTCGTGTCCAACCCTCAGCCACCCCATGGACTGAAGCCTACCAGGCTCCTCCATCCATGGGATTTTCCAGGCAAGAGTACTGGAGTGGGGTGCCATTGCCTTCTCCATGTGTAAGATTAGATCTTTTCAGTATCTTTGATAGAACTTGCTGGAAAAGCCATCTGAACCCATAGTTTCTTTGTGGGAAAGTTTTACTGGACTTTATAAATGCATTCAGTTCAACTTCTAATTATGTTTTGTTAAAGAAATATTTATGCTTACTTCATGCTCCCAACATTGTTACTGAGAGGTCAAAGTCCGTCTGTGTTGTTCTTACCTATTCAGTCTTTGCGTTTAAGATTTTCTTGATGTCTTTGTTTTCTGCAGCTTCACTTTGATGTATATAGGTCTGGATTTGCTTTTACTCATCCTATGAATTTTTCTTAAAGCCTATTGAATAAGCACTGTTTTCTTTCATCAGCCTGAATTCAAATATCAGTTCATTTTAAACACTGCTTCTCTCCTATTCTTCTGGAAATCGAATTAATGTACGTTACACTATGTCTTTCAACGTCTCTTATCTTGTCCAATGTATGTTCCATGGTTTTGCCTCCCCACATTTCATTCCAGCTGTTTTCTTTTGATCTATCTTCTAGTTTTTTAATTTTCTCTTTAGTAGTGTTAAACTCATCTATCGTGTCCTTAGTTTTATTATTGTATTGTTCATTTCTACAAGTTCCAGTTAATTTTCAAGTCTTTAGTGTCACATTTTACTTTTTTCCAATTGCTTATTATAATACTTAAATTCAGCTTCTATCTCATTGATCATAGTAACTATAACTATATTACTTTATATGTAATGTAAAGTATATTACATAATTCATTAATATAGATTTTATTTCGGTTGTCTATGGTTTCTGATTATGATTTTAACTATTGTTGCCTTTTTTCTGTGTTATATAGTCTTTTATTATTTGCTAAAAATTTTATTTAAAATTTATTTTTGAGGAATAATTTTATACTTATGTATCTTCTAACAGAGAAGAATATGCTTTTTTAGTGACCGATACTTAAGAGTGAAAGTGGTCTTACATCAAGGCTTAGGGATTTTCTAAGCTACCTAATTGACCTGTCAGGATGTACTAACGTAAGAGTGCAGCCCCCAAGTTTCCCCACCACCAATGGAATATATGCTGCGTTACGTTTCTACCTTTAGTGAGTGAAAGTCGCTCAGTCGTGTCCAACTCTTTGCAACCTCATGGACTGTAAAGTCCATGGAATTCTCCAGGTCAGAATACTGGAGTGGGTAGCTGTTCCCTTCTCCAGGGGATCTTCCCAACCCAGGGACCGAACCTAGGTCTTCCACATTGCAGGCAGACTGTTTATCAGCTGAGCCACAAGGGAAACCCAAGACTGCTGGAGTCGGTAGCCTATTCCTTCTTCTGTGGATCTTTCTGACCCAGGAATCGAACCAATGTCTCCTGCATTGCAGGCAGATTCCTTACCAACTGGTCTATGAGGGAAGCATATAGCTTTTCTACCCTTGGTGGGCAATAAATTCAGATTCATTCTTTTAGCTCCTGAAATTTACATAAAATATCTACTTGCCTTTCAGTGCTTACCCCTCAAATAGGCAAATTAGTATAAAAGCAACAGCCAGGGAAGAGGGCATACTCTTCAGGGTATTGAATCCTGGTGTCTTCAGTACCTAAACCCTGCCGCTTCTCAGTTCCAGGAACTCCCACTCTCAGGTGCTTCACCTACATAGGCAGTGTGCCTGAAATGAAGGTCCATAATGGATCTTTTTTTATTTTATCCTTTCAATAAGAAATTCCATAATGTCTTATTGGGTGTTTGATGTTATTGGGTTAGCCCAAAGCTCTGTTTGGGTTTCCTGTAAGATGTTACAGGAAAAACTCAAACAGAAATTAAGATCTTTTCTGGCTTTTTCACCAAGTATTTTGGTGGTCTTTATGGAGTGATGCCAATGGCCTAATCTGTCATAAGCACAAGTGGAAACCTGTGTGTATGTTTATGTGTATGAGTTTGTGTGACTGTAATAATTAGCTTTCTTTTAAAAACTCATTTCTAGTACCAGTCTATTTCAGTTCAAGCTCTTTCTCCTGGTGGCCACTTGTTATTCTCCTTATAAATTATGAGTTTCTGTCATGTTTAATGAATTTTCGTTGACCACTCATGTTGAAAGCAGGTCTAGACAGTTGAGTATTAGTGGCTGATGAAGTCTCCGTTTGCAGTCCGGTTGCCTTCATTACTCTGGTTTGAAATATGGCCGGGTATATTGGATGAAAATAGACAGTTAGGCATGCCCCGTCATAAGAGAGTGCATTCACTACATGGATTTATAGATGAACTTCACCACCACACTTTGGGTCATTAATGCCAGCAAAAGGCAAAGAAGTGGACATTTTCCATGTTCAGTACAAACGAGGCATTGTAAAAAGAGACAGTCTGGTATTCCCCTCTAAATCACTTCAAACTTACAGTTTCCACAGCCCTTTGCAGACAGTTAACAGCATGGGCACTGAAGCCACATAACCTGAGTTCTCACTTATTGTGTAATTTGGGTCAAGTAATATAGTCCCTCTATATTTCATGTTTCTAATCTCAAGATAATAATAGTACCTACTTAGATTGCTAAAGGAAGTACAATTAGAGTGATGCGTGGCATTTAAGTAGTAAATGCTCAATAAATGTTGACTGTCATCATGTCCCACGTGAGCTTTTAACACATAAGTTTAAAATTCCTTTTCTTTTTTTTCCATTGCTACATATCATGATTTATGTGAGATTGTTCTGAATATTTAATACAAAATTTTCCCATACAACTATTTTGCTGATAGTTATTTAAAATCCTTTTATTTTACCAATGTTTGATAAAAGAACAAAGTACTGAACTTCCTCAGGCTATTAGAGTAAGCTGAACACCACAATTCTACATCTTTCTAGATAACAGAAAATTTTCTGCTTTTAATTTATAATTTTATGTCAAATTATTATACTCTAAAATATTTTCTTCAAATTTCCTTATTGTTGGCTTTTGTTAATCAGGTTACATTTAGTCAGTTAGATAATTGGCACTTGGAAGTTTTGCTGTTCAAAAGAAATGATCTCCTTTTGGCATCTAAAACAAAGGATATAATTTGTAGTAAGCAGGGCTATCCTTGTCTTCTGGTGGTGGAGTCTGCTAAACTTTAAATGACTTATTCAGTTAGAAGCAAAGTAATGTGTTAAAAACTCTAGTTGAAAAGGTTGGCAACATCTATAATCAGATGAGTAATTTACCAGAGATAGAAATTATAAGACATCATCTGATGGTAATGCTAGAAATTACGTGTGGCCATAATTAAGGTTAAATGAGATCCTAATGGTAGGGAGTCTGATCCAATAGGATGAGTATCTTTATAAGACACCAGAAAGAGGTGTCTTCTCCCCACACACTTGCACAGTGAAGGCCCAGAGGAGGCCATGGTGAGGAGGCAGCAGTCTACAGGCTAGGCAGGGAGCCCTCACGGGGACCTGAGGTGGCTAGCATCTTCACCTAGGACTTTTAGCCTCCAGAACAGTGAGAAAATAAATTTCTATTGTTTAAGGTATCCAAGATATGTTGTTGTTGTTGTTGTTGTTATGGAAGCCTGAGCAGACTCACGTAGTTGGGTAGAATTTATAGAGGATTCCAATTAAAGAAAATCTGAACAAACACACGGAAGAAAGAATAAGGTTGGTCCATCAGGGTATGTGCAAGTGAATTAGTAGTGCTGGAACATTAAAACAAGACTGTGATGAATGAAGAAGAATGGCAATAACGAGTAAATAAGGATAAATAAATTGAGTCATTTCATGGAAGCCCTTAAATTCCATACTGAGGAACTTAGATTTTGTTCTAAAAAAGCAGATGAGAATTAAGTAGTGAATTCACAAGATGCCATTTGTGTTTTTTTTTTTAATTTCACTTTTAATCAACAATTGTAAGCCATGTGATAAACTGAGGGAGAGGAGATCATTAGGAAGCTATTCTAGTCTTCAAGATAACAGACAACAAAGGCTTAAACCACTATACTGGAGGTAAAGATGGAAAGAGCTGACATGGATCTAAATACCCCTGTAGGTAAAAATAACATCTCATTGTTGTCTTTGAGGTAAAAATTAAGAGAACAAGAGATGTAAGGAATTCTTTGCAGGCAGAAATAGATCCCAATTTTTAAATACATGATGCATACACAATTTTGGAGATTCTTTTAATGGAAAATAATGCGTAATTATAAAATACCTACCCCCCACCCCAGTTTGGCTCCATGATAAATTCACCTCCACTGGTAGATTTTATGCTTAAATGTCTGGATAGATCTTGTGCCATCAATTCTGCTCACATTCATATGGGAAGGGCACAGATAGGGAGGGGGACAGCGAATGGGTTTGGTTTTGGTCATCCCCAGGTTGGCATCAGAGATGCAGTTAGAAATATTTGAAAGGATGCTTGACATAATAGTCTGAATTTTTTGAAATCTGAATTTCCAGAATAAATATATTAATTTAGGAGTCATCAGAGATGAAGCAGAAGTTAAAACTAAGTAAAATAATTAGATCATCCAGAGAAGACATTCAAGTATGAAATTTTGAGGAACACTTTAATGGATGCAGAGACTCAATGAGAGAACAGTAACATTTTAGTTCAGCGGTCTAGGTATTAAATAACAGCAGTGCTGAAGGAAGTTGAAGCATGTTATTTCAGAAATTTTAGTTGACAAAGAAGACTAGAACATTTTGACAACAGAGGGATTAATGAAAAGCATGAGCAAGGATGATAATGCGTTTATAGTGCTTGGGCCAGTTGAGTAGATGAAATTGGCATACTAATGAGGGAAGTCAGAACAGTTTTTGAAAAAATGGCTAATTTGAAGTGACTTCAGAATATCATAATAGAAATGTCTATTAGCAGTTGGAAATGCACCCAGCAATTGCTGACTTTGAGCTGGATATTACCTTTGTCTTTATTTTCCAATGTAAAGGGAAAAAGTTCCAAAATGTAACATCACTTGTCTAGTGTCATAGAGTAACTGGTACTCCTATAGAAGGTGAGTTCAGAATTATCAGTCAGTCAGTGGTATTCTAAGCTCCAAGAGTGGGCAAAGTTACTGCAAGAATATTCAAAGGATACCCACTGACAGAACACTAGAGAATACCAAGAGCCAAGAAAATAGAGGATAAAAGCCAACCAAAAAGCTTTTGCTCTCTATTTCTCTCTTCCCTCACTCCCTGGAAAGCACCAAGTTGCTTTCTTCCTCTGTGGACTTATATATTCTGGATATTTTATACAAATTATATAATATGTGACCTTTTGCATTTGGCTTCTTTTACTTAGCATAACGTTTTTGAAGTTTAGCCAAGTCTGTACCTTGTATCAGTACTTCATTTTTATGGCTGAATAATATTCTGTTCTGTGTCTGTGCCACAATTTATTTATGTATTCACCCATTGATGAACATATGGGTTGTTTCCACCTTTTAGCTATTAAAATAGGGTGACTGTGAACATGAATTATTTATTTGAATACCTATTTTTGATTATTTTGGGTATATATCTAGAATTGTTGGTGCAAGTAAAATTCTTTAACTTTCTGAAGATTCCTGAACTATTTTCCACAGGGAGTTAACTATTTTATATTTCTACCAGTAATGTGTAAATTTTCTAATTTCTTCATATCCTTGCCAACACATATCTATTTGCTTGTTAATTTGATAACCACTCTTGTGAGTATGGGCTTCCCTCGTGGGTCAGACAGTGAAGAATCAGCCTGCAATGAAGGATACCTGGGTTTGGGAAGATCCCCTGGAGGAGGGCATGACAACCCACTCCAGTATTCTTACCTGGAGAATTCCACTGATAGAGGAATCTGGCGGGCTGTGGTCCATGGTGTCGCAGAGTCAGACATAACTGAACAATTAACACTTTCATTTGTGGGTGTAAGGCAGTATCTCATGATTCTATTTGCATTTCTGTTATGACTAATAATGTTGGACATCTTTCCGTGTGCTTGTCAGACATTTGTGTATCTTCTTTGGAGAAATTCCATTCAATTCAAATCTCTGGTCATTTTTTAATTGGCTATTGGCTTGTTTTTATTTTGTTATTGAATTGTACATGTGTGTGTGTGTGTTTTAAATAATAAATTCTTGTCAGATATGTGACTTTCACCCAATCTGTAGGTTGTTTTTTTCACTTTCTTGATAATGTTCTTTGCATGAAAAATTAGATTGATGTAGTCCAATTTATTTATTTATTTGTCTTTTGTTGTTTGAGCATTCAGTGTCAGTTTAAGAATCCTTTGCTAAACCAAGGTCATAAAGACTTACTCCTAGGGACCTCCCTGGAAGTTCAGTGGTTCAGATTCCATGCTTCCATGCTTCCAGTGCAACGGGTGTGAGTTCAGTCCCTGTCAGGGAACTAAGAATCCATAGCACAGCCAAAAATAATTTTTTCTATAACTTTAATTCTTAATTTAGATCACTGATCCATTTTTAGCTAATTTTTATATATAATATGGGGTAAGGGTCAAACTTCTTTCTTTTATATGTGGGCATACAGTTATTACCCTAGGACCATTTGTTCAAAAGACTGTCCCTGTCCCCATTAAGTGATCTCGGTACCCTTGTTGAAAATCACTTGGTCATAGAGTTAAAAAATTTTTTCTAGGGCCAATTCTGTTTCATGGCTGTATATATATTTATTCTTTTTCCAGCACCACACTGTTTGTATTACTTTAGTTTTTTAATTAGTTTTGAAATCTGGAGTGAATCCTCCAAGTTTGTTCTTTTTCAAGAGTATTTTGACTGTTTAACCAGTTTCAAGATTGTTTAACTTGTAATTTCATTTGGATTTAAGAATTCACTTTTTTATTTCTGTGAAAAAGGCTAATAGGGTTTTGATAGGATTGCTTTGAATTTGCAGATCATTTCACCATCTTAACAATATTAAGTCTTCAAATTCATGAGCATAGGATATCTTTCCATTTCCCTAGATTTAAAAAAAATTATTTTCCTCAACTATTAGAGTTTTCAGCATAAAAGTCTTTCATGTCTTTGGCCAAGTTTATTCCTAGGTATTTTATTCTTTTGGATACTACTGTAAATAGAATTATGTTCTTAATTTTCTTTTTCATTCATTGCTGGTGTATAAAAGACAACTAATATTGTGCAATGATCTTGTATCCTGAAACTTTTTAAATTTATTTATTATTCCTTTTTTTTTTTTTTTTTTGAGCTAGAACTGACGTTTATTCATGTCTGAGGATTGCTGAAACTTCTACCAGCAAAGAGTGAACCAAAGTTAGGCTCATAAATGCTTGGTGCCAGGGAATTATCATCTCAGAAGTAATTTTCTTTTAACTTTGTCAATGAAGAGAGCACAAACCTCTCTTGGAAAGAGCAAAGCAGGTTGCTCAGATAATGCTATCTACTATTTCATACACCTGAGTTTTTTTCTCTATTTTTTTTTTAATTTATTTTTTTTTTTTACTTTATTTTACTTTACAATACTATATTGGTTTTGCCATACATTGACATGAATCCACCACGGGTGTATACAAGCTCCCAATCCTGAATCCCTCTCCCACCTCCCACCCCATATCATCTCTCTGGATCATCCCCGTGCACCAGCCCCAAGCATCCTGTATCCTGTATCGAACCTAGACTGGCACTTCGTTCCTTACATGATAGTATACATGTTTCAATGCCATTCTCCCAAATCATCCCACCCTCTCCCTCTCCCTCTCCCTCAGAGTCCAAAAGCCCGTTCTCTACATCTGTGTCTCTTTTGCTGTCTTCCATACAGGGTAATCATTACCATCTTTCTAAATTCCGTATATATGTGTCAGTATACTGTATTGGTGTTTTTCTTTCTGGCTTACTTCACTCTGTATAATCGGCTCCAGTTTCATCCATCTCATCAGAACTGATTCAAATGTATTCTTTTTAATGGCTGAGTAATACTCCATTGTGTGTATGTACCACAGCTTTCTTATCTATTCGTCTGCTGATGGACATCTAGGTTGTTTCCATGTCCTGGCTATTATAAACAGTGCTGCGATGAACATTGGGGTACATGTGTCTCTTTCAATTCTGGTTTCCTCGGTGTGTATGCCCAGCAGTGGGATTGCTGGGTCATAAGGCAGTTCTATTTGCAATTTTTTAAGGAATCTCCACACTGTTTTCCATAGTGGCTGTACTAGTTTGCATTCCCACCAACAGTGTAAGAGGGTTCCCTTTTCTCCACATCCTCTCCAACATTTATTGCTTGCAGACTTTTGGATCGCAGCCATTCTGACTGGTGTGAAATGGTACCTCATTGTGGTTTTGATTTGCATTTCTCTAATAATGAGTGATGTTGGGCATCTTTTCATGTGTTTGTTAGCCATCTGTATGTCTTCTTTGGAGAAATGCCTATTTAGTTCTTTGGCCCATTTTTTGATTGGGTCGTTTATTTTTCTGAAGTTGAGCTGCATAAGTTGCTTGTATATTTTTGAGATTAGTTGTTTGTCAGTTACTTCATTTGCTATTGTTTTCTCCCATTCAGAAGGCTGTCTTTTCACCTTGCTTATAGTTTCCTTTGTTGTGCAGAAGCTTTTAATTTTAATTAGATCCCATTTATTTATTCTTAAAGGATATTTGCTTATCATTTTCCTCCCTTGTGATACATTTTTCTTGCTTTGGTTTCACAGTAACATAGGCCTCATAGAATGAATTAGGATGTTTTCCTTTCTGCACTATTATTTTGGAATAGTTTGAGAAAGATTGATGTTAATTCTTCTCTATATGTTTGATAGAAATCACCAATGAAGCTCAACCCGGACTTTTCTCTGTTGGAAGGTTGATTACTGATTAAAAAAAAAAAATCTCTTGTTCTAGGTATATGCAGATTTATTATTCTTCCCAAGCCAGGCTTCAGCAATACGTGAACCATGAACTCCCTGATGTTCAAGCTGGTTTTAGAAAAGGCAGAGGAACCAGAGATCAAATTGCCAACATCTGCTAGATCATGGAAAAAGCAAGAGAGTTCCAGAAAAACATATATTTCTGCTTTATTGACTATGCCAAAGCCTTTGATTGTGATCAAAATAAACTGTGGAAAATTCTGAAAGAGATGGGAATACCAGACCACCTCACCTGCCTCTTAAGAAATCTGCATGCAGGTCAGGTAGCAACAGTTAGAACTGGACATGGACCAACAGACTTGTTCCAAATAGGAAAAGGAGTATGTCAAGGCTGTATATTGTCACCCTGCTTATTTAACTTCTGTGCAGAGTACATCATGAGAAACACTGCACTGGAAGAAACACAAACTGGAATCAAGATTGTTGGGAGAATTATCCATAACCTCAGATATGCAGATGACACCACCCTTATGGCAGAAAGTGAAGAGGAACTAAAAAGCCTCTTGATGAAAGTGAGAGAGGAGAGCGAAAAAGTTGGCTTAAACTCAACATTCAGAAAATGAAGATCATGGCATGTGGTCCCATCCCTTCATGAGAAATAGATGGGTAAACAGTGGAAACAGTGTCAGACTTTATTTTGGGGGGCTCCAAAATCACTGCAGATGGTGACTGCAGCCATGAAATTAAAAGGTGCTTACTCCTTGGGAGAAAAGTTATGACCAACCTAGACAGTATATTCAAAAGCAGAGACATCACTTTTCTGACTAAGGTCTGTCTAGTCAAGGCTATGGTTTTTCCTGTGGTCATGTATGGAAGTGAGAGTTGGACTGTGAAGGTTGCTGAGTACTGAAGAATTGATGCTTTTGAACTGTGGTGTTGGAGAAGACTCTTGAGAGTCCCTTGGACTGCAAGGAGATTCAACCAGTCCATCCTAAAGGAGCTCAGTCCTGGGATTTCTTTGGAAGGAATGATGCTAAAGCTGAAGCTCCAATACTTTGGCCACCTCATGCGAAGAGTTGACTCATTGGAAAAGACTGTGATGCTGGGAGGGATTAGGGGCAGGAGGAGAAGGGGACGACCGAGGATGAGATGGCTGGATGGCATCATGGACTCGATGGACGTGAGTCTGAGTGAACTCTGGGAGATGGTGATGGACAGGGAGGCCTAGCGTGCTGCGATTCATGGGGTCGCAAAGAGTCGGACACGACTGAGCGACTGAACTGAACTGAACTGAACTCAGTTTTGGTAATTTATGTATTTCAAGTTTTTATTTCTCTAAGTAATCTAATTTTTGTGTATATTGTTTATGATATTCTCTTATAATCCTATTTATTTCTTTTTTAATTTTAAATTTATTTTTTAATTGAAGGGTAATTATTTTACAAAATTGTGTTGGTTTCTGCCAAACATCAGCTCAGTAATAAAATCCCCACTTTCTTTTCTGATTTTCTTTTTGTGCATCTCTCTTCTCTTAGTAAGTCTAGCTAAAAGTTTATCAATTGTTTATATTTTTGAAGAATCAATTTTTGGTTGCATTGATTCTATTATTTTGCTATTCTTTATTTCATTTATCTTTACTGTTATCATTTACTTACTTCTTCCAGCTTTGGCTTTAGTTTGCCCTTCTTTTTCTGGTTCTTTAAGATATAAAATTTGATTATTGATGTGGGAATATTTATTTTTTTTAATGTAAGCATTTACAGCTATAAACTTCCTTGTGAGCATTGCTTTTGCAGTGTTCCATAAATTTTGGTAATGTTGTTTTTGTTTTCCTTTGTTTCTGATTTCTCTTGTGATTAGTTCTTTGAGCTGTTGGTTATTTGAGTGTGATTTTTAGTTTCTACATACTTATGAATTTTCCAATTTTCTTCCTGTTATTGATGTCATTCCATTTCTATTGGAAAAGATAACTTTGATGATTGCAACCTTTTAAATTTATTGAGATCTGTTTTATGGCCTAACATATGCTCTATCCTTGTGAATGTTTCATGTACACTTGAGAAGAATGTGCATTATGCTATGACTATGATTTTGTGCATCAAGTAAGATATATTGGATTATAATGAAAAACACTGTACAATTATTAAAATATATGGGCTTCCCTTGTAGCTCAGTTGGTAAAGAATCTGCTTGCAATGCCTGAGACCTGGGGTTGATCTCTGGGTTGGGAAGATCCCCTGGAGAAGGGAAAGGCTACCCACTCCAGTATGAAAAACACTGCAAAGTTATTAAAATATCTTCATATGTTATGATAAAATAATAAATGAGACTTTAAATAAAACCTTGAATAAGGTACCATACTCGATGGACATGAGTTTGAGTGAATTTGGGGAGTTGGTGATGGACAGGGAGGCCTGGCGTGCTGTGATTCATGGGGTCGCAAAGAGTTGGACATGCCTGAGTGACTGGACTGAACTGAATCTCAAAATTGTAATACATATGAACAGTATTTTAAGATACCTACATAATCTAATATGATATTAAAAATGTATCATTTCTTTTGGTGACAAAGTCATAGGTACTTAGTATTAATGGCATTAGTAATTAAAGGAAATAACACATTTCAGTTAAAGGTTAGCGAAAATAAAGGTGCCACATTTTTCTGAAGCTCATAGACATACTGAATTCTAGCCCCACACCCTCTGTAGGCCTAAGAACCGTAAGTGAAGAACTTCATTTAGTGGGTTTTCTTTAATTTCAAAACACCGCTCTAAGCCATTGGTAAGTGCTTTGGTGGGGGGGGGGAGGGGTTAAAGGAAGGAGAATGGGCAGCTCTACCTAGCCCTACCACAAGTCATCTCCATCCTAGAGAAGAGACTCACTTTTCCCTTCTGGCGACATCTCAGTCCCAAAGTAGAATCAAATCTCAGTGTCCTGATGGAAGCAAGAGGCTGAAGCTCTTGCTTCGGCTACCGACGTCATTGCTTACCCTCCTAAAATAGCTTTGGGGACAAATTCTTAGGCATTTAGTATGACTAGAAAAAAAAGTCTCATTTCTGAGGCTTAATTAGTATTAGCAACACCAAAGTGTCTCTGTAGAAATGGCCTTGGGTAAGAGCAAATTAGTGTTTTTAATTATTATCATTAAAAATGAGTATTTACAGGAAATTGGGCTGAAGGCCATCTGGCCCAAGCACATTCCTAAGGGAGGCCATGAATCGCTAAAGGGGTGAAAGGGAGAGCCTGGTACAGAGGGGATGGAACTATTTATAGCTTCTCAAGGCTTCAGTGGAAGTCACCAAATAGAAAGGGCATTTAAAAGTTAAAGCAAGCATCAGAGACTCAATATGAAGAATGTGAGTATTCTTAAAGAAACATGTCCACACCTTCATATTAAAATGTGGTTTTATTTATATATATATATTTCTTCACTCCCGTGTATTTAATCTTTATTATTTCTTTTAATTGAGAGATGAAAGTAAGCCCTTTGGACTTTATTTACATGTGGCCTTGGCAGGTCATTTTATTTCAGTGGCTCTCTGAATAACATTCGATCCTTAGTTATTTCCTTGGTGTTATGTGGATGAAAGAGTTGGTACTGATGTAGTGGTGCAATACTTGGAGTCTTTTAAGCATAAATAATTAATTATTTCATAATATAAAATCATATCTTGAAATATAGGATGGAGTTGTAAGGTGTTAACTTTCAGTTCAGTTCAGTTCAGTCACTCAGCTGTGTCCAGTTCTTTGCGACCCCATGAATCACAGCACACCAGGCCTCCTTGTCCATCACCAACTCCCAGAGTTCATTCAAACTCATGTCCATTGAGTCAGTGATGCCATCCAGCCATCTCATCCTCTGTCGTCCCCTTCTCCTCCTGCCCCCAATCCCTCCCAGCATCAGAGTCTTTTCCAATGAGTCAACTCTTCGCATGAGGTGGCCAAAGTACCAGAGTTTCAGCTTTAGCATCATTCCTTCCAAAGAACACCCAGGGCTGATCTCCTTTAGGATGGATTGGTTGGATCTCCTTGCAGTCCAAGGGACTCTCAAGAGTCTTGAGAAACCTATATGCAGGTCAGGACTGGACATGGAACAACAGACTGGTTCCAAATAGGTAAAGGAGTATATCAAAGCTGTATATTGTCACCCTGCTTATTTAACTTCCATGCAGAGTATATCATAAGAAACGCTGGGCTGGAAGAAGCACAAGCTAGAATCAAGATTGCCAGGAGAAATATCAACAACCTCAGATATGCAGATGACACCACCCTTATGGCAGAAAGTGAAGAGGAACTAAAAAGCCTCTTGATGAAAGTGAAAGTGGAGAGTGAAAAAGTTGGCTTAAAACTCAACATTCAGAAACGAAGATCATGGCATCTGATCCCATCACTTCATGGGAAATAGATGGAGAAACAGTGGAAACAGTGGCTGACTTTAATTTTGGGGGACTCCAAAATCACTGCAGATGGTGACTGCAGCCATGAAATTAAAAGATACTTACTCCTTGGAAGCAAAGTTATGACCAACCTAGATAGCATATTCAAAAGCAGAGACATTACTTTGCCAGCAAAGATCCGTCTAGTCAAGGCTATGGTTTTTCCAGTAGTCATGTAGGGATGTGAGAGTTGGACTGTGAAGAAAGCTGAGTGCCAAAGAATTGATGCTTTTGAGCTGTGGTGTTAACTCTAGGCCATTTCTTGTATCTCCCTTTCTTGTGCTGTGCTAAGTCTCTTCAGTTGTGTCTGACTCTCTGCAACCCTATGGACTAGAGCCCACCAGGCTTCTCTGTCTATGGGATTCTCCAGGCAGGAATGCTGGAATGGATTGCCATTTCCTACTCCAATATGTCTTTCTTAATTACTATACAAATATTATTTGCTTATAAAAGATGTCAGAGAAATAATGATTAGATTTTATTCTTTGCTATTCTTAACAGATTGACAAAAGAATACTGTAAGACCTAATGATAGTGAGATTTTGAGAAAGAGGACTCTCTCCTCTTTTGCTGCTGGGGAGTTAAATTGCTGCAACACTCTTGGGAAGTAAGGTGCGATTTATCTCAAGAAAATTAAAATAGTAATATGATTAGACTTCACAATTCCACATCTTAGAATTTATCCTGGGGTAAAATCATAAATACAGAAAAATCTTTCTGTGTGGATATATTCATCACAGCATTATTTATGAAATTAAAAATTAAGACAGTCTAAATATTACATAATAGAGGTTGGGTTATATAAGGGATATAATATTTGGCCATTAAAAACAGTATACATTTAAGTGTTTGTAACAGCATGGAAACATTCAAGCATTTGTGCAGTATGTACCAAGTGAGGTGTGTTAGTGCAGTGATAAAAGCATAAGCCCTTAGCTATATATTTGGGTCAGTTGCCTAACCTCCCTGTGTCTCACTTTTCTTATATATAAAATGGGAATGATAGAACTGTGAAATGATAATTCCTTTGTAGCAGACTGTGAAGATTAAGAGTAGTATGTTAATTTTTTATGCCCTTTGCTTAAATAGCACCTGGCACAGCATGAGTGCTCCACGGATGCTAGCTGCTATGCTATCACCATTATTACTGCTGACTTATCACAGCAGATTCAGAGAAAGTAGCCAGCAGACACCAGCAAAGATACAAGTTCTTTAATGTGGCAAAACATCCCACTTATTACACAGAGATGATTCTGCTGGGTGAGAGACACAGAAGTACCCTCAGAGGACTAAGCTTCTCTTGCCTTCTACCTCCGCAAGCCCAGCTCCTGCTAGCTCCCAACCCTATACTATGGTAGCAGTCCCAGAACACTTCTAAGTGATTACCAGATGATCAAAAGCTGAATTTAGGTTACTTTCTCAGGTATCTGTTCCCCCTGGTAGGCCAAGGCTTTATAATTGTGCAGCTTATTCCTACAATTATATATTAAGTAAAAAAAAGCAAGAAGAAAAATCATGATATAGAATATCATCATAAATATGCTATAAGAAATCATCCTGAATAGAAACCAAGGATCAGATTAAAGAAACCAAAATGTATCCAGATGTTGATCTTGAAAAATACAGAAAAATCTTTCTGTGCAAATATATTTACCATAGCACTATTTATGAAACTAAAAATTAAGACAGTCAAAATATGACATATTAGATGGTGGGTTATATAAGGGATTATACAAAATCTTGGGTAAATTGTTTTGTTCTCTTTCAAATTTTCTGTTTTCTAAAATTTTATAATTAGAAAGTAAATTAATATATAAGCTAAAAAATTAATTATAAGCTAAAATTAATATGTGAGCTAAAAGGAATGACAGTAATACAGCTTTCTTATAACATGTGTGATACCTCTGTTTTGCAGACCCACTTCAGGTGTACAGTGTTCTTCATGGGGAATTTCTGTGTTGGCTGGTGAAATTTAGCACATCCACATTTGATCAATATCAGTATAAATTACAATGCTTTCACCTGAAAGTATCATAAACATCCAATCAAACCTGAACAACCAGAGGGAATTTATTAGGAATTAATCCAAAGGGTGAAGGTTAATTTAATGGCTTAACAATGTCACCAAGAAGTTCCTCCCTCCCATTCTTTCTTGTCTTGTTTTCTAACTCTTTCTGTCTCTACTTGTATGAGGATGGTTTTATCCTCAGATTGCCTCCTCTGTGTTTGCCAGCAGCAACAAAGGCTGTTGCTCTCCTTGTTGGCACAAATGTTTTGATTGGACCATGTCATGTGGTCCAATGGTCCTTAGGTCATGTGGTCATTCCTGAACCAGTCTCTTGGGCTGGAAGCCTGTAATATACTCATTAGCACAGTACTGAGTTGCATGCTTATTCCTGAATCACTACGAAGCCAAAGGAGACAGATTTATCCTGACTGTTTCAGAATGCAATCAAAATTTATTGAACAAGTCCCCATTTTCAAATGTTTAAAATTTTTTTTAGAAAAGGTGAAAACCTTGAACACAGACTTTTTATCTCCAGACCTACTCAGTCATCTACTGCCCCTTAGTCATTACTCTATACACAGGGGCATATTGGAAAGTCACCTCTGCTGTGAGGCTTTCCCCTTCTTGGGTTACACTCTAGAAAGCCTGGAGGTCATTGACCCAAACATGGGATTTTGTTGTCCACACCATACCCTTTATCCGGCCCTCTTACCCTCTTCATACTCAAAATTTCATCCCTTCTTACAGCGCCACTAGCTCTCTCTAAAAGTTTCTATGGGATAAATTTTATGACCACTTTCTTAGGTTTTGGCCCTTGGTTTCCAAGTAAAGTTTGGAAAATGCCCCAACTTTTTCACTCTCTTGAATTTAAAAGTGACTTTTAGGCCTGTTGTTTCTACTACAGGTTTTTGAAACTCTAATTTGGATTTCAAAAGACTGGAAATCAACTCTTCATTCTCAATGAGTTCTTTTCTGTTTTTTCTTCCCTGGAGCCATAGCTTTCAGTCTCCAAGTCTATTTTTAATTGCAGAAGGGCTTTAAGGTAAAATACAGGTTTTAAGCAGTTACATTAAGGAATATTTCTAAACATTGTCTTGCTGACATAATAAATGCCAAGAATCATGCAGACATTAAACACTATAGGGATTCAAAGAAAAGAAAATTAAGTTCTAGCAAGGGAAATCAGATATCGTGAAAGTAGGGGGACTTGAGCTAATTCTTGAAGAATGAGTAGAAGTTTGATAAGAAATGAGAAATGAAGTTCTTTTTGGTGGCTTGCCTTTGCTCTACTGGATTATATGATCAAGAGTCTCTATAAGGAGCTTCTCCTTTAGCAAAGATCAGGTAGGAATTGATCTATGTATTTGTAGCGATAATTATCAATTACATTTATCATTTCCTTTAAGAGGGTACTTGTTTTTGGTATATTTAGGCTGCCATAAAAAAAAATACATTGGGTAACTTATAAATGGCAGAAAGTTCTCACAGTTCTGGTTAGGAAGTGCAGGATCGAGGTGCCAGCAGATTTGCTGTCTGGTGAGGGGCTGCTTCCAGTTTGTAGAAGGTTGTCTTCTAATTGTGTCCTCACGTGGCAGACAGGGTGAGAGAGCTCTCTGGGGTCTCTTTTACAGGGGCACTAATGCCAATCTTGAGGGCTTGACTTTCAGATTCTCAAAAAACAGTCACCTGCCAAAGACCCCCACATCCAAATGGTGTCACACTGAGGGTTAGAGTTCAACATATCAATTTTGAAGGGGCACAAACTTTCAATCTATAGCAGCACTTCACATCATTATCATCACCTTCAGAAAGCATAAAGCACATATTTGCCTTTCTAACTCTCTTAAATTGTGTGCCTCCTTTTGTTATCCAGTACTGTTTGCGTGACCAAACTGGGTTGCACCAGTGCCTCTCAAAGTAAGGTCACAAGTGTCAACTAAAAACACATTATTCAGTCATTAACTCATGTCTGACTCTTTGCAACCCCATGGACTGCGGTATGCCAGGCATAGAAGGCTGCTAATAAGAAGAGTTGATGCTTTTGAACTGGGGTGTTGGAGAAGACTCTTGAGAGTCCCTTTGACTGCAAGGAAATCCAACTAGTCCATCCTAAAGGAAATCAGTCCTGAATATTCATTGGAAGCACTGATGCTGAAGCTGAAACTCCAATACTTTGGCCATTTGATGAGAAGAACTGACTCATTTGAAAAGACCCAGATGCTGGGAAAGATTGAAGGCTAGAGGAGAAGGGGACGACAGAGGATGAGGTGATTGAATGGCATCACCAATGATGGACATGAGTTTGCGTAAGCTCCGGGAGTTGGTGATGGACAGGGAGGCCTGGAGTGCTGCAGTCCATGGGGTCACAAAGAGTAGGAAATGACTGAGCAACTGAACTGAATAAGAAAAGGGCTTAATTTGGGCCTTATGAATTATGATTCTGGAAATACAGATTTCAGGTAAAACCCAAAGAGTGTTCCAGGGCTGAGAAAGAGAGGTTTATAAAGGCAGAAGACGTGCAGATGTACTCTGACACAAGAAAGGAAATATTTGTCCTTAAGAGATGGCTGTCATGAGTTGTTATAGAGTAAAGGTCTGATGAGTATTTTGAGTTTCTGGGTCATGGGGCATATGTTCTGGATGCCTATGTTAATACAATAAGCCGTCAAGAGTTAGGTTCTACCTGGCATACGTCTCACTTCCTCCATGGCCTCTGACCTCATTTTAGAGACTGCTTTTACCTATACTCACTCCATTTCCATTTTTTTTTTCATTTTTCCTTTAGATGATAATGTTAACATAACTGAAAGTTACTTTTTCTATCTTTAGTGATGAGTCACAATGGAAAAACCTTTAAAAAAGTAAAATTATAGTTTCTCAGACTAGTGTTTGGGTCTGTTTTTATTGATTTACTCTGTTTCCAAACTGGAATGTATGGACTGCTTTGGAGAATTCCTGCATTACTAGGAAATCACTTTTTTTCCTGAGGACCTTCTACCTGGATCTGTACTTACTAATTCCTAGAGTTGAGACAGTAGTTTTTCTGCAATTATTAGCCCTATGAGCTTGGACATTTAACCTCTCTCTGTTTCCTCTTCTGTAAAATGGGAATGATAAACCTTATCTTACTGTTTTCTGGGAGGATTAAATGAGAAAATTACGTAAAGCCTGGTAGCTACTTTCACTATGATTAGAATTATTAGATAGCATCAGCAAGAAGTCCTTATTGTCACTTCCCTCATCCTGTGTCTGCTGAGGGCGTGTTTGGGGGGCCTTTTCTCCATTTAAAAAGTGCTCTCTTGTAACCTATTTCTGTTCTACCGCTAGTGCCATGAAAGACCCTCTGGCATTCACGGGCTTGCCCTTCTCCTGATCTTCTTCATGGTCTCCCTTTCTGAGAACTCTTTCTGGCTCCTGACTCATGCTTTCCTCATAGCCTCCTCCTAAGGCCTGTGCATGGAGCTCCGAGGGGAAGGCCAGTGCAGGAGCCGAGCTGACACAACTTGACCTTGGTTGCATCAGCACTGCCCAGCCTGACGGGACTCTTGAGTCCTCTTGAGCTTCTTGGCTGAGAAGGTATTCTGTAGAATCCTATAGAAGAGGGTAAAACTGATCTACTTCATGGAGGACAGATTCTAGCCCACAGGGTAAGAGGAAGGCAGTTCTTATGCTGAGGTGAAACCAAATTTATTTGACCTAAGCAGTTTCACAGAGAAAGCTTGTTATGTAATTAGTAAGTGTAAAACAGTTTGCACGTATTATCTAGAATATTCCCTTCAGAAGATTCTCATGAGGCATGTATTACTATTTGAGATCTGAAAATACTGATACTCAGAGTTAGGTGGCAACTCCTTCCCCCCAAAAAAATTAAAGTCCACATCTGTAAAGTTTCATAGCTTCCCCCTCCCTAAGAATTGGAGAGCCTTGATTGACAGTGCTCTTAAGCGGGGAGATGATGTCTCTCACGGTCACTCCTTTATGTGCTACTGAACTTGTTATCATGCCTGAACTTGCATAGTCACTAGCAGTTCATTTGGAAGTAACACATCTCCCACTTAAAGGTAAATCCCTTATGGATTGAGATTTTGTCTATATTTCTTTACATATATAGACAGTGAGCTTCCCTGGTGGCTCAGTGGGTAAAGCATCTGCCTACAATGCAGGAGACCCGGGTTTGATCCCTGGGTCGGGAAGATCCCCTGGAGAAGGAAATGGCAACCCACTCCAGTAATCTTGCCTGGAAAATCCCACGGACTGAGAAGCCCGGTAGGCTACAGTCCATGGGGTTGCAAAGAGTCAGACACGACTGAGCGACTTTCCCTTCCCTTCCCATAGACAGTGAACATTTAATTTCAAGAATGTTTATTTCAAACCTACTACATTCAAATCACCATATTAGATATGTGATATAGATCATGTCTATATATATGGACAGTGAACATCTGCTTATTTCAAAAATATTTATTTAGAATCTACTGCATTCAAAACACCATGTTAGGAGATGCTACTGTAGACACAATATGAAAACATGAAGTCGCTAATCACAAGGAGATTTTTCATGTAATAATAGAGAAACTAACACAACTGGAATAATAGCTGTAATGGAAGAAACAGAAGAAGATAATAGGTCTTAACTTCTGGAAGTAATTAGAAAAATGAGAACAGGTAGTTGGCAAAGGAAAGGAAGACAAAACACATGGCAGGATTCAATTAGAATTTCATTTTATTTCATTTGTTTAATATGACATTGTTCTGAGAGAAAAGGCAGTAAGAAGAGTTTTCTAGGTCTGTGATTTTGCCTTGCATCTGAGAGTTCTGAGACCAGTAGATCGAGTTTGGAGGGTTTGGTACATTCTGGTATAAGAACATTACAGACATTTTACAACCAAGCCTGGGTTTGAAACACAGTGTGTCTGAGGCAGCTCAAAAATACAACTGCCATAAGATGGTTAAATGAGCTACTGAAGCTCATGTCACTCTGCTTTTCAGGGGCTACATTACTTAGACTCAGAAGGTGAGTGATGACACAGACAAGCCGCTATGGACTTTCAAATGAAATGGAGAAGACTTGTGAATGGAAGGGACCAGAAGAGGCCCCATAGACTGTGACATCAGGCGGATAGAGCAACCTTAGCAAAGCACAGAGGCAGTAAAATTGGATATGTGCCAATGTGCTTGCCAAAAAGTCAATTCACTTCGGCATACTAGTCACTGGGCAAGTTGATTTTTGGCAAATTGACTTGCTTCTGGAAATCCTGGAACATATAGAAAAAGGAAAAGAGATGAATAAAACAGTATTTATTGTTCTCATGCTAGATATTAGACACTGTGCTCAGTGCTTTGCATATTTCACCCTTAGAGCAAGGTGTATATTAATTATGCTAATTTTTCAGAATAGAAAAACTGAACATCATAGAAAGTAGAGGGTAAAATTTCCCCTCAGGATCTCCCAGTCACTTAGTTTAAGTGCTTATTCACTTGGTCATGTCCAAATCTTTGTGATCCCCTGCCAGGCTCCTCTATCCATGTAATTTTCCAGGCAAGAATACTGGATGAAGTTGCCATTTCCTACTCCAGGGACTAGTTGAAGAGTGCCTTTTGATCACAGATTTTTTTTTTTTTTTTTTTTTGGTTTTAACATCGTGTAGTTTCTGCTTCAACACATAACCCAAGTTAGTGTTAAAGTGTTTATGAAGGGAAATTGGTGGAAATAGCTCTACAGTCAGAGGCCAGAGCTCAACCATTAAATCTGAGAACTGGGAACCGTGGATTCATTGGAAGAAAGAGAGTGACATTACCTTATTTGTGCTTGAGAGAAAATTGATCTTATAATCACTGTATGCAGTGTCAGAGAGACACTTAAAGCCTGTGGCAGTAGATCCTATAAGAACCTAACTGGGGTAACAATGAAAATTGGTAAAATAAAACAGATTTAAGAGAGGTGGAACAGCAAGTCAAGAGAAATTAGGGATTTAGAGTAGGACACTAGAAAAAGAAAATATTGTGACAAAAATATTGTTATTGAGTGAAGTTTGGAAGGCATTTTAAAGAGGAGACTCAGGACGAAGGGTGATGTATTATAATTTTGATATTGAAAATTTGAGGTATCAGTTGTGTACAAAAGTAGAGAGTTCCTTCTGGTAGATGGAAATTTGTAAAGTCTGGAAATCTGTGACTTGCCCTTAGAAAAAGTTTTGGCTGAGATATGATTTAGAAGCCATTTATGTTAAAAAGGAAGCAATGAGAAATAGTACCAAATATAAATTTTATTTGAATCAAATTACTTAGGAATCAAGGTATAGTTAGAAGAGTCAGGCTGATGATGAAGCTTCTAAGTACATTCAGTCAATGAAGAAGAAACCCAGAGGGAGTTATGAAGGAGAAGCAAAGGAGAACACTGGTGTTCAGAGGACAGTGGCAACAGAGAAGGAAGGAGTCTATCAGTAGAGTCAATAGTTCAGAGAGCTCAAGGAAACTAAGACCAGGAAAAGTCACTGGTGGCATTTTAAAAATATGATGTAGAATGATGGGCAGAAACACTATACAATCAGATGTTAGGGAGTGCATAGATGATTGGCTGAGGGGAAGGAGGGTCAACCAGAGGAGACAAGAAGGTGAAAATAAACGAGAGAGTAGGACTCTAGACTCAGAGTGTATCTATAGAGCAGAATCATATGGAAAGGAAAAACTGAAGATAAAAAGCAGAGAAAGGATACTTAATGGTGCAAGTTCCTGAAGGGTGTGGAAGGTGATAGGGTTGATGGTACAAATGCGAAACGTGATCTTGGACAAAAGACAAAACTCTGCCATTTGAGAAAATAATAATTGTATGATGGATTGCAGTATTAAGAAAGCTTTTGAGATGGGAAATAAGGGCACCTAATGTCTTGGACAGTTTGACCATAAACAGAGCCAAGGACAAAGGCTGTGTTCAGGTAGATTATTTGAGATGTGATGCCAGGAATAAAGATTGAGAGGAGATAAGATAGGAAGGAAAGGAAGCAGACACAAAGATAATTAAGTTGGCCACCATTGCTCGATCCTGTGGGACCTTCAGAGGAGATTTGTGCAGTGATCAAAGAAATATGCCCCTTGGTGAATATACATATTTAATCTTAGAGCCTAATCTTGGCTTCTCTGATGATTGAAACCCAATCAGTATACGTGAGCAGGAGCAGTAGCTAATGTGAGAGTAGGTTGGTGAGCAGTAGCTTGGTGAGATGGAATGGCCCAGGGGTAGCCACCATGCTTTCTCTTGTGGCTGTTTCATTCACAAGTCCATTGAAACATTGCTGGAAAACATGCTGGTTGGCATAATCAAGGAGTGGTCTCTGGAAGACATTAAAACAGAAGGCAAAAATCCATTCTTCTCCCATAGATCTATCCATGTACTCGTTCTCCAGAATGTTTTATTTCCAATTCTCCAATAGTATCTATTCCAGGCCCCTGAGCAACCAGCCAAGCCATTCACCATTGCCCAGAAGGCCATGCATATCCACACTTAAGCTACATTTTTCACAGACATAATGAAAACCACATGAACTGATCAAAGCTCTGCCTGCTGAAATGAATTTCCCTTCATGACTATCCTTTAGCGTTACCGCCAAAGAGGATCTAGATAACAGCAGTCTCTTTTCAGCTACTGCTAGTATATTGAGCCAGCCCATCTGTGAAGCAGGCTTGGGACTTTCCTCTTCCATCAGTTAGTTGGAAGGAACTTCCCATGGGGCCATAGCTGTGAGTTGCTGGAGAAAAGTTGCTGTGACACAGCAGGTGCCATAGGAGTCTGGGCCATCTCATCATGTAACATGCAATTTTGAAGGCCTCCGGACCCATTGGCTCTAACCTTGAATATACCATTTCTACCAGTTTTTCCAGGAGTCAGGTATTGATGTGAGAGTTGGACTATAAAGAAAGCTGAGCACAGAAGAATTGATGTTTTTGAACTGTAGTGTTGGAGAAGACTCTTGAGGGTCCCTTGGACTGCAAGGAGATCCAACCAGTCCATCCTAAAGGAAATCAGTTCTGGATATTCTTTGGAAGGACTAATGTTAAAGCTGAAACTCCAATACTTTGGCCACCTGATGTGAAGAACTGACTTATTTGAAAAGACCCTGATGCTGGGAAAGACTGAAGGCAGGAGGAGAAGGGGACGACAGAGAATGAGATGGTTGGATGGCATCACAGATGCATTGGACCTGAGTTTGAGTAAGCTCTGGGAGTTGGTGATAAACAGGGAAGCCTGGCATCACAAAGAGTCAGACATGACTGAGCGACTGGACTGACCATACAGTAGACTCTTACTGAGCATGCCCACACTTAGGATTTTGGTGAATTTTATGAAACCACCTTCTGATGGGAACTTTGGTCAACATGGTCAGTCAGTGGCTCATAATCAAATGTTTCATCTTAACCAGGGATGAAGATCTGTGGTACCTTCAAGATCCAACGAGACCAACCAAGTCATAGGCCTGTTTTTTAGTATGAGGGTTTTGTCTTTTACCTTAGAGAGGATGTCTTAGCATGCCAAAGACCATTTGACTCTTGAAGCATCAAAGTAGCAGTTCTGAGTTTTTATGAGATTGTATCCGTCAGGGTGTAATCATAAGCTAGAAACACAAAGTTTAATATCAAGAAACTAATTTACCATAGTACCAATGGAAAAGGTCCCCTCCCCATGGCTGGGGTTCAGATTGTGGAACACATGTGTTTGCAAACCACCAGATAGCAGAGAATTCTCTGGTTTTCCTGGGCAGATAAGAAATACCTCCCCAGCACGCTGGCAGATTAAGAGCAGTGGTTGGACTGATGGAGTCAGGGGATTAGGAGCTTGTTCACTAGGAAAGGAGCATAAATCCCAGTGTACCTGTGTCCGCATCTAGAGGGCATCAGCCAGGTGGTCCTTGGGTCCAGGCTCATCCTCCGAGGTCCCTGAAGGACTGTGTGCTCCAAACTTGCAGCTGTGACAGAGCATCTCTGGACACTGCCATACATGCATATCTGCTAACTGCTGAACAGGAGTCAGAAGCAGCAAAACAGCACGCCTGAACCAAAACGACTGCAAGAAGCACAAGCTGGGATCAAGCCTACCAGGAGAAATGTCAATAACCTCAGATATGCAGACGACACCACCCTTATGGCAGAAAGTGGAGAAGAACTAAAGAGCCTCTTGATGAAAGTGAAAGAGGCGAGTGGAAAAGTTGGCTTCAGTCAGTTCAGTTGCTCAGTCATGTCCGACTCATTGCAACCCCATGAACCACAGCACACGAGGCCTCCCTGTCCATCACCAACTCCCAGAGTTCACTCAAACCCATGTCCATCGAGTCGGTGATGCCATCCAGCCATCTCATCCTCTGTCGTCCCTTTCTCCTCCTGCCCCCAGTCCCTCCCGGCATCAGGGTCTTTTCCAATAAGTCAACTTTTCGCATGAGATGGCCAAAATATTAGAGTTTCAGCCTCAGCATCAGTCCTTCCAATGAACACTCTGGACTGGTCTCCTTTAGGATTGACTGGTTGGATCTCCTTGCCAAGGGACTCTCAAGAGTCTTCTCCAACACTACAGTTCAAAAGCTTTCTTCACAGTACAACTCTCACATCCATACATGACCACTGGAAAAACCATAGCCTTGACTAGACAGACCTTTGTTGGCAAAGTAATATCTCTGCTTTTCAATATGCTATCTAGGTTGGTCGTAACTTTCCTTCCAAGGAGTAAGCGTCTTTTAATTTCATGGCTGCAATCATCATCCACAGTGATTTTGGAGCCAAAAAAAAAAGTCTGACACTGTTTCCCCTTCTATTTCCCATGAAGTGATGGGACCAAATGCCATGATCCTAGTTTTCTGAATGTTGAGCTTTAAGCCAACTTTTTCACTCTCCTCTTTCACGTTCATCAAGAGGCTTTTTAGTTCCTCTTCACTTTCTGCCATAAGGGTGTTATCTGCTTATCTGAGATTATTGGTATTTTTCCTGGCAATCTTGATTCCAGCTTGTGCTTCTTCCAGCCCAGCATTTCTCATGATTCACTCTGCGTATAAGTTAAATAAGCTTAAAGCTCAACATTCAGAAAACTAAGATCATGGCATCTGGTCCCATCACTTCATGGCAAATAGATGGGGAAACAGTGGAAACAGTGAGATACTTTATTTTCTTGAGCTCCAAAATCACTGCAGATGGTGACTGCAACCATGAAATTAAAAGACACTCACTCCTTGGAAGGAAAGTTGTGACCAACCTAGACAGCGTATTAAAAAGCAGAGACATTACTTTGGCAACAAAGGTCCGTCTAGTCAAGGCTATGTTTTTCCAGTGGTCATGTATGGATGTGAGAGTTGGACTGTGAAGAAAGCTTTTGAATTGTAGGGTTGGAGAAGACTCTTGAGAGTCTCTTGGACTGCAAGGAGATCCAACCAGTCCATTCTGAAGGAAATCAGTCCTGTATATTCATTGGAATGACTGATGTTGAAGCTGAAACTCCAACACTTTGGTCACCTGATGCGAAGAGCTGACTCATTGGCAAAGACCCTGATGCTGGGAAAGATTGAGGGCAAGAGGAGAAGGGGATGACAAGGGTGAGACGGTTGGATGGCATCACCGACTCAATGGACATGGGTTTGGGTAAACTCCGGGAGTTGGTGATGGACAGGGAGGCCCAGCATGCTGCAGATCATGCAAAGAATCAGACACTACTGAGTGCTGAACTGAACTGAACCAAAATGAGAAGCCCCTTCCCTGCAGTGTCTCTCTAGTGCTCTCTATTGACAAAGATTAATATTAAACTCTCTGAAAAGGGAGAGATGCATTAACGTTCCTAAATTCCCAAGTTATTTCCACAGAAGCTGTTCATGAAGGGTGTATTTGGATCTGAGGTAATCAATTTGTAACTGTCAGAGGGATTCATCCCCCCCACCACCACCACCACCAACCACAGGATGTGGCGTGCATGTTTCTATAGGATAACTGTTGGTTCCTGGTCAGGTCATCAATATAGTGAAACAGCATGATCTTCCGTGATACACAGCTTGTATTGTATCAAAGAATTGTCATAGTCTTGGAGGTAGACCCTGAATGTGAACTGGTGTCTTTGCTACATAAAAGCAAACTGCTTCTGGTGTCCTTCCTGATGGGATTAAGAGAGAATGTGTTCACTATGCATTCTTTACCCATGAAGATTATGTGGCTGCATGCCCAGTGCCAGAGTATGCGTTGGTCCTCCCAGTAAGATACCTCATTCAGCACAGCAGCTGTGATGAGGGTTACAATTCAGTTGACTGTATGAGTGCCCACTCTCATGCCTCATATTCTTAACTGGTTTTGCAGAAGACAAGCACATAAATTTAATAGGAATGTATGGAGATCATTTTTACCCTTTAATTTTTCCACACTTATACTCATCTTTGCAATTCCTCCTGGAATATAGTATTGTTTCTAATTTACTGTTATTATGAAGCATAACTTTTGAGGCTTATATTTAACTGCTTCTACAAAAATGGTTCATATTTCACTGGTTAGAGAACTATTATGGGAATTCTCCTAGCTACTAATCATTGGTGAAAGTGAAAGTGAAGTCGCTCAGTCGTGTCCGACTCTTTGCGACCCATGGACTCTAGCCCACCAAGCTCCTCCGTCCATGGGATTCTCCAGGCAAGAATACTGGAGTAGGTTGCCATTTCCTTCTCCAGGGGATCTTCCTGACCCAGGGATCGAATCCAGGTCTCCCACATTGCAGGCAAACGCTTTAACTTCTGCACCCCCAGGGAAGCTACTAATCATTGGTAGCTCAATTTATATATTTAGGGCCCAGGAAAATAACCACAGGGTTGGTCTGAGAGCCCAGTGAAGCTTACTTGGGGGCAAAAATACATTTATCAACTGCCTTCCACTTTAATTAAGCTGAAGGTCCCTGCTTTATTTAAGCTGAAGTTCCCCACTTTAATAAAGGAACTGTGATGATGTTTTGGTTACCCTAGTATCAGTGGTAGACTGTGCCCAGTGATCCTGGAAAAGTCTAGATACTATCTTTTCTTTAACCCAATTACCAGTAAATGGCTGTAGACCATTAGGGGAAGGATAATAGGAATATTTGTTGTGCGTGTTCCTGGTGGCCTTCCAGGATTATCTCATCAGTCATTGGGTTGTGGGTCTGCTAACTGACTTAGGTCTGGAGACTAAAGAAGCAATCACAGTTTGTTCCACTGCAGCTACTGACATCAGCGTTCTGCTCGCTGATGTTTGATTTTAAAAAAAGAAGTAGCATGAATCACTATTATATACACATTGCTCCCAGCTGCTCTAGGTCCTATGAGTCTGATAAGCACTCTGGCCTTATTTCCCATTGTGACAATTACATCAACCTTGCCTCTGATGTGTAATGCGACCTACCTTGTTTCTGCCTTTCTAGACCCCTGTCATCCTCGCTGACATTACGGAACCCAATCCTGTGGTAGAATCTCTCATTAGAAACGGCCATCACTGTGGGCTTCGAAGATCTCAGTGTTTCCTCACTAGTGCATTTTTTGGATTACCTTAATGAAAGTACTGTTTTCTGGGCTCTTCCAGAGAAATAGTCAAGGGATGAGTTCTCTAATTCTATATAATCCATTCTAACATTCCTACCTCCTCAAGCATCTAACCTTCATACTCTACCAAGACAGTTTCAACATCTCCACATCGTTCGCTGGAGGCATCATTGAGGCCCGTCTTCGAGGACTGATCCCAGTAGCATATTAGGAGCGGACCCCTGAGGTCTGCAAGGATATCAGCTGTCAGCATTACTCCTGCTCACACCCCCTATTCAGGTCTCTTCCTCCTCCATACCATAGTCCAAAGTCCTCATGTCCCGTCCCTGCATATACCTTGCTCATCCCGCCTGGGACATATTGGCCAATTCCTTTATTTCCTCGTGGGGAAGGAATTGTTTCCTATGTCAGACTCGGTTAAGTGTTTCTCCTGTGTGTGTGTGTGTGTGTGTGTGTGTGTGTGTGTGTGTGTTAGTTGCTCAGTCATGTCCAACTTCTTGTGATCCCATGAACTGTAGTCTGCCAGGCTCTGTCCATGGAATATCCCAAGCAAGGATACTGGAGTGGGTTGCTATTTCCTCCTCCAGGCCTTTCTCCTACCCCATCCTAGTCTGTAACATCTGAGAATAATTCTGATGCCACTGTGTACTAGGTATCACTGTGACCCTGCTTACAGGTCCTTACTGCTGTTTGGCTATTAAGGGATCCAATTCCAAAATCTCATAACATTTTTCTCCAGCCAGTTTTGGTACCAACCATTTTAGCTTTGTCCCCCTGAGAGCTCAGCTTAAGATGAAGCATTGAATACAGGTAGGTTATCAGTGAAGTGGTCCTAGAATTAGGGATTTGGGAAGGGAGGCAGAGAGGGAGAGAAAGAACATGCAATATCACATTATCGAGTTGGCCACAATGCAGACGACTGATCCTTAAATCTGAATTGGACAGGAATAACCTCATGTCCAGAGAAGGCAATGGCACCCCACTCCAGTACTCTTGCCTGGCAAACCCCATGGATGGAGGAGCCTGGTAGGCTGCAGTCCATGGTGTTGCTAGGAGTCGGACACGACTGAGCGACTTCACTTTCACTTTTCACTTTCATGCATTGGAGAAGGAAATGGCAACCCACTCCAGTGTTCTTGCCTGGAGAATCCCAGGGACGGGGGAGCCTGGTGGGCTGCCGTCTCACAGAGTCAGACACGACTGAAGCGACTTAGCAGCGGCAGCAGCAACCTCATGTCCATGAACTCTGCCCCAAATGATAGGTTACATATATGTAACAGGTGTATTCCAACAAACATCCTACAAACCAATACCAGAGACCTCCCAAAACAGGAAGTGAGACCACTCTGTTTGACCTGAGGCATTGTCATGGTATGCATGAAGGTGGTCAAAGCCAGCATGGATCAGGTGGCAATGAGGATGGCTCTGGTAAGAGCTGGGGCTGAAAGGGTGTGAAATAACACATGAGTTACTCAAATCATCAAGGGAGAACACTTTGTAATGACTCACGCCAGGATGGGTGAGTGAATTATTTTTATGGATGGAGGGACTAAGTAAAATATAAACAAATCTCTATTTCTCTGCTTAATGTCTTGACATTCAGAACCAAAAATTAATGCTACATTATCTTTTTAAGAATTTTCCACAGTTTATTGTGATCCACACAGTCAAAGGCCTTGGCATAGTCAATAAAGCAGAAATAGATGTTTTCTAGGAACTCTCTTGCTTTTTTGATGATCCAGCAGATGTTGTCGATTTGATCTCTGGTTCCTCTGCCTTTTCTAAAACCAGCTTGAACATCTGGAAGCTCACGGTTCACGTATTGCTGAAGCCTGGCTTGGAGAATTTTAAGCATTATTTACTAGCGTGTGAGATGAGTGCAACTGTGCAGTACTTTGAGCATTCTTTGGCATTGTGTTTCTTTGGGATTGGAATGAAAACTGACCTTTTCCAGTCCTGTGGCCACTGCTGAGTTTTCCAAATTTGCTGGCATATTGAGTGCAGCAGTTTCACAATATCAACTTTCAGGATTTGAAATAGCTCAACTGGAATTCCATCACCTCCACCAGCTTTGTTCGTAGTGATGCTTCCTAAGGCCCACTTGACTTCACATTCCAGGATGGCTGGCTCTAGGTGAGTGATCATACCATCGTGATTATCACAATAAACTATGGAAAATTCTTAAAGAGATGGGAATACCAGACCACCTGACCTGCCTCTTGAGAAATCTGTATGCAGATCAAGAAGCAACAGTTAGAACTGGACATGGAACAATGGACTGGTTTCAAATAGGAAAAGGAGTACGTCAAGGCTGTATATTGTCACCCTGCTTATTTAACTTATATGCAGAGTACATCATGAGAAACACTGGGCTGGAGGAAGTGTAAGCTGGAATCAAGATTGCCGGGAGAAATATTGATAACCTCAGATGTACAGATGACACCATCCTTATGGCAGAAAGTGAAGAGGAACTAAAGACCCTCTTGATGAAAGTGAAAGAGGAGAGTGAAAAAGCTGGCTTAAAGCTCAACGTTCAAAAAATGAAGATCATGGCATTTGGTCCCATCACTTCATGGGAAATAGATGGGGAAGCAGTGGAAACAGTGGCTGACTTTATTTTTCTGGGCTCCAAAATCACTGCAGATGGTGACCGCAGCCATGAAATTAAAAGACACTTACTCCTTGGAAGAAAAGTTGTGACCAACCTAGACAGCATATTTAAAAAGCAGAGACATTACTTTGTCAACAAAGGTCCGTCTAGTCAAGGCTATGGTTTTTCCAGTGGTCATGTATGGATGTGAGAGTTGGACTATAAAGCTGAGTACTGAAGAACTGATGCTTTTGAACTGTGGTGTTGGAGAAGACTTTTGAGAGTCTCTTGGACTGCAAGGAGATCCAACCAGTCCATCCTAGAGGAGACCAGTCCTGGGTGTTCATTGGAAGGCTTGATGCTGAAGCTGAAACTCCAGTACTTTGGCCACCTGATGTGAACAGCTAACTCATTGGAAAAGACCCTGATGCTGGGAAAGATTGAGGGCAGGAGGAGAAGGAGACGACAGAGGGTGAGATGGTTGGATGGCATCACTGACTCAATGGACATGGGTGTGGGTGGACTCAGGGAGTTGGTGATGGACAGGGAGGCCTGGCGTGCATGGGGTCACAGTGAGTCAGACATGACTGAGTGACTGAACTGAACTATTCCTTTTCTGAAGGGGAAAGTGAAATTTTGCTAATAATTGTAACTTTATAGAAAATTTGTTTTCATGTTCTAATAACTCTTTGACTAAAAACTTGGTTATTATATCTTTACTCCTGAACTCCAGGTTAAAGAAACTAGAATGTTTAGCCAACACTAGAGTTAGTCCTAGGAGAAGGCAATGGCAGCCTACTCCAGTACCCTTGCCTGGAAAATCCCATGGACAGAGGAGCCTAGTAGGCTGCAGTCCATGGGGTCGCACAGAGTCAGATACGACTGAAGCAACTTAGCAGCGGCAGCAGCAGCAGAGTTAGCCCTGAAGCAACTGAAAATTAATCTTTTTGTTTGATTTTTTTTTTTTACCATTAGTAAACAGTCACAAATATGTTTCACTTAGGCCATGTCAGTAATTCTATTTATTCACTTGTGTCCATTTAAGAAGCTGCATTTTACCTTTAAAATGTTTTACATGGGCCAACAGTTTTTCCTGAGGCAGACAAACTTAGGGCAGTATGTTTCAGAGGAAAATATCAATTCACAGTTAAAATTAGGGTCCATAATATAACATAAGTCGACATAACCAAGTCCCACTTTCAGCCCCGGAATTCATGGGAAGCTGTGTAATAACACAGCATCAGGCTCTTAGATTGGCTTTCCTCCTGCGTTACATGCAATCTTGTAAGAGACAGACACGCAGACGGCAGCCTCGAGCTGGAAGTCCAGTCTTCATCGCGTATAAGTTGAAGCTTCTTTATGTCCTTCCCCCCAATATCAGGAAAGGGAGAGAAGCCATTTCTGGGACTGCCCCTTTGTTGAAGGAGGTGGCGTGTAACTCCACAGGCCAGTGGATGTAGTGAAGAGGAAGGTAAATTAGTTCATTCAAGTTTTTGTCACAGAGACTCCCTGGGGATCTGAGATACAAACCAGGCTACATGGCAAAAGGGATAAAGGGAGGCTGGGAAGAACTAGCTGTCAAGTACAGCCAAGCACTAACTACACAGATGAGTGTAGTACAAGGAAGAACTACAAGAGGAGTGCAGAGGGACTCGTGGTCCAGGGACTGCAAAGAAGCACGAGCAGATGCTGGGGTGGCCTCAGGAGTGGCTTTACAAATAGGCTCGAGTCCAAAGGAGGGATAACTTGGGTTTGGAAAGGTGACAGTGGAGGTGGAATGCCAGGGTGTGTGGAGAGAACCACTCTGCTCTTCTTCAGGGATCGACCCCAATGCAGCCTCCTTCATGAAGCCTTTCTTCTCTTAAGGTGCAGAACCGCCTCATCACCAGGCTTTTTATGACTCTGCTCTAGCCAGCAGCCTTTATAGCACACCGTTTTAGATTATCGAGGTCATTTTGCTGGATGGATGCCACAGTTCCCTCACCAGAGAGGGGACATCTCACAGCTGGAGTCATGTCTGACTCTTTCACGGAACCCCAGTATCCAGGACTCCAGAAAGAGTCAGTTTGCAAGAAAATCGGGGCATGAATGAGAGAGGCAGTGAGGAGCACGGCTCGGAGATTTTGTTCTGGTCTTATTTTGAATTTTTCTTCTAACTACCGGGTAAGATTCCCCTCACCAGGCAAGTCCTCTTTTCTGTCCTTTGGCCACGTGCTCTCCTGTGTTTGTGTGCTAACACAAGCCTGGAAGAGAAGCGGGAGGACCCTCACACACAGAGCACAGCGCTGCAGCGACAGCACTCCACATGATAAACAAAAGGACCCGCACAGCACAAGGCCGCCCTTCACAAGGTCTTTGCAGAAGAGCAGTTCAGCAGTGCAAAAGTGATAAGGTCAAGTTTCTTTTTTCTATTATAAAGACGTTTTAAAACCCATTAAAGTTAGGGCCAGAAAAAACATGAAATGTTACTTTACTAATAAACACAAAAAACGAGGAGTTTGGGATTAAAATAAATTCACTACTGTAGGTGGTGCTAGTGGTAAAGAACCCGCCTGCCAGTGCAGGAGACATAAGAGACCTGGGTTTGATCCCTGGGTCAGGAAGATCCCCTGTAGGAGGGCATGGCTTCCCACTCCAGCATTCTTGCCAGGAGAATCCCATGGACAGAGGAAGCTTCCAGGCTACGGTCTGTGGCATTGCAAAGAGTCAGGCACAATGGAAGCGACTTGGCACACACATATATAAAAGAAGCAATAAGGACCTACTGTGTAGCACAGGGAACTATATCCTGTATCTCGTAATAACCTACAATGGTAAAGAATCTGAAAAGAATCTAAAAAGGGGTTTATATATCACTACTCTCCACTTGAAACTAATAACATTGTAAGTCAAATATATTTCAATAATTAAAAAAAAAATCTAAACCTAGTTCAGCTTAATATTTTTAGGATGCGTCATTTCCTTAGATATTTCATTTCCAGGGGGACTATACAGAATCTGCACAAAATATTTTAAAGGTTAAATTTTTCAAATGAATGTTTACTAAATATATTCAGAGAAAACTGCAAAATTATGAACAGAGAGTTAGAACTGAGCAACTGTGACTATATTAGACATGGATATTTCATAAAGTATAAGTATATAAAGGGTTGGCACTACATCTGAAAGTAGGCAGATAAAACTGCAGCTACCTGTTGAATAAGCGCCATTGAAAGTGGAGAGCTTAAGGACATATGTGAAGCCAGGTTCTGTTTCATCAGCTATGACCCATGTCTAATTAATGCTCTGTTTTTAGAGCAAAACTCATTTTCCTTTCCCTGAAGGCAAATATGTGCCAGGAAATGAGGTGCAGCGCTATCTGAGGTCCAATACACTGTAATATTTTAGCTGCTCATCAGTCACAGTGTTTTCCTTTGAAAGCACTTGACAGTTTCCTGTCTCATACCAGCCTGGAAACAGGGAAGCTTTCTGGATGGAGAATCCGCTTTTCTGCCCATCTGAGCAATGACCAGCTGCACAACCCTCATATTCACATTAAGCCTAAGTAGCCTTTATATGTAAAGTGACACTGTGTCTCTGCCTGGCATGCATTTTTTTTTTTTTTTTTTAGTTAGGCATTGGTAAATTTCCTCCTCAAAAGATAACAGCACTGACTAGAAATGACTTAGCCCAGACATATTTGTGGTTATTGAAATAAGAGGTAAAAATATAAATAAAATGTCCTCTGGTTTACCATCTCATTTGTGGTTGATGAAGATACTCTTTAGATTCCAGAAATTAAAGTGACTCCATTTGCAGCAACTGATTTATAAAATCAAAATCTTGACAGTTTAATAGCCGTGACCATGAATGTGGAATCTCTCCAGTTAGAGGCTGCTTTTGGCCAGCACCCTTGGCAGAGTCTTCTTCATTTAGAGTTGGATGAAAATTAAAATTTTCCTTTCAAAAATTTTCACCAATTTTGGCAGGCTCCCTCTCTCCTGGAAAATCATTCTCAGGTCATCTCTGTCCACACTGTGCCTTGCATTGATGAGTATGTTTTTCTCTTACTTTGCTTTGTTTTATAATGGTTTAAAGAGTCAGGCATGCCGAATCCCTAGCATAGGACCAGATATTTACTAGGTGGTCAGTTTCTTACTGCTGTAACTAAGGAAGTCTTTCTGTGTGGATTAGGAATGGACCTTTGGTTCTATTTTCAATTAAATACACTTGACTTTAGCTTCCAGATTCTTGCTGTGCCACTTATTATGTTGATATATTGAACTAGTCAGTTACAGTTTCCTTCAGCCTCAGTTCCTCAGCTCTAAGTGGGCAAACTCACATCATTTCACAGGGTGTTATTAGGTTTGCAAATGTGCTCAATGGCTAAGTCTTGTCTGACTCTTTGTGACCCCATGGAGTGCAGCATGCAGGCTCCTCTGTCCATAGGATTTCTCAGGCAAGAATACCTGATGGAGTAGATTGCCATTTCCTCCTCTAGGGGATCTTCCAGACCCAGGAATCAAACCAGGGTCTCCTTCATTGACAGTCAGATACTTCACTGCTGAGCCATCTGGGAAGCTGCGAGGTTTAACACGAAGCTAAATGCAATAAAGATAACGCTTTGAATTCTGTGAAGTACAGTACACGTTATACCTATTAGCATCAAAAAGAAGAGAAATCCAGATCTCCCAGTGAATTGTTTCCCTTTGTTATCTACTCCCATTTTATCAGTAAATGATGGCCCCCCTCCTAGAGAGTGAGAGCATGAATGAAAAGAAAGATCTTAGGAGCCAACCCACTGTGGAAATGGCGTCCCTGTCTTTCTCAGACCCCTGGAGAGGAGCACCACTGACCTGCTGATTCTCAGGAGGGGGCCTCCCCAGTCCTCTCCTGCTTCTTGGCCCAAATTTCTGGCACCATCCCTCCTCTTCCTGCTGCTGGCTTTTGAACAGGCTGTCCAGGCATTTTAAGTTTGGCAACCAGTGCAATAAATTGCTTCTTCTTAAAATAACTCAAATCACTTGATTTGGCTTGCCACTAAGCCTTTTTCCTCTGGATTCATTCTGTAGAAACAGAAGGGGGAAATGTAAATGTCCACATAGACCAGGCCCACTTCCATCTTCTGTTCTGTACAAACCCCCATATAGTCAGGAACCCGAGTGTTGCCCGTTTCTAGAACAGCTGATCCTGCCCAAAATTCTTAGCACTAATGCCTAAGACCTTCTAAGGATTGAATGGAGCCCCTGGAAAATTTATATTTGCTGAGGTATGTAAGCTATCCTCATGTAAATTCCTGTAGGGGTTAAGCCGTAATGATTGAGGAAGATATAAAATGGAAAAATTAGATATAACTGGAGAGGATTGCACTTGACATAATTCCCTAGCAACCTCCCAGTTTTCAAGGCAATGTTTATTTTATATGTAGTACATTTCAAAGTAATGCTTTTAATGTTATTGCTATGTAACAGGCTAATTTTCTCAGTAACATATGTAGTTCCAAGAAGATCTATAAGACTGAAAAACACAAGTTGTCAGAAATTGCAAAGTGCGAGGTTAATTATATTTTGAGCTAGAAATGTTTACTTTTTCTGATTTGTTCTACTGCTATTATATTTATGAGCCACTCTACCTCTCTGAAACCTTGTTTTGATCTCTATAGAAAAGAAGAGATTAGCCTGAGTTTTTTTTATATGTTCCTTTTGTTTTTGTCCATATGGCTTCCATCTACATTGCTCCTATATAGCTAGCTTCATTATTCAAACATTTATTCTGAAATACTGTAGGATTTTCACTTTCCTTCTGCTGGGGCACTGAATGTTCTCAATTCCTTCAAATTAAAGCAGACTTCCTCATTCAAAAGGGACCTTCCCACGGCCTTCGAGAATCCTCAGTGGATTCATTTCAAGGAACATTTCATTACTTCTCTCCACCAAACAGTCATCTAGAACTGAAAACTATAACTGAGCTCTTCAGACCCTTAACATTTCTAGATGTGTGAGCTTAAGTCATTTGTAGGTATATAGCTTTAAAGACATAAAATAAGTCCAAACCTTTATTATGTTATAATCATTTGCTAGTAAACTAAATTGGCAGAACTGCCTCAGTGATGGTAAAATTTGCAGACACGTGGCCATGGCTGAAAAGGAAGGTGAAATGTGTTACGCAGAGTGGAAGGTGGCCAGCAGCCCTGAGTCCTGGGGTGTATTTGCTAGGCATCAGAGAAGATAGTCTGCCCTCGGACTCCTTAGACTCCAAGATCACTTCTTCTTTATTTTTTTTTTTATCTTTTTTTTTTAAATTTTAAAATCTTTAATTCTTACATGTGTTCCCAAACATGAATCCACTTCTGCCCTGAATGTGCACAGTGGTAAAGGCATCTTCCTTTATTATATGGCCATCTCCATTCTTCTACTCTGAAGACATGTTTTTGCACCTAAGCAGACCTCTCCTACTAAATTCACAGCATAGAACACTTCTGAAAACTCTTACTAAATTTTACTCGTGAAAAAGGTCAGCCCAGTAGTCTTACTGGTTGCTTCATAGAAATAGTTGTACAAAGGCTTTTGGCTTATTCCAATGTCACAGTTCAGTTAAAACTTTGTTTTTCTTTTTAAACGTAACCAGAGAATGACTTATACCATTTAAATAAACACTTTATATCTCATTTACACCAAGTGTAGCTCTAGCTGAAATGGCTCCATGGATCACTTTTTTTTGTTTCTACAGTATTTATATAGTTTTATAGTTGTGTAGATCTAAGCTACCTTCTGACACTTTTTTTTTTTCTTTTAGGGGAATGTTATATTGATAGAAAAATTGAGCAGAAAGTAAAGAGTTCTTACGGGCCTCCCCTTGCCTGCTCACGATTTTCCTTTGAACATCTTGTATTTGTGTAGTATGTTTATTATAACTGATGAACTGTTATTAATAAAGTATCAACTGAAGTCCATAGTTTACACTAGGGTTTATGTTTTGTGTAGCTCAGTCCTATGGCTTTTGACAAGTGTTAGTATCATACATGCAACATTATGGTATCAGCAACAGTACTATACAGATTATCTTCTCTGTTCTCAAAATGCCCTGTGCACCTATTTGTCCCTTTCTCGCCCTCCCCCGCAGTGATTCCTGGCAACCAATCATTTGCCATCTTTATTGTGTTGCCTTTGCTAATACTGCTTGTTCACTGTTCAAAACTGTTATGTTTTCTGGCTAAGAACCATGCCTTGGACTTATATTACTCCTTTCATGTTCATCACTGAACTAATGGAAGATTTTCTTTTCAACAAAGATATAAATTTATACCAAAAGTTCTTGCCAAGATAGCAAACATGTAGAATAAAAACAATCAGCCTGAGTTATCGGTTTTAGAGACCACCTTTTGGAGACCACCTATGATGTCAAACACTGGACTGGAAGAAACACAAGCTGGAATCAAGATTGCTGGGAGAAATATCAATAACCTCAGATATGCAGATGACACCACCCTTATGGCAGAAAGTGAAGAGGAACTAAAAAGCCTCTTGATGAAAGTGAAAGAGGAGAGTGAAAAAGGGCTTAAAGCTCAACATTCAGAAAACAAAGATCATGGCATCCGGTCCCATCACTCCATGGGAAACAGTGTCAGACTTTATTTTTTTGGGCTCCAAAATCACTGCAGATGGTGATTGCAGCCATGAAATTAAAAGACACTTCCTCGTGGAAGAAAAGTTATGACCAACCTAGATAGTATATTCAAAAGCAGAGACATTACTTTGCTGACTAAGGTCTGTCCTAGTCAAGGCTATGGTTTTTCCAGTAGTCATGTATGGATGTGAGAGTTGGACTGTGAAGAAGGCTGAGGGCCGAAGAATTGATGCTTTTGAACTGTGGTGTTGGAGAAGACTCTTGAGAGTCCCTTGGACTGCCAGGAGATCCAGCCAGTCCATTCTGAAGGAGAGCAGCCCTGGGATTTCTTTGGAAGGAATGATGCTAAAGCTGAAACTCCAATACTTTGGCCACCTCATGCAAAAAGTTGACTCATTGGAAAAGACTGTGATGCTGGGAGGGATTGGGGGCAGGAGGAGAAGGGGACGACAGAGGATGAGATGGCTAGATAGCATCACTGACTCTATGGATGCAAGCCTGAGTGAACTCCTGGAGTTGGTGATGGACAGGGAGGCCTGGCTTGCTGCGATTCATGGGGTCGCAAAGAGTCGGACACGACTGAGCGACTGAACTGAACTGAACTGAACTGAACTATGATGTCAAAAGCTCAGCTTCTTCTCTGTATACCCTTGCCAAATCCAATCTCAGAGACAGAGTTTCGGGTGAGGTGAAAAAAAGACTGTTTTATTACTTTGCCGGGCAAAAGGGGGCACAGTAGGCTAGTGCCCTCAAAACTGTATCCTAACTTGGAGAAGACAGAGGTTTTTACAGTAATGGTTCAAAGAGGACATGATCGGCTCATGGACTTTCTTCTGATGGGCTGGTGGTGAGGTAAGGAGTCTGCATCATCAAACTTCAGGTCCAGCTGGTCTGGGGTCTGCATGCCTGTGGACAGCATGCCATTGTTAATCATTAACTTCTCCCACCTGGAGGGAGTTTCAGTATCTGCAGAATGGCTCAAAGATATTGTTGAGTGTATCTGTTGATGGGGAACCAGGAGCCTGCCCCAAGGCTGCTCTTGACTGTTTCTCCTTGGTCTCATATCTCCTCCCTTCCCTTATTAAGAACTGTTTGAATCTGCCCATTGGAACTCAGGGAAGATCCTGGAGGCTGAATGAAGGCTGTTTCCTGTGGTCAAAGAAGTGGGTAATGCAAAAAGATTTTGTGCCCAGGGAGCTGCCTGGTATCATCAAGGCCTAGTAAGCTTGCTCAGGGCCTCTCTTGCATATTAGCACTGGAAGCCGAAGAGTCGAATTTATCCCTTAACAACATGATAAACTGCTGCACACATGGGCTCTTGGGAGGCCTTACGATCCTGAGGGTAAATCCACGTGCACCAAAGGTAAACTGAAGCCCCGGGCTAGAGCGAGTCCCTGCGGCTGCCTTCCCTAGCAAGATAACACAAGTTTCAACGCTGTTCTGCACTCCCAAGGCTAAGCTTGATTCCTAAATCAATTTAATTAAAAGTGTCAGTGACCCCAACTAGATCTCTTACAACAGGAACAGGTAGAAATTAGAATCCTCTCAATAATGTTTCATTGCTCTCGACTCAACTCTCTTTGCCTCGAGAAGATACAAATACCTGCTTTTCTGCCTCCTTGCATGTTGTGTGGTGGTTTACATTTCTCATAAACCACTGTACCTGGTGAATCCAGTTAATTCAAGCCACACTCTCACCAGTTACAAGACCCTAATAATTCAAGTTCTTTAGGTATCAGCTTGAATGCAGCGCCAGCATTTATTTTACAGAGGTATCAAAAGACAAGATTAATGCATTTCATGATACACAGCTAAAATAAACAGCTTTATACAAAGTCACCCATAAAAAGCAGAAACTTATTTTTTTACGTATTTCTCACTTCTTTGTCTAAAAAAAATGGAACTGTTTTCATTGTCATTCGTCCTCATATTGTATTGCTCCTTTTGGCCTTAAAAATGAAGTTTTTTGCTAGATTTTCACCTTTTATGAAATAAGAAACACTGATTTAACAAAGATTCCAATAGTTGTCAGCTCCCCCTACTGCGAATTCACAGATCCATTCACATTTATTTATCTGATTGGGTTTGTGCTAATCAAATATTTTAATTGTTAGGATAATGTGATTCTTGAAATAAACTAACCTTGTTAAGACATTCAATAAGATGATATCTAGAAAGATATAATAGAAATATATGAAGAACCCATACAAGTTCTTTGAATTCTTGATAGAGGAGCTTTCTTCTGGAGTAATTTTATGGGAACATTCCAATCCTAGAAGTAAGGCTTAAGACTCACAGATACATAGAGAAGGGAAGTTGACAGGAACTAGGTAATATTCTGGGAGTGGGATTTGGAGGAAAATGAGAGAAGCATTCAGCCTTGGCCTTATGTTTACCGAGGATCTCAGATTGAGAGGCTGTCAGCAAGTAAGTTGATGCAGATGGGAGCAAGGAACAGTGACATCACTGAAAAGTGTTCATCACCTCCCTTACAGCTCGTCCTCTTTGGAACCGTTTTTAGTTTTTCTTTATCAGGAGCCCCCAGAATGGAAGTGGCTTAGATCTTCTAACTTAGAGGAAGTGTGATATGGTGGGCTTCCCTGGTGGTTCAGACAGTAAAGAATCCACCTGCAATGCAGAAGACCTGGGTTCGATCCCTGGGTCAGAAAGATCCCCGGGTCAGAAAGATCCCCTGGAGGAGGGCATGGCCACCCACTCCAGTATTCCTTCCTGGGGAATCCCATGGACAGAGGCCTGGTGGACTGCAGTCCATGGGGTCACAAAGAGTCAGACACAGCCAAGCAGCTAAGCACCGCACAGTTATATGGTGCCTTACAGAATTTATAGGTCTGGATTATGATAAATTCCTCTTTAGCATTAAACTCTTATCCCATGTGCAGAGTCCCAATCATGTAAGACAGAAGCACAACTGCTGTCTTGAAAACCAGAAGTCACCTGAGCCTCCTCCTGGCCCTTAAGGTGGCACCGAAGATACTCTCGAGGAAACTTAAAACTTCAGAAAACAAGATTCAGAAACTGCTAGATTGGCCTAACCACCCTGACATACAGATGTCAAAATCTAGGCTCAGAGAGATGAGGTATCCTGTTGGAAATTGCCCATCTGGACGGAATAGATCTCCAGAAACACAATGAAATACGTTTTCCTCAGTAGGAATTGCTGAACAGTAGTTTCCTTTTGATCCTATGTTATTCTGAGTTCAGAAGGCCAGGATTCTTAGGAATGATGGTGCATGGTAAGCTATTAACCTGGCCCCAGAGATGAATCCTTGTAGGAGGCATACACAACCAGTCATATTAAAACACTTGTGTAGAAATATTTAATACATATTACTATGTAGCTCAACCATTTAAGACATGCTCCAGTGAAGTTATTATAACATTAAGAGGGCTATATGGAATTTATAAATATGCTTATATTCACATAGATCTGTAGTAATCCCACCTAAGTTCATATACACACAGGCACGACAAGAAGGCAGAGAAGAGAATAGTACAGTGTGCCCTCTGAATCACTGCATTCACTTAGTAAATATTTATGCAATAAATTCCAGATTCAGCACTCATGCAAAAACACGTGGAGACCAGCTCATGCCTTTTAGAAGGGGCTTTTCAGAAGAGTGGCCTCCTTGCAGCTTCTTCCCAGATCCGGTTTTTCCCCTCCCCCACTTGCTGTGCTCTGTCATCTCTCTTCCTTGTGAACCTCTATCGACCCTTTGCTGCTGCCATAACTTTCTGCTTTTGAGACAGAGCCCCTTTGAGATTTTGAAGAAATAAAAAAGAAAATAGAAGCTTGTCTGGACTGCAGAAATTTGGAATTATTGATCTCACTTTTTTTTTTTTTTTCAACAGCCAGCTTTGTATTGTCTCAACTCCAGCTTAAAGAAATACACTTTTCACAAAGCTGCTATCACCTGACCTTCAGGCTCTTATGAGAGGATCATTTCTCAATTCACTCTCAACTAAACAGTCCCCTCCGAAGGTAATTGGAACTTTAAAAACCCCAACCCCTTAACCAAAAGATCCCAGTAGGTTCATACCAGTTTTATTCATCATTGTTGAAAGTTTGCAATATTAGCAAAAATCATCTTTTCTCTCTTAGACTGGAATTGTTAGGCTCAATCCTGTGCCTTGAAATTAACATTTTTCTGACATGGATTCCTGTTGGGTTTTACTTTCATATCAGATACCCACCCTCCTCTCCTGGTTTTGGGTTTAGCTATTCTATGGTGGTGTTGACCATCATCCTGAGCAGTCCTGTCCTTCTGTTAGGTGTGTGCAAGTTTTCGAGGGAGGAAGAATTTGAAAGATTATCTAATTGCTAATGCCATTTTCCAAGTGAGAATTAGGTGCTTGGGGAAATAAAGTGCCTTATACAGTCAGGAGGTTGTTGGTGGTATCAGTAGAGTGGAATTGAAATAACAAGAGAGGCAGCAAGAAGCAGATCTAATGGCAGAGAGCTGAGGTGAAGATGTGAGAGTCGGATCATAAAGACAGCTGAGTGCTGAAGAATTGATGCTTTTGAACTGAGAGTCCCTTGGACTGCAAGGAGATCCAACCAGTCCATCCTAAAGGAAATCAGTGCTGAATATTTATTGCAAGCACTGATGTTGAAGCTCCAATACTTTGGCCTCCTGATGCAAAGAACTGACTCACTGGAAAAGACCCTGATGCTGGGAAAGATTGAAGGCTGGAGGAGAAGGGGATGACAGAGGATGAGACGGTTGCATGGTATCACCAACTCGATGCACACGAGTTTGAGCAAGCTCCAGGAGTTGGTGATGGACAGGGAAGCCTGGCGAGCTGCAGTCCATGGGGTCACAAAGAGTTGGACACAGCTGAGCAACTGAACTGAAATGAGGTGGCAATTCAAAACAAAGGAGAAATACCCGTAGAAATGCAAGTGACTTACACTTTAGCTATTATATTCAGTTTCACAATAATCATATGTTGAGCAAAATGGACAAGACGTGTTGCCAGGGAACTGCCCATCTTGGGCAGCCTGCCTGCCAATCTTGACAGCAGCAAGACTGTGACCATGAAATGGGTTGTAAGACACTGAGGAAAACAGGAAAGGGACCAAATAGGGCCAGATCTAATGGGCAGGCCAAAGCCACAGACCACAGGAAAACTGGTTATCTGTTCCCTGTATCAGGACTAGGAAAAATTGGAAAAGCTTGAAGGCAAAAGGAAGAAGGGGCAGCAGAGGATGCGAAGGTTAGGGAGCATCACTGACTCAATGGACTTGAATTTGAGCAAATTCCGAGAGATAGTGGAGGGCAGTGGAGCCTAGAGTGCTACATCCAAGGGGTTGACCTAGTGACTGAACAACAACGAATCGGAACAAGAAATCGATGTGTACCCCCTAAGCTTTTATTTCCGTTTCTGCACTGATGCATGAGCACCGCAGTGGTTGCTGCCCCGCACCCGGCAGTATCCTGCTCCTCACCTGCTTGCTCTTCAGCTGCATTGACTGCACTTCTACTCTTTGCAAATGCTTCTTCGTTTAGATGCCTTTTTGCTTGGGCAAGATAAGGCTGTGTTTTGAGGAAAAGGCAATACAGTTTTAAGACAGGTTCTCTACATGTCCTATCTGCAGAGGTTGCCTAGAATTCATTTTAGAATATTTGAAGTCAGAGGCTTCCCTGGTGACTCAGATGGTACAGAATATTTGAAGTCCATTGCCAGGTTTTTGTCATCACTCATTTTTTGTTTGATGTCCTCAGGTAACATCTTTGCTTTCCTAGTATTAAATAAAATCTAAAGGATGGCCCCTTATGTAGCTGTCTGTAAAGTATATATTTTGTTTCATGAGTATAGTCCTAGATCTGAAAGACTCGGGCCTTCAAACAATACATAAACTGCAGCAGGAATTTATTATATCATCATACAAAGTGTATAATTATATACTTATAATAACAATTGTAATTTATTAACTGTATTATATAAGAATATATGATTATACATGATTATTTTTATTGAAGTATAATTGATTTGAAATGTTAACTTCTGTACAGTAAAATGATTCTGTTTTATATATATATATATATACATAATACACCTTTTATATTCTTTTTCATTATGGTTTGTCATTAAGCATGGAATATAGTTCCCTGTGCCGTACAGTGGAACCTTGTTGTTCATTCCTTCTATATCCTGTAGATTACCCCTATTAACCCCAACCTCCCACTCCACCCCTCCCTCAAACCCCTTCCCCTTGGCAACCACAGGTCTATTCTCTATGTTTATGAGACCGTTTCTCTTTTGTAGATAGGTTTATTTGCATCATTTGTTAGAGTCCACAGTGTATCAGCGATAGCATATGGCACTTGTCTTTCTGGCTTACTTCACTTAGTGTGATAATCTCTGGTTGCCCCAATGTTGCTGCAGATGGCATTATCTGGTTATTTTTAACGGCTGAGTAATGTTCCTCTGTGTATGACCTCAGTTTCTTTCCCCATTCCTCTGTCAGTGCACATTTAGGTTGCTCCCATGCTTTACCTATTGTGAATAGTGCTGCTATGAACACTGGGGTGCATGTATCTTTTTAAATTATAGTTTTGCCTGGATATACACCCAGGAATAGGATTGTGGGGTCATTTGCTAATTCTATTTTTAGTTTTCTGAAGAACCTCCATACTGTTTTCTATAGTGGCTACACCAACTTAAATTTCTACCAACAGAATAGGAGGGCTCCCTTTTTTTCACACTCTCTCCATTATTTGCTATTTGTAGACTGTTTAATGATGGTCAACCTGACCAGTGTGAGGTGGTTCCTTATTGTAGTTTTCATTTGCATTTGTCTAATAATTAGCAATATTGAGCATTTTTTCATGTGCTTAGTAATACGCCATCTATATGTCTCCTTTGGAGAAATGTCTACTTTGGTCTTTTGCATGTTTTTGTATTGGGTTGTTTATTTTTCTGTTATTGAGTAGTATAAGCTGTTTGTATATTTTGGAAATTAAGCCTTTATAGGTCATCATTTGCAAATATTTTCGCCCAGTCCATAGGCCATCTTTTCATTTCTTATCTTGTGCAAAAGCTTGTAAGTTTGATTAGGTCCCATTTGTTTATTTTTGTTTTCATTTCTATTGCCTTAGGGGACCAACTTAAGAAAACGTTGGTGCAATTTATGTCAGAGAATGTCTTGCCTGTGATCTCTTCCAGGAAGTTTATGGTGTCAGATGATAATTCCTATAATTAAATGTACATTGGTTATACTATATTACGAGTACCTGGTTGATAGCAAAGACAAGCACAGTAAAGGACAGAAATGGTATGGACCTAACAGAAGCAGAAGATATTAAGGAGAGGTGGCAACAATACCCAGAACTATTGAGAAAAAGACCTTTATGACCCAGATAACCACGATGGTGTGATCACTCACCTAGAGCCAGACATTCTGAAATGTGAAGTCAAGTGGGCCTTAGGAAGCATCACTATGAACAAAGCTGGTGGAAGTGATGGAATTCCAGTTGAGCTCTTTCAAATCCTGAAAGATGATGCTGTGAAAGTGCTGCACTCAATATGCCAGCAAATTTGGAAAACTCAGCAGTGGCCACAGGACTGGAAAAGGTCAGTTTTCATTCCAATCCCAAAGAAAGGCAATGCTTAAGAATGTTCAAACCACCGCACAATTGCACGCATCTCACATGCTAGTAAAGTAACGCTCAAAATTCTCCAAGTCAGGCTTCAACAGTACATGAACCTTGAATTTTCAGACATTCAAGCTAGATTTTAAAAAGGCAGAGGAACCAGAGATCAAATTGCCAACATCCCTGGATCATCAAAAGAAGCAAGAGAGTTCCAGAAAACCACCTACTTCTGCTTCATTGACTATGCCACAGCCTTTGACTGTGTGGATCACAGCAAACTGTGCAAAGATTTTTCAAGAGATCGTATGCAAGACCACCTGACCTACCTCCTGATGAAATCTGTATACAGATCAGGAAGCAACAGTTAGAACTGGACATGAAACAACAAACTGGTTCCAAATCGGGAAGGGAGTACGTCAAGGCTGTATATTGTCACACTGCTTATTTAACTTAAATGCAGAGTACATCATGAGAAATGCTGGACTGGATGAAGCACAAGCTGGAATCAAGATTGCCAGGAGAAATATCAATAACCTCAGATATGCAGATGACACCACCATTATGGCAGAAAGTGAAGAAGAACTAAAGAGCCTCTTGATGAAAGTGAAAGAGGAGAGTGAAAAAGTTGGCTTAAAACTCACCATTCAGAAAACTAAGATCATGGTATCCGGTCCCATCACTTCATGGCAAATAGATGGGGAAACAGTGGAAACAGTTGAGAGACTATTTTTTTTGGGCTCCAAAATCACTGCAGATAGTGACTGCAGCCATGAAATTAAAAGATGCTTGCTCCTTGAAAGGAGAGTTGTGACCAACCTAGACAGCATATTAAAAAGCAGAGGTCCATCTAGTCAAAGCTATGGTTTTCTCCAGTAGTCATGTATGAAATGTGAGAGTTGGACTGTAAAAAAAGCTGAACGCCAAAGAATTGATGCTTTTGAACTGTGGTGTTGGAGAAGACTCTTGAGAGTCCCTTGAACTGCAAGGAGATCCAACCAGTCAATCTTAAAGGAAATCAGTCCTGAATATTCATTGGAAGGACTGATGCTGAAACTGAAATTCCAATACTTTGGCCACCTGATGTGAAGAGCTGACTCATTGGAAAAGACCCTGATGCTGGGAAAAATTGAGGGCAGGAGGAGTAGGGGACGACAGAGGATGAGATGGTTGGATGGCATCACCGATGCAATGGACATGAGTTTGAGTAGACTTTGGGAGCTGGTAATGGACAGAGAAGCCTGGCATGCTGCAGTCCATGAGGTCATAAGCAGTCCGACATGACTGAGTGACTGAACTGAGCTGAGAGTTACATTATTTATGTAATATAATTTTATTCAAGGTTCTCTGGTTAAATTTAGACACTGTGGGTAAAATCATAGTTACACTTTTAAATACTCTTCTTCTGTAAATCCTTTCCCATATCCCCTGCACTGTGGTCCTTCTGTGTTGCCTATATAAGCCTGTGATGTTTCAGTATTTTAGTTGTGTTATGTTTATCCATTCTTGTCGAACAATTTAAGTATTAGAACTGAAAGAGACATGGAGAAGCAGGATTTAACTGTGGGTAAGCTGAGGTGCAAAGATACTGTGTCGGTCACTCTCTCCTACATGTCCATCATTCTAGTCTTCATTCCTCTGTACCCTACCATGTGCAAACCTTGAGGATGTATGCATAAATCCCAACTCCTCTCACAGCTGACTTGCCAAAAATAGCGAATACAAGACTCCCACTTTATGCCTTGTCTTAGGAGAGTGGGGAAGGAGACACATCAAGGGTGGAGAGGAACAGACCAGGCCCCCCACTTCCAGTCCTGGCTGTCAGTCACTAACTGGGCCAGATCTACTGGGGATAAAGAAACGTGGAATTGGAGGAATGCTTTCTCGCTATCTATTTAAATTTGACTCATTTTTTTTTTTAACCCTAATATTCAGTAGTACTCAGAAAATATATGGGACCTAACTCAGAGAGCCCCCAGATTTAAGGAAGGACAGGGATTTAAAGGAGTGGTAAGAAAATAAAGCTCTTACATGATTTCACCCTATGAAGTTAACCCATTAAATACATCAGTTACATGATTACCCTTAAATCGTTTCTCCTTTGAGGATTACTTATTCATGTTTGGGGACCTGGGAGAAGTGGGGATCTGTTTCTATATTTGTGTTAAAACTTTCATTCAAGAAGACAGTGGAGTATCACTGTTGGCCATTTTCTCCATAATCCCAATGACCTTCAAGGAGCTAAACAGGCTGATATGAAAATGGGAGGTCTTTATCTGAACTCTGTGTCAAGGGAAACGTTGGATTCTTTCCTTTGACTAATGACCAGGAAAAAGATGGAAGGTTTCTCTAAGCTTATTATATGTATCACAGTTATCACACAGAAACATTAGAGAGTGAGATAGAAGATGGGGTGGTGCAAAGGGTCTTTGGTTTGAATTGACTTTTGAAAAAGTGGAAAAATGATGGCATTTTGGTATGATAATGGAACGTTGAGTAAGGCATTATGAAACATATAGGATTTGATTTAGGAGCAAGAAATTACTTGGTTATACTACATTTTGTTTAACCTCAGTGCAACTTAAATCAAACTTTTTCCTGACTGTATAAATAATTTATTTACCATGAACAAGAAATATAATAACCATAGCAGAGTAGATATTTTCCTATGAAACAATGACTTTCTACTCAGCAGCTTATCTCAGCTTTAAATATATTTATAGGTCCAAAAAGATACCTCTTTATCCCTCTGAAATTCAGGCTGTATTCTAAATGTCTGTATATGAGGGAGTTCATTTCAACTGTGAATTTCCACCGTGTTGAGGCAAATAGCCAAATGGTGGTAGAGGGGCAACAACAAAGACTGGATCTGAACTGCATGGAAATCCACCTGCATAGGATCTCCTTACTCACCCTCAGGGCTCTCAGGGAAATACCTTGTCCTTCTTAGGAAAGCTCCCTGCCAGGGAGTTCAGGGTGTAGACAGCAGTGGAGAAGGGCCAGGGCCCCATCCCACCAAGGAGCACATGGGAGGAGCCTGACTGTGGACGAGGCCAGTGGATTTTTCTGCCTTCCCACCCAGAATGTAATCTTGCTGGTGAAGGTCACCCTTCACGCACTTTAGTTTCCCCATTTTTGTGAAAGTAATGGAGAAGAATGTCATTCTGTCTCTGTTTCCTTAGCTGATGGCTTCTTCTCGCACTTCTCTTAGGTGTCAAATATACTCTATTGTGGCAAGCATCGCATGAGTTCCCTGTAGCTCAGACAGTAAAGAATCTGCCTGCAATGCAGGAGACCTGGATTTGATCCCCAGGTTGGGTAAATCCCCTGGAGAAGGGAATGGCAATCCACTCCAGTATTCTTGCCTGGAGAATCCCATGGACAGAGAAGCCTGGTGGGCTGCAGTCCACGAGGTCACAAAGAGTTGGACATGACTGAGCAACTAACGCTACTGCTGTGGAAAGCATTGAAATGCAGTGTTTTCATAGGTTCACTGGAGGTGACCCACTTCGCAGGGTCACCCATATTGCACAAGTTCCTAGTGGGGTGACACAGTCTCCAGCTGAACCCTTAAGAATCCTCTCCCAGCCCCTGTCCCAGTTGGGCCATCTCTATTTCTCCACATCTTTGCACAGAGCATTCCTTTCAATGCACTTTTTTAAAATTTTTATTTTTACTTTATTTTACTTTACAATACTGTATTGGTTTTGCCATACATTGACATGAATCCACCATGGGTGTATACAAGCTCCCAGTCCTGAACCCCCCTCCCACCACCCACCCCATATCATCTCTCTGGATCATCCCCGTGCACCAGCCCCAAGTATCCTGTATCCTGTATCGAACATAGACTGGTGATTCGTTTTTTACATGATAGTATACATGTTTCAATGCCATTCTCCCAAATCATCCCACCTTCTCCCTCTCCCTCAGAGACCAAAAGTCTGTTCTATACATCTGTGTCTCTTTTGCTGTCTCGCATACAGGGTCATCATTGCCATCTTTCTAAATTCTATATATATGTGTTAGTATACTGTATTGGTGTTTTCTTTCTGGCTTACTTCACTCTGTATAATCGGCTTCAGTTTCATCCACCACATTAGAACTGATTCAAATGTATTCTTTTTAATGGCTGAGTAATACTCCATTGTGTATATGTACCACAGCTTTCTTATCCATTCATCTGCTGATGGACATCTAGGCTGTTTCCATGTCCTGGCTATTATAAACAGTGCTGCAATGAACATTGGGGGTACGCATGTCTCTTTCAATTCTGGTTTCCTCGGTGTGTATGCCCAGCAGTGGGATTTGAGCCTAGCAACCATCTTTGTATTGAGCTGCTTGCTGGAAAACTCTTGCTTGTCCAAACCATGGAAGTGCACTTTGCCCTCATTGGTGCCCTGTTTCCTTATTTTATATTGAGGGGTGTTTCAAACTTTTTCTCACCTTCATCTTCTCCAGATGAGGAGTCGCGTTCATATGCGACTGCAAGACCCCTGAGCTCTGCCAAGATCTCTGTTATACTCCTCTTCTCTCGTGGCAGTGTGGGCAGGCCTATCTGTTTCTACAGGAACTTTGGTACAAGTCGGGGGATGAATTAAATAAAAGTGTCTTCTTCTGGAAAACAGCTACTCTGATTAGCTCTCTTGGCAACCCCTCACTTGATTTGGTGGCAGTGAATTAAAAGCACAGGGCATGAAGGGTAAACACCACAACGTTCTCACCTGTGAAAGATTCTTTGTGAGGTTTCCTTTCTACAATAGATCTCTTGCCTTCTGTTATATAAGCTCTTATGTGTGGCTGTCACTGGAAATTTTCTAGAGATTTGTAGAGATGTATCTAACTTCTCTCTTCAGAATATGGTAGAATTTAT